>NC_056070.1:36844481-37497231 GCF_016772045.2 Ovis aries
ATTTTGAGATTGCATCCAAGTGAGAAACCTATATGCAGGTCAGGAAGCAACAGTTAGAACTGGACATGAAACAACAGACTGGTTCCAAATAGGAAAAGGGGTACGTTAAGACTGAATATTGTCACCCTGCTTATTTAACTTATACGCAGAGTACATCATGAGAAATGCTCAGCTGGAAGAAGCACAAGCTGGAATCAAGATTGCTGGGGGAAATATCAATAATCTCAAATATGCATATGACACTACTCTTATGGCTGAAAGTGAAGAGGAATTAAAAAGCCTATTGATGAAAGTGAAAGAGGAGAGTGAAAAAGATGGCTTAAAGCTCAACATTCAGAAAACAGACATCATGGCATCTGGTCCCATCACTTCATGGGAAATAGATGGGGAAACAGTGGAAACAGTGTCAGAATTTATTTTGGGGGGCTCCAAAATCACTGCAGATGGTGATTGCAGCCATGAAATTAAAAGACACTTACTCCTTGGAAGAAAAGTTATGATCAACCTAGACAGCATATTGAAAAGCAGAGACATTACTTTGCCAACAAAGGTCCATCTAGTCAAGCTATGTTTTTTCCAGTGGTCATGTACGGATGTGAGAGTTCGACTGTGAAGAAAGCTGAGCACTAAAGAATTGCTGCTTTTGAGCTGTGGTATTGGAGAAAACTCTTGAGAGTGAGTCCCTTGGACTACAAGGAGATCCAACCAGTCCATTCTGAAGATCAGCCCTGGAATTTCTTTGGAGGGAATGATGCTAAAGCTGAAACTCCAGTACTTTGGCCGTCTCATGCGAACAGTACTCATTGGAAAGGACTCTGATGCTGGGAGGGATTGGGGGCAGGAGGAGAAGGGGACGACAGAGGATGAGATGGCTGGATGGCATCACTGACTTGATGGACGTGAATCTGAGTGAACTCCAGGAGATGGTGATGGACAGGGAGGCCTGGCGTGCTGTGATTCATGGGGTCACAAAGAGTCGGACATGACTGATCGACTGAACTGAACTGAACTGTAGAATGTGAGAAGCAAAGTAATTATTCAAGGAATTTCCTTTCAAAAGTCAAAATCCAAGCATTTAATGAAGCAATAATTTTATTGACAGTTAAATATATTCAGGAAAGTTAATAGGTAAAAGTTTTCCACCAATAGATACAACAGTAATGCTGGACTGGAAGAAACACAAGCTGGAATCAAGATTGCTAGGAGAAATATCAATAACCTCAGATATGCAGATGACACTACTCTTATGGCAGAAAGTGAAGAGGAACTAAAAAGTCTCTTGATGAAAGTGAAAGAGGAGAGTGAAAAAGTTGGCTTAAAGCTCAACATTCAGAAATGAAGATCATGGGATCCGGTCCCATCGCTTCATAGGAAATAAATGGGGAAACAGCGGAAACAGTGTCAGACTTTATTTTTTGGGGGCTCCAAAATCACTGCAGATGATGACTGCAGCCATGAAATTAGACGACGCTTACTCCTTGGAAGTAAAGTTATGACCAACCTAGCTAGTATATTCAATAGCAGAGACATTACTTTGCCAACAAAGGTCCACCGTAGTCAAGGCTACGGTGTTTCCAGTAGTCATGTATGGATGTGAGATTTGGACTGTGAAGAAGGCTGAGCACCGAAGAATGCTGCTATTGAACTGTGGTGTTGGAGAAGACTCTTGAGAGTCCCTTGGACTACAAGGAGAACCAACTAGTCCATTCTGAAGGAGATCAACCCTGGGATTTCTTTGGAAGGAATGATGCTAAAGCTGAAGCTTCAGTACTTTGGCCATCTCATGTGAAGAGTTGACTCATTGGAAAAGACTCTGATGCTGGGAGGCATTGGGGCAAGAGGAGAAGGGGACAACAGAGGATGAGATGGCTGGATGGCATCACCAACTCGATGGACGTGAGTTTGAGTGAACTCCGGGAGTTGGTGATGGACAGGGAGGCCTGGGCCTGCTGCAATTCATGGGGTCTCAAAGAGTTGGACACAACTGATTGACTGAGCTGATCTGAAAGATCTGTGCTCAGATTGAGTGAATACATGACTTTTTATGTCTCCAAGATAAATACCTAGGAATGGATTTGTTAGGTCATATTATAAGTATGTGTTTAAATTATTAAGGAAAAAGCCAAGTTGTTTCCCAGAGTGATTGTGCCAGTTTGCAATTTAATGATGCATAGGTGTTAGCTTAATATGCATTAAAAAAATTTTTTTTAAGACAGTTCTGGGCTTCCCTGATAGCTCAGTTGGTAAAGAATCTGCCTGCAATGCAGGAGATCCCAGTTAAACTCCTGGGTTGGAAGATCCACTGGAGGAGGGAAATATTACCCACTCCAATACTCTTGGGCTTCCCTTGTGGCTCAACTGGTAAAGAATCCACCTGCAATGTGGGAGACCTGGGTTTGATCCCTGGGTTGGGAAGATCCCCTGGAGAAGAGAAAGGCTACCCACTCCAGTATTCTGGCCTGGAGTCAGACACAACTGAGCAGCTTTCACTTTCACTGTATTTAATATTTATATTTTTGTGTTTAATTAATGTAGTAGAAAGAATAATGGCCCTCCAAAAGATAGTCAGAACCTAATCTATGAAAAGTGTGACTTTACTGTAGGCAGAAACATAGTCTTTGCTGATGTGATTAATGATCTTGAAAATGATGTCTGGTGGCATGGGTTAATAATCTTTAAGGCTAATGGAAATTAACACTTAAGAAATTGCTGTATTCATAATTAGAGAACCAGGCAGGAGAAACAGTTCTATTGCTTCCATGAGATTAACATTCTTGTTGGAGAGAGCAGAGTATAAGGGAATAAACAAATTTAAAATATAATAGTGATAAGTGTAAGCAAGAATGACAGATAAGTGAGTATCTCAAGAGTGGAGGAAGAATGTAACTTTTAGAAGTTTTTTGGGTGTTTCCTCTCATAGGATGGTATTTGAGCAGAGAACTGAATGGAGTGAGGTGTGCTAGCCATGAGACAGTACAGATGTAAAGGGATTGGAAAGGTACTCAGACAGAAGCAGACTGCATGTCTTTAGGAGGTTATTCACTCTATTACTGAGATGGTGTTGGAGGCAGCCTGAGATGAGTTTTTGCAGAGACTTATATGCTTTGTTAAGAAGTCTGGCATTATCCATAATGGGAGGCACTGCAGCACGGCCCAGGGTACTATTATGAACAGACTTATATTTTAATTTATTTTTTTAACTTTTATTTTTTTATTTTTAAAATAAATTTATTTATTTTAATTGGAGGTTAATTGCTTTACAATATTGTATTGGTTTTGCCATACATCAACATGAATCCGCCACAGGTATACACGTGTTCCCCATCCTGAACCCCCCTCCCTCCTGGCATTGAAACATGTATAATATCAGACTTATATTTTAAAATAATCACTCTAGCTCCTGTACAGGAGAGGGGTCCAGGTAGGAGGATATAAGTGGTTAGAAACGAAGTGACAGATTTTGCTGTCTTAAACTACTATGATAGTATTCATCGTAATGTCAACCAAGCTGGAAAGGGAAGGGGAAAAAAATAACTCATGTTACTGTTGATTATAGAATTATAAATAGATTGATAAGTCTGTATAAATATGTATAACAATGTTTAAATAAAAATATATGTGCACTTAAAAATGACCTTCAGATTAAATTTTTAATAAGTTGCACAAAAATGCTATTAATACATTTTTTTAAAAAGTAGTGATGTATACAACATTTAAATGTTTATATTAAAGAAGTTGGAAATATTCTTTCACTAATTGAGTCAATATATATTTATCTAATATTTTAAAAGTATAATTACATACGACTGAGCCACTGAACTGAACTGAATCCAATTATTACTAGTGTCCTTATAAAATTAGAACACAAAGGGAGACACCAGGGATATGCTGCGTGATGGCCATGTGAAGAAGAGGTGAGAAGGTGGCTATGTGCATGCCAAGGAGAGAGGCCCTAGTCTGCCTGCTCCTTGGTATTGCACTTCCAGTCTCCAGAAACCATGAGAAAATAAACCTATGTTGTTTAAGCAAAAAAAAAAAAAAAAGCATCACATCTCTATTTATAATACATATTACTGCTTTTGCAGTAGCATACAGAAGGAGTGGTGATGGTTTTATTGTAAAAAATTAATACAATAAATAACTCTGGTTTTGAAAATATTTAAATTACCAGAAATGAATATTTGATTACTAGCCATTTAAACAAAACAGTAAATTTTAACTCTGTATTGTAGCATAACATATTTTTTGGTTTTAATTAGGATGTATCTTAAGATATGAACTATAGTTACCCTAGAGTGCTATTCAAAGAGAGATAATTATTCACCAAAAATAAAAAGGTGATGGAAAGGCATACAGTACTATCCTAATCATCGCTTGAAATCTTCTCTTTTTAAATTTTCTTCACTGATCAAGCATACTGTAAGATGTCCTCTTGATGATAACCTAGAAAATGTGTGCAAAAAATGTTTAAATGATGTGTATGTATTCTATGAAATATTAAAAACAGAGCCATAAAATTTGCCTAGGTTAATGTCATTAAGAATGTTTTTGACATCTTCCTTAATAACACAAGGCCCAATTTTTACATTTTATATGTCACTCAAGGATTAACACATTTTTGCTTGAATTTATGTATACAATTTTGTCTTTTTTATTAAAACATTTAATTTGCAACAAATTTATCATAAATTTCTTATCTTCACAGTTTTATGAGTAGTGCTATACTACAGATAAGAAGATGTGCATAAACTGAACATGTTCTAAAATAGAAAAAGAATGACTTCCAGTTGTAATTGCATGATGCAAATAATAACATAAACCATAAACCATTATCCAGATGGAAACATAATGTCATGAAATGTCACATAAAGCTTGAAACACTTTAGTAAATCAATCAGTTAAATAGGGAAAAAATCTTCATAAGTCAAAAGCAAATTAATAATGGAAATCCAAAATTATATAACAACAACAACACAAAAAACACCTTGAAACTAACAACTGATCAGCAAGAACTGGACAAAAGTAATTGAGCTTGAATATTTTCAGCAAAAATTTTATATAAAAGGAGAGCCTGATAGAACAGCCTTACCTAACATTGAGACTTTCAAATGCATAACCTCCATGAAATAGAAATAAGTCTACTTCTAGAGGAAAGTGAAAGTGTTAGTCACTTGGTCATGTCCAACTCTTTGCAACCCCATGGACTGTAGCCTGCTAAGCTCCTCTGTTCATGGAATTCTCCAGGAGAGAATACTAGGGTGGGTTGCCGTGCCCTTTTCCAAGGGATCTTCCTGACTCAGGGGTCAAACCCAGGTCTCTTGCATTGCTGGCAGATTCCTTACTATCTGAGCCACCAGGAAAGCTCACTGCTAGAGGAAACCATAACTATCCATCTCAATCTTGGCAGTAGGAGGGTAAGAAGAAAATACTCTTAAAAATAATAATTGCAAATATCTCTCCTGAGATAGTGGCTTTAGTTCACATGATACTCACAATATGTAAAACCTCACACAGTGATTTTATTTAAAATGGTATTTGTGTGATAGCATGCCACCAGGCACCAGGAAAAGGCAAGCAGCATAAAGGTTAATCGTAAGTCTTTATGTAGTCCCACTGGAAAGAAGAAAAATTTTTTCATCAAATACAGCTCCAAATAAAAGTATATATATATTTACATAATGACAAGAGAAATAAGTGAGAACCAAGAAAATAAGAGAGAATAATCACAATAATAGATATATTAAATGAGTGTTTCTCACATACATACATGTTTTTAATGTATGACATTTATTAATCATTATATTGATCATTTCTTTTATATATAAAAGAAATATGTTATTAAACATGTGATAAAGCAAAAAACCTATACACTAAACATGCAGTCCTTAAAATTAAATAGAAATTATAGAACTGATACAGCATTTATATACATTCATTGCTTACATCATTGCACTTCACTTTATTGCGCTTCACAGATACTGCATTTTGTATAAACTGAAGGTTTGTGGTAACCCTGCATCAAGAAACTCTATTGACACCATTTTACTAGCAGCATTTACTCACTTTAAGTCTCTGTGTCACTTTTTGGTAATTCTTCCCATATTTACAGCTATTTCATGATTATTATATTTGTTATGGTGATCCTGATATCAGTGATTTCTTATGTTACTATTGTGTTTGTTTTAGAGACACCAACGACTACACCTATATAAGTTGGAAAATGCAACCAATAAATGTTTGGTGTATTCCGAATTCTCCACCAACCAGCTCTTACTCCATCCCTCCCCTTCACCTCAGGTCTCCCTATTACCTAAGATAAAGCAATATTGAAATTAACCCAGTTAGTAACTCTAACCTTGCCCCTAAGTGGTCAAGTGAAAGAATTGCATGTCTCTCACTTTACATCAAAAGACAGGAACAACTAAGATCAGTGAAAGAGGCATATCGAAATCCAAGATAGGCAAAAAGTTAAGCCTCTTGTGCCAAACAATAAGGAGATTAAAATTATTCCTCCAGTGAACATACAAATGGTAACAAAGAAAAATTTTGTTATGCAGATAAGGAGAAGTTTTAGTGGTCTGAATAGAAATTCACAGCACTAGCAACATTCCCTTAGTTCAGTCACTCAGTCATGTCCAACTCTTTGCGACCCCATGGACTGTAGCACTCCAGGATTCCCTGTCCATCACTAACTCCCGGAGCTTGCTCAAGCTCATGTCCATTGAGTCCGTGATGCCATCCAACCATGTCATCCTCTGTCATTCCATTCTCCTCCTGCCTTCCATGTTTACCAGCATCAGGGTCTTTACCGATGAGTCAGTTCTCATTAACTTAAGCCAGTTCTCATTAACATTCCCTGAAGCCAAAGCTTCATCCAGAGCAAAATTCATCAATTCTATGACAGCTGAGAGTGGTGAGGAAGTTGTGCTGAAGAAACTTTTGAAGGTACCAGAAGTGGGCCCAGGAGGTTTAAGCAAAGAAGTCATCTCTATAACCAAAAAGAGCAGGGTAAAGCAGCAAGTGCTGATGTAAATGCTGCAGCAAGTTATCCAGAGTATCTATCTGTGATAACTGATGATGGTGGCTACATTAAACAACAAATTTTTATTGCAGACAAAATAGCCTTCTATTGGAATAAGACAGAACTTTCATAGCAAGAGAAGAAGAGTCAATTCCTGGCTTCAAAACTTCAAAGGGTGGGCTGGCTATTGTTAAGAGCTAATGCAGTTGGTGACTTTAATTTGAAGTCAATACTTTTTCCATTCTGAAAATCCTAGGGATCTTAAGATTCATGCTAACTCTACTCTGCCTGTGCTCAGTATTTTAACAACAAAACCAGCCCATCTGTTTACAACAAGGTTTACTAAAGATTTAAAGCCCACTACTGAGACTTACTGCTCAGCAAAAAAGACTTTGCAAAATATTAGTGCTCCTTGAGAATGCACTTAGTCACCCAAGAGCTCTTATGAAAACGTATGACAAGATTAGCATTGTTTTCATGCGTGTTACTAAAACACCCATTCTGCAGTCTATGACTAAATGAATAACTTCAAAAGTCAGGTTTTATTATTTAAGAAATACATTTCATAAAACTCATGGTGTGTAGGGCCATCCAAGATGGACAGTTCATGGTGGAGAGTTCTGATAAAACGTGGTCTGCTGAAGACAGCAAACCACTTCAGTACTCTTGCCATGAAACCCCATGAACAGTATGAAAAGGTAGAAAGATAGGACACTGAAAGATGAATTCCCCAGGTCAGTAGGTGCCCAATATGCTACTGGAGATCAGTAGAGAAATAACTCCAGAAAGAATGAAGAGATGGAGCCAAAGCAAAAACAACACGCAGTTGTGGATGTGACTGGTGATGCAAGTAACCTCTGATGCTATAAAGAGTAATATTGCATAGGAACCTGGAATGTTAGGTCCATGAATCAAGGCAAATTGGAAGTGGTCAAACAGGAGATGGCAAGAGTGAACATCGACATTTTAGGAATCAGCAAACTAAAACGGACTGGAATGGGTGAATTTAACTCAGATGACCATTATATCTATGACTATGGGCAAGAATACCTTAAAAGAAGTGGAGTGGCCATCATAGTCAACAAAAAGTCCAAAATGCAGTACTTGGATGCAATCTCAAAAACAACAAAATGATCTCTGTTTGTTTCCAAAGCAAATCATTCAATATCACAGTAATCCAAGTCTAGGCTCTGACTAGTAATGCTGAAGAAGCCGAAATTGAATGGTTCTATGAAGACCTAAAACTAACTCCCCAAAAAGATGTCGTTTTCATTATAGAGGATTGGAATGCAAAAGTAGGAAGTCAATAGATACCTGGAGTAACAGGAAAATTTGGCCTTTGAGTACAAAATATAGCAGGTCAAAAGCTAACAGGGATTTGCTAAGAGAACGTACTGGACATAGCAAACTCCCTCTTCCAAGAAGACAAGAGAAGACTACACATGGATATCACCAGATGTCCTGAAATCATATTGATTATATTCTTTGCATCCAAAGATGGAGAGACTGTATATAGTCAGCAAAAAGAAGACTGAGAGCTGATTTTGGCTCAGATCATGAACTCCTTTTTGCCAAATTCAGACTTAAATATAAGAAAGTGGGGAAAACCACTAGACCATTCAGGTATGACCTAAATCAAATCCCTTATGATTATACAGTGGAAGTGACAACTAGATTCAAAGGATAAGATCTGATAGACAGAGTGCCTAAAGAACTATGGATGAAGGTTTGGGACATTGTATAGGAGGCAGTGATCAAGACCATCCCCAAGAAAAAGAAATGCAAACAGGCAAAATGGTTGTCTGCAGAGGCCTTACAAATAGTTGAGAAAAGAAAAGAAGCAAAAAGCAAAGGAGGAAAAGAAAGATATACCCATTTGAATGCAGTGTTACAAAGAATAGCAAGGTGAGATAAAGCCTTCCTCAGTGATCAATGCAAAGAAATAGAGAAAAACGGTAGAATGGGAAAGATTAGATACCTCTTCAAGAAAATCAGAAGTACCAAGGGAACATTTCATGCAAAGGTGGGCACAATAAAGGACAGAAATAGAATGGATCTAACAGAAGTAGAAGATATTAAAAAGAGGTGGCAAGAACACAGAACTATACAAAAAAGATCTTCATGACCCAGATAACCACGATGGTGTGATCACTTACCTAGAGCCAGACATCCTGGAATGTGAAGTCAAGTGGCCATAGGAATCATCATGAAGAGCCAAGATGGTGGAGGTGATGGAATTTCAGTTGAGCTATTTCAAATCCTAAACGATGATGCTGTGAAAGTGCTTCTCTCAATATGCCAGCAAATTGGGAAAATAACAGTGGCCACAGTACTGGAAAAGGTCAGTTTTCATTCCAATCCAAAGAAAAACACGACAAAGAATGCTCAAACTACTGCACAATTGCACTCATCTCACATGCTAGCAAAGGAATGCTCAAAATTCTCCAAGCCAGGCTTCAACAGTACATGAACTGTGAACTTCCAGATGTTCAAGCTGAATTTAGAAAAGGCAAAAGAACCAGAGATTAAATTGCCAACATCCAGTGAATCATTGAAAAAGCATGAGAGTTCCAGAAAAACATCTATTTCTGCTTTATTGACTGTGCCAAACCTTTGACTGTGGATCACAACAAAATGTGGAAAATTCTGAAAGAGATGGGAATATTAGACCACTTGACCTGCCACCTGAGAAATCTGTATGCAGGTGAAGGAGAAACAGAGCTGGATGTGGAACAACAGACTGGTTCCAAATCAGGAGAGGAGTACATCAAAGTTATATATTGTCACCATGCTTATTTAACTTATATGCAGAGTACATCATGAGACACTCCAGGCTGGATGAAGCACAAGCTGGAATCAAGATTGCTGGGAAAAATATCAATAACCTCAGATATGCAGATGACACCACCCTTATGGCAGAAAGAGAAGAGGAACTAAAGAGCCTCTTGATGAAAGTGAAAGAGGAGAGTGAAAAAGATGACTTAAAAGTCAACATTCAGAAAACTAAGATCATGGCATCTGGTCCCATCACTTCATGGCAAATAGATGGGGAAACAGTGGAAACAGTGACAGACTTTATTTTGTTGGGCTCCATAATCACTGCAGATGGTGATTACAGCCATGAAATTAAAAGATGCTTGCTCCTGGGAGAAAAGCTATGACCAACCTAGACAGCATATTAAAAAACAAAGACATTACTTTGCCAACAAATGTCCATCTTGTCAAAGCTATGGTTTTTCCAGTAGTCATGTATGGATGTGAGAGTTGGATTATAAAGAAAGCTGAGCACGGAATAATTGATGCTTTTGAACTGTGTTGTTAGAGAAGACTCTTGAGAATCCCTTAGACTGCAAGGAGATCCAACTAGTCAATCCTAAAGGCTATCAGTCCTGACTATTCATTGGAAGGGTTGATGCTGAAGATGAAACTCCAATACTTTAGCCACCTGATGCGAAGAACTGACTCATTGGAAAAGACCCTGATGCTGGAATGATTGTAAGCAGGAGGAGAAGGGGACGACAGAAGATGAGATGGTGGATGGCATCACTGACTCAATGGACATGAGTTTGAGTAAGATCCAGGAGTTGGTGATGGACAGAGAAGCCTGGCATGCTGCAGTCCATGGGGTTGCAAAGAGTCAGATATGACTAAGCCACTAAACTGAACTGAACTGAATAGCTGCCATATAGTAATTCTTTTGGTTGATCTGACCAAAAAAAATTGAAAGCCTTCTGCAAGGAATTAACCATTATAGCTGCCATTAATAACATTTCTGATTTGTAGGAAAAGATAAAAATATCAACCTTTACTAGTTGGAATTTGACTCCATCCCTTGTGAATGACTTAATAGGTTTAAGACATCAATGGAGGAAACAACTGCAGATGCAGTGAAATAACAAGAGAAGTAGAATTAGAGGAGAAGACTAAAGATGTGACTGATAAAAATTTAATGGATAAGGGTTTGTTTTTTTTTTTTAATGGATGAGCAAAGAAAGTAGATTTCATGAGATAGAATCTACTCCTGATAAAGAAGCTGTGAAGTTTATTGAAATGACAACAAAGAATTTATAATATTATATAAACTTTGAAAGTAATAAAGCTATGGCAAAATTTTGGAACCAACTCCCATTTTGAAAGACATGCTACAGTAGGTAAAATGCTATCAAACAGCATTGCATGCTACAGAGAACGAGCCTCTGAAAGAAAGATCAGTCCATGTAGCAAACTTGTTTTTTTTATTTTAGAAATTTGCCACAGACATCTCAACCTTCAGCAACCACTAACCAGATCAGCCAGCAGGCACCATCATCAAGGCAATAGTTTCCACTAGTGAAGAGATTACAACTTGCAGAAGGCTCAAAGAACAGCTAGCCTTTTTTTCCTTGTTCATCATTCAGTCACTAAATCATGTCTGACTCTTTGCGACCCCATGGACTGTAGCACGCCAGGTTTTCCTGTCCTTCACTATCTCCTGGAATTGGCTGCTATTACAGACAATGTACTAGAGTGCAGTGTATATATAACTTTCATATGCACTGCGAAACCCCAAAATTGGTGTGACTTACTTTATTTGCAGTATTCACTTTACTGAAAGTGGTTGTCTGGAATCAAACCCACAGTATCTCCAAGGTATGCCTGGTTGAATGGTATGCATATGTACATATATTGAGTAGTATATAGACTTGCTTAGACTTTCTGAATCTTTTTTTTTTTTTGAAAAAGGAGATCAGGTATGTAGAATTTTATAAAGATCTTGAATGGAAACATTCTTAAAGACATCACATTAGGTTATGAAAGACTTTTCTGGAAATCAATGAACTGTTTTTCTACTAAGCAATATAGTTAGGTGTGAATTAGATAATGTAGTTGTAAAATGTATAAACCATACCAGGTTAGTGGTTAAAATTAATTTTTTATATGATCATTAATTAAGTGATCATTACTGAGATGATTATCATTGGAATACTAGTAGTTTTCATGACTGCATATTTATGACATGCCAGATGCTTCTCTGTGTGTTTTCATTGGATCAAAGGACTAGTTTCATGCAGACACTTTGGGTGACAGTATGATTATCCCCATTCTACTACCTGAGAATTGATGTTAGTGATGTTAGTAACCTCTCCAAACTTGCACTGTTATTAGAAGCAAAAGCCATGATTCAAACCTGTTGCTTGGTCTTAATTTCAAATTACATATTCATTATATTAACAATAAATTAGTTTGGAAAATGAGCTCTTGTGCTTAGTCACTCAGTCGTGTCCAACTCGTTGAGACCCAATGGACTGTAACCCACCAGGCTCCTATGTCCATGGGGATTCTCCAGGCAAGAATAGTGGAGTGGGTTGCCATGCCCTCCTCCCAACCAGGTATTGAACCCAGGTCTCCTGCATTGAAGGCAGATTCTTTACCATCTGAGCCACCAGGGAAGCCCAAGAATATTGGAGTGGGTAACCTATCCTTTCTCCAGGGGAACTTCCTGACCCAGGAATCAGACCAGGTTCTCCTGCACTACAGGCCAGCTGAGCTACCTGGGAAGCCCATGAACTTCTTGCATAGGGTCAAATAAGACTTAAACCAGCATTTGTTAAACAAACATTTGATATCTGTCTCTTCATTTCAATTGTAGAATATTAATTCTTGTGTACCTTGCACTGTGAAATACCATGACAATTACATTTGGAAATATATGCATGACTGTTTTACACAACATATTAGGTAATTGTCTGTTGCTTTTACTGTGCTACGTTTTAAAAATTGTGGCAAATTTACAATCTTGATTTCAGTTATTCTTCTAATAGATTTTATAATTTGCAAATAAAAATTTTAAATACCAAAATTTCCACAAATTAAGAATTTCCTAGTCTGTAAAACAAAACAAAACATTTTCTTTTGTTTTGAAAATTGAAGGTAATTAACCAAGTCTATGGAAAATTAATAACGATGCAAAGATAGACTAGTTGGCTAGCAACTATGTTATGTTTTATATTCACTATGTAAGGTAAATCTGTATTAATACCTGTAGTATACGTGAATTAATGTCATTATAAAATTTTATAAGACCAAACAATTTAATTCATTCAAAAGTATTTGCTTTTATGGATCAGATAGTTGTGTATAACTTGTTTAAAAGAGTAATCAGATATTTACATAATAGCCAATTCTTGACTTGGAAAAGTAATGTGAAGACAATATTTCTTTACTAAGACTATGGTTTTCAAAGAAAACCATATTTTTGGCTATATTTTTAAAAATATATATTAAATTATAGTTTATTTTTAAGTGAAATTTCTGATTTAAAACAAATCTCCACATTATTAAGGCATCTTAAGAGATCGAAGTTTACTTCCTTCTGAGTCTGTCATTCTTTTGAGGCTTGTTTACATTATGTGACCATTGATTACTATCCAGCTGTCTGAGATGTTTCTCTACCAGATAACTGTTTGAAAAAATAGAGACATAAAGGAATTAATATATACTGAACACCTGTGACAAACATTTAACTTATTTTGATTGCATCCTAATAAAACCTATAGGTAAGTATTATTTAGCCCTATTTTATAGAAATCATTGTGGCTCAGAAAGATTAGAGATAGTTATTCAGTCATTGAGAATTTATTGAGAGTCAAGTATATGCCAGATATTTTTTTCTTCCAGGCACTTGGAATATACTGCTATACGGCTTAACAGAAAAAAAAAAAAAAAAAAACAACAACAAAACAAAACCATGATGCTTGAACACCGTGATGTAATATTAAACAGACAGAGCAAACATTGGAAGCCAGATATTCTTGTGTGTGTGTGTGTGTGTGTGTGTGTGCATATCTTCTAATCAGATTATATGTATGATTGAGCAAATAATATTTTATATTTATAATGGAAAAGTATTCTTTATTGTTTTGTGAAAAGACAAGCATAAAACCAAGGCAACTAAACAGTTAATTACCATTCATATGTCAATTAGCATGTGCCGGATACTCACTATGCAGTGGATGGTGAGCACATTGTATGGCCTCTTCTAGAGACAGGGTAGAAACTGGAGGAAAAGAAATAAGTAGAAGGGGAAGAAAGAGACTAGTGATGAGTGGAAAGGGTTGGAGAGGGTGAGATGGAGACTCCACATTTAAACATAACTTTCTACATTTAAGAACAATTATATCAACTTAAGCCGTACACTGTACACATGTGCTCAGTTGTGTCCAACTCTTTGTGACTCCATGCACTATAGCCTGAGAGACTCCTCTGTCCATGAGATTTTTCAGGTGAGAATACTGGTTTGGGTTGCCATTTCCTTCTCCAGAGGATCTTCCAGACCCAGGGATCAAACTTGCATCTCCTGCTTTGGAAGGCAGATTCTTTACCATTGAGTCTTTTGGGACTCTAGCACATGCTAGACTGATACTTACCTGTGGGAGAATGACACAGGCTGATGTCTTAAAATTGGCTCAGTGTCTGGGATATACATGACTGGTTATTAGACTAACGTTTCTCAACTTGACTCTACTGATTCTTTGAGTCAGATCATTCTTTGTTCTGGAGGGCTTTCCTGTGCATTGTAGGATGTTTATCCACTTTCTTGATTTCTACCTATTAAACACCAGTAACACTCTCAAGCTGTGAAGACCATAGGTCTTCAGACATTGCTGATGATTTCCCAGAAGGTAAAATCACCCTTGGATGAGAACCTGTGCTGTTAGAATACTCAGGACTGACAGCTGGGAAGTTAGATGGGATGGGAGTCAGCCATAGTTACAACAGGGGTATTGTTCCTATTTTTCTGATAAAAAAGTTTAATGAAAACTGAGACTCATAGATTAAGAAATGTGTGGTTATCACAGAGCAAGTAATCTGTAATCTGCGTGAATGTCAAGCCAATATTCAAATAACTTCTTTATATTAATTCTTCTCTTCTGTAATAGTTAATTAACTCACTGAATGCCTGTTTTAAGTTTTAAAATATTTGCACACATTACTACAATCTCCCTCAGAGCTGCTCAGTGAAATCAACATCGTTTATTGTCTTTTCACAGTGAAATAGTTTCTGCATGAGATGACTCATAATACAAGGGTAGCACTGTCAATATCTGTCCAGGAGACTCACAGAAGATTGCTAAAGGAGGTGATGGTTTCTGAGAGCAGATGAATAAGTATGCCTGGGATGGAAACAAAGGCTTGTCCATAGAGGGCACACCATGAAGGGAGTCTAGTGTTTACAAATGAACACACTTGTAGAGAGTGCTGCATTGAGAAATTATACCAATTTGTTTTATTTTAGGTAAGGTATTTGAAGAGGCAGAATATAAACCACTCACATCATGCTAATGGGTTTATATAGTTGCCTAGTTAATGATACAGGGTCATTGAAAGAATATGACCAAAAAACTAATAATCACACCAAGTTAATAGAAAATCACTTTGAAAATATTATGGAAATTAAATTTTTGAAGAAGGTGGAACTTATATAAGAATGATAAGCAGGTTCAGACACAACTGGGTGAAAGCTGATAAGCTAAACTAAAACAATATCCGTGATTTTGAAGAAAAGGTCATGTTCTAGAGAGATTTACAAATTAAATCTGCAAGAGATATAAACTGATTTGAAATATTAAAAGAAGGAAAAAGTGGAGCTTATGTTTTTGGCTTGACCATCTCATTGATATTGATAAATGAATACCAGAAAAAAAAAAAAAAGAGAGAGAGAGAGAGAGAGAGAACAAGATGAATTGAAGGTGGGGGTCAAAGGTGGAAGTCCTTGATGAATAGAATAAGAAAAATGGAAGACTAGCTTCATGTTTTCCTTGTTTCATTTCAAACACTATCTTTACATAAGTATCTCTAACTTGAAGAAAAAAAGCCTATTTTTGTTAAATTGTGCTATTCTAAAACTACATATACTTGATTTAATTTTGGATTGGTTAGCTTCAACTTCTTTTGATGCAGTTTTTATTTATATAATGCAGTTGTGAGCACACTATAAACAGAAATTTATACTGCTTCTTTCACTTTGTATTATATTATATGAAAATACCTGTTGTTCAACATTTAATTTTCTCTGTTTTGCACTTGAAAATTCCTGGAGTAAACATCTTATAATGTGACTATTTATTTTTTCCTGTATTTTGAATTCATTCCTAAGTTTATAGTTTCATTACTTGCTTTAAACAAGAGTTTCTGGACATCCGATGCTCCTATTACATATTGCTTGTTTTCTTTCATAAGCAATTTTGCAAAATTATTTTCAAACAGTAATATTTGAGTATGCCATTTACTTTTCACATTGTTAAACGTTAACTGTTTTAGTTTCATTTTTTATAAAATATCCAGATATTTATACTTAAAACACACACACACACATATATATAATTTTGAATGTATTTGATATTTGAAAGTTGAACATAATTTCTAAACATATTTAAAGTATTTGCAAACCTCACTTTTTGAGCCTCCATAAATTGCTCAAGTATGTGAGTCTGTCACATAGAAAGTGCTCATTAAATTAATTAACGATTTGAGATTTTGGCAAATTAATGATATTAATACTTTATATTACTAAGGGTGTTAATTTTAAGTATATGATCTACATAGGGGGATTGGGGGCAGGAGGAGAAGGGGACGACCGAGGATGAGATGGCTGGATGGCATCACGGACTCGAAGGACGTGAGTCTGAGTAAACTCTGGGAGATGGTGATGGACAGGGAGGCCTGGCGTGCTGCAATTCATTGGGTCGCAAAGAGTCGGACACGACTGAGCGGCTGAACTGAGCTGAACTGAACTGAACTGATCTACATAGGGAATGTATTATAATTAAAAGACAATTTCAAGATACCAAGTAGCATGCAAATAAATGATATTGAATAGGATACACATGCATATGTACACAAATATCAAATGTTCGTGTATGGAACTGAGGAGCTTCGATAAATGCCCTCAAATGATATAGCAAGGGGTCAGGTTTGAAACTGTAGCCCAGAGTACAACATTCTATTTCTGTCTTTCTTCTTCTGAATTAAATATAAACTTAAATATTCCCAGAGGCAAGCAAGAGAAAGAAGTCATTTTATTAGCCTCCTATAAATCACATTTGACACCTGCTTTCACGATCTTCTCTTCCAGAAAGACCTTAAAGATGAAGTGCTGAATGTAAAATTCCTTATTTCCTTAGACTTCTTTTTGTTCCTTTATTTCCTCATCTGCACTGCTTCGCAAAATGACTTGATACTGTATTATCCAAATGGCAAAAAATAACAACTTGATCTTAGAAAGTTAGAGAAAACATTTGCATACATAGGAAAAAATGTATATGTAAGTAAAGACATTTTAGATATTAATTTGTTCACTACATTTTAGTATCCAAAATATTATTTCATTAAATCACAACTCAGTTTTTAGATAATATGTGCTGAGTGTCAAAATTTTGATCAGTCCCAGTCTCTATCTTAAGAAGCTGATTCTACAGGAAGAATATGAGGCAACAGATTTACAAATGGAAATAAAACACATTCAAAACAATGTAAGTGAAATGGGCTAAGAAGTTTGCATTAAAATTGTAGAAATGAGCAAGGACAAAGTCATAAAGAGCCTGATAGATCAGGGAAATAATTTAAAATATTATCCTAAGTAGAATCAGCAAAGACTAAAATATTTTCAATGAGAAAATTGGATTTTTTTTTCTTTTTTTAAAGAAAGATCACTCTTATATTAGGTTGCAGAAGAGGTTAGTTAAAGTCTGTTGAAGACAAAGTAAGAGATTATGGAGATTTGAAGTAGATATTGACACTGCATATAGAGATCAGAGATGACACAAATCTGACTCTAGGTAAAAATAAGAAGGGGAGAAAATAAGTAATACTCCATAAGTTCTCTTATGTGCAAATAAGAATGTGATATCTTTTACTGAAATTGAAATATATCAAGTGTTCAGTTTTGAACACTGTGTAACATCCAAATGGAATAGCAGCTATAACATCTAGGTCTGGAGAGAGAAGAGAAAAATCAGAAAAGGCATATGTCACAGATGCCAGAGAAGAATGAGTTTTAAGAAGGCAGGATGTTTTGTGTTTATTTATTTACTTTTAAAAATGAACTGTTCTGGTAAATTTTCAAAAAGAAAATCCACAAAAATTACCTGACATCCTGGAGAAAATAGTGTTGGGAATATTGGAGTCATGTTAGATTTGGAACTTGAAAAGGTCCAGGATGTAATTTTTCAAAAGGAACCATCATTCTGGGGATAAACTAATCTTAACTCCATAATCTCCTTTAGGTTCTATATGAATTAGAAGGACACCTTTATTCCAATAGCCAGCATTTCTGAAAGTAGAATACCCCAAATAATTTGCCCTAGTGAGAAGCTCATGCTCTTTTTTTTAACTAAATTATTTTCTCTGAATTATATATTGCGGGAGAAAGTCTCTTTCACATGGTGGGCTAGAAGAGAGAGACATGCTATAGTTAAAAGTAAGGGTCCATCAATTGTTCTTGGGAAAATTTTTCTATTCATGTTCAATGTGTTTCAGTCAATAGCAGCAAAAGAACTTGAGTTTAAAAACTACTGTTTGGAGATGTTAAGTTTCAATTTAGTATAGCAACTAGAGAGAAAGTGCATTATTATAAGTCAAAAGACACTTTTTTCCACTTGTGATTTAAATTAGAACAAAATGGATTCATAATGCTTGAAAGACAATGGAAATAGCTTCTCAAGAAAACAAATTATAGTATTGCAACATTGCAATAATTAGGCAATCTTTCATTAATTCTGTGTCTTATCAGGGCTCTTGGCAACCTTATATATTATCATAAAATATGCTTTAAAATGATTTATTGAGGTTATCATTAGATTAGTGAATGAAGAAAAAATGTGCTTTTGTACATATCATCGAATGCATGCTTTTATTTACTTTCATACATAATTTACAATGTTGTTATTCTTTAACCTATGTTTTCACCAAATAATTTTGTAGGTGTCTTACAAATTGTCTGATAATCTTTAGAACAACAATTAACTGTAAATTCTATGAAGGATACTAAACCCTCACAGTGCTTACCATTATAGCTCTTGCTAAGATATTTAAAAGCTATTGACCACCTTTTTTTTTTTTTACTAATTGAAGTATAGTTGATTTATAAATGTGTTAGTGTCAGGTGTACACCAACATTACTCAGTTATTTATATTGTATATGTATATTTAGACTGTTTTCCTTTATAAGTTATTACAAAATTTAAATGTAGTTCCATGTACTATACAGTTGGTCACCATAGATTATCTATTTTATATATAGTAGTGTGAATAGTGTATATATACTAATTCCAAAGTCTTAATTTATTCCTCTTCCCTAGCTTTCCCCTTTGGTAACCATAAATTTGCTTCCTATGTCTACGAATCTGTTTCTTTTTTGTATATAAGTTCATTTATATCACTGATCACCTTATTATATCAACACTCGCTCATCTTGTTTTGCTTGAATGTGTTGTTCTGTGGTTCTCTTCTGAGCTGTTTGTTGCTATTGTTTCTGACTTCTCTTTCTTGCTTCTCACATGCTAAATATGTCTTCTTCAGGGAACATGTCTTCTCCAGGGAACAATGTTAATTCTTATCTCATTTTATGCTCTTTTCCTTGGTTCACTTATGTAAATCAATAGATTTTATTCCCATCATCTCTGGATATCTGTGATTCCTGTGAAATTACATCATTTACCCTTTGTCTCATTGCTGGAAATCTTTTCTGAGCAATTTCACCAATATTACAAACATAGTTCCACTGAAACTGAACTTGCTATTTACGCTTGCTAAAACTTTTAAAATATTTTCACTCTTATTTATTGCAAAAGCTTCCTAAATTTGCTCCAACATTAAGCATGAGACCTTCTACTCATTATTAATCATTCTCTTTAATTTAATTTATATGCCTGCACTTATGCCATTTAACCCTCACAGCAACCTGTAAGCCAAAAGATCCCCATTATATAGATGGGTAAACTGAGCTTCACATGTCTTAGATTATTGGTTCCCAACTTTGTGGTACTGGGGACAAATTTCATAGAAGACAATTTTTCCACAGACCAGTGGGGGCTTTATTTTGGAGTGATTCAAATGCATTACATTTATTGTGCACTGTCTTTCTATTATTATTACATCAGTTCCACTTCAGATCATCAGTCATTAGATCCCAGAGGTTGGGGATCTAACAGCTGCCTTAATGGCTTATCTGAGGCCACACTCTTAGTAAGAGCTAGGGATGGGATTTGGTCTGGTTCACATGACTCCAAAGCTGGTGAATAACTCTGAATCTTGGTTGCCACCACATACTGCTGTCAGAATGAACCCGAAATGCATGTTGCTTCTCTTCATAACATGGGTCAGTGACTCATTGAGTGCCCCCAGGATTCTACATAACTTTAAAGGTATTTCAGGATTTAGAGTGAAGTGGTCTATTTCTGAAAGACAGTATGAAGTACTTTGTTCACTATCAGGATGACCTACAGAAATGTTAAAGTTGATAATGCTCTTGGGGTCTTCAGTGGGTCCACCCAGATAGGACTCCCTTTCCTGACTTGGGTCATAAAAAATTTCAACAATTAAAAAAAAAACAAGAGTGTGTTTTTTCCCACCACTGATAAAATCAAGGGTGAAAGACCTGGCTGTGTGTTTGTGAGCCCAAGATCTTAAAAATCCTCACCACAGAATGAGCCAGCCCCATACTGGCAGAATCCACGCTCCTGCAGGAGTGAGAGGGTAGGCTTTCTCTGTAATGTGAATGGTGCTGTGAGGAGGTTGTTGAGTTACACTTGATAAATTCACAAACAAGGTAAAGAACTCATACCTCAAGACCAGAGAGGTGAAAGTGAGAGAGAATGAAGAAAATGACTTCTCATTAAAATCAAGGACCAGAAAATGTTCTCTCGTCCCATGTATCTGGGCTGCATTTTTCCACATCCTCTTTGTTTTGCTTGTATCACATCCAGTCTGCCCACTCAGCTGCCGCTACCTGCCTCTCACATCCATTCTGTCTCTCAACAATTCTTATTTCTGTTCGTAACTATTGTAACATCCTCTAACTTGTTCTCCTGCATCTTCAGTTTATCTGTGTTGACTCCCTCCATCACCTGAATACAAATGTTCATCCTCCTGTGCAGGTTTGATGGTGCAACTTCTTGATAAAACAAACCTGATCTGGTATCACATGGAGTAAAAATCAGTCTACAATCCAAGGTCTTCTATCTTCTGACATAAACTGTGTCATGAAGTTGAATAAATCATTATTCACTGCTTACATGTAACAAGATCATTTATTTATCCCTAAACAACCATCCATTTCCCAGCTGTCTTTTTATTGTTCTCTTATATACCTATAACAGTATAACAATATATGGGATTATATTTTCATTAAAATAGGAATGTTGAAGTGATAATTGACAGAAAAGCAAAAGACTGCTTTGTTACAGATGAAGAGTAGGGATTTTCAGAAAATAAGCTTTATGTGCATTTAGGCATTATGACATTTGAGAACCAGTTGAAAGCAAAGGTGAAATGCCACTATGTAAAAAAAAATAATATATTTTATAAATTTATCAAAGACACATTTCTATACATAATCAACTGAATTATTCAAAATGTTTTCTACAGTATTTATCAAATGGGAAGTATTTGCATAAAGAATTCATTCCCTTTGAGAGGTAATATGGTTTCTGTATTACAGTTCCTCCTAAAGAAGAAAATTCAATTCTGTTGCATATGCTGTCAGTTTTACCAGGTGAGGAAAGACTAATGATGTTAGATTACTTTTCAGTGGGATAGAATGAACTAAATTTGCATCAAGAGAGAAATGATTTCTTAGCCACAGACACATGCATTGATCAGATTGTCTGTGAGTAGTTTATTCTATGTATTTATATATTTTCTTTCCATCTTGCTGTCAACCATTATTATACCACATTTATCATCAGAGAATTAAAGTGAGAAAGCAACTTTCAGAGACTGCTTGAGATGAATTGAAGTTTACCCACTAAATCCTTCACCTGCTTCTCTAATAAGAGTCCAGAAGGAAGAGTCAACCTCTACCCATGAAAAATATAACATTAACTGATTTTTTTTCTAAAATTGGTTGTGCTGAATTTTTGGTACCGTACTTGAATGAGAATCAATGAGAATAATTCTAATTTGAGCAATGCCATCCAATTATCATTTAGCATTTCTTACAAGAAAAGAGAATATACTCTAGCAGAACCAGTAAAATGGAAGATTTCTTAGCAACACAAATATTTGTAAATATAACACATGATACACTGAATGAAGAAATAATCCTTAAGCATATTTGATTGTGATATTGACTTAGATGTATTTTTCAGAAATATACTGTGATTTTTGGTAGTAATATGTATAATATCCATCAAGGTCTCTTGGGCTTGAAGTAAGGACTTGTATTCTGGGTGTGTGGCTGAGCATTTATTCATTGCTAAACAATACTCTGTCAGCATTTCTTGTAGTGTGAAGCACATAAATATAGTGTTATGAGATGTTCTTTGGGGAAAAAAAAATGAAGGCAAATACATGTAAGATATGTTTTACATTTTATTCACTTCTTAGAGATTCACCAGGCAGAATATAAATGCACAAAACTAGGGGAATGGTTAAGATAATTTTTATATATCCACAGGGTAGAGTATTTTAGAGGCCCATTGCCTCTACTCTGATTTATGCTGCTGTTACTTTTTACATGAATTCCTCTTAGTTCAGTTCTCTGCCTGCATTTTACACCCCTGGACTTTCTCTCTTCCCTGAAGCCAGTGTATAGACTGACTGATATAAAAAGTCAAATCTAACCCTGTTATTTCTTAATTCTTCAAATCTCCCCATGCTTTCTTTATAATTTATAGGCTTCTTAACATGGTGACAATAAGCAAATTACTTGTTCAACCTCATCTGTCACCGCAACTCCACCTCTCGATCTGCACTTCACCAAACCAGATTTTATAGTCTATACATACTCACTAACATCTCAAAATAGCATTACCTACATTGTTGCTTCCTCACTGCTATCTCTCTTTTGTTTAAGATATCCTTCTCATCCTATAGCTCTTAATGTAATTGGTATTTCATCTACAAAACCTTCTTTAGCATCCCATTTAACTCCTCTTTCTGGGTACCATTTCCTTCTACATGGTCCATGGCCCTCACAATTGTATATAATAACATTTAATTGATGGTATATAAGTATCTGCCCCTTCAAATGGGCTGTGAGTCTAGTAATGGTAAGGAACACGCCTCCTTTTTTATTGTTTCATTCCAGACAGTTCTATGCCTTTAAAATAGCTAGTGGCTATCTTCCTTGGTTGCTTAGACCATAAAGAATCTGCTTGCAATGTGGGAGACCCAGTTTCCATCCTTGAGTTTGGAAGATCCTCTGGAGAAGGAAATGGCAACCCACTCCAATATTCTTGCCTGGGAAATCCCATGGACAGAGGAATCTGATGGGTTCCAGCCTATGAGCTAGCAAAGAGTCAGACACAACTGAGCAACTAACACTTTCACTTCACTTAACATAGCTGACTTCTTGATTGAAATTCATTTCCCAAATTTTGAAAATTGAAGAAGTATAATTTTGCATTAAAAAACACAAAGTATTTGGGAAAAAACAAAGACCCTATGAATTGGGAGTCTGGCCATCTGATGTGAAGAACTGACTCATTAGAAAAACCCTGATGCTGGGAAAGATTGAAGGTGGGAGCAGAAGAGGATGAGATGGTTGGATGGCATCAGCAACTCAATGGACATGAGTTTGAGTAAACTCTGAGAGTTGGTGATGGACAAGGAGGTCTGGTGTGCTGCAGTCCACGGGTTCACAGAGTCGGACAAGACTGAGTGACTGAACTGAATGGAACTGAGGTTAAACATGTAGAAAACAACATTAGATAGTTAACATAAAGTTAGGTTGAACTGAAGTGAACGTCGCTCAGTTGTATTTGCCTCTTTGCAACCCCATGGACTATACAGTACACGGAATTTTCCAAGCCAGAAAACTGGAGTGGGTAGCCATTTCCTTCTCCAGGGGATCTTCCCAACCCAGGGATTGAACTCCAGTCTCCTGCATTGCAGGTAGATTCTTTACCAGCTGAACTACCAGGAATTTAGGTTACAGAGTTTTAAGTAAACAGATGAGAGGATTGAGAAAGTTACTAAAGTCTTGATGAAATATCTGAAAGCTTTTGTACGTGGAAGGCATCCAATGACATATATTTTCCTGAGATTAATCTCATGATACAAAGTGCGATGAATCAAGGAGAAATGTTCAAGAGCAGAGAAAACATTCCTGAGGTTTGTAAATGAGCATTTGTGTAAATCATAAGAATGGTAATAGGAAGTGAGAGGTTCCCACTCATTCCTGTAGGGTCGAAATGTAGGGGAAGTGACAGTTTGTGGTTCTGAGGGAATGTGCTGGCACCTGAGCAATAAGTTAAGGCTTTTACTTTTGACAGACCAAATGTTCCAAAAAGGCAAAGCAGTATCATCTGCTAAGAGACAAAGAAACAATGTTAAGAAAGATTCCTGGAGAGAGTGGAAATGAGGGAGACCTGACAAGGGGCACATAGCATGTCCATTGAACATTCTTCCCAATGGAGATAGGAAACCACAAGTTTGCAAAGCCACTAATTAAAGCCTTTATAGGATTATCTCTAGCAAAGTTCAACTGCTCTCATAGAATTAGAGAAGAATATACATAAATATATTCCAGATTAAGATTTACCAAGCATGTGTGGCTAAAGCGGAGTTGAAGGAGATAAAAAAGGAAACAGAGAAGTTCCAGGGGTTATCAAGTGGAAAACTAGGGAATAAACCCAGGAGCAAAGCTGTCTTTTAGAGTAAAAGCCAAAGCCGAGAGCTAGATGTCTCAATGTATTGGCTGAGCAGGACCAGAAGAATAAAAATGGTGGACGGCTCAGGTTTACAGTCTGGGAATTGGGATTGGAAGTACAATTTCAGAAGTGGAGCAGCTCAGGGCAGTGTTTGTGGTAGAGTAGCTAACATGGACTGGAGGTCAGGGAATTTTATGGGATTGTAAATTTTTATGGTATTTATTTATGTAAATTTTTATGGGATTGTGAATTTTGTGGGATTCATTAGTATCTGTCTCCTCCTTCAGATCTTAATTTGTCTGACGCGTTCTCTAAATACAGGCACAGGTTTGATCCCTGGGTCAGGAAAATCTCCTGGAGGATGAAATGACAACCCTCTTCAGTATTCTGGACTGAAAAATCCTATGGACAGTGGAGCCTGGTGCGCTATAGTCCATGGGGTCGCCAAGAGTCAGACATAAGCCTATACACGAGCAACTGAGCACATACAAACACTCTAAACATACCTTTTATGAAAATGATTTATGCAAGTAAGTTAAGGGTATGAATGATTGCCCAGGATTTTGAATTTAATAGTCGACCAAAAGTAGGCTAAAAGCCCCCTGCTCCCTAACACTTGACTGGTGGTTGACAGAAAAAAGAAAAGATAAAGGTGATAGAAAAAGACAGCAGGAGCTCCCATACAGAGGACTGGAAAAAATTAGGAGAGACAGGAAAGAGAATTGCTTTTCACTCAATAAATATTTATTGACATTGGACTGTCTTCAAGGTCCTAGGACAGAGAAGAGTCTGTGAATGTAACTGACACAGTTGCTGCTTTTCTGGAGCTTTCATATTGGGAGTGGAAACTTTCAATTATTAAGCTAAAAATTGAGTAATTAAAATTGAGATAAATATGTTAAAAGATATGTAGTCTTGCAGAGACAAAATCTCTAAGAGGATATTGAGTAATAAATAACAGGTAGCAGAATAGCAGATTGATGATGGGCTGGGAGGGCAGCATTCCAGGCAGATGAGTACAATGCAGCAGTTAAGGTTAACTTCACTTGAAAGACGTAACATTATAAGTAATTGCTCCCCAATCATTGTTTGTAGGATTTGTTAGAAAAATAATTCTAAATGGATCAAAATATATTTAATGAGAAAATAGTGTTTATTCCACAAGCCAGTCAATGAATTCTCAATAGTGTTTAGGGTGAATTCCAAACTTCACTAAACAATCTACCAGGATGGTACATCAGGCTTCTCCACCCATCTCGGCTCTCATCTCATCTGTACTCAAGTCTACTCTGCTTGAGTCCACATGGCCTGTTTTTCCCTTCTATCAGGACACAAAGCTCCTCCTGGCCCCAGGGCTTAGGTTTCTTGATTACCCTGCCTAAGTCCTCTCCCCTCAGGTCTTCCAAAACCTCATTTCTGTTCATAATTCACGTCTCGAGATGCATTCATGTCTTCAGTCATTAACTCTTATCCAAACTTTCTATGCATCCACCTGGATTTTATTCTATTTTATTATTTTAATTTTTTTGTTTTATACATGGAATATAGCTGATAAACAATGTTGCCATAGATTCAGGTGGACAGCAAAGGAACTCAGCCATACTTATACATCTACCCATTCTCTCCCAACTCCCCTCCCCTCTAGGCTGCCACATAACATTGAGCAGACTTCCCTGTGCTATATAATAGGTCCTTGTTGGTTATCCATTTTAAATATAGCAGTGTGTACATGTCCACCCCAAACTCTCTATCCCTTGTTGTCTATGTCTGTGGGTCTGTTTCTGTTTTGTAGGTAAGTTCACTTGTATAATTTCTTTTCAGATTCTCTTTGTCTGACCTACTTTTCTTAACATGACAATCTCTAGGTCCACCCATGTTACTGCAAATGGAATTATTTGATTAGTTTGTTGTTCTTAAGTCACTAAATCATATCTGACTGTGACTTCATGGACTACAGCATGCTAGGCTTCCTTGTCCTCCACTGTCTCCTGGAGTTTGCTAAAATTCATGCCCATTGAGTTGGTGATGCTATCTAACCATCTCAGCCTCTGCCGTTTTCTTTTCCTTTTGCCTTCAATCTTTCCCAGCATCAGTGTGTTGTCCAGTGAGTCAGCTTTTCACATCATTGTATATGTGTGCAACATCTTCCTTATCCATTCTCTGTCAATGGATATACAGGTTGGTTCCATGTCTTGGCTATTGTAAATAGTTTTATTTGTAAGGATATTTTATTAATATTTGAATTCACATTGCCTACTTATTTTCTTTTCTGAGTAGGGATAGACACATGCACAGGCATGCATAAATCAGCAGGCAAATAAATAATGGAGGGACTGGTATAAATGGGAATTCTCTTTCTTTCCTGTTAGAATATAAATTACACAAAGAGAAACAAAAATCTTGTTGTCTTGTTCACTGTTGTTTCTCTGCATGCATGTGTGCTAAGCCACTTCAGTTGTGTCTGTCTCTTTGGGACCGTATGGACTGTATATAGCCTGCCAGGCCCCTCTGTCCTTGGGATTCTCCAGGCAAGAATACTGGAGTGGGTTGACACGCCCTCCTCCAGGGGCTCTTCCTGACCCGGGGAACTTCTGCTGCTTCTGCACTGCAAGCAGATTCTTTACCTTTGAGCCAGCGGGAAAGCCCCTTCTTTCTCTAGATCAAGAGAAATACTTAATCTGGATATCCTGTATATCTGTTTGCTGATTGTATATAAGTAAACCACAGAGTGTTTAAAAATGGCTTTTAAATTTTTTTGGTGTGTAGTTGATTTACAATGCAGTGTTAGTTCAAGGTGCACAGCCAAGAGATTTAGTTATACACATGCACATATTCAAAATGACTGATTTTTCAATGACCACACTTTGATCCTATGTAGACCTGTATAATTAAATATAAAATTAAATATTTCCCTTTGAAAACAGCAAGCTGTTTGGCTGAATATTTGGCAATTTTCTCCATCCCTTTGTATACACATTTACCTTCCTCCAAGCCTTTCTTCATTCTGTTTCTGCTCATTTTCAGATCAAGAAATTAAGTCTGGATTATCTTTTAAGGAACATTTATATTATTTGTGATATATGAGAATTTTTTCATCTTCCAAGTGAAGTAGTTCACTGTTTCCTCAGCATCAAAACATTTTAGCCTGCTTTCACTACTTAGTATTCTGTATTACATATATGTGGTTTGCATTGTATCCCTGTAAGACCATATATTATAGATTTGTGGTTTATATTATATTTCTATAAGACAACAAACTATTTAATGGCATGATATATGTAAGCATTTAAAAACAAAATAAGGAAACAAAAAAAAAGGAAGCAAGTTTGAAATATCTTGCTTTCATTCTTCTTGTTGAGCATTATTGTTCAGACCCAGATTCTGTTTCCTTAGTGTCTTCTCCTCCCTTGTGTTGAATTATTCTTCCCAATCCAGCTGAAATTATGCATTCTTTAGTATGCACAGGTTGAAAAAAAATACCTATTGAACTGAGATTACATTTAATTTTGAGGTGTTTATCTTAGTAGTCTAGGTGAGAAAATTAAACGTTATTAAATTAACTGCAATGTAATATGACTGGTGTCTCTATTAGTGAAATGATAAGTTGCTATGTGACCAGTAAACAAGCAAACTAGTGGACAATATTCAGAGGAGATGTATCATTCTTTTTCATAAATTTCAAATATATAGCCCTAGGACCAAATATCATACCTTTCTATATTCTTCCTGTACTTACTATATCTTTTGGTGTTGATGTAATGAATAACTAGGAGCAGTTTTCTCTGAGTTTCTGTGAATTTCCAATATATCTCCTGAAACAAATGTAAGTCAGTATTCTGCAAAACTGCACACTGACATTACATTGAAAAAAATGAGTCTGCTTATGCTCAAAGGAAAGGTTTGTTTCTTTTCCATGCACTCCTTATAGATTTGAATATATAATTCTCTTCAATTGAGAAATTTCAGGGGAATATAGAATAGCTCTGAATATACCAGTTAGAAAGCTCTCCAAAGACACCTTATGGCAATGTTGCCCTATGTTTACATAGCTCACGGCATAAAACTTTACTAATCTTAAGCTTTATATTTATTGCAATATAATTAATTAACTCTAAACAGCACAATTAGGGCTTAATAAGACTCTCTTCTCTTTAATATTATCACCTTGAGTCAGACTTCTGAGAACATTCTCAATCTTTCCTCCCAAGCTGTAAGAACTTAGCAGTAACACAACTAGAAGGGAAACAATAACAAAAGAGAACCCGTAACTGTATTCCTTAGAAGACAGGTGCAGTTACATTGCTATTTACACGCTAATTGTTACCAGGCTTAGATTTCAGAAAATGCTTTGGCATGTTTTTGTTTGGAATTTAAAAAAAATGGCCTCTGGGTTTCAATATTACGTTTTAATGTACTGTTGTTGCTGTCCAGTCTCTCAGGCATATCTGACTATTTGCCACACCATGCACTGAAGTACACCAGGCTTCCCTGTCCATCACCATCTCCTGGAGCTTACTCAAACTCATGTCCATTGAGTCGGTGATGCCATCCAACCATCTCATCCTCTGTGGCCCACTTCTCCTCCTGCCCTCAATCTTTCCCAACATCAAGGTCTTTCCGATGAGTCAGCATTTCACAGTAGGTGGCCAAAATATTGGAGCTTCAGTTTCAGCATCTGTTCTTCCAGTGAATATTCAGGGTTTATTTTCTTTAGGATTAACTGGTTTGATTTTCTTGCTATCAAAGTGACTCCTAAGAGCCTTTTCCAGCACCACAGTTTGAAAGCATCAATTCTTTGGCATTCAGCCTTCTTTATGGTCCAACTCTCACACCCATATATAACTATTGGAAAAACCAAAGCTTTGATTATACAGATCTTTCTCAACAAAGTGATGTCTGTGCTTTTTAATACACTGTCTAAATTTGTCATAGCTTTTCTTCCAAGGAGCAATCATCTTTTAATTTCATGGCTGCAGTCACTGTCCACAGTGATTTTGAAGCCCAAGAAAATAAACTCTGTCACTGTTTCCATTTTTCTCATCTATTTGCCATAAAGTGATGGGACCAGATGCCATGATCTCAGTGTTTTAAATGTTGAGTTTTAAACCAGACTTTTCACTTCCCTCTTTCACCTCATCAAGAGGTTTTTTTAGTTGCTCTCTGCTTTCTGCTATTAAGGTGGTGTGTGAGGTTATTAATATTTCTCCTGGCAATCTTGATGCCATTTTGAGCTTCATCCATCCCAGCATTTAACATTATGTAGTCTGCATATAAGTTAAATAAGTATGGTGAACTTATACAAACTTGATGTACTCTTTCCCAATTTTGAACCAGTTCATTGTTCCATGTCTGGTTCTAACTGCTGTTTCTTTAAATATGTACTGTATGATAAATATGGGTCTATTTTAAAATTATGTGTAATATAAACATTTATGCTACTTAGTTAATATTAATTTTGTTTATTATAGTTAATATAGCTAATTGTTACATGTTTTATAAAATATTTATCATGACTCCTATTCTCACCAAAGCCAGACTAATTTACACAATAGCTTAACCTAACTCATTTATTCCTAGCATTTCTCATTTGAGTCACACTCTCTGACTCAAGTACATGCTTGTCTATAAATTTGGTGTTTTGTTGACATAACGTTAATAATTCCCATGAAGAAATATAATTGCCATTACACACTATGAAATTAAATATCTTTCATTATCTTAAGTCATCAAACAGACATGTACAGTAAGTCCCTACAGATGAACTAGTTCTATTCTGAAAGAGTGTTTTTAAGTCCAATTTGCTCATAAGTCTAACAAAGTTAGCCTAGGTACCTAAATAACACAATCAGTTATATACCCTTTGCTTTTGGACATCTGGGCTTGAAATAAAGGTACTCAACCACTGTATTCAATACAGTATTGTGTAAGTAAAGTACACAAAAGCACAAACACTTGTTAGAGGATGCACGCACATAATAATGTACACCATGCGTGTGAACCAGCTTATGTAATTAAGTAAGTGATACTTTGTCCTTTTTCCTGAATTCTGTTATCTATTCCTTCCTGATTGTGATAGGAAGACTAAAACCTCCTTTTATCCCCAAAGATATCCAAGTCCTAATTCCTGGAACCTAAAATTATGTTACCATACATGTCAAGAAGGACACTGCAAATGTGATTAAGGACCTTGAGATGGGAAGATTATCCCTGTAGCATTTGGGTAGGCCCTATCTAAGCACATAAATTCTTAATGGAAAGAACTTTTTCTGGCTGTGTTGAGAGGGAGTTGTAACTGTGGGAAGACTGTAAGAGGGATGAAACCTTGCTGGATTTGAAGAAGGAAGAAGAGGTTACTGGTCAAAGAATGTGGAAACCTCTAGAAAATGGAAAAGGCAAGGAAACAGACTTCCAGAGAGTAATGCAACCTTGCCAAGACCTTGCTGATAGCCCAGTGAGACTAGTGTTGGGCTTCTAAACTACAGAACTATAGGAAAATAAACTTGGATTGTTTTACACCATTGGACTTATAGTAATTTGTTATACTAGCAATAGAGAATTAACACAACTAGAGAAAAGATGCATATCTACAAGCATGTGCTCAGTCTCTAAGTCACGCCCACCTCTTTGCAACCACATAAACTGTAGACTGCCAGGCTCTGCAGTCCATGATATACATCTATATCTATCTCTATCTATCTATCTATCTATCTATCTATCTATATATATATATATATGTGGAAAGTAAAAATATATACTAGGAAGATGTTTGTAGTGGATGGCAAATCCTATTAGAAAGCATACGCCATAATGAGACATGGGAACGCACATCTGCATCTTTTGAAAGTTCACACTTGAAGCTTCGTATGTAGGGGACTTATTGTATTCACGCTCAATGGACACAAATGATTATAATCAAAACCCTTGTTTAGAAGAATGATCATGTAGGATGGGAATTCCCCAGTTGTTCATGGCACTCATCCCACTCATCCAAAGAACTAATACTGTTCCTTTCTCTGTCACCAGGCTCTGTGTTGAGTCCTGAGATTGACCATTGAAGGATTTATTCCAGACCAGAAGCTCCTTCCAAAGACTGAATGCACTCTTTTGAGCAATGGTTCTTCTCAATTGAGAAGTGAATATTAGTCATTTTTTCTTTGTAATTCAAAGTAAAACTGCCTAACAAATCCTAAATTTCTTCCATCACACACCCTTTCTCCCTAGAATTCCAGTAAAAGGCTTTCTTCTCTCCTGCTAAAGAGCCTCACCCTAACTAAATGAATTCTAGCATAGGTTTGTGCTTAACTTTAAGTTAGTGCTAAAAAGAACTGTATATAGTTATGATCTGTATTTATAAATAGGACATTTTACAGTACTTAGTTTTTTATTTATTCTTTTGTTAAGTGGACAGTTTTATTGAACTCTCATCTTGAGTCTGGAAAGTATAGATTACTACCTCATTGTGTTGATGAGGAAAGTGAGTCTTAACTGCAACTTATCTGAGGACACATTGCAAGTGAATGGACAGTCTTATCTATTCCAGAATCCTAATGTCCTCTGGCTGCTCTCTATCAAATTCTGGATAAACTGCCTTGAAATGTGTATGAACACTTGAAATCAGTTCTGCTGTATTTCTGACCAAAATGATGGTTAGAGAACCAAACAACTACCCAAGATTGTTGCCCCCTTGAGCATGTCAATAATATAAATTATTTAAAGTGTAAAAATGCTGGCAAATATTTGCATATACTCAAAAAGGAACAAAAAAGTGATTAACTTTTAGGATAGATACTTTCGTTTTTTAGAAGTGAAATATACATTAAAAAAATAGTCACTTAACCTTTATGCATCTCTGTGATTAAGTGAGTGAATGCACTTTGGTTTTCATTACAGTTTCCTTAAAGATGAATTATATTTTATTGATATTATAGTTAGGAAATGGATGGGCTAGAAAAAGGAGGCATAGTTTGATAGAATTCATCAGGGAAGTTATTAGAAAAAGTTTTCTCCTCTCATTTCAATGATAGAAATAATATATAAATTATGTAACATATGTGAAAAGAACAAGAAATTATTTCCCCTTTATTTTAAAGAATTGGATGCATGGTGAAGTTTTTTATTTTATTTATTTATTTTGGTTTTGAACTCCATTATCTTCAAATGAGTTATTTAAGTATTTTAATATTTGTCAGTCAGTTTCCTTAGGATTTATAGGTATAATTTCTAATACATGTATGTATTTTACAACTGCCTTTGTTTGAAAAGCCTATTCAGTGAGCATCAAGTTAATAACCTCACTTAACACAATGAGAAACTATGTTGATTCTTAAAATATATTTCTTAAATAAGTCTGAAAGGTTGTATACATTAACCAACTTCAGTACAGTTCAGTTCAGTCGCTCAGTCGTGTCCGACTCTCCGAGACCCCATGAATCGCAGCATGCCAGGCCTCCCTGTCCATCACCATCTCTCGGAGTTCACTCAGACTCACGTCCATCGAGTCAGTGATGCCATCCAGCCATCTCATCCTCTGTCGTCCCCTTCTCCTCCTGCCCCCAATCCCTCCCAGCATCTGAGTCTTTCCCAATGAGTCAACTCTTTGCATGAAGTGGCCAAAGTACTGGAGCTTCAGCTTTAGCATCATTCCTTCCAAAGAAATCCCAGGGTTGATCTCCTTCAGTATGGACTGGTTGGATCTCCTTGCAGTCCAATGGACTCTCAAGAGTCTTCTCCAACACCACAGTTCAAATGCATCAATTCTTCGGCGCTCAGCTTTCTTCACAGTCCAACTCTCACATCCATACATGACCACTGGAAAAACCATAGCCTTGACTAGATGGACCTTAGTCGGCAAAGTAATGTCTCTGCTTTTGAATATACTATCTAGGTTGGTCATAACTTTTCTTCCAAGGAGTAAGCGTCTTTTAATTTCATGGCTGCAGTCACCATCTGCAGTGATTTTGGGGCCCAAAAAAATAAAGTCTGACACTGTTTCTACAACGCATTTTCTTATAAGTCATAGCTTAACAAAGTAACCAAATTTTCTTAAAAAGAAAATACTAATAAAACTAAGGTACAGTTAAAGAAACTAAATGCTTTGAAAAATCATGTGTTCTGGTGTGAGTTTATATGTTGTGTGTGATAAAGTGGATTTTCCTTTGTACTATATTTCTAGTCTTTTAGGATGTTTGTAATAAAAGTGAAAGTAGTCCAAGCCTACATAACTTTGAGAGAAGCCAAAGTTATAAGTGATATAACATGCAAAACAAAATATACTCGATACATGAAATATATATGACTGATATATTTGTTTTGTGAATTACTATAAAATATTTCAGTAGTATTAATACAATGTAATAGCGTTTATACTACCATCTGGAATGAAAGCATTTCAGGTATGAGGAAAAGTCCTAGAAAATATATAGAAATATGAAATATATATACAGATATCATATGCATACATTTGTGTATATGTATGTGTATATAGGGGCTTCACCAGTGGCTCAGCAGTAAAGAATCTGCATGCAAAGCAGGAGCCACAGGAGAGCCTGGTTCTTTTCCTGGGTGGGGAAGATCCCCTGGAAGTGGGCATGCAATCCACTCTAGTATTCTTGCCTGGAGCATCCCATGGACAAAGGACCCTGGCGGGCTACAGTCCACACAGTCACGAAGAGTGGGACACAACTGAGGTGACTGAGAACACACATGTGCGTATAGACATATATCTTTAGCTTTGTTTTGGCAATTTGTCATTAAGAAAGACATACTGAAACACTGCTTCTCAAAATGCTTATGATTGTGTGCACCTGTGTTTGCGTGGATAGGTAATTAACCAATGAAAACTGAAGTTTCTCTACTCCGAACAGATAAATTTAATGGTGTCACTATAATAACAATGCAGATTATATTAGAAATTCACATATATTTATGTCATAAACATTTTATATAGCTCCTATATTTTCATATATTCAACATGAAAAAGACCTATGGATCATAATGATCAACTCCCAAATTCGAGTTCTCTCAGTTACTAGCCAAGTTACTGTAAACAAGAAATTTAATTTTTCTAAGTTTCAACTTTGTCATATGTATTGGGGGAATAAGCATTCCTACAGTAGACCAGATTTTTGCTTGGGTCTTTCTTTGCCCTTGGAGATATGGATGAAATTTACTCTTCCCACTGAAATCATTTAACTCACCCCACTGAAACCATATCCTTACTCTTCTCCAAATTTATACAAATTTCTAGAATTTTATTTGCTTACAATCGTATTTGTCTCCTTTTATATTTACACAGAGGTTGAACTTTTCTTTTTCTGGTGAACCCTTGAGGATTTGTGGGTTCATGGAGAGAGTGGTCACTTTATTTGGTGCATAATCATCCCCTTCCTCAGATCTAGATGCAAATACACTTTTCTGTCATCTGGGTGACCATTGTCTCCTGCTTCACAGCCTTCCACATGACTTCGAGCCAGACCCAGGATTCTCCTTCACTGAGAGGCATATCATAGGCTCACCAGCATTGCCCTCCCCACAGTACACATGCTCACTTCATTATCATGAGAAAATTCAATTCTGAGCAAAAGCAAATCTATCTTGCTTTATCACACTGAGTGTTCCTCCTGGTAGGTGAATGGGCTAATGTTTTAAAAATCCATGACATTGCACAGTAGTACAATAAATGCACTTTAGATTTCTTCTCTTCAGAAACTGCAATCTTTATCCCATGGTGCTGATTCTGAAACACATTACTATTAATCTGTAGAAGTAGCAACGTCCAACATTTTCTGGCTAAAATCTCCTGAAACCATATTATCCTTTTCTCAATTATAAAGTACTTTGACATAATGCCTGTGGCATTGTTGGACTGTCAAAGAGTTTACATGCTGAAATATAATCACAGTCTCATTTTCTACAATATATGTTTTCAGCAGTTATTATAAGGTATAAATGCTATTGAAGCTTTCATGTAAAATTAACCTTTCCTTTGTGGTCTTTGTCATATCAAATAATTAGACTTTAATGAAATAAAACTAGTACATATTTTTGACACAGAAATTGATTTTTGTCATTTAAGATCTAGAAGAGCTGCCTTTGACTAGGGATGATCTATGATAGCAGGGGTTATAGCAAAGAAAATATAAATAACTTTTTATGACTATGAAAAGAAAAAAAGTCCTAAAAACTTGCAGGCAATAAAAGTTAAATATAAGTAGGTTGACAGTGTCATTAAAGACATTGACCATTACTATTTTATACCATTAAAAGTTGATCTTTGCTTTTCTCTCACTTATTCTAGACCATGCATTCAATTCCTATAATGTACAGAAAAATACTTACCCAATTTTATTAGTATTTTGCATTATATAACAGAAGTTATTCTTGCCTAGCAAAGAAGGAAATAAAGAGAAGAGACAGAAAGAAAATATCCAGTATAATTTGAGAATCATGTGTGTGTGTGTTCATGGTACAGCTTCGAAGGCAGTGATGAAACTTGGAAGTACTTTTGTGTCCATCAAACACAGACACTCAACCTAGAAAATGTACGCAAGACTCCGAAGTAACATTTTTTCCCCCATGACTTTAACCAGTAGGATAATTTCAATACTATTCTGTGGGTAACCAAGAAATACTATCTAGTGTGTAGCTAAGGAGTCAAGGAGATCAGAAAACATGCAAGCTGATAGTCCATCATTGTTGGGTAATCCAGGAGACAGATCTAAGCAATGCAGTTCTGCTGCTGGTGGTCATCAGGGCTTCCTCCTGAGGAACTAGTTGGCTTTATCTTGAGTGTCCTTAGACTTTCTAAAGATCTTCCTAAGAAATGCCTCTAATATACAAACAAATTTACTTTGGCATTATTCAAAAGCATTTATTTAGCAACTCCTATGGGAGAGTTGGACTGTGAAGAAAGCTGAGCGCTGAAGAATTGACACTTTTGAACTGTGGTGTTGGAGAAGACTCTTGAAAGTCCCTTGGACTGCAAGGAGATCCAACCAGTCCATTCTAAAGGAGATCATCCCTGGGTGTTTTTTGGAAGGACTGATGCTAAAGCTGAAACTCCAATACTTTGACCACCTCATGCAAAGAGCTGACTCATTGGAAAAGACTCTGATGCTGGGAGGGATTGGGGGTAGGAGGAGAAGGAGACGACAGAGGATAAGATGGCTGGATGGCATCACCGACTCTATGGACATGAGTTTGAGTAAACTCCAGGAGTTGGTGATGGACAGGGAGGCCTGGTGTGCTGTGATTCATGGGGTTGCAAAGAGTTGAACATGACTGAGCGACTGAACTGAACTGAACTGATGTTCAGTTAAGTCCAGGTTTGTCACTAACCCCTCTCCAGAGATCACATTCATTCTCCCTTTCCCTTCACCACACAACTTGGAAAGCCTTCTTAGGGTAAACAGTTGTGCATCCCACCCTTAGTGAACTCAGAATGCTATGTAATTTACTCTTACTATGTAACTCAGAATGCTATGTAACTCTTACTCTATGTAAATTATACCACAGCAAAAGTGGCATATGTGTCACTTTTCAGAGATTAAGAACTGATTTGTGTTGTCAAGACTCCCCTTTCCCTCTGTCTTAAGAGCTAGAAAATTTCCAAGAAGAGGCAGCACCAAAAAATTGGGCCCTAAGATAGTGATGATGAGGAGCAGAGCTTCAGCAAACACATTGTGAACAGGCAACAAAGGCTTTTCTTATGATCATGCCCTGAAGAAAACTCTATCCATTTCTCACTACATCATGGTTAAATAATGTACATAGTGTGCAAATATGTGGCATATTAATTTCTTGAAAGTTTATAATACTTGCTAGCCTATTAAATACGAAGACTTCATTAAGCATTTTTTTATCCAGCAGGTTTAAAATTTACAGTAGGACTCCTTTTTCTTTATAGTCCCCATTATAGAAAATGAATTTTGCATAATATAAATTTAGAATAATTATGAAAATTTTATATTGTTTTTAAAATAATAGTAATCTTCCATCTCCTGAATAAAAGCCAAAGTATTTAAGAAGTCATATTTCTGAAAATTATAAGGCTGATGATCCTTTTATTGTACTTATTATATTTACAAAAAGTCTAATCATACCTGAGATCATATTCATGGGTGATTCTTAGAAGATGGTACATTTCTGATAAATGGCAGTCATTTTAGTAACTTAACATTACTGTACTTTTGAAATACTATAGTCATCTTTTCTTAAAACAAAACATTAAGAAAAAATAAAATTGCAAGTGTTGTCTAATATTTCTTGGACTTTTTAAACTTACAATTTTAATATTATGCTCAAATTAAAATGTTAAGGTGATAGCTACGTATACTAAAGTAAATTAGGAGTTATTCTGTTCTTTAATTTCACTTAGAAAAAAAGAGAAAAAATTTAAAGAAAACAAAACAAAAAATTTAAAAAAAAATCTGCATTCTGGAAAAGCAACCAGCAGTGATGCTAGTGGTGTGTTGGCTCTAAAAAGTCAGTAAACTATGGTGCTTGATAAGGCCAACCTTGGAGCCCTTTGACTAGCATTCAATCTCAGCTCCCACGTTAATGTCTATGTGACCTTGAGCAGGGTACTTAACCATGCTGGGTGTGCTTCTTTGTTTGTGAAATGAGGATATTAAAAGTAGCTCCCTCATTAAAGAGTTGTATTGAGTTAACCCATGGAAAATGTTCAGAACGTTAGAATCATGTACACATTGGTATCACTCAACAAAAGTTATTTATTGAAACCAAATAAAAGATTATCAATTCATCCTTCCTTTGTAATCATCCTCTAACAAAACAAACATCTTGACTTTCTTTAAACCCTGATATTGATGTTTTCTAAATATTCTACCTTATATATATTATCTGAAGTGAACACCAGTAAAAGTAATATAACTTTCCTGATTTCACATATATATTTATTTTACTGTTTTAAAGATTATATGATCTTAAATGGATAATTCTATGATGCTGACAAATGCCTTCTGTCGTTTACTTAAAATAATGGCAAAGTCTAATGCAGGTCATTAGAACACCTAAATATCATGGAAGAACTAGGTTTAAAAGTTAAACATGAAAGTTGGGGAAAGATGGCGGAGGAATAGGACGGGAAGATCACGTTCTCCCTCACAAATTCCTCAAAAGAACATTTCAACGCTGAGCAAACTCCACAAAACAACTTCTGTAGGCTGGCAGAGGACATCAGGCAACCAGAAAAGCAGACCATTGTCTTCAAAAACAGGTCACTCCACTGCACTCCAGAGAGAAGAAACCCAGCTCCACCCACCAAAACTCCAACACAAGCCTCCCTAACCAGGAAACCTTGACAAGCCACTGATAGAACCCCACCCACAGTGAGGAAGCTCCATAATAAAGAGAACTCCACAAATTATCAGAATATAAAAAGGCCACCCCAAACGCAGCAATATAACCAAGATGAAGAGACAGAGGAATACTCAGCAGGTAAAGGAACAGGAGAGTTGCCCAGCAAACCAAACAAAAGAGGAAGAAGTAGGGAATCTACCGGAGAAGGAATTCCGAATATTGATAGTGAAAATGATCCAAAATCTTGAAATCAAAATGGAAACACAGATAAATAGCCTAGAGACAAGGATTGAGAAGATGCAAGAAAGGTTTAACAAGGACCTAGAAGAAATAAAAAAGAGTCAAAATATAATGAATAACACAATAAATGAGATCAGAAACACTCTGGAGGCAACAAATAGTAGAATAACAGAGGCAGAAGATAGGATTAGTGAAATAGAAGATAGAATGGTAGAAATAAATGAATCGGAGAGGAAACATGAAAAACGAATTAAAAGAAACGAGGACAATCTCAGAGACCTCCAGGACAATATGAAACGCTCCAACATTCGAATTATAGGAGTCCCAGAAGAAGAAGACAGAAAGAAAGATCATGAGAAAATCCTTGAGGAGATAAGAGTTGAAAACTTCCCCAAAATGGGGAAGGAAATAATCACCCAAGTCCAAGAAACACAGAGAGTCCCAAATAGGATAAACCCAAGGCGAAACACCCCAAGACACATATTAATCAAATTAACAAAGATCAAACACAAAGAACAAATATTAAAAGCAGCAAGGGAAAAACAACAAATAACACACAAGGGCATTCCCATAAGGATAACAGCTGATCTGTCAATAGAAACTCTTCAGGCCAGGAGGGAATGGCAAGACATACTTAAAGTGATGAAAGACAATAACCTACAGCCCAGATTACTGTACCCAGCAAGGATCTCATTCAAATATGAAGGAGAAGTCAAAAGCTTTACAGACAAGCAAAAGCTGAGAGAATTCAGCACCACCAAACCAGCTCTCCAACAAATTCTAAAGGATATCCTCTAGACAGGAAACACGAAAGGGTGTATAAACCCGAACCCAAAACAATAAAGTAAATGGCAACGGGATCATACTTATCAATAATTACCTTAAACGTAAATGGGTTGAACGCCCCCAACCAAAAGACAAAGACTGGCAGAATGGATACAAAAACAAGACCCCTCTATATGCTGCTTACAAGAGACCCACCTCAAAACAAGGGACACATACAGACTGAAAGTGAAGGGCTGGAAAAAGATATACCACGCGAATAGAGACCAAAAGAAAGCAGGAGTGGCAATACTCATGTCCGATAAAATAGACTTTAAAACAAAGGCTGTGAAAAGAGACAAAGAAGGCCACTACATAATGATCAAAGGAACAATCCAAGAAGAAGATATAACAATTATAAATATATATGCACCCAATATAGGAGCACCACAATATGTAAGACAAATGCTAACAAGTATGAAAGGGGAAATCAACAATAACACAATAATAGTGGGAGACTTTAATACCCCACTCACACCTATGGACAGATCAACTAAACAGAAAATTAACAAAGAAACGCAAACTTTAAATGATACATTAGATCAGTTAGACCTAATTGATATCTATAGGACATTTCACCCCAAAACAACGAATTTCACCTTTTTTCAAGTGCTCATGGAACCTTCTACAGGATAGATCACATCCTGGGCCATAAATCTAAACTTGATAAATTCAAGAAAATCGAAATCATTCCAAGCATCTTTTCTGACCATAATGCATTAAGATTAGATCTCAATTACAGGAGAAAAACTATTAAAAATTCCAACATATGGAGGTTGAACAACACACTTCTGAATAACCAACAAATCACAGAAGAAATCAAAAAAGAAATCAAAATATGCATAGAAACTAATGAAAATGAAAACACAACAACCCAAAACCTGTGGGACACTATAAAAGCAGTGCTAAGAGGAAAGTTCATAGCAATACAGGCATACCTCAAGAAACAAGAAAAAAGTCAAATAAATAACCTAACTCTACAACTAAAGCAACTAGAAAAGGAAGAGTTGGAGAACCCCAGAGTGAGTAGAAGGAAAGAAATCTTAAAAATTAGGGCAGAAATAAATGCAAAAGAAACAAAAGAGACCATAGCAAAAATCAACAAAGCCAAAAGCTCGTTCTTTGAAAGGATAAATAAAATTGACAAACCATTAGCCAGACTCATCAAGAAGCAAAGAGAGAAAAATCAAATCAATAAAATTAGAAATGAAAATGGAGAGATCACAAAAGACAACACAGAAATACAAAGGATCATAAGAGACTACCATCAGCAGTTGTATGCCAATAAAATGGACAACGTGGAAGAAATGGACAATTCTTAGAAAAGTACAATTTTCCAAAACTGAACCAGGAAGAAATAGAAAATCTTAACAGACCCATCACAAGCACGGAAATTGATACTGTAATCAGAAATCTTCCAGCAAACAAAAGCCCAGGTCCAGATGGCTTCACAGCTGAATTCTACCAAAAATTTCGAGAAGAGCTAACACCTATCCTCCTCAAACTCTTCCAGAAAATTGCAGAGGAAGGTAAACTTCCAAACTCATTCTATGAGGCCACCATCACCCTAATACCAAAACCTGACAAAGATGTCACAAAAAAAGAAAACTACAGGCCAATATCTCTGATGAACATAGATGCAAAAATTCTCAACAAAATTCTAGCAATCAGAATCCAACAACACATTAAAAAGATCATACACCATGACCAAGTGGGCTTTATCCCAGGGATGCAAGGATTCTTCAATATCCGCAAATCAATCAATGTAATTCACCACATTAACAAATTGAAAAATAAAAACCATATGATTATCTCAATAGATGCAGAGAAGGCCTTTGACAAAATTCAACATCCATTTATGATAAAAACTCTCCAGAAAGCAGGAATAGAAGGAACATACCTCAACATAATAAAAGCTATCTATGACAAACCCACAGCAAACATTATCCTCAATGGTGAAAAATTGAAAGCATTTCCCCTAAAGTCAGGAACAAGACAAGGGTGTCCACTTTCACCGCTACTATTCAACATAGTTCTGGAAGTTTTGGCCACAGCAATCAGAGCAGAAAAAGAAATAAAAGGAATCCAAATTGGAAAAGAAGAAGTAAAACTCTCACTGTTTGCAGATGACATGATCCTCTACATGGAAAACCCTAAAGACTCCACCAGAAAATTACTAGAGCTCATCAATGAATATAGTAAAGTTGCAGGATATAAAATCAACACACAGAAATCCCTTGCATTCCTATACACGAATAATGAGAAAGTAGAAAAAGAAATTAAGGAAACAATTCCATTCACCATTGCAACGAAAAGAATAAAATACTTAGGAATATATCTTCCTAAAGAAACTAAAGACCTATATATAGAAAACTATAAAACACTGATGAAAGAAATCAAAGAGGACACTAATAGATGGAGAAATATACCAGGTTCATGGATTGGAAGAATCAATATAGTGAAAATGAGTATACTACCCAAAGCAATGTACAAATTCAATGCAATCCCTATCAAGCTACCAGCCACATTTTCACAGAACTAGAACAAATAATTTCAAGATTTGTATGGAAATACAAAAAACCTCGAATAGCCAAAGCAATCTTGAGAAAGAAGAATGGAACTGGAGGAATCAACTTGCCTGACTTCAGGCTCTACTACAAAGCCACAGTCATCAAGACAGTATGGTACTGGCACAAAGACAGACATATAGATCAATGGAACAAAATAGAAAGCCCAGAGATAAATCCACACACATATGGACACCTTATCTTTGACAAAGGAGGCAAGAATATACAGTGGAGTAAAGACAATCTCTTTAACAAGTGGTGCTGGGAAAACTGGTCAACCACTTGTAAAAGAATGAAACTAGATCACTTTCTAACACCGCACACAAAAATAAACTCAAAATGGATTAAAGATCTAAATGTAAGATCAGAAACTATAAAACTCCTAGAGGAGAACATAGGCAAAACACTCTCAGACATAAATCACAGCAGGATCCTCTATGATCCACCTCCCAGAATTCTGGAAATAAAAGCAAAAATAAACAAATGGGATCTAATTAAAATTAAAAGCTTCTGCACAACAAAGGAAAATATAAGCAAGGTGAAAAGACAGCCTTCTGAATGGGAGAAAATAATAGCAAATGAAGCAACTGACAAACAACTAATCTCAAAAATATACAAGCAACTTCTGCAGCTCAACTCCAGAAAAATAAACGACCCAATCAAAAAATGGGCCAAAGAACTAAATAGACATTTCTCCAAAGAAGACATACGGATGGCTAACAAACACATGAAAAGATGCTCAACATCACTCATTATTAGAGAAATGCAAATCAAAACCACAATGAGGTACCACTTCACACCAGTCAGAATGGCTGCGATCCAAAAATCTGCAAGCAATAAATGCTGGAGAGGGTGTGGAGAAAAGGGAACCCTCCTACACTGTTGGTGGGAATGCAAACTAGTACAGCCACTATGGAGAACAGTGTGGAGATTCCTTAAAAATTGCAAATAGAACTCCCTTATGACCCAGCAATCCCACTTCTGGGCATACACACCAAGGAAACCAGAATTGAAAGAGACACATGTACCCCAATGTTCATCGCAGCACTGTTTATAATAGCCAGGACATGGAAACAACCTAGATGTCCATCAGCAGATGAATGGATAAGAAAGCAGTGGTACATATACACAATGGAGTATTACTCAGCCGTTAAAAAGAATTCATTTGAATCAGTTCTGTTGAGATGGATGAAACTGGAGCCGATTATACAGAGTGAAGTAAGCCAGAAAGAAAAACACCAATACAGTATACTAACACATATATATGGAATTTAGGAAGATGGCAATGACGACCCTGTATGCAAGACAGGGAAAGAGACACAGATGTGCATAACGGACTTTTGGACTCAGAGGGAGAGGGAGAGGGTGGGATGATTTGGGAGAATGCCATTCTAACATGTATACTATCATGTGAATTGAATCGCCAGTCTATGTCTGACGCAGGATGCAGCATGCTTGGGGCTGGTGCATGGGGATGACCCAGAAAGATGTTATGGGGAGGGAGGTGGGAGGGGGGTTCATGTTTGGGAATGCATGTAAGAATTAAAGATTTTAAAATTTAAAAAAAAATAAAAAATTTAAAAAAAAAAAGTTAAACATATGTTCCAAGTGATAGTCAAAAGCACACCTTAACTTATTTTTATTAAAAAAAAATGTCAATTTTTTTCTTAATTGGTTACCCTAAAATATAATCACATTAGACACTGAAATCAATAATACGTGACTGTATGGTATGCAGTGAAGCAGTTTGGTTAGTGGTTTTGGATAAAAGAATGCTTAGGTTCTAACTCACCATTCAACTTTGACAAGGTTGTCCTAGGTGAATAGCCAAATTTCCAACACCTCATTTTCTTTGTCTGTCCGCTATCATTACATACAGCAGAGAGTGACACAATATTGTAAATCAACTATATTCCAACGATAACAACAACAAAACTAACTGGTGTCATGGTTTTAAGAAGAATATGAAATAGTGAAAATAAATGCTGAACAGAAAGGATTGTGGGTGATTAACCACTACAAGCTGGTTTTAGAAAAGGCAGAGGAACCAGAGACAAATTGCCAACATCCGCTGGATCATGGAAAAAGCAAGAGAGTCCCAGAAAAACATCTATTTCTGCTTTATTGACTATGCCAAAGCCTTTGACTGTGTGGATCACAATCAACTGTGGAAAATTCTGAAAGAGATGGGAATACCAGACCACCTGACCTGTCTCTTGAGAAACCTATATGCAGGTCAGGATGCAACAGTTAGAACTGGACATGGAACAACAGATTGGTTCCAAATAGGAAAAGGAGTAGGTCAAGGCTGTATATTGTCACCCTGCTTATTTAACTTCTATGCAGAGTACATCATGAGAAACACTGGGCTGGGAAAAGCACAAGCTGGAATCAAGATTGCCGGGAGAAATATCAATAACCTCAGATATGCAGATGACACCACCCTTATGGCAAAAAGTGAAGAGGAACTAAAAGCCTCTTGATGAAAGTGAAAGAGGAGAGTGATAAAGTTGGCTTAAAGCTCCACATTCAGAAAATGAAGATCACAGCATCTGGTTCCATCACTTCATGGGAAATAGATGGAGAAACACTGTCAGACTTTATTTTTTTTGGCTCCAAAATCACTGCAGATGGTTATTGCAGCCATGAAATTAAAAGACACTCACTCCTTGGAAGGAAAGTTATGACCATCTAGACAGCATATTAAAAGCAGAGACGTTACTTTGCCAACACAAGTCCATCTAGCCAAGGCTATGGTTTTTCCTGTGGTCATGCATGGATGTGAGAGTTGGACTGTGAAGAAAGCTGAGCACTGAAGGATTGGTGCTTTTGAACTGTGATGTTGGATAAAACTCTTGAGAGTCCCTTGGACTGCAAGGAGATCCAACCAGTCCATTCTAAAGGAGATCAGTCCTAGGTGTTCATTGGAAGGACTAATGCTAAAGCTGAAACTCCAATACTTTGGGCCACCTCATGCGAAGAGTTGACTCATTGGAAAGGATCTGATGCTGGGAGGGATTGGGGGCAGGAGGAGAAGGGGACAGCAGAGGATAAGATGGCTGGGTGGCATCACCGACTCGATGGACATGAGTTTGGGTGAACTCCAGGAGTTGGTGATGGACAGGAAGGACTGGCATGCTGCAATTCATGGGGTCACAAAGAATCGGACACGACTGAGCGACTGAACTGAACTGAACTGAATGAAAACTTACAAATGCATTACATCTGAACCAGTCAATTAAAATAAAGTTCAATAATATGAATTTAGGATATATGGCTTATGATATGATCAATGACAAAAAATATGTACCACAAACTTAAACACTAAACCCTTTCTTATAAGATTTATAGCATTCTAATATATGCTAAAATCTTAAAAATTTGAACAAAGTAGGCACTTTGAAAATACAGACATATGACTATAAATATAAATACTTATATGTTTTCAATTATTGCTTGATTGTAGGAAATAAAGGTTATTCCCAAAATAACACAGTGGACTAAAGTTTGAAAGAGGCATGTCTAGTCTGACTCTTTGCAACCCATACAGTCCATAGAATTCTCCATGCCAGGATACTGGAGTGAGTAGCCTTTCTCTTCTCCAGGGGTTCTTCCTAACCTAGAAATCTAACCCAGGTCTCCTGTATTGCAGGATGATTCTTTACCAACTAAGTCACAAGGGAAGCCCAAGAATACTGGAGTGGGTAGCCTATCCCTTCTCCAGGGGATCTTCCCCACCCAGGAATCTAACCAGGGTCTCTTGCGTTGCAGGCAGATTCTTTACCAACTGGGCTACCCTTGTTCTTTCTCTCAGCACACACACACACACACACACACACACACACACACACACACATACACGCACACACGCACACACACACGGACACACACAGTACATCTTATCAGATAAAATACTTAAAGATATCTGCAAAGAATAAGACTGCAAATTTTTGAAAGAATGAAATAAGGGGCCATATTATGGAATAATATATTTTAATTATCAAATAAAAATCTAAAGATACTGACATTTCTGAAGACATGTCTTGAGTTTCTCTTTTGCAATTGCATTTGTATTCTAAAACAAAAGCTTCCAATATATTCAGTGGTGGTAAATATGTTTTTTTTTAAAGTAGAACCCTTTCATGCCTGGTGAATAAGAAGAGTAATCAAGCTTGATAATATGATCTACAGTCACAAAAGCAATTTGTCTATTAAACACTGAGATTGATTTTCCAGTCTGACTTGTAAACTAATGTGTGAGGCAGCTCCTGAATACTCTGAAATTTCAAAAACACACACAATAGTCTCATTTGTTTTAAGGGCAATTACCTTCTTGCATCAGGGAAAAAGCATGTATGAAGAAAATCAACAGCCTTAGTTAAAACAAAACTCAAAATTAAAAAAAAAATGGGCCTTAAAGATATTTAAGAATCAATTATTATAATTTGAAAAGCATATTAATCTCAGAGCTTATACTACTAAAATACATTAAATAGTCTCTCAGATGTGCAATTTGAAAATCTGCACATTAAATTCAGGAAATAAATAATGTATGTAGCATGACTGAACTCCTAAGCACAGTGTTTGCAGTTATTTTCTGTTGTGTTTTATATTTTCTTTTTAATTATATTCTGTAATACAAACCAAGAAACAACCTTCCAGGTTAATTATTACTATCTAAAACTTAATAACCCAAGGCAAAGAGAATAAACAGCACAATTGTGTATATATAAATAACAAGACAGTTATTCAACCATTTAAGTGAATATCCACAAAATGAATAAAGGAGATTTCTGGGAAAATGGTATTGCTCAGCAAATAAAGAACTGGGCTCATCAAGCCTAAGAAAAAAGAACAAAGCTGGAAGCATCAATCATACTTCCTAATTTAAAACGTTATTACAAAGCTATATTAATCAAAATAGTATGTATTGTAACAAAAATACACAAATAGACCAATGGAACAGAACTGAGAACCCAGAAATAAACCAACCTATGTATGATCAACTAATATGTGATGAGGGAGCCATGAATACTCAATAGGGAAATAAATGGTAATGAGAAAGCTGGCTATTTGCATCCAATGAAATCAGAACTCCATCTTAAACCACCACAAGATAAACTCAGCATAGACTAAACACTTATATATAAGACATAAAATTGCTAAAAGAAAATATATAAATTTCTTTACCATTGATCTTTGAACATTTTTTTTGTATATGACTCCAAAAGCACAAGCAAAAAAAGAAAAATAAACAGGGATTGCATCCAAAAAAAAAACAAAAACCAAAACCTGCAAAACTAAGGGAAATAATCGACATAATGATCAGCACAATGAAGTCAATCTATAGAATGAGAGAAAATATTTGTAAACTATCTACTAAATAAGGGATTAATATCCAAAATATATAAGAACTCAAACAACTCAGCAGCAATTTTTTAAAAAATCTGATTGAAAAATGGGCAAAGGATTTCAATAGACATTTTTCTAAAGAAGACATATAAATGCCCAACAAATACCTGAAAATATTTCAATATCACTAATAACTATGGAAATCCAAACCAAAACAGCAATGAGATATAACTTCATATTTGTTAGAACAGCTATTACTAAGAAACAGGAGTTAACCAGAGTTGGTGAGAATGTAGAAAAAAAGAAACCTTGGACACTATTAGTAGAAATGTAAATTGGTATAGTCACAATGGGAAACAGTTTGGACATTACTAAAAGAAATGAAAATAGAACTGCCATATGATTCAGTTATCTTACTCCTTGTCATTCATGTGAAGAAAATGAAATCACCATCTGAAGAGAGATCTGCACCTTCATGTTCACTGCAGCATTATCCACAATAGGCAAGACATGGGAACAACCTAAGTGCCCATCCATGGATAAATCGATGAAAAAATTTGAGACCTATATCTATAACTATATATCTGTACCTATGCCTATCACCTATTGATATAAATATATAACAAATATTATTTGGCCATAAATAAAGCAGAAAAGCATGTCTTTTACAACAACATGAATGGATCTTGAGGACATTATACTAAGTAAAAGAAGTCATACAACAACAAATGCTCTATGTCCTCACTTGTTTGTGTAATCTAAAAACATCCAAAAATCATAGAAATGGAGAATAGAATCATGGTTCCTAGGAGAAGGGAGATGGAGGAAAGAGAGGGATGGTGTTCAAAAGGTACAAATTTCCAGTTGTACCATGAATAAGTTCTGGAGAACTATGTATATCATGGTGACTATAGTTAACAGTTGTCTATTAGAGACTTTAAAATTACTAGGATGATGAATATTAAATCATATCACCACATACAGACACACAGACACACATGCACACACATGGTAATTAAGTGAGGGGGTGAAGGTGTTAACTATTGTGATGACCATTTCTCAGCATACACATGTATCAAATTATTGCACTGTACACCTTAACACGGAATATCTCAATAAATCTGGAAAAAAGAGTTGTGTCTATATTGCAATATTTTAATAATGTAAGAAAGAAATATTAAATCACATGAAATAATAAAAACTGTTAAAATATACAGTAGAACACAGTCAAGGTAACAGACATGTATTCGAATCATTCTGCTCACCGTAGGGTAGTAGATAAAGAATAGCTAAGAACACTTTTGATTCTGATGAAGAACTCATGATAGATCAAAGTGACTAAGTTCCCAAAAGATCATCATGTTTTATGACATATAGCTATGTTTCATGATAATGATATTTGATCTTTAAAGCAGGACAAGTTAGAAGAAACATAATATAATGACTAGTTGTAATTGCTTAGTGGAAAAACAAATGATATAAAGAAACCGCTTGGGTTTGTCAAAAATCAATAAAAGCTGATTGTTGTTTCTCTTTGATAGGATAACAGGGAAAATGTCAAAGAGTTGTTTTTTTTTTAATATCGATAAAGAAATATTGTTTATCTTAGTAACACTAACTAGGATTAAGTTTGAAATTAGACGTAAAACAGGTGATAAATTTGAGATAAACAGATGAGAATTATTAAGTGGAATATACCTATATGGCCCATTTATCAATTTGATTTTAGATCAGGATATTTCTGTTTTATTTTGGATCATTTGTAATTCCACAAATAACCTGAAAGAACAATTATAGTGATGTTCCACTTAAAATGACCACTTTCAGGCTTAGAGTTGGTTTTCTATATTGATAAAAATGAAATTTATAAAAGATCAAGTGTTTGACACTATATAAGCAAATATGAAATCTGATGTGTTGAAATCATAGATAGGTGTTGGAATAAGCCAATAGCATTTATAATGCAAGTAGCCATCCTGCTTATGCACAGGAAAAGTTACAGACTGTATCTTCAGAATACAATAATCACCATCATGTTTCAGTTCACATTTAGACATCTGCTTTTGTTACTTGGTACCATATGCCTATTTGCCACTATCCACATTTATGTCACAAAGTGTCCTAGCTCTGCTGGAGTCCTTCAGTCAAGACCCATGCAAAAGTCCCTTAGTATTTTCCTGAAGTTCAGTGTAAATAAAACTTGAAATCTGAACCAATATAGACTAGAATCTGAACCAACCTGCCATCCAGCTGGGAAAGGATCTTTTGGCCCATAGAGGGGATGCCAAAAGTGTTGTTGCCATCAAAACAGTTATTGAAGAGCCAAATAGAGGAATAAAATTTAAAATATTAAACATTTTCTTACTATGCTTCTACTACACTGGTCACTTTCTTATTCACAAAGAATAACCTTAAAGAACTAGAAACAGCAGTTAACACTACCTATCTCTTTATTTACTTATTGTATATATACTCTCACCTAAATAAAAACCCTATGATTGCAACAATCTTATTTCTGCTGTTTAACAATGTATCTCCATCTACCAGAAAGCTGACTGATAAATATCTATTGAGTCAATAAAAAACATCTCACATGTTTATCTATGGAATTTTGACCCCAGATATTATATAAGAATGCTTTAGGACATATTTTGTATATTAAGATAAAACTGATTTTAAAGAAAAAAAATTAATATCATCAGATGAAAATGTATACATTCTATTGTATTTCCTGTACTTTTTTAGAATAATTGGGTGATTTTCTGCTAACTAAAATGTTGAAACTTTTTATTCTTAGAAGACTTGAATATATGTTCAGATAACATATCCAGTCTTCACAATTTGTTTATGGAAGAAACTGGAATCTGTTAATGCCCACTTCAAATTCCTGAGCCACTTGGGCCCTACAAATACGTGGTATCAATATATTTTATACAGAATTTTATAGAAGACACTAGTGAAAACCTAACCATGGTGCTATCAATTTCCTTTCTTTTTATTTATTATTTATGAATAAAAGAGACAAAGCAATCAGAATCCTGGCAGGAAACAAATAATGCATGAATTTTGGATTTTAGAAGTTTGGAAGGACCTAGTTAGAACAAGGTCTCATTCCCAATTTTAGGACTGAAAATGTAAAGAAAAAATGGCTGTTACCAGAAAAAAGAGCCACTTGTAAAATACCTCTGACAAGAGCTAAATTAGGATGTAAATGAATTTCAGTGATTTTACAAGTGGTGGGGAGGAGAAGGAAATTCTATCTACATCTGAACCTATATCATATTTACATCTACAACACATCTTATGGGAATACCAGACCACGTGACCTCCCTCCTGAGAAATCTGTATGCAGGTCAGGAAGCAACAGATAGAGGTGTACATGGAAAAACAGACTGGTTCCAAATCGAGAAAGGAGTACATCAAGGCTGTATATCGTCACCCTGCTTATTTAACTTATATGCAGAGTACATCAGGTGAAATGCTGGGCTGGATGAAGCACAAGCTGGAATCAAGAGTGCAGGGAGAAATATCAATAACCTCAGGTATGCTGATGACACCACCCTTATGGCAAAGGCAAAGAACTAAAGAGCCTCTTGATGAAACTGAAAGGGGAGAGTGAAAAAGCTGACTTAAAACTCAATATTTAGAAAATTAAGACTATGGCATCTGGTCCCTTCACTTCATGGGAAATAGATGGGGAAACAGTGGAAATAGTGAAAGACTTTATTTTGTTGGGCTCCAAAATCACTGCAGATGGTGACTGCAGCCATGAAATTAAAAGACACTTACTCCTTGGAAGAAAAGTTATGACCAACCTAGACAGCATATTAAAAAGCAGAGACATTACTTTGCCAACAAAGGCCCATCTAGTCAAAGCTATGGTTTTTCCAGTAGTCATGTATGAATGTGAGAGTTGGACTATAAAGAAAGCTGAGCACCAAAAAATTGATGCTTTTGAACTGTGGTGTTGGAGAAGATTCTCGAAAGTCCCTTGGACTGTAAGGAGATCCAACCAGTCCCTCCTAAAGGAAATCAATCTTGAATATTCTTTGGAAGGACTAATGCTAAAGCTCAAACTCCAATACTTTGGCCACCTGATGAGAACTGACTCATTAGAAAAGACCCTGATGCTGGGAAAGATTGAAGTTTGGAGGAGAAGGGGATGACAGAGGATGAGATGGTTGGATGGCATCACCGACTCAATGGACATGAGTTTGAGTAAGCTCCGGGACTTGGTGATGGACAGGGAGGCTGATGTTCTGCAGTCCATGAGGTCGCAGAGTTGGGCATGACGGAGTGACTGAACTGAGCTGAACTGAACTGAACATTTACATCTACACCTATATTGACAGCTGTATCCATATCTACACCTCCATTTAAACCTACATCCACATCTACATCTGTATCTACACCTACACCTGTCTATACCTATTCCTACACCTACATCTGTACTTAATACGTACACCTTTATCTACAACACATTTTCATCTAACCTATTCACATCCACATCTCCATCTGTATCCACACCTACCTCTATCTATACCCATACCTACATCCACACCTATAGTTGCATCTACGCCTGCATCTGCATCCGCATCTCCATCCGTATCTACACCTATATCTACAGCTATGTCCACATCTATGTCTGCATCCACATCTACTTCTATGTCTGTATCTAAATCTATTTTCTGGCTGGATAGTTATTTATCTATTCTGAACCTCAATGTCCCTCCTTCTTTCATTTCTTGCCTGTGTTCCTCATTTTTGGAACCCCCTCAGAAACCAAAAGTCAAAGCAGCTTCTTGAAGTCACACATACAAATAATAGAAAAAATTTGGACAGGAAAATAGAGAATGAGCATGGGATAATCCGAATGGGGAACTAAGAAATCAGTTGCCCACTTTGTCTTGCACAATAACTTTAGCAATGTTTGTGGAGTAATTGATAAAACGGATTAGGTAGTAGTGAGATTCCCATAAGGGAAATACCCAGGAGGAGATAGAGTAGCTAAAATTGAATTTAAGGATTAACCAGATAGTTCTATTTACTATTGTTTTTTTCCTGCTGATATCAACCTGGCTTGAGAATACTGACCAGAATGAGTGTGTGTGTGTGTGTGTGTGTGTGTGTGTGTGTGTGTGTGTGTGTGTTAGTCTTTCAGTCATGTCTGACTCTGGCTTCTGTGTCCATGGAATTCTCCAGGCAAGAATACTGGAGTGGGTGATCATTCCCTTCTCCAGGGGATCTTCCTGACCCAGGGATGGAACCCAGATCTCCTGCCTTGCAGGCAGATTCTTTACCATTTGAGTTACCAGTGATATTTATGCTGCTCCATTTTCTATTCATAAATAAAAAAATCTTTATTACACATTGAAGAAAGTAACATTATCGCATACATTCTGAACAGAATATAAGTTATCTTGGATATGTCGTTAAAGGATCCAACACAATACTTTCTGAATGTTTTAAAAGCCCAAGTATTATTGTTGATTTTAAATTTCTGCTTCCTATCCATGTCATTCAAGCATCTTGAAAATAAAAACATCCCTTTATTATCCTTACTCAGCCTCAGTCCTTTGTTATCTGGCTTGGGCACCCAAGAATACATGGGACCACTATCCCTTAGTTTAGACAGTACCTGCTGATACAGTGGGTACTTTTCAGTCATTACCTAAAGATACTTCTATAAATAATACTCCTGAACAATAAAAAATAAATAGATAAACAAATATTATCAATAATATTAAAAATTATGCTACCCCTTAGCTTATGTATCATAATACTGCATTTTTCATATATCTACAATCTAAACTTTAAAAATTTCCAACTAGTCTACTTGCTTTTCAAAATTACAGGCTTTGTCCATTGCTTTTCTCTCTAAATGTTCCCCTGAGGCAAGCTCATTCAACCTTGTGTTTTCTTTTAAAATGTTTGTTATTGATGTAAAATTTACATACAGTAACATACACTAACTTAAGTGGTTACCTCTTTGACAAATACATATACTGTGTAATCACCATTCCAATCAAAGCATAGTATATGCCCACTACACCCTTTTCTAGTTAAGCCTCCTTTCTGAGACAATGTTATCTTGAATTCCTAAATATTAGTGAGTCTCTCCCGCTGATCAATTGTGTTAGGGGTTTAATTATTTTGTTTATGTTTCAAAAGAAACAACTTCTGGCTTTTTAATTGAAGTACAATTGGCTAACAACATTAAATTAGTTTCAAGGGTACATCAATATTAGTATATTGTGAAATGATCACAATACGTCTAGTTACCATCTATCACCATACAGGGACAACAATTTTCCTTGTTCTGAGGACTAATGAGATCCACATCATTAGCAACTTTCACATATATAATGATTAATTATAACTATAGTCACCATGTTGTACATTATATCCCATGGATGGTTTATTTTATAACTGGAAGTTTGTATTTTTCATTCCTTCACCCACTTTGCCCATCTACCACACCCTGCCTCTGGCAAACACCAATCTGCTTTCTGTTTCTGTGAAATTTTATTTATTTTTTTATTGGCTTTTAAATTGCATTATATTTTGTTGATATTTACTTTTATCTATATTATTTAATTTATTCATGTACTTTGGTATTTTTTCTTTATTTCTAATTTCCTAATATGAAGTTATATCACTGAATTTAAACCTGTTCTTCCTCATGTAAAGATTCAAATATCCATTTTCTCAATAACTAGGAGTGCATGATCCTCCTGGGTAACTGATCTTATAATAGCTAAGACAATCTTTATAAAATGAATAAATTGGGAAGAGTATTTTACTTGAAATTAAGACAGTGTGATATTGGTAGGGGGATAGACACATAGACCAATGGAACAGAAAAGGGAATCCATAAATAGAGCCAGAAAAAGGCAAAGGCAATACAGGAAAGACAACCTCTTTAACAAATGGTGCTGGAGCAACTGGACAGCCATAGGCAAGGGAAAAAAAAAGTGAAAAACAGAACTTCAATCTAAACCTTACCGCTAAATGTAAGATGACAAACTTCAAACCTTCAAACTAAAATCTTTAGGATTTTGGACTTGATAAAGATTTCTTAGAATCTGAACAAAATCATGATTCATAAAGGAAAAAAAAGTGATAATCTGAGTATCATCAAAATTATAAATGCTTGTTCTAGAAAATCTTACTGGATTAGAATGAAAAGACAAAATATGGAGTAGAAGAATATGTTTGCAAATTACATATCCAAGGAAGGATTTGCATTCAGAAATATAAAAAAGTTCAAAACTTAACAGTAAAGTAAACAATCAAATCAAGTCTTAAATTGGGCAAAGACATGAGCACTTTCACAAAAGAGGATATACAACTGTCAAATGCATGAAAAAATTTTCAACATCATTAATCATCAGGAGAATGTAAACTAAAACAAGGAGATGTCACTCCACATATATCAGAATAACTAAAATTAAAAATAGTGACAACATCAAATTCTAGTGAGAAAGCAGGAAAACTGGATCACTTATGCATCACTGGTTGCAATGTAAAATGGTACAGTACAGCCTTTCCAGAAAGCGGCTTGTCAGTTTCTTGTGAAATAAAATATCCAATTACTGTATGTTATGGACTGAAAAATTTTGTACTTCCCAAAGTCCTTTGTTAGTCCTAATCCCTAGGTTGGCTGTCTTTGGAGACGATGTCCCTAAAGAAACCAATAATGTTCAATTAAGTCACAAGAATGGGGCCCTGACCCAGTAGACTCACTGTCTGTATAAGAAGAGACGTGAGACAGCTTACTATTTCTACACACACAAAGTTGTGAGCACATGGTGAGAAGATGACCCTTTGCAACACAGTGTGAGCTCTCAACAGACACCAAACCTTCTTTACTTTGACTTTGGACTTTCAGACTCCAGGCATGTGAGTAGTTATATTTTTGTATTTTAGCCACAGAATTTATGGCTTTTTCTTATGACAACCCTTGCCAACAAACATACCATATAATCCAATAACTGTATTGTTTGTCATTTATTACAGAGAAATGAAAACTTATGCTTACACAAAAAGCTATGCACAAATATTTATTGCAGCTTTATTTATAGTAATTCACAACTGGAGTCATTTGTCCTTCAACAGGTGAATGGGGAAACCAAGTGTGGTCTATACATACTCTGGACCATGATTCAGCAATAAATAAAAAAGTTTACATTTAATCTCAAAGTTTAAAAAATATAAATGTTACATACTGCATGATTCTGTTTATACAACATGCTTAAAAGTATGACATTTCAGAAATGGAAGAAAGTTTAGTGTTCGGTTTCCAGAGATTAGGTGGGTGCCAGGGGAAGCTGGAGGGAGTGGGATGTGAACACAAAAGTGCAATGTATATTCAAAAGTGAATATGAAATTTCTTGTAGGACTGGATCTGTTCCTTATCTTGACTGTGATAGTGGATCCAAAACCTACACAAGATTATTTACTATTATGTGTGTGTGTGTGTGTCTGTCTGTCTGTCTGTGTGTAAATCTTATATAGACTTTATTGAACTTACTCCTACTTGCCAAAATAAGAAATTGCACATATAACATTAAAATCATGTTAAAAAAGACAAATCTTTTAAGCATATAAAATGATCATACCAAATGGTTATCTGTGGCTTCCATAATGATATATTAGTATTTATTTTATTGACCCCCAAAGTCAAAAGTAAATGTATTTTATAGATGAAGTGGTGTCCATAATTTAAAGTGAGTCAGCATTGCTTATATGGGTAGATAAAAGGATATTAAATGCATAATAAAGAAAATGCATTCACTTCATAAGCCATAGAATATATTTAACCTTACTCAAGAATGTATTAAAAGTTAACTCTTACAAAGTGCTTTTGTTTTTCTTTATGGTATTTTAAATATTAGAATTTGTTTTGTGATTGGGATTTTTTTTCTTCATGACTCATAGATACACAGAGATAAATGAGATCTCACAGGTACAATAGTGCAATCTTTTTATTTGACTAGTGATATTCAAGTGCTTCATTTAGTTTAAAATATCTTGTCCAATTTCATTATTTCAAATCCTTCTGTCTCTTCACCTCAAACGAATACAATGACTTCTGCTCACCCAAACCCACCGACTTCTTTGCTTAACTTCAAAGTCATCCTACTTAGTTACCATATGAAATAGGCATTTTCCAGGATTTGTTGGATGTATTTTTTCATGCTATTTGAGATTTCTGAGCATATCATATAGCTAGAAATTCTCACTAGCATTATTTTCTAAATTTTCCTCAGCATTTCTTAGTCTCTTTAAGGAGCCCCCCTTTCTCCTCTTTTGGTTCAAAGTAAGGGTCTTTCTCGAATCTGTTATTTATTGCTCTTTCTTTTCACAATATGCTTTCTTAGGATGACCTCATCATCTCTCTTAAATTCCAAAGAAATGTTTTTAACCTGTTTTGCACCCTATTATCAAATAAATAGTATTCTCCATGGCTTCAAGTATCACATACATTTGAATGAATACTTAAGTTGAAAATGTTTCCTGAGCTTCCAAATCCACAGGTTTAACTACACATGTAGCACCTGCTGTTGGTGGTTACACAGATGTGTCTTCAAATCAAAGGATCCAGTCTGACTTATCACTCTTTCACAAAAAAAACTGCCCCTCATTTTTTTCTATCTCAAAAAATGGAATCAACAACTACTCTATTATTCATATCAAGAAATAGATATTTGAACTTTATTTTTTAAAAACATGATCTTTCCACTATATCTCCTTTTCTATGTGCATGTGCTTAGTCGCTCAGTCATGTCTGATTCTTTACAACCCCATGGCCTGTAGCCCGTCAGGCTTCTCTGTGCATGGGGATTCTCCAGGCAAGAATACTGGAGAGAGTTGCTATGCCCTTCTCCACTATATGTTCATACTCATTCTTTATTTTAATATCTGAAAAATAAGTTTTGAAAAATCCCAAATTTCACAATATCCCAAATTATTTCTCAATAGTCTATTCCAAAAGATGCTTTAGGGTGCTCTTTCTAATATACAAGTTTGATTATACAGTAGCTTTGCTTAAAGTAGGCTCCCTGATATAGTCCAAACTGCTCAGAGGAACATAAAAACGTCTTCATGAACAGCTCATTTCCTACTAGACATCCTCAGGGATATTGCGCTAAATGCAGGTGTAGAAATAGTTCATACTCATTACCAACTCTGTGCATCTCTACTTGTGTTCTGACTCTCTGGAATAATCAGCTCTCATCACAAAACTCACCATCACCTTGTCCTATTGTATAGCTCATTTTTAAGCTGAGTTTTCATACCATCTATGAATTCTTCATTTGTCCTTGTACTGAGGCAATGATTGGTTAGTCATCCCTCACATGAAGTCTCCTCAAGGCTTGCAGATGTGTACCATGCATAAAACTGTCAAACACTCCCCAGGTTGTATTATAGTGGTTTGTTGATGGAGTGGAGTATAGTGGAGTTCTGTACTAGCTTTGCTATCAAGCATCTTTCAATTCTCTATTAACTTTCTGTGCACATACCAAGCTGGACACAGTAAGAATCTGTTGATTGAAGACCATTTGGTCTTAATTGGGCAATGTCCCTTGCTATTATTCAAATCACATAATAGGTTAATAAAGTCACAAGTCATTAATTTTATCAGTCTTTTATAATATGTTTTTCAGCAAATTGTCTCTAAAACTCCAGAAATATTTTAAAATGTTTTTTCAGAATTGCATTATTTGTATATAATGTATATACGTTTACACTATATGTTAGTATATATAATACACTGGTATCTATTCATAAGTATACATATTAAAAATAAAATAGAAGTTACTCTGTGAATTTCAATGCTTTAAGAGATTTCTAAACAACTTTTACTTTTCAAATGAAAATCTTGTGGAAATATGCATTTAGAATAAAATAGTATATTGAATTAGAACATGTAAGAAAGATATTTAATTATATTTGATCATTGTTTAATCTCATGTATACTATAATGCAAATTTTTGGAATTGGGCATTTAAGATATTCTATTTTTAATGTTTTTATGTGATTCATGTGTACTTCCTAATGGAACAAAGAGTAATGTTGGAAATTTAAACCTTTCCATTCTATTTCTAAAGTCAGTATTATTTCTTTCACAAAAGTATACAAAAGAAGGCATTCAGGTGATGAATATGTCAGTTTTAAAACTATGTATATGCTATGTGCTTTTTTATCAGATGTATGCTGTGAGGTATATTTCAAAAAGGAAGAATTAAATTTAAATGTCCAAATAAGAATTTACAAATAAGCTATAAAATAATAAGTAGTGATTAGATCTTTGGGAATGACACAAAGAAGGAAAATGCTTCATTATGCCAAGTCATGAAAATCTCTATTTGACTTCTGGAGAACATGTATGTATATGCACTGTGATTTTTTAAACAAGTTAAGCATCTTGCAATTTATTGTTGATGGGAACCCATATGTCATTCTGTACCACTTTTCTCCTCAAAATAACAGCGAATTATCCTTAGGGTCAGAGAGACGTTAATATGTGTTCAAATTTTACTACCTGATCTCAATTTATGGAAGTACTCCTGTCATTTTGAGAAAATGCAGACTTATTGTTTATTTATTTATTTATTTAGGATTTTTTTCAAGGTTGCTTAAAGTCCTTAATATTCTGAGGTTTGTAAGATCTCTGTTTTGAGAGGCTAGAGAATGGGTATTTCCCAAACATTTTATCAAGGATTTCTTTTCATTTATTTTTGTGTTTGAAGTACACAGGATCATCTTGAGTTTGAGCGTGACTAATACCTTCATTTTGTAGACAGAGAATCTCTAGACCAGAGACTTTTAAGACCATCTCTAGGTCACAAAACAAGTGAACAGAGAAGATAGAGTATTATTCCCTTATAATCAAATGTTCTGCCTGTACAAAAGTATGACTGTAAACACAATTTCAGTTATATCAAAACCTTTAAGAAAGGCAAAGTAATTTTGATTAGTTCAGTTCAGTTGCTCAGTCGTGTCCGACTCTTTGCGACCCCATGAATCGCAGCACACCAGGCATCTCTGTTCATCACCAACTCCCGGAGTTCACTCAGACTCACGTCCATCGAGTCCGTGATGCCATCCAGCCATCTCATCTTCCATCGTCCCCTTCTCCTCCTGCCCTCAATCCCTCCCAGCATCAGAGTCTTTTCTAATGAGTCAACTCTTTACATGAGGTGGCCAAAGTACTGGAGTTTCAGCTTTAGCATCATTCCTTCCAAAGAAATCCCAGGGCTGATCTCCTTCAGAATGGACTGGTTGGATCTCCTTGCAGTCCAAGGGACTCTCAAGAGTCTTCTCCAACACCACAATTCAAAAGCATCAATTCTTCAGTGCTCAACCTTCTTCACAGTCCAACTCTCACATCTCTACATGACCACAGGAAAAACCATAGCCTTGACTAGACGGACCTTAGTTGGCAAAGTAATGTCTCTGCTTTTGAATATGCTTTCTAGGTTGGTCATAACGTTTCTTCCAAGGAGCAAGAGTCTTTTAATTTCATGGCTGCAATTACCATCTGCAGTGATTTTGGAGCCCAGAAAAAATAAAGTCTGACACTGTTTCCACTGTGTCCCCATCTATTTCCCATGAAGTGATGGGACCGGATGCCATGATCTTCGTGTTCTGAATGTTGAGCTTTAAGCCAACTTTTTCACTCTCCACTTTCACTTTCATCAAGAGGCTTTTTAGTTCCTCTTCACTTTCTGCCATAAGGGTGGTGTCATCTGCATATCTGAGATAAAATCAGTAAACACTCAAACTTAAAATATCTAATGGGTATTTTTATTAAGTCTTACTGTTCATTAAGAACTAGTAAGATATGTCCTAACAGGTAACAAAGTCTGTGGAAATAGTTGGCAGCACGTTTACTTACTTTCAAGGAAGACAGCTTGGAGTATCTTAGGTACGCTCTAAAAATGCCAAAAAAGGCACCCAAAGCAGATGCTTTCTAACATCCCAGAGGGATAGGGTGAAGAGGGTGATGCGAGGGGAGTTCAGGGTGGGGGGACACATGTATACCTGTGACTGATTCATGTTGATATATGGCAAAATCCATCACAATGCTTTAAAGTACTTATCCCCCAATTAAAATAAGTAAATTATTTTTTTAAAAAAGAAAAAATATGTCTGATAATGAGTGACCAATTTTTCTCTATCCTATAGCTGCAATCACAAAGAGAATTCTGCTTGCAGAAGAGTGCAATAGTAAATAGTAGTAAATAGTAAATAGCCCAATAGTAAATATTTATCCTTAAGTTAAATCCTTATGAATGTTGTTGTAACAGCCAAAAGGTCCACAGATATTTGTTGTCATTCAAACTTGTTATCTTTATATCATATATATTTTAAAAACATTTAACGCAATAAGCTGACTCTAGAATTCTACTGTATCTTTGCCTTCTAGTCTTTATTCATCTCAAAAACCACTTTAGATTCTAGTCTCTCACTGTTATAAACTTAATTATTGCTTTCTCCTTGTGAGCAAAATTGCAAAACATGTTTATTCCTTGCCATTGATACATAATCATTTAAGGGAAAATTGGCAGCATGCATCTGAGATTTTGGATGTGTGATTTGAAGACACTACATACGCTTGTGTAAAGGCAGGTGGCAAAGCGTGAAACCCAAACTATATCCATTATGTTCATTTGCTTTACCATTTAGAAAGCACAGATGTTAACTATATAACAATAAGGTGTTTTTTTATTGTAATCACCTGCTGTTAGGGTCCCTCCTGGCACAGTAGCCAAATGGATTCTTGTTTCCGTCTCATTTACAAGGTGTTTGTTATTTGATGGCTCAAAACAAAACTGGAAGTTATTTTCCATTCATAAGAAATGCTTAAAGTGAGCTAATTTTGAAGAAAAATCTGTATCAATTTGGATTACATACTGTCATAATTGTAGACATTCATCATAATGTGATTTGTGTTGATTTTCAGCATAAAATCTAGTTCTCTCTGGGTTTATCTTTTGATTTGCTATTGTTTAAGCTGAGTGCTTTCTACATACTGACAGTCTTCAAAATGATTATATAATTCTTTTTTTCCTTTAGCTCTCAATCACAATATGGAAAATTGTAATATTTTCCTGATTGTTGTTGAGTTAGAATCAACATTTTTTAGAGATTTTGCTTTTAAATATCAGAATTCACATTGAATACACACTTATATGCAAGTTTTACATATATAATGTATAATATTATAGGTATGATATACATAATGCATATCTATATTATAAATATTTTTTTCATTAATGCATTAGTCAGAAGTTTTATTGGCAAAGAGATAATCTAAAATTTACAGACTGTCTTCCTGGACGTGCAATCCACCTGTCTTCTTCTCATAATGCCTAAGGTGATTGAAACCTTTAAATTTCCCAATTTTTCCTCTTTGGAGTTAATCTATTGATATTTTTCAAGCATCCTAAACTTTCTACCAGTGACATGTACAATGTGCAGAATTTCAAAAGTCCATTCCCCTCATCACTTCGCTCTTCACCTGAGACCTGGTAGAGGACAGAGCTCCAGCTTCTAACATAATCTTTAGTTTATTGAAACAGGCTCCTGTCCATAGCTAGACCAGATCGAAATCTCTATCTCTCTATTGACCTTCCTTTCTGTTTGAATGCACGTCATGTGTATAAGACACTGTACAATCTAATAAGCATGTACTGATGATTCACAATAAATATCATAACTGCTAAAGTAGAATTAGGTATAAAATTTTTTAATTATTCAAAAAAAAATATTTGCAGATGTTCTGTGGCTGCCACTAAATCATCACTCAGTCATGTCTGACCCTTTGCAACCCCATGGACTGCAGCCTGCCAGGCTCCTCCATCCATGGGATTTCCCAGGTAAGAGTGCTGGAGTGGGTTGCCATTAATCTTTCTAGACCAGAGTTAAGTATATTTAGCAACTGATTGTGAAGCAGGATGATCCCTGGTTCAGGAAGATCCCCTGGAGAATGAAATGGCAACCCACTCCAGTATTCTTGCCTGGAGAATCCCAGGGACGGGAGCCTGGTGAGCTGCTGTCTATGGGGTCTCACAGAGTCGGACACAACTGACGTGACTTAGCAGGAGCAACAACAGAAAGATAAGGATATATGATATTACCCTCAAAGAAAACACAATCTAACAGAAGAAATTACAGATTCTAAAATTGTCAGATAACTTCTAAAAAATCAATGTCCATTTTTATAGTTAAAAAAATGCTTTCCTTCCAAATAAATATCTCTTTTTAAAAGAAATATGAATCTTAACATACCAATAGAATCTAGGAAATATTCATCATGTAATTATTCATTGTACTCTAATTAAACCTGTATTTAATAGAATATTGAGTTTACAAATATATGTATTTTTCACTTGCAAAGCTATTGCTTTTTTTGTATACCACTCTTTGAATTCTAACAATTAAGAGCCTTCAGAATACCATTGTATTAATTAAGTGATGCTAAGGTATTATAACAAAAAACATGATGTTTTAAATATGATAGATATATTTTTCATGCTTATATTAAAGCAAAAACATGTTTTGAAGGACTACTCACTCATTTTCCTCCCAGTGGCAATTCAAGGACTGGAATTTCTTCCATCTTAATGCTTCATTATCTTCAACAGGACTTCAAATTGCACCCTTTTCACGTACATTCAGTCCATGAAAATAACACACAATGGGGACCACCCAGGGGCAACTTTAAGTTATGACCAACTTAGACAGCATATTAAAAAGTGGAGACATTACTTTGCAACAAAGGTCCTTCTAGTCAAGGCTATGGTTTTTCCAGTAGTCATGTATGGATGTGAATGTTGAACTATAAAGAAACCTGAGTGCCAAAGAATTTATGCTTTTTAACTGTGGTGTTGGAGAAGACTCTTGAGAGTCCCTTGGACTGCAAGAACCAACCAGTCCATCCTAAAGGAGATCAGTCCTGAGTGTTCATTGGAAGGACTCATGATGAAGCTGAAATTGCAATACTTTGGTCACCTGATGTGAAGAACTGACTCATTAGAAAAGACCCTTATGCTGGGAAAGATTGAACGTGGGAAGAGAAGGGGATGACATAGGATGAGATGGTTGCATAGCATCACCGATTCAATGGACATGAATTTAAGTAAACTCTGGGAGTTGGCGATGGACAGGGAGGCCTGGCTTGCTGCAATCCATGGGGCTGGACACGAGTTGGACACAACTGAGCGACTGAACTGACTGACTGACTAAAATCACCATAAACACATGTTCATTTCCCATCAGCTGTTACACAGCCACAACCACTACAGGAAATTTGAAAACTTCACACATTTGCGATTTCAGGGTTAAAAAAAAAAAAAGGAAAATTGGTTAAGGGGTTTGATGAAGAGCTATTGCTTATTTTTAAAATTAAAATTAGTATGTATGTGTGTATGTATGTATATGCATAGTATTAGATTGTTGTATGTTGGAAATAATCCTTAAAATATGTCTATTTGAATCCCAAGAATCCCAAAAAGTTCTTAAAGGTAATTTAGATTTTGTTTTTCTTCTCTCACTGTTTCCATTACTGTTCTGCCTGGAATACAATGGGAGATTATGCAATATATGACTTCCTGTAATCTTTATCTTCCAAAATGCTTTCTACTACTATTTTTTTAAGTTAGAAATAATTTCTGTCAGTTATTATTACTTGAAATAGTAGACAATGCATAGGAAATTCTGGTAAACTTTTGTAAATGGTTTGCTCCTTTGTATTACTGAGAGGTTTTGAAAAGCATCAGGAGACGTTTCTCCCTGCTTTAAAAATATACCCTAATAGAGTAAAAGATTAACTATCCAGCATTTTAATGGAATTAAGGAGTTTTCGATGTCCTTTAAAGAAAATTGCTATTTACATTTTAAAAATTATTTGCCATCACATTTTTGTTACAATACCCTAACATAATTTAATTAATACAATGATATTTCAAACTCTTAAATATTAGAATTCAAAGGGTGCTATACAAAATAAATAAATAAATTTTCCATTATCTCATGAACAAAAATTCCAAAATGTCATCAAGTTTTGATATATTCAAAGTATTTTTAAAGAAATAATTGACTCAGAAATGTGAACTCACACAACACTGCAATCAACTATACTCAAATAAAATATTTTTTAAAAGATGTGAACTAAATTTTGCCCTGAATTAAAACTACTGAGGACTGCGATTTATTTACATATCTTTCTTGCCAACTTTATTAGAATATGCTAATTTTATATGAATTTCAAAGGACTTTGCCACAATTAAAATGTATTCTTAAATGATCAAAACTAAGTTTAGATTTTTTTCTAGTCCAAAATTTCTTCCTGTTTGATGCAATGGCTTGAAAATAAATTGTAGTATATCTGATTGATGTAGTTTTGCTATAAAGATCAGGTTCTGTGTAGATATCAAAATGCAAAACTGCATTTTAAAATGGTGAAAATCCACAGAGAAACGTAAAACTGGAAAGGTAAACTGGAAGCCAAAAGATTAAGTTTGAGAAACTGTAAGCCCTCTTTATGCTAGCTATACAAAACAAAATCTCAGAGAAGTAGTTTGATTATTATTGCATAAAATAAAAAGGACCAACTCAAATTCCAGCTTTTGCTAAGCTATTCAATAGAGAAAGCTACTGCTTAATTCTAATAGATATTTCTTTTCTTTTTTTTAAATTTTTATTTTTACTTTATTTTACTTTACAATACTGTATTGGTTTCGACACACATTGACATGAATCCACCACGGATGTACATGTGATCCCAAACATGAACCCCCCTCCCACCTCCCTCCCTACAACATCCCTCTGGGTCATCCCCATGCACCAGCCCCAAGCGTGCTGTATCCTGCTTCAGACATAGACTGGTGATTCGATTCTTACATGATAGTATACATGTTTCAATGCCATTCTCCCAAATCATCCCACCCTCTCCCTCTCCCTCTGAGTCCAAAAGTCCGCTATACACATCTGTGTCTTTTTTGCTGTCTTGCATACAGGGTCATCATTGCCATCTTTCTAAATTCCATATATATGTGTTAGTATACTGTATTGATGTTTTTCTTTCTGGCTTACTTCACTCTGTATAATTGGCTCCAGTTTCATCCATCTCAACAGAACTGATTCAAATGAATCCTTTTTAACGGCTGAGTAATACTCCATTGTGTATATGTACCACAGCTTTCTTATCCATTCATCTGCTGATGGACATCTAGGTTGTTTCCATGTCCTGGCTATTATAAACAGTGCTGCGAGGAACATTGGGGTACATGTGTCTCTTTCAATTCTGGTTTCCTCGGTGTATATGCCCAGCATTGGGATTGCTGGGTCATATGGCAGTTCTATTTGCAATTTTTAAGGAATCTCCACACTGTTCTCCATAGTGGCTGTACTAGTTTGCATTCCCACCAACAGTGTAGGAGGGTTCCCTTTTCTCCACACCCTCTCCAGCATTTATTGCTTGCAGATTTTTGGATCGCAGCCATTCTGACTGGTGTGAAGTGGTACCTCATTGTGGTTTTGATTTGCATTTCTCTAGTAATGAGTGATGTTGAGCATCTTTTCATGTGTTTGTTAGCCATCCGTATGTCTTCTTTGGAGAAATGTCTGTTTAGTTCTTCGGCCCATTTTTTGATTGGGTCGTTTATTTTTCTGGAATTGAGTTGCATAAGTTGCTTGTATATTTTTGAGATTAGTTGTTTGTCAGTTGCTTCATTTGCTATTATTTTCTCCCATTCAGAAGGCTGTCTTTTCACCTTGCTTATATCACAAGCACGGAAATTGAAACTGTAATCAGAACTCTTCCAACAAACAAAAGCCCAGGTCCAGATGGCTTCACAGCTGAATTCTACCAAAAGTTTTGAGAAGAGCTAACACCTATCCTACTCAAACTCTTCCAGAAAATTGCAGAGGAAGGTAAACTTCCAAACTCATTCTATGAGGCCACCATCACCCTAATACCAGAACCTGACAAAGATACTACAAAAAAGGAAAACTACAGGCCAATATCACTGATGAACATAGATGCAAAAATCCTCAATAAAATTCTAGCAATTAGAATCCAACAACACATTAAAAAGATCATACACCATGACCAAGTGGGCTTTATCCCAGGGATGCAAGGATTCTTCAATATCCACAAATCAATCAATGTAATTCACCACATTAAAAAATTAAAAAATAAAAACCATATGATTATCTCAATAGATGCAGAGAAGGCCTTTGACAAAATTCAACATCCATTTATGATAAAAACTCTCCAGAAAGCAGGAATATTTCTTAGCTCTCTTGAATATTGAGAAATTTTAGGCTTTCAGTACTTATAATAAAACACAGTGACATGCATTTCATCAAGAACATCATTAAGTTGGTAATTTTTATTACAGAAATACATTACTTCACATATTAAGCTATAAAATAGTAAGGTTAATAATGTATTTCATTGTAATAGACAAATGAATGCATATATCATAGTATTACTATTGATATTGCATATTAATTTATTATAAATTAATAAATTATAAATTGACTATAAATTGTTTTTATTTCAGCTTATGCATCTCATTTTTTTCATCACTAAATAAAGTTTTTATTAAGCCTTAAGAATATGAGGAGAAAAGTAATTATTCAAGAAATTCCCTCTCAAAAGTCAAAATCCAAGCATTTAATGAAGCAACAATTTTATTGAAAATTAAATATATTCAGGAAAGTTAATAGGTAAAAGGTTTCCATCAATAGATGCAACAGTAAAAAAGGTTCCTATCAATAGACACAAAAATTATGTAGCAAAGACTGTTGTGATTACTAAGTTGATGTTATTTAATTTTGGAATAAATGCCATTTAGCTCAAAATATGCTGAAGTTTTAGAAAGCTCTGAAAGAAAAAGGGTTTTTTCCTCCATTAGAAAAGTCATGTGCTATTCTTGGATTTTCATTGCAAGCTTAATATCCAATTATTTAAGAGAATTGAAATAATTTAGAAGTTCCTATGATCCCAGACCCTTTTAGTTGAAAGCACACACACACACACACACACACACACACACACACACACACACACACACACACAGTGTTTCACATTCAATTTCCAGGTGTATTATGTGATCATTGCCATTTAAATGTCTATAAAATTTGAAAATTGTTTTAAAAGTACTACTGAACATTTAAGAAAAACTAAAACTACTAAGAAATGTTGAAAATATTTTGAAAAATGAGAATACAAATAATTTTCCTGTTTAGAAATCTCAGTCAATTTTCTTCAACACTGTAAAATCTAGCTGAAGCTCAATACCAGGCAATCATGAAGTAACTCCTGCTCCATCTCCGTTATTCTGGGCTGGCTTCACCTAGCTGCCAAGTTGTATATTGTACTTTATTTTCTCCCCTAAAACTTCCTTTCTTAAAAGCACTTTTCACTTTTTTTTTTTTTTTTAGCATAAGCAATATCTCTACATACTTATTTTTTTATCTCAAGCTTAATCTTTAAGTAGGCCTTTTCATTGATTCTGACAAGCTATTAAACTTCTTTCCCTGTGTTTTACAATGCATCATAACATTTCTGTGTCCTCTCCATTGGTATTATATTGAGAACCTTTGAAAGAACAGCTCAAGAAATACCTTCTCATATTAGATTATGGACTCTAAATTGGTTCCTGGCTTTCAACCTAATTGTCCGGTTTTTCCAACTTCAACTTTGGCCCTTAATATACTGTCTTCTTTGTTATGATGTAGACCTTTGATTGAACACTTTCATGTGTTCCATAAGTTTGACTTTTGATCTCTTGGTTATTACAGTGACACATGCAATTTTGCTCTAATTACTCCAATGACAAAATATTATAATTTTGGCTTATCTTCTTACATAGTTACACAGTGTAGGACATCAACAAAGTTGATGATTTAGAACCTAATTCTGGATGATTTAGAACCTTTAAAATTAAGCATTTCTAATATTGCTAATATAGGTGATATGGCAAGTGACTTACAAGTCTCCTACATATGAATGAATTCTGTTCCAAGAACTTGTAAGTCTAATTTGCTCATAAGTCCAACAAAGTTAGCCTAAGTTGAGCACTTAACCCTATCGGCTTTATAGTACTGTACTATAATAGGTTTGTAATACTTTTCACACAAAAAATACAATAAACTGACACAAAAATAAAGAAAATATTTAAACCTTATAAAACAGTACCTTGGGTATTACAATAGTGTAATACAACAGTTGATATACAGGGGTTGGCATCAAGTGAACAGGAAGAAGAGTTACTGACTGGAGGAGGGAGAGGAGGTGGGAGATAGTAGAGCTGAAGGATCATCAGTGATAAGAGATGGAAGGCAAGCTGCAATGACATTGATGGAACAGTTTCGTGTTTTAGAAAGCTTGCAACTTGAAGGTTCATAAGTAGAGACTTACTGTATTTTTATATTTAAATATACTTGCAATGTAAAATTAGTTATTTTAACATGAAGAGCCAATCAGTCAAAACAACACTTAGCACTGTAAAGGTACTGTGACTTTGAAGATGGAGGGAGGCAAGTGGACAGATGTAACTTAATTGCATGAATTATGAAAGTCCCAGGTTAGACCACATAGCTGTTCCTAACAATCTTCTCTTCTTGTTAGCCTCTAATTAACAATATCTCAAAGAATAATTTGGCCTCCCTCAATGTGTGAAGCCTACTCATTGCCCTTTGAATTTTGTTCTATGCTTCATCTGGAGCCATATGATAAGGATGGTATCATTTTCAGTTTCCCTGATGGCTCAGATGAGCATCTGCCTACAATGCGGGAGACCCGGGTTCAATCCCTTGGTCTGGAAGATCTCCTAGAGAAGGAAATGGCAACCCACTCTGGTACTCTTGCCGGGAAAATTCCATTGATGGAGGAGCCTCGTGTCCATGGGGTCACAAAGAGTCAGACACGACTGAATGACTTCAGTTTCAGTTTTTATACTGATGGAGTGAAGTGAAGTCGCTCAGTTGTGTCCGACTCCTTGTGACCCCATGGACTGTAGCCTACAGGCTCCTCTGTCCATGAGATTTTCCAGGCAAGAGTACTGAAGTGGGTTGTCATTTCCTTCTTCAGGAGATCTTCCGGACCCAGGGATTGAACCCAGGTCTCCCACATTGTAGGCAGATGCTTTATCATCTGAGCCACCAGGGAACGAATACTGATGAAACATGCCCAAACAGATTGTGTACTTTAGTACACTGCTTTTCAGAGATGCTCCCAGAAATCAGTGTCTTAGTTTGGGCTACTGTGACAAAAATATCAAGACTGAATGGTTTAAACAAAATATACTTATTTCTCAGTTTTAAGGATGGAAGTCTAAGTTCAAAATGCTAGTAGATTTGGTATCTGGTGAGGGTCCTCTTCCTGTTTTGCAGAAACCTAACTTCTTACTACGGAGAAGACAATGGCACCCCACTCCAGTACTCTTGCCTGGAAAATCCATGGACAGAGGAGCCTGGTAGGCTGCAGTCCGTGGGGTCGCTAAGAGTTGGGCACGACTGAATGACTTCACTTTCACTTTTCACTTTCATGCATTGGAGAAGGAAATGGCAACCCACTCCATTGTTCTTACCTGGAGAATCCCAGGGACGGGGGAGCCTGGTGGGCTGCCATCTATGGGATCACACAGAGTCAGACACAACTGAAGTGACTTAGCAGCAACTTCTTACTATAGCTTCACATGGTAGGGGGAGAGAGAGATCTCATGTCTGTTTTCTCTTATCAACATAATCGCACTTGTTCTAAACGTGTGTGCTAGTCTTATTAATAAAGGCCCCACCCTTATGACCAAATTACACTTCCAAGGTCCCACTTCCAAATACCATCACATGGGGAATTAGAGTGTTAACATATGAATGTAGGTGAAGAAGGATATAAGCATTCACTCGCTAGCTCATAGTAACAACAGACAAATGTTAATGGGGGTGTCCTATGTGTCAGGTAATAAAAATCCTCAAAACAACTTTCACTCTTCATTAGAAACTCATGAAATGCTCCCGTTTGTTTGATTTCTGTGTACTTTTTTCTTAACATTAGATGGGGACATTTGAAGACAGAGAGGTTAAGAAATCTGCACAGTCTTACCCCTTCAAAATGGCAGAGCTGTGTTTTGTGTCAAGTCAGTGTGATCCCAGAGTTCAGCTCCTAGTCAAGCATCACAGCACTGCTGTAGCATCTGTGCACCAGCCCAGACCAAGAAAAGTGCTGGAAACCGCATCTATGTGATCCTCTCTTGAAAACTCACGGTGCTTTTTTGAAAGGTCTAAAGAGATCTTTTTGAGGCTGGTTGCTTCAATATTTTCCAAATATTCTGCTTTACAAATTTTTTTAATGAAACAGCTATTAATATTTTATAGAATGAGTGTTACCTAAAACACAGTTTAGGAGTAGATTTCTCTATAATTATCTATTGAGTTTTCAGCTACATCACTGTAATATGTAACGTAATATCAAAACAGAGGTTCTAGGATTCTGAGGGAAGTATTTCTTATTAATATTTAGGTTATATTCAAATATTTCCTAGGACTGTTGTCAAGTATTACTTCAACATGCAATCTATTAGTTAGAAATAACTCAGGGGGAGGGATGGACTGGGAATTTGGGATTAGCAGATTCAAACTATTACATGTAGAATGGATAAACAGGTCCATTCTATAGATTGAGGTCCTACTCTATAGTATAGTCAACTATATTCAGTATCCTGTGATAACCCAACAAGGAAAAGAAAATGAAAAAATGTATATACATATGTGTGCATGTGGGTGTATAACTGAATCATTCGGCTGTAAAGGAGAAATTAACACAACATTGTAAATCAACTATACTTGAGTAAAATAAAATTTTAAAACAGAAAGAAATACTCATAGGGTAAATTTAGCTTTATAAATAGTAATATTCAGAGCCTTTAATTTGTATTCAGTGAGGCAGATCTGAGAGCCAATTGCGAATAATTGTTTATTTTAGAGAAATTTGGTGTTTATGTTTAATTTTTAAGCTAAATATTTGATGCTATGGCACATTGTGTGTAACATTAAGTATTTAAGTGAACTGTTGTGCAGGAAATCTGCTGATTTACAGTAGAATAATGGCATCTTAGTATATATAGTATTGTGCTTTCAGTGTTTCATAGATTAGACATGATTAATGACATTTTTATTTTTTCAAGCCTTGCCTTAATTTGAACGTAAAGTAAAATTTGAGGTCAATGTTTCATTTGTAATTCCATCTCTATGCTTTCAGACATGTTGTACACTATGCAAAATTCACTTTCCTCTTAGTAGAGTCATTTTAAGATTAACGCTGTTGCTTTTTGCAGTGAAAGCTGAGTGAGGGAAATTTAGATTCAATTGTGTATAGAGCAAGTCCATTAAAATGCTGTCACAATGTAAGTCATTCAGTAATTCAAATACTTGGCATCAACATGAAAGGAAAACATTTTAAGCATCTCATTATAAAATAATGCTATAATTTGATTACTTGGCAAAAAAAATTGTATGGATTATATATTTTCAACTCTTTCCTGCTTTGATTCAGTGAGGTTGCTCTTGTTCAGTTTTTCTTTGGGCACTGAAGCTGTTTCTTCAAGCCCACTTGCTTCTCTCATTGTTTCTTTCTAGCAACAAAAAAGGTGTTCTCAAAATACCCTCCACATTTCTCATCCCCTTTCTACTGAGTCACTTTGTATTACTTGTTCATAAAAAATGATGGTGGAGAGTAAAAACAGGTTCTGTAGATTTTTGAAGATTAGAGGAGAAATTTCATGGTAAATCTTTAGGACAGGGCTAACACAGTTACATCGGAGAAGGCAATGGCAACCCACTCCAGTGTTCTTGCCTGGAGAATCCCAGGGACGGAGGAGCCTGTTGGGCTGCTGTCTATGAGGTCGCACTGCAATTCATGGGGTCTCACTGCAGTTCATGGGGTCACAAGGAGTCGGACACGACTGAGCAATTGAACTGAACTGAACTGAAGCGACTTAACAGCAGCAGCAGCAGCAACACAGTTACATAGTGAGTGTTTCACACCTTCAGATGGTGGTGATGCTTTTATTTTGTTGCTTTTTTGTTGTTTTTATTATTATTATTATTAGGCACTTATTAAGTGCATGTCTAGTTATTTTTGTTATAGCTAAGTACCTTCTACATGGTAAGGAGCTTAGATAAATTACTTTTTTATTATGATATATAAATATTATTTTGATTACTATTTTAATAAATAAGTATAAAATAATTTAATAACAAAGCTATTAAATAAATATTGCCTCTCTCACTAAAATTTAAATACTCAAAGTCACAATGGTGATAGATATCACAATGTATTTCTTTTCTATTAATATATATAAAATATAACTTTGTAGGAAATGGTAGCAATTTACCATAACAGTTGCCAAATTAATGATCTTGGTCAGAAATTTAATCTCACATTTCCTTCTGAGTTTCCCTTTTCCTATTAAACATCTCTATAGCTTTCTTTTTTGGCTACTCAAAAAAAGAAAAGAATGCACCGATCTTTGGGCATAGTGTTGTTCAGTCGTTCAGTCATTTGGAGTTTCTGCCACCCCATTGACTGCAGTGCGCCCGGCTTCCTTGTCCTTCACTGTCTCTGAGAGTTTGCTCAAATTCATGTCTGTTGAGTTGGTGATACCATATAACCTTCTCATCCTCTGTTATTCCTTTTTCTTCCTGCCCTCAGTTTTTCCCTGCATCAGAGTCTTTTCCCATGAGCCGTCTCTTCACATCAGGTGATCAAAGTATTGGAGCTTCAGCTTCAGCATTAGTCATTCCAACAAATATTCAGGGGTGATTTCCATTAGGATTGACGGGTTTGATCTCCTTGCTGTCCAAGAGACTCTCAGGAGTCTTCTCCAATTCTTCAGTGCTAAGCCTTCTTTATGGACCAACTGTCCCATCTGTATATGACTACTGGAAAAATCATAGCTTTGACTATATGGAATAATAATACCCAAGTATAATTAATTTGTCTGGATTTCTTTCCATGTGCCACATGTTGTGCTAATTACTTCAAATGTATTATTTCATTCTATCTCAGAACACTATCATGGTTCATATTTTAGTATTATTCTCATTTATTAATGTAATAACTGGGTCTTAGAGAGGTTAATTGATTTGTCCAGGTTCACCAGTCTTCAAGCACTGATATTTTGATTAAAACATACATAGCCTAACATTTAGAACATAACATTCATATATACAGAATCTGTTAGTCAGTGATTAGAATACTTAATTTCCATACAATTCTTCTTATTATTGAAGTAAAATATAGATAAGATACAATTTAATATTTTGGCAATCTTTTAATGTATAGTTCTGGGGCATAAGTACACTCACATTGTTGTGTAACTATCTTTACCTCCATGTCCAGAATTTTTCACCTTCCCCAGTAGGTGCCAATTAGATATCAGTTCCCCATTTCTCTCTTTCCTCAGACCTTGACAACCGCCATTTTATTTTCTTTTCTTATGAATATGACCTTTCTAGGTACTGCACTTAAGTGAAATCATGTAATATTTATTTTTTATTCTGGCTTATTTCACTTAATGTGTCTTCATAGTTCATCCATCTTGTAGCATCTGTCAGAATTTTTCTTTTATATTCTAATATCCCATGTATGTATGAGTGAGTGAGTAAAGTAGCTCAGTCGTGTCTGACTCTTTGCGACCTCGTGGACTGTAGCTTACCAGGCTCCTTCCTCCATGGGATTCTCCATGCAAGAATACTGGAGTGAGTTGCCATTTCCTTCTCCAGGGGATCTTCCCAACCCAGGGATTGAACCAGGGTCTCCCACATTGCAGGCAGACACTTATATTACACCTGGGTAGAGGGTGCCAATCAGTGGACAGGATGGACAGACAATAAGATGTGCAGGGTCAGAATATAGGCAAAATCATGCCAAAAGTTCTGACAATATCAAATGTTGCTGGCAATGAGAGGTAAATAAACCAGGGACCTTATATACCGGGAGAAAATAAAGGAATCCAAAGTCAGAAGGGACAAATAACGTGAATGCAAATAACACCTCTGAGCCACCAGGGAGTATAGACCATGTTAAAAATATATGTATTCATTTTATTTATTTACCTGCACTGGGTCTTGGTTGTAGCATATGGGATCTTTAGTTGAAGTATGCAGGATCTAGTTCCCTGACCCAGGATTGAAACCAGGGCCCCTGCATTGGGAGCAGAGAGTCTTAACTACTGGACCACCAGGGAAGTCCTGCTCACATTTTTTTAACTTATTGAATTGTCTATGCACACTTGAGCTACTTCCACCTCTGAAATATAAGTGATGCTACAATTATCTCTTTGGAATGCTGGTTTCAATTTTCTTGAATATATACCCAGAAGTGAAATTCCTGGATCATATGAGGGCATGGCAACCCACTCCAGTATTCTTGACTGGAGCGTCCCCATGGACAGAGGAGCCTGGTGGGCTATAGTCCATGGGGTTGCAAAGACTCAGACATGACTGAGACACCAAGCGCATGGCACTTCTATTTTTTTTTAATTTTTGGAGGAACCTCCATACTGTTTTTCATAGTGACTACACCAATAATCATTCCCACTAATAGTACCTAATTTCTCCAAATTCTGGCCTTAACTTCAGTTGTTGTATGTGTATGTGTGCATATATAATAATCATTTCCATAGGAGTGAGATGACACATTTTATTTTGATTTGCATTTCCCTACTAAATAACTTGTTGACCATTTTTTTCATATGCTTCTAGGCATCTATTTATCATCTTTGGGAAAATAGCTATTCAAGTCCTTTCCCCATTTTTAATTGGGTTATTTTCATTGTTGTAATTGAGTTGCAGGAATTCTTTATAAATTCTGGATGTTAATACCTATAAGATATATTTTATCTCATTCTGTAGGTTTCCTTTCTGCTCTGTTGATTGTGTTTTTTGATGCACACACATAATTTTGATATAGTCCAATTCATCTCTATTTTTTGCCTGTGCTTTTGGTGTCATATGCAAGAAATTGTTGCCAAATCCAAAGTCATGAAGCATTTTCTTAATGTTTTCATGTGAAATGTATAGTTTTAGGTCTTATAGTTAGGTGTTTCATCAATTTGGAGTCAACTTTTTGTATATAGTGTAATAGTTTATTTTGTTGTTTATCTATTTATCTGTTGGTGGATATTTCAGTTGTTTCCATCTTTTGACTATTGTGAATAATACTGCTATGAACATGGGAGTACAGATATTTGTTCAAGTTCCTACTTTTATTTCTTTTGAGTACATGCCTAAAAATGGAATTTATATATCATACGGAAATGTGATACTTAACTTTTGGAGAACCTTTATGTAATTATTTTACATAGTTATCATACACTTCTCTCTCTCTATCTATATCCATTTCTCTCTTTCATCTATTTGTCACTATTTTTATTTTCTGTCTACATGGTTTTAATTTCCCAACAACCCTTTCTCTGGAAGGTATAATACTTATTTTCTTCTCTATGCTTCCAAAAATAATTATTTCATCATTCACCTAGAGAGAAAACTGCAGTAGCCTGATTTTGCTGTATTCTATTTCATCTAGCTATTTTATTTCCCTTTCTTCTACCCAACAATGTACAACATTCATGTTATTTGTCCCTTTTGACTTTGGATTCCTTTATTTTCTCCCTGTATATAAGGTCCCTGGTTTATTTACCTCTCATTGCCAGCAACATTTGATATCGTCAGAACTTTTGGCATGATTTTGCCTATATTCTGACCCTGCATGTCTTATTGTCTGTCCATCCTGTCCACTGATTGGCACCCTCTACCCAGGTGTAGTATAAGTGTCTGCTTCCTAGTCTACAACCATGTGGATATACATTCCTACATAGAAAAGGTCTGTAAACTACGGTTTATGGGCTAAATCTAGCCAACCACTTATTTTTGCAAAGTTTTATGAGAACAGAGTCATGCACATTGATTCCTGTATTTTCTCTGGTTGCTTCCACATTTAAACAATAATTGAGTAGCTACTAGAGAGATATGACTCCCAATTACTAAAATACTTACTACCTGACCTTGATAGAAAATGTCTGCTGACCCATGCCTTTACAGTATCACAAATCTCACTAAATATCAGCATCACAAATTCAGCCACAATTTGAATATTAATTTTGTCCAGTGGCAATGTTCTACATTTTCAAGTCATCCCTGTCTTCATATTTCACAAGAGCTATTTCAAATTGTCTCCTTTTTCTTCAGACACTCTTCATAAATGACCTTGATTTATCACTCAGTGTGAACATTATTATCATCAATTATATGCCTATAAACCAACTGATTAACCTATATTGAAACTCATTGCTTCTGATTATGTCCTATTATAATAAAGAATAGTCGTCTAACCCAAGTATCCATGTCTACCTATGAGCCAACTCGCATTCCTTTCTAATATCCCTTCTTAACTTTAATTTCTTTTACTTTTCTTCACATTAAAAAATCAGACCTATCAATGTATCTATCCTGTGTTTAACTGTTTAGTCTGTGGAATACAAAATACATATGAAGCCATCATTGAACACTTACCTCTTGACCACTAATCATTTAATTTTTTCCCTTTCATAGTCATTCTCAACTGTTTTCACTGACTCTAATCAACTCAGGTACTAACCAGCTTCAGTTTGGCCTTATTCTCACTATTCTGGCATTTATAGTGTGACCAATGGTTTTACTTTTTGCTATGTCTGACAGCCATTCTCAGGCTTTTTCTTACTTAGATCATAATATTTGTCTTTTACTGTTGGACGTTTTCCCTCTTTAAGCCTTCTTTACTTAAACTGATATATTCCATTTTCTTCTCCAATCTCTCTTGAGTCCTAACCTTTCTTTGAGTCCTTGATGGACTAAAGTGGTGATGGCCAACAGTGGTATGGTGGTGGGAGAGATGGACCCAGATACAAACATATACACAGAAACATTGTACATGACTTAATGTTGAGTGTTTATCCCAATGCCACCATTATAACTGTATAATGTGTGTAAAACTAACTTCCCCTTGGCTTGGCTTTTCATCTGTAAAATATAGTTTAATAATTACCCCTACCTCATAGGATTAGATTTTAGAATTGAATGCTAAAATAATGTTATGCACATAGTAATATCTATAAACATTGAAGGCTAGGTATGACCTCTGAAAACTTCCTTTGACCACTTCAGTGTCAATGGATCTTAAGATTTCCATGTTTTACATGATGTCAACAATTTTTTAATGTCTTAAGAGTCTCTTCAAAATTGACTTTTATGTTATGGTCTCTTTTGATATTTTACTGAGTAAACAATAAAACTTCATGTCTATCAAGAAACTGATACAAGTTTTGAAATTTACATTAAGCACACTTTTATAAAAACCTCCAGCCATCTGTGCCAGTCAAAAATTCATTTTTTTTTCTATTCTTTTTTTTAATTTAAAAGGTAATAAAAATCCCCCCATGATTTAAAGAATTATCTCTTAAATATAGCAAGTATGAGAGCTGTTTTTCACTTTGAAGAAAAATAATAACTGCATAAAATATTTGTTCATAAGAGAGACTGTTCAATATACATTTTGGCACATAATTTATTAATAAACTTCAATGAGCAATTGGAATTTGAAAATGAAATATAATTGAATTAATTCAGTTGTAAAAAATAAGATATGTAAAATAATCCCCAAACTCTGTGGTAGGCAGATACTACCCCTTACCCTCAAAGACATCTACATCCAACCCATGGAATCTGTGAACAAATTATATTAAATAGCAAAATTAATACTGCAGCTATAGTTATAATTAGGTTCCTAAAAGTAGTGAGAATACCTTGAATTATCTGAATGAGCTTAACTAGCCATGAGGGCCCTTAAAGCAGAAATCAGAGAGAAACAGCAGAGAGATTTGAAGGATCGAAAGAATTTCAAGTGCCATTGCTGGTAATAAGAACAAAAGAGGCCTAAGAATGACAAGAAAACTTCAGCCCTACAATTTCAAGGACTAAATTTGGCTGACCACCTGATGAGCTTGGAAGTATATTATCCCTCGTGAATTTAGAAAGGACTGCAATCCGGTTGACACCTTGATTTAAGCTTTGAGAAATTCAAAGCGAGGACCCATCTGAACTACACTAGATCTGGACATCTAGCCTGGAGGAACTATGGCATGATGAAATTGAGTTGGATTAATTCAGCTAAGTTAGTAATAATTTGTTAGGGCAACAAGTGGAAATTAGCAAACACATTATTATATAGTTTTCATTTAAAATATTAATTACTAGCTTTGCATAGGGAAACACATTTGCACATGCAGATATACTTGATAAAATAAAACTGATATTCACCACCATGAGGTTATTTTTTAATATTTTGAAACATGAAACTTTGAAATTTGACCATTAGGAAGAGTCAGTTAGAGAATATTTGATTATCAATACTTTATAGGGTCATAGATATTAAAAGACTATACAGATTGTATATTATCTCTCTTCAAGAAGTTACAATTTATTAAATTCCAATGTTTTATTTCTATGGTTCCCTTTTATATGGATTTTAAGCATGACTCTGAAGATTTAGCATGACTTTATTATGCTAAATGATTAATTTTACCCAGTTAATCAATCAAAAAGTAACTGATAAACACTGAACACTGCCATGCACAGAAATAAAATAAAGGTGCAAATGACTTTCGTAATGCTTTATGCAGAACTCATGCAGCATTCTTTTCAGCACAGTAGCCAAATAACTCACTTTGGATTTTGTAAACCAACAAATATAAAATATACTAGATACTAGGATATCAAAGCTCAATATATGTCTTATACATTTAATGTCTCTGCAGATTGTTAGTTTAAATAATAGGAGAAATAACTTTTCACAGAAAGTGAATTATTGTTTCAAAATTATTTTCAAACTATGGCCACAAAATATATTCAACTCAGCTGTCTTCAAGAATGGAGTCTGCCTCTTCAGGAGGCATCTGTCTGCTCAATAATGCTATGAAAATCATTAGCGATGATACAGAATAATTTTTTTTTCATCTTCCCATCCACATATGAATGGAGTTCCTATTTTCAATAAAAACACGTGTATTATTTTTTTTATTTTTTATTTTTTTGCTTTACCAGCAGCAAGACACTCTTTGAGACATAGCACCTGCTAGACCTTAAATTTTATTTAATATACAGCAGAGCACCTTACATGTTGACCTAATAATAATTAATGTCATGGAGTTTGGAAGGTTGGGGCATGCAGGCTTTAGGAAAACTTCTCATATGGTAAAGTTTACTACCTCTTTTTACCTAGCTGGATGAATGGATAGCAGAGTAGAGAAAAGTGAGAGCTCCATATCATTTCCCCTCACTCATCACTGCTTCACTTACCATTGGCCAGAGTCCTCTGATTTACAAAATTATAAATGGGTTCACTGTGTTGGATTCAGAAAATATTAAAAACATGCACATATGCACACACAAAGTGCTACCTGGTTTTAGCAATACTTAGACTAAGATGACTACAGTTAATATCCCATGACTAACTCTTAGGGGCCCAGTTAACCTTCTCCATTTTATGACTAAAACTGACTTATTTTAGCCACATAACAGAAACAACATGAGATTGCATTTTAAGCATATGGGCATGGAGAATTCAAAGAATCTGTCATTTTCCTAATGAAGAAAATACTGAAATTTGACCAATGAGTCTTTAAATGTAAAGAATAGCATACTCTCCAAATATTTTTCAAAGTGTACATAGTGAGGCCTTTGGATGATGGAATGATTTTATTCCTATTGTAGGTGGAGTATCACCATAAAATAAAATTCTATCTTTGAATATTGTGCAAACAAGGAGAAAGATCTTCAAAAATGCCATATCCTGTGGTTGTATTTGCAGGGAGAAGGACAAGAGGCACAACAGGAACCTCTTTTTAATCTGTCCTTCCGATATTTCAATCAAAGCTCATCAGGTGTTCAAGAAACTTGATAAAATGCCTGCTATGTAGAGACATTTTTCTCAAAAGGCTTTTTTATTATTGTTGTACATACTGTATTAGCTAGGTAAGATGCCTATAAATATTTATATAACACAGCCATAAAGTGATATATTCATCACAGTTTCACAAGAATGTATCAGTCATATTGAAAATTCTGATTACAGTATGTTTGAAACCGAAAGCTGTGCTGGATGAGAGATTTGAAATCTGAGCCCTAGAAAATCTGGAAATAGGGGAGGAGATTGCTTTCTCATCAGGGACACAGAGGGATAAAACAGAAGGATCTCTTGATATTGCAGAAATGATTTATTTCTCAAATTTCTCTGAGGAGATTTCCTCTAAAGAAAATCTTTAAACCCTGGAAGACATAGAGCTAAGAAAGACACTCAAGTCTCATTCATTCCTCCACAAAATAAATGTGCATTGAGTAAATGTGCTGTGCTATGGTTAGTCGCTCAGTCGCTGCGACTCTTTGCGACCCCATGGACTGTAGCCTGCCAGACTCTTCTGTCCCTGGGATTTCCCAGGCAAGAATATTGCAGTGGGTTGCCATTTCTTCCTCCAGGGGATCTTCCCATCCCAGGAATTGAACACAGGTCTCCCTTTGCAGGCAGATTCTTTGCCATCAGAGCCACTGTAACCATGTGGATATACATTCCTACATAAACTCAAATGGCACCCCTACTATTTGCCAATGATGGTGCAAAATAGCATGGGAAAGGTTAAGAAGGAATAACAGTTCATATAAGGATCATATAATATATGCATCATTTTGGTCCTCCCAGAAACACATCCCCTCCTATAAAAAAGTGCATGAATCACATAAATATAAAAACTAAGACATTTAAGAAAAGGTTGTTGTTTTTTTTTAAACTGTGACTGCAAAAATGCTGCTTTATTCATTTTCATCTCCATAATGTGACAAGTGTAGCACTTTTCATCACCTAATACCAATCCCTGCAGCTGCTTAATGAAACATATCCACTGTCATTTATCATTATTTTCGAATAGTTTTTCAGTATTTCCAAACTCCTATCAAAAGAAACTAAACAATGTGTTCATATAAACCATGATAAGCTTATCAACTACTTAAACATATGACCATAATATATTTCAAAATAGTCACTGATTTTGTTATTTTTTTCAAAGATTGTTTCAAAGATTGATCATATGGGAATTAAATCAAATATTTGTTTATATTCAAGATATCCATTCTACTTGAAGAAAATCTTTTGCCATCAACCTTAAACAGTTTATTGCCTACAGTTTATTGCCTAATTTTTTAAAAAACTATTATTTTTCATGGCACTTTCTTATTTAAAATATGACTGAAATGTAATATAAATGATCTTCTTTAAATTTCCAGTTACTATTTCAGTTACTTAAAAATGCTAGTTTATCAAAGTTTTTGGCCTATAAAATGTACATTAAAAGTTAGCATTACATGAGTGATAAAAAAGATTCAGGTCAATTCTGTCCCAGCTGAGGGGAGAAAAAGAAAAAGATAGCTTTTGTATATTCATTTCCATCTGCCAGCTTGAGAAAGGTTTTCTTTTATATGATTCTTTTACAATTTAAATTTAGTAGTCTGCATGAAGGCTCTGAAATGTCCTTTGACGTAAACATTGACAGGAGAAAATTGGCCAGACTGTGCAGGAAAGCCGCTGATTGTAGGTCTGGTGCCTACATTATAAAAGAGGAGATAAAATCATATGGAAATGGTCTTCTAGCCCCTTCTTTTAAGAAGTGCTTCTCTCTAGTTGGACTGGTTTTGTGGATTATTTACTATGTGTTCCTCATTCAATCAAAGTAACCAATAGAGAGAGATAGAATTTATAATATAGGCTTTTTCTTGTGCACCATTTACTTTAAAATAATAGGTCAACAATTTTCAGCTCTTCAGAGATTATATCTAAAAATTAAAGCTTAAAACAAACAGACTAAAAATGGAAAAAAGATTTTTATTTCAGTGATAAAAACAAAATGTGTAATTAGCTTTTTGAGATGAGACATCACTATTTCAATAATCAGTTAGCCAAATCTAATCTTAGCCTGTCTCCGGCATTCTGTATTACATCTGTATAATATGGAAATCTAAATTTGAACAGATGTCCTGAATGTTATGTCAATATTTGAATTGCTATTATGGCTATGAATCAATACTACTTTGTAAACATCCTTATTTCAAGTGTCTTGAATCATGGCACAGTGGTTAAATACACAGACTCTGAGGTTTAACTGGTTGATTTTATAACCCAGCTCCACTATTCACAAGCTATCTTTTTTGGGAATTTATTCAACGCCCTATTGCCATAGTTTACTCATCCGTGAAAAAGAGACAATAGTTATCTCATAATATATTTTGTGTGTATGTATGTGTGTGTGTGTGTGCTCAGTCTTGTCTGACTCTGAGACTCCATGGACTCTAGTCCACCAGAGTCTTCTGTTCACAGGATTTTCCAGGCAAGAATACTGGAGTGAGTTGCCATTTCCTCTTCCAAGGGATCTTCTTGATTCAGGGATTGAACTTACATTGCATCTTCAGCATTGGCAGGCCAATTCTTTACCATTAGCACCATCTGGGAGGCCCCTATAATAAAGCTAAAGGGGTTAAATGTGCTAATCCTAAGCTTTGGACCTTTTAACATGGTGAATATTAAAATATAATTAGATGTTATTTATGTATACATTAGGTCTTGCTTCTATATTTCCATTTTGGAATCAAACAAGCCATATGAATAAATATAGACTATCCCTGGGTTGGGAAGATCCTCTGGAGAAAGGAATAGCAACCCATTTCAGTATTCTTGCCTGGAGAATTCCATGGAGGAAAGAGCCTGGTGGGCTACAATCCATAAGTCCTGTCCAACAAAGAGTCGAATATGACTAAGAGATTTCACTTTCACTTTCATAATGCCTTCACAGCCAGTCATCATTTCTCTTATATCTCTGGCCTGTCAAAATCCCATCCCACTTTCCAACTCAATTTCCACTATTCTTTCCATTATACAGTTTCAGTTCAGTTCAGTCACTCAGTCGTGTCCAACTCTGCGACCCCCATGAATCACAGCACGCCAGGCCTCCCTGTCCATCACCAACTCCCGGAGTTCACTCAGACTCACGTCCATCGAGTCCGTGATGCCATCCACCCATCTCATCCTCTGTCGTCCTCTCCTCCTGCCTCCAATCCCTCCCAGCATCAGAGTCTTTTCCAATGAGTCAACTCTTCGCATGAGGTGGCCAAAGTACTGGAGTTTCAGCTTTAGCACCATTCCTTAAATCCTTAGAAGTTCAAATACTTTCAACTTTTTTTTTTTCTTTGTTAGCTCAGATTATTAAAGCAAACACTTTTTCATTTGGTATGCCAGGTCATACCAAAAATTAGACTTGGCACATCTCTAAACTTCTTAAATGTTGTGTTTTTTTCTGTTTCCAGTGGGCCCCATCACCAGATCATATTGCTGTGAATAAAATCCAATGTTTGTCAGAGCTGAGTGTTCATCTGAATGACCTGAAGATCTTGTTAAAATACAAATGCTTGGGTCACACACCTAAAGTTTCTGATTCATTAAGTACTGATTGAGGTTGAGAAATTGCAGTTAGGCTGCAATGTGAGACCACTGGTGCAGAATAACATAGTATATTTATAAATCCTTTCAATTGCTACATTCCCATGAATGCTAAGGTACTTTTTAAATTATAATGATCATTTTTAAATTGCATTTTTAACCCTTGACAAAATTCTAACCAGCAAAATATCCCCATTAGATTGAGGTTGATAAAGTTTTTAAGACTATTTTTTTTTGTTTTCCATTTTTAGATATGTTTCCATATTTCACAGACTAAAAAAAAAAATACTTGTGAAAAAGGAGACTATAATCAAGTTTATTAGTTATAATTCCCAAGTTTGATCACTATCACTGGACAAACTGTAAAGTATCTTAGACTCTTAGCCAAACTACCTGAAATTCAAATTCCAGGTTTACCATTTCTTAAATGTTATTCTGATTAAATTATTTAACTTCGATGTGCCACAGTTTCCTGACCTAAAAGGGGAAAATGATAATGTCATCCATCCCATTATGTTCTCTATAGGAGGGCACGGCAACCCACTGCAGTATTCTTGCTTAGAGAATCCCATGGACAGAGGAGAGTGGCAGGCTATAGTCCATGGGGTTGCACAGAGTCGGACACAGCTGAAGTGACTTAGCACACATGCAACCCATTATGTAGTTTTATTATCATGTCATTTAGAAATATACACAATGAGGGATATATGAGTTTTAGCTTTTACTTTGATGATGACATTATGCTTTGCATAATGTAAAATATTTTGCTTAGAGGATTTATTAGATGAAAATACATAGGGTGCGCAACCATTAAGGGTCAAAATGAAATTAAAATCTCAGCTTAACATGTTTTGCATGGATTTTTGTTTTTAATTCAACTATATTATTTCTGAAAGCTTATAATTGAAATATTTCCAATATAAAAACCTTCAAAAACACCATATTAGTAAAGCAACAAATAGGCTTTGCTACTTATGAGAAAAGCAGTTTCTTATTTTTGATACTACTGTGTTCATTAAGTAAATATATTTTAAATTCTTTAATAAACATAGTACTTATGAAACAACATGCAGAATCCACCTTTTGTTTTAAAGTCTAATTTTTCTAATAATGTAACATATAATTTATAATTGAAATATAATCATCTGGATCAGTTGTTTAGCTGAATATTTACTTCAATTCCTAATTTTGGAGAAGACTTGTCATTTTTCTACTAGAATGCCTAATAGTGCCAGTGGTAAAAAGTAGAATTTTACTTGATTAAAACAAAATTAATATAAGCAAACTGTTATAGGAAAATTAAGCGCTATACTGAATATCATTAGGCAATTCCCAGAATGTTATAGTGTTCAATTTGTAGTAATTTAGTATGTGTATGGACATTTAAACAATTTGAGTGAAGCATAATGCTTACTGCACATCTTCAATATGCTTTTTGTACCATGACCCTGCTGAATAGACAGAATGGAATACTAAAAGAAAGAGAACAGCCAATGATCATTTAGCTCTCAGAAACTTCAAAGTTTCCAAAGTTAACTACTCTAGAAATGAAGAGTTGGTAGCTTTACTACAGGAAGTACACCACATGTCTCTGTTTGGACTTCATATAGAAAGGAATGGTGAGTCATTTAAAGCTTTACAGCAGAAAGACATCTAAAAATATTAATTCAGGTGACTTTAACACTAATTAGATTGAAGTTGGCAGGGTTGAACACAAAGAGAATTAAAAGTTAGGCAGAGTTGGGAAACTATGCAAGAAGGAGATGAATGATAAAGGAGCCCTGAGTTAATTTACCTGCTATGTGAGGGTTAGAGAAATACAACAGACGTTAAGGCAGGATGGATGAAAGGCAGCTGAGATTAAGCATTCATCTCATTACCTTTTAAAGACTTTGATAGAGTGGGAGTAAAATAATAATGCCATAAAAGAGTTCGGTAATTAATGAAAATAACTTCAAATAAATTTCTCAGAGACACACAAAAGGATAAAAAATATTTCTACAGTTTTAAAAAGATGCATGATAAAATACCCAGAGCAAGCTCTGAAATAAGGGGGAAAAAGCATGCAAATTCCGAGTCTGTAATAGGAAAAGGATGAAATGAAAACAAAACAAATGCAATGTGACCGAAAAGAAAACATAGAAAGACATAGTAAGCACAAGGAAAAGTTGTAGAAGTAGGCCCAGATATATAAATCATGCTAATTGTCTTAGTCCATTAGCTCTTATAAAATATCACAGACTGAGTGACTTATAAATAACAATTCTTTATTTCCTATAGTTTTAGAAGCTAGGAAGTTCAATATCATGGCATCAGCAAATTCACATTTTGGTGAAGGCTTCCTGGTCATAAATGGCTGTGTTTTCGCTAAGTCCTCACATGGTAGAAAAGGTTAGAGGTCTCTGTAGGTTCTCTCTTATGAGAGAACTAATATCATTTATGTGGGTTCCACTCTTATGACCTAATTACCTCCCAAAGGCTCCACCTCCTAATACAATGACATTGAGTATTAGAATCTCAACATGAATTTTGAAGTGTCACATTCAGATCATAGCAACTGAAAATATAAATGGATTAATCCAACCAGTTAAAGTGAAGATCAGATTTTTTACATCCATTTATATAAGATTAAGATAACTATTTTCATGATAGCAATACCTTTATCATGTTTTTTTACCCCCATGCCACACCCCCCAAATTATACACATTTACATCTTATAAATGATATATATACACAGTGGGACAATAGGAAAAGCTACAACATTTTTATATTGACAGTCGATTTACTTTATGACAACTTATTGAAATTTTACTATGTGTAAAAGTCAGTTCAGGCCTCCCCTGGTAGCTCAGTGGTAAAGAATCCATCTACCAATGCAGGAGACACAGGTTTGATCCCTGATGTGGGAAGATCCCACATGCCATAGAGCAACTAAGCCCATGCACCACAACTACTGAGCTTGTGCTCTAGAGCTCAGAAACTGCAACTACTGAGCCCTCGTACCACAACTACTGAAGCTCATGAACCCTAGCGCCTGTGCTCAGCAAGAGAAGCCACCAAAATGAGAACCCTGAGCACCACAGCTAGAGTAGCTCCTCCTGCTAGTGACAACTAGAGAAAAGCCCAGGCTTCCCCGGTGGCTCAGATGGTAAAGAATCTGCCTGCAGTGCAGGAGACCTGGGTTTGATCCCTGCATTTGGAAGATTCCCTGGAAAAGGGCATGGCAACCCACTCCAGTATTCTTGCCTGGAGAATTCCATGCACAGAGGAGCCTGGCAGGCTACAGTCCATGGGGCCACAAAGAGCTGGAAACGACTGAATGACTAAGCACAGCACAGCAGAGAGAAAAGCCCATACAGCAATGAAGATCCACTACAGCCAAAAAATTAAATAAAATTTAAAAAACTCAGTTCAAGAACCCACAGACAACAGAAATGAATCATAAGTGATCCTTACCATTAGCACATCATAGTCCAAAAGTAGGGGGAAGAGACATGTTAAAGAATAAAAGGTAAAATGAGAGAAAGAGAGAGAAAACTAACGTGGTTCAGGTAAAACACTATAAAAGTTTCAAGGGAGAAACAAAAATAGGCCCCAGCTAGGGCTTCTATAATTCTTTGCTTGGAAAAACTGAGAACCCTGGCTAGATTGCCCCTAAATTGAGCATTAGAAATGGATGAGACTTAAAACTCAATTTATTGATAAAAGTGTATTTTCCTTCAGCTCCACTAATTTAACTCAGATTTACAAGTACTGCAATACACAGTCACACTGAGCCTTCTAAATGCTCAAGGAATTTTTCTGTTGCATAATCTAGTAGGCCCCTGTGCATTATGAAGCAACTGAGGGATTATGATCTAGACTGAGCACTTGAACTAATGTCAAAGTTCAGTTTTTCCCCTTGGAGGGACGTGATTTTAATTTATTTTATTTAAACTCTCACCACCTTGGTTGCACATATGGATTACCTGATATATTAAAAAAAAAAAAAACACTGAAGCTCAGGTCCCATGACTGAAGAATTAAATCAGAACCTCTGTAAATGAGGCTCAGACAGCACTTGTTTTAATACTCCTGATTACTGTAAAGTGAAAAAAAGGTGAACAACTACTGCTTCTGAGATCCTATTTCCTCATTCAAAATGACTGAAAAGCAAGTTTAAGCTGTGCCAACAATACTCTTTGTGGTCTAATTACCTGTGTGTCTAGCTTTCCTGACCATCCTCACTAGATAAATCATAGCTCTATCTTATGTTTACCATTCAATACATGACTAAATTCGCCTTGATTTACTTAACAAAATGACTTCACCTGAAACAACTAAGAGGTTACTCCAATAGAAGTGTAAGGTCTAGTCCACTCTTTTATGGCAAGAGAGAAAAATCCGTGACTTTCCTATGATGTATACGATAGAGAAGCCTTCCTTCCTTCTGACGCTATCCCTTGAATTCACATAAAATGTGAATTTATCACATCTTACTTTAAATGTTATTTCTTAATTGAAACTTCCCTGGTGGCTCAGAGGTTAAAGTGTCTGCCTGGAATGCAGGAGACATGGGTTTGATCCCTGGGTCGGGAAGATCCCCTGGAGAAGGAAATGGCAACCCACTCCAGTACTGTTGCTTGGAGAATCCCATAGACGGAGAAGCCTGGTAGGCTACTGTCCATGGAGTCGCAAAGAGTCGGACACGACTGAGCAACTTTACTCATTCAGCATTTGAAATGTTAGAAGATGTCTAAAATTCACACAACAAAAATTGCTGCTTTTAAATACATCAAAGAATATAGCTATATCCACAGGTTTTACTCTGATTACAAAAGCTCTACACTTAAATCTTTCTCTTTTTTTAAAAAATTAAACTGTAATTGACTTAAAATCTTGTGTTAATTTCTGATTAACAGAAAAGTGATTCATATATATATATATACACATATGATAGTGACAGTAAAAGTTGCTCAGTCGTGTCCAACTCTTTGCGACGCCATGGACTATAGAGTCCTTGGAATTCTCCAGGCCAGAATGCTGGAGTTGGTAGCCTTTCCTTTCTCTGGGGGATCTTCCCAAGCCAGGGATCGAACTCAGGTCTCTCACCTTGGAGGCAAATTCTTTATCAGCTGAGCCACAAAGGAAGCCCACATATGCTAATTTGCTTCAGTTATGTTTGATTCTGTGTGACCCTATGGACTATAGCCCTATAAGTTCCTCTGTCCATGGATTCTCCAGGCAAGAAATTGGAGTAGGTTATCATGCCTTCCTCCAGGGGATGTTCCCAACCCAGGGATTGAACTCTCATCTCTTATGTCTCCAGCTTTGGAAGGTGAGTTCTTTACCATTAGTGCTACCTGGGAAGCCTACACACACACACATACACACATATAAGTATATTTATTTTTAATATATTTATTATATATATAAATTATTTTTATGTTCTTTCCCAGTATCGTTTGTTACAAGATATTGAATATAGCTCCCTGTACAGTATAGTAGGACTTGGTTGCTTATCTATTTTATGTGTATTAGCTCATATCTGCCAATCCCCAAATCCTAATTTATCCCATCCCAATCCAATTTCCCCTTTGGAAACCAAAAGTGTCTTCTCTATGTCTGTTTGTCTATTTCTGTTTTGTAAATAATTTTGCTTCTGTCATATTTTTATTCTACATATAAGTGATATCATACATATATTTAAATCACAAAATCCTTAAAAGAAAACACAGGAATAATGTTAATGAGTTTTATACTGGTATCTACCTATACTATACCATTATTGTATAGGTCAGTGGCCCACAAAATATGGCCCACAGACTACTTTTATAAATAAATTTTTATTGGCACAAAACCCCAGCTGTTCATTCACAAGTGCTTGTGTCTGCTTTTGGTATACAAGTTGCTGTAAACATGGTAACAGAGATGGGATAGTCAGAAAGAGTAACATAATTACTCAGTGGCCATTTACAGAAAAGTTTCATCCAAACCTGCTAAAAATTGGCTTTTAATAATCTGCTGTTAAAATAACATGTGATTACTAATTCTCTCCAATTGATCTTTGACAATTCCTTGCAATAAACAGAGGAAGAAGAAATTATTTGTGAAGTAAATCCATTCTTCAGTGTGATAGAATCCCTCTCTTTTCCCTCTTCACATATTTTCTGTATGTTTTTTACTTCTATGTTTTCCAATCTTCCATGTTTTCCAATCTTCCTTGGTCTAGTTAAAAAGCCATACTTCCTGGAACTTTTAAATTGATTGTCATCTTTCCACAGTCAACTGTCAAATTTTTCTTTGCTTTCCTAAGACCAAGTCTGGGAAAGATCATTTAAGGATGATTTGAAGGATAATTAGCATACAATAGAAATTCAGATCATGCCTTACATAACTTTCCATCTAGTTTCTCTCAACCTGGCAGAATTCCAAGATGGAACTGTACTAGAGACTTGGTCCTGACTCAAGTATTGGGTACCAGCCCAAGTCCTGTCTGTTCCTTAGGGTGCTAAGGCTAGATAAGAGAAGGCATCAGACAGTGGCATCAGAAAGTTGGTATAAAGTGTATGCTATGAAGGAGGAACATGCAAAATATGAAAAGAATCCATCCTTTAGTAGAGTTGCTATTGACTAAATAGTGATACCTTTTTCTTTGAACTATATTTTTGGTTTTCCTACAATCAGATAGCTATTAATGGTAATTTTTTCATAGTACTTTTATCATTATTTTAAATATTATTGGCTGACATCTTCACATAAGATATGAAACACTATGATAAATTGATACAACTAATGGTGTAAAAATAGAGGGTTTTTTCATATAAAAGGTCCATTTTAAAACTTATAGTGGAATGGTTAGCTTATTCAAAGTAAAATAAAAAACGATGCCCAGCACAAAAGTATACAGGCAACGTTGCCATCAGCTGTTAACGGCACAAAAACAGTGGATCAAGGCAATGAGTGGGGCTGAAATCAATCTTCCACCTCACTTTTTAGGCCAGACACCCTTGGTGGGGTATCTTCACCAGTAAGACCTTTCTTCTTTCCATGATAGGTTGTATTCACCAGTGTTCTCCTCTTTCCACAAGGGCAATAGTTGCTTGCTAAGTTTTGTTTCCAGAGTCATGTCCATTAAGAAGGTGACTGCCTTCTTAATTCACTAGGAGGAGAAGTAAAGTCTATAGGACCCTGTTAGAAATGCACAACAATTTGAAAACTCTTTTGAATACAAAAAATCTAATTTGCTTGTCTTCAGAAAATAATAGAGCTTCTTTTTTTGGTATTATTTCATTATACCACAATAAAAAAGTGTTTTTTTCTCCTTGGGCTTCCCCAATGGCCCAGTGGTAAAGAATCTGCCTGCCAGAGCAAGAGAAGCAGGTTCCATCCCTGGCTTACGAAAATCCTCTAGAGAATAAAATGACAACCCATTCCAATATTATCACCTGGGAAATCCCATGAACAAAGGGTCACAAAAGAGTCAGAAATGACCCAGTGACTAAAACAATTTTCTCCTTGAAAGGATGTTGCAATGAATAAAAACAATAAAAGGCCCTAAACTTTAAAAAGAAATATAAGAAATTTAGGAGATTTGCTTTAGAAATGTCAAGAGTTAATTCAGTTAATGAGTTCGATTATTTTAAAGCTTACTTTGTGTAGCAACAGAATGGAAAAATTAAAATTGTGTTTCGTAAGTTTGTTATTTATAATACTTTCTTGTTATATTCTTTGTTTAAAATGCAGGAAGTATGTTTAACTCTGCTTATATGTACTCATTCATCTATCTGAAGTGATATTTCATCACATATATCTGAAACAATCAAAAGAGCCTTGCGTTTGTATTAGGCCATCTTGTCTTCTAAGATAAAAGAATCGGCTATCTAGACTGTTAAAGGATGTTTTTTCTTGTTAAATCATTTATTTATATTTATGGTTTGGCTTTTCTGGGTTTTAGTTGTGGCATGCAGGATCTTTGATCTTCACTTTGACGTTTAAGATCTTTTTGTTGCAGCATGTGGGATCTAGTTCCCTCACCAGGGATTGAACATGGGCCCTCTGCATTGGAAATGTGGAGTCATAGCCACTGGACCACCAGAGAAGTCCCAAGAATAATTTTTCAGAGCAAAATGATGACTTTCTTGAAAATATAAATTTAATAGGTGTTAAATATTTAATTAGTTCATTGTTTACATGGGGACTAGGCAGATTTATAATCGGCTCAAAGTTAAAGAGCCATATATTTATATGGGCTAAACAAGTGTGTAAATGAACTTACAAGTAGACATTAACCTGGCCTTTTCCACACAAAGTTAGTCACTAAGTCGTGTCTGACTCTGTGAGCCCCTGCCAGGCTCGTCTGCAAGGCTCCTCTGTCCATGGAGTTCTCCAGGTAAGAATACTGGAATGGGTAACCATTCCCTTCTCCAGGGGATCTTCCAGACCCAGGGATTGAACCTCAGTCTCTTCCACTGCAGGCAGATTCTTTACCATCTGAGCCACCAGGGAAGTCCCTTCTAGGGGGGATAGAAATCAGTGGAATCTCTTCCAGTCAGAATTCATTTGCAAGTTCATAGAGAAGAATTATTTTCCATTGGTATCAGTTGTCTGCAATCTATAAAGTACTAAAATACTTCAAAGGCAATGAAAGGCTCAAGTAAAGTAATCCAGAAAGTCATTTATAAATTATGAGTATCTTTCCATTGGAAACACCTAATAATGCCTTTGTTTATTCCAAACCTATTTACCAAACTATAGTAGAATTCAGTATGTGGCCTAAATGACATTCAAATAGCAGAAAGTGAAAACCTTTAGACACAAATTATATAAGCTTGAATAAATATTCATCTTTAAAAAATTATATAAGCTACTTTAAAATTTTAATTATAGAGGCAAGAAGAAATAAATTTAATTGAAGAAAATACCATCTCATTAAAACCATATTATATTTTGCCTTAGTATACACAGGAACATATATAAATATAAATATATGAACATTAATGTCTTATCTTCAAAGAGAGGATGTTTTTATGTCTACTGCTCATATCAAGTAGTTTAACCAAGAAATTAAATTAGCATGAATTTTAGAGTGTATATAAAGGCAAAATCTTGATTTTTTCCTTTCTCCAGAAACTAGAAAACTGGACATTATCTTAAAATGTCTATTAAGTAATTTAACAACTCACTGGTAAAAATGAATGACTTTAAAATGAGAGGAATTACAATTCATTTTCAACTGAAAGAATGCATGGAAATGAAAATACATAAGTCATTCTCTTCTGCTATTTATTCATGAGGTGAAAATTTGGAGTTTTATGTCTTTCTATTGATTTTAAAAATCTCATACATTTCGATTAATGGTTTTTAGGTAAACATATTAAAAGTTCATGCTTTTAGATTGTAGCAAAATTAGCTTAATAAAAGTCAGCTTGATGAAAAAAGAACTTTTCCTTCTGTAACATTATCTTGAACTTTTATGTGCTGTGCTGTGCTTGCTCAATCGTGTCCAACTCTTTGAAACCCCACGGACTGTAGCCTTCTGTCCCTGGGATTCTCCAGACAAGAATAGCATCTCAGTCAATTGGAAAGCCCAGAAATACTGGAGTGGGTAGCTTATCCCTCCTCCAGGGGATCCTCCCAACCCAGGAGTCAAACTGGGATCTCCTGAATTGCAGGCAGATTCTTTATCAGCTGAGCTAAAGCCAAATGAAAGAAATATATCTCTACATACACTGTTCTTATTCATATTAATATAATCACAAACTTTGCTTTATTTATACACATTTACATACACAACCATGCATATTGCCACATTTGATCCCTGGGTTGAGCAGATCCTCTGGAGAAGGGAATGACTACCCATTCTAGTATTCTTGCCTGCGAAATTCCACGGACAGAGGAGTGTGGCATGCTACGGTCCATGGGGCTGCAAAAGTCAGCCACTACTGTGCGACTAGCACTTTACTTCATGTACATGGTAAAAATCAAGATGTCAGCTGGATTTCATAGAAAATTTTGCATTTCAGAGAAAGACAACATCCTCATCTTCATATTCTTTCAATTAATTTGCAGCACTTATGAAATGTAGCAGGACCCTATGGTCCTTGCACCTCCTGTCTTCAGCCTGCCTTTTGCCTGTAGTAAAACGTAAGCCAAAGAATAAGTTTAATCAGAAAAGTGAGAAAATATAGAGCAAAAGAAAAACAGGCAAACAGGACAAATAATAATAGCTGAGCCATTAAATTAAGTAAAAAACCTTTAGTTCCCCTTTGGGGGCTATAGATAATATTCTGAGCCATAGCTTTTGAGATGTTTTGTAGATACTAAAAGTTCTATCAGATGGAAGAATTTAAATACATGTTTATCAGACTATAGCCATCACATAAGCGACAATTCTGAAATTGGGACTTGAAGAAATGGAAACAAATCAACCGTGGAACTAAAGACTTACTGTACTTAAAACAATCAAGATAACAATATGATTTCGATCAGATTACCACATAACCAATTTCAAGATGACTCTCAGAACTGACTACTATTTCTGCATGTAGCTCCCTCTCTCCATCTACAAAAGTGCTTGCCCACTGATTGCCAGTGTTTGGAGAGTCAGCCTTTGGACAAGAGACCAGAAACACCCCACCCTGCCCCAGTTGATGGCCTCAAAGCAAATTTTCCTTTCCATCAACTTTGCCTCTTTATTGCTTCTGAGCAGTAAGCAGCTGGGCCCCTACCTTCAGTTACAGTTAGTCAGTATTTTTCCCTTTTTAAGAAATTGATTTAACACATAAAGATGAGTGATGAAAATATCATCATCTCTTCTTCCACCAAACTAGTCAATGCTTTCAGTCTCTTTTTAACTTGTCTGTGTCTTACTATTCCTAAAAAAAATGCCTACATTTATGTTTTGACCACAATCATCTTTACTTTACCCTTTACAAATGCTCTCCTTTATCATTCAGACTTTAGCTTCCATGCATTTGCCAATGACACAAATCCAGTTCATCAGGTTGTTCCTTTCTTATGAACTATAGAGCTTTTGAACTATAACTATGTTTCTTTTACTCTCATTGCAGCTTCTACCAGGATATTCCACAATTTTCTCAAACTCATCTCATTTAAAAGTTAATCCCCCAACCCTTGAAGTCATAGCTGCTTCCTCCAATTCTTCTGAGTTACAAGTTCTCTTCTTTTGCCTTACCAGTTTTAACAACAGTGAAACTAATTGCCTATATTAAATTTTCTGTTTCAAATATCTAGTTTGATTTTTTTTTTTTTTGACTGGACTCTTACCAAATAGGTCAATCAATTCTTTGAACTTCTTTTAGGTTATGTGCTAAAAATCATACAGTGATCCACTTCTGGGAATTATTTTTAAATTGGTGATTTACTGACAGTTTCATTAGATTCTGCCTCAGGTCTGTTTTTTTTTTTTTTTCTTTTCTTTTTAAAAGGCAATTATTTATGGAGTGATGGGGAAAAATTCAGCTTACAAAAGTATTTTTATTCATTCACTAGGACTATTCATTTTCTCAATTTCTGGGAGGTTTTCAAAATATACTTTATGAAGACTGTTAAATGGCTATTAATTATAGCTATAACATAATATAAATATAAATTTTACCTTGTGAAGAAGTAAACAGAAGTCAATCAGTCGTGTCCAACTCTTTGCAATCCCAGGGACTGTAGCCCACCAGGCTCCTTGGTCCATGGGATTTTCCAGGCATGAATACTAGAGTGGGTTGCCATTTCCTTCTCCAGGGGATCTTCCCGACCCAGGGATCGAACCCGGGTCTCCCACATTGTAGGCAGACGCTTTACCATCCAAACTACCAGGGAAGCCCATGAACAAAATTAGATGATGAATTTATGGAAAATGTTTGCCATTAACCTAATTAGGAAGTCATCATGTTGTTTGTGAATCAGATCTGATCTATTTTTGTGTCAAACACATGAATATTTTTCATTTTTGTTGGTGAAAAACTTGCTTCTAAATTTTTTATAATAATAATAACATCAGGAAATTCTTGTTTTTTTTCTAATATTTACAATGGCTTGTTAAAAGTCTCCAAGGAACTATAATGAAGAAATATTTTTCTATTTTTAAAAATGATTAATTTATTATTTCATCCAATTTATTTGCCTATGATTTCATAAGCCCAGTTTCTACTGATGACACGTGCAGTCTATACTTCAAGTAGAAATTTTCCAGTATTAAATATTCCATGTCCTCCTATTCACATCCTTTATATCATTTGTCCTCTGCCTTTTCTATTTCTTATAAATCTTTGATCAAGATAATGATGAGCTATCACTAAAAGCATGATGAATACCCACAAGAAAGAGAATGACTTACTTATTGTGTGTGACTAAATATGTGTAAATGAAAATAAAATGTCAAATCACATCATATTTTTATGACATGTATAATATTGAGGAATTGAACAGTTAACATTTATAATCTTCCAGAGAACAAAACAATGAGCATTGCATGCAGGCAATATATGATCAAATGTTCTCAACATACAGTATCTTTAAGTTGATGAAATTACAGATAAAAATAGGAGTCCATTTTGGAAATATTCTGAAGAATACTTATATAGTAAAAATGGCAGATACATGTCTAGTTAAAGAAGTCTTATGTTGATGATTGAACTATTTAAGCATTGAGTTATCCTTTTCTAGAGAGACACAAATTGGTAGAATAATTTGTGTTTATATGATGGCTTGGGGGTCAGTGAGTGAGAAGGCAATTAATGCTGGCATCCATGACATGAACAATCAAAATGTGTAGTAGCAAAGGATTCTCAATGGACAATGTCTCCTGAAGCTCACCAGTGCTTAGAAAAAGTCATTACAACACATAGTGACTACCCTAGGGACATGGTTTTTTATATGAAAGTGAAATTGCTCAATCATGTCTGGCTTTTTGCGACACCATGGACTGTAGCCTATCAGGCTCCTCCATCCATGGGATTTTCCAGGCAAGAGTACTGGACTGGGTTGCCATTGCCTTCTCCAGCAGATCTTCCTGACCCCAGGATCAAATCCGGGTCTCCTGCATTGCAGGCAGACGCTTTACCCTCTGAGCCAGCAGGGAAGCCCTTTTTATATGTTACATTTAGTCAAATAAATTATTGCACTGAGATAGAAAAATCCAATAAAGTGACACTGCTCTACCTACATAAAGTACAGACAAAAGATCTCCCAAATCCAAGCTCTCTCTCTCTCTCTCTATATATATATATATATATTTTAAACTTTTTAATTTTATATCAGTGGATAGTTGGTTGATTAACAGTGTTATAATAGTTTCAGGTGTTCAGTAAAGTGATTCAGTTATGTATCTATCTGTTTTTCAAATTATTTTCCCACTTATATTGTTACAAAATACTGAGTAGAGTTCCCAGTGCTATATAGTATGTCCTTGATGGTTATCCATTTTAAATATAGTAGTGTGTACATGTCCATCCCAAACCCCCTAACTATCCCTTCTCCACTGGTAACTGTAAGTTCCCCCTAAGTCTGTGGATCTCTTTCTGTTTCATAAGTTCATTTGTATAATTTCTGTTTAGGTCCTGCTTGTAAACAATATCATACAATATTTTTTTTTCTCTGTCTGATTTACATCACCCAAGTATGATGATCTCTATACTGTCCATGCTGCTGCAAATGGCACCATTTCTTTCTTTTCAATGACTAAGTGATATTCCATTGTATACATGTATTACATTTTTTAAAATCTATTCCTCTGTGAGTGGACACTTAAGTAGTTTCCATGTCTTGGCTGTTGTAAACAGGGCTGCAATGAACATCGGGGTGCATGTATCCTTTTGGACCATGATTTTTATGTTTATGTTCATCAGTGATGTTGGTCTGTAGTTTTCTTTTTGGTGATATCTTTGTTGAGTTTTGGTATCAGGGTGATGGTGGTCTCACAGAACGAACTTGTTTCAGAAGGATAGATGTTAGCTCTTCCCTAAATATATAATAGAATTTGCCTGTGAAACCATCAGTTCCTGGACTTTCATTTGTTGAGATTTTTAAATCACAGTTTCAATTTGTGATTAGTGATTTGTGACTCAATTTGTGTGAGCTTGTGATTAGTTTGTTCATATTTTCTGTTTCTTCCAGGTTGTCCATTTTATTAGCATGCAGTTGCTTGTACTAGTCCCTTATGATTCTTTGTATTTCTGTAACATCAGTTGTAACTTATTTTTCAGTTCTAATTTTATTGATGTGAGTCATTTCCTTTATTTTCTTTATAAGTCTGTCTAAAGATTTATCAATTTTGTTCATCATTTCAAAGAAAAAGCTTTTGGTTTCATGAACCTTTGCTATTATTTTCTGTCTCTATTTCATTTATTTCTGCTCTGATCTTTTGATTGATATCCTTTTACTAAGTTTTGCTTTTGTTTTTTCCTCTCTCTTTAGTTTCTTAAGTTGTAAGGTTGGGTTGTTTATTTGAGGTTTCTTCTGGTTTCCTGAAATAAGATTGTATCTCTATAAACTTCCCTCTTAGAAGTGATTTTGCTGCACCCCATAGCTTTTTGATCATTGTGCTTTCATTTTCATTTTGTCTCTAGGCATTTTTTTCATTTCCTCTTTGATTTTTTCAGTGATCTGTTGGTTGATTAGTAGAGTATTGTTTAGCCTTCATGTGTTTTTTGCAGTTATTTTTTCTTATAGTTGATTTCTAATCTCATAGTGTTGTGGTCAGAAAAAGACGTTTTACATGATTTTGATTCCCTTAAATTTACCAAGGCTCACTTTGTGGCCCAGCATGAGTCAATCCTAGAGAATCTTAATGTACCATGTGTACTTGAGATGAATATGTATTCTGATGATTTTGGATGCAATGCTCTTTTAAATATCAATTAAGTCCATCTCTTTTGATGTATCATTTAAGACCTGTGTTTCCTTATTGATTTTCTGTCTGGATGATCTGTCCATTGATGCAAGTGGAATGTTAAAGTCTCCCACTAATATTATGTTATTGTCAATTTCTCCCATTATGGCTATTAGTATTTGCCTTATATACTGAAGTGCTTCGATGTCAGATGCATATATATTTACAACTGTTATATCTTTCTCTTGGGTTGATCTTGTGCTATGATTTTGATTTTCATAAATTTACCAAGGCTCACTTTGTGAATGTCCTTCTTTTCTCCTATGACAGTCTTTATGTTAAAGTCTATTTTGTCTGATGTTAGTATTGTTACTCTATCTGTCTTCTAATTCCACCTCCTCACTTTCAGTCTCTATGTGTTCCTAGGTCTGAAGTGAGTCTCTTATAGACAGCATATATTTGGGTCTTATTTTTGTATCTATTCAGCCAGTCTATGTCTTTTGATTGGAGAGTTTAATTCATTTACATTTAAGGTAACTATTAATATATACATTTATAGTGACACTTTCTTAATTGTTTTGGGTTTATTCTTGCGGGTATTTTTCTTCTCTTCCCTTTTTGTTCTCTTCTCTTATGGCTTGATAACCATCTGTAGTGTTGTGTTTGGCTTGCTTTGTGTGTGTGTGGTGTGTGTTATAGTGACACTGCCTTCTGGCCTACAGAGTTTCTGTTGAGTAATCAGCTAATAACCTTATAAGAGTTCCCTTGTATGCTGTTTGTTATTTTTGCTCTGTTACTTTAACATTTGTTCTTTCTCTTTAATTTTTGTCAATTTGATTACTCTGAGTTGTGATGTGTTCCTTCTTGGGTTTATCCTGCCAGGAGCTCTCTGCACTTCCTGAACTTGGTTGACTTTTTCCTTTCCCAGGTTAGGGGAGTTTTTAGCTATTATGTCTTCAAATATTTTCTCAGGTCCTTTTTCTCTCTTTTATCCTTTTGGCACCCCTATAATGTGAAAGCTGGTGCAATTAATATTTTCCAAGAAGTCTCTAAGGTTGTCTTCATTTCTTTTTATTTATTTTTTTTCTTTATTTGGTTCTAAGACAGTGATTTCCACCAGTCTGTCTACCAGGTCACTTATCCATGGTACCTCAGTTATTCCATTATTGATTACTTCTAATGTATTTTTTTCTTTTCAGTTATTGTATTGCTCATCTCTGCTTGCTCTTTAGTTCTTCTAGGTCTTTGTTGAACATTTTTTGCATCTTCCTGATGCTTGCCTCCATTCTTTTTCTGAAATCCTGGATCTTCTTCATTGTCATTATTCTGTTTTCTTATTCTAGAGGGTTGCCTATATCTACCTCCCTTAGCTGTTTTCCTGGGTTTTCATCTTGTTCCCTCATCTAAGACATAATCCTTTGCCATTTAATTTTGTTTAACTTTCTGTGATTGTGATTTTCTTTCCACAAGCTTCAGGATTGTAGCTCTTCTTGCTTCTGCTATCTGCCCCCTGGTTGGTGAGGCTATCTAAGTGACTTGGGCAAGATTCCTGATGGAAGCAATTGGTGGTGGGGTGGAGTGGAGGGAGGGGGGTGCAGAGTAGATTTCGGTCTTATCTCCCTGTTAGGAATGGCCACACTCAGTAAAACTTTAATCCACTTGCCTGCTGATGATTAGAACTGTGTTCCCTCCCTGTTGGTTTTTTGGACTGAGGCAACCCAGTCTTGGAGGGTATAAGTTGTATGATACAGCTAATGGCAGCCTTTGAAAGGCATCACACCAATGAGTACTTCCCAGAACTGCTGCTGCCAGAGTCTTTGCTCCACAGTGAGCCCCAGGCATACCCTCTCCTCTGCAGGATACCCTCATGCACCTGCAGGTAGGTCTGACCCAGTTACTTTTGGGGTCACTGCTCTTTTCCCCTGGGTCTTGGTGTACACAAGACTTGGAGATTTCAACCTTCACTGCAGTGGGACAACTTCTGTGGTATGACTGCTTTCCAGGTTATGGGTTGCCCATCCAGCAGGTATGGAATTTGATACTATCATATTTGTGCTCTTCCTACTGCTTACTCCTTGGAAGAAGAGTTATGAGCAACCTAGATAGCATATTCAAAAGCAGAGACATTACTTTGCAGACTAAGGTCCGTCTAGTCAAGGCTGTGGTTTTTCCACTAGTCATGTACGGATGTGAGTGTTGGACCGTGAAGAAGGCTGAGCGCTGAAGAATTGATGCTTTTGAACTGTGGTGTTGGAGAAGGCTCTTGAGAGTCCCTTGGACTGCAAGGAGATCCAACAAGTCCATTCTGAAGGAGATCAGCCCTGGGGTTTCTTTGGAGGGAATGATGCTAAAGCTGAAACTCCAGTACTTTGGCCACCTCATGCGAAGAGTTAACTCATTGGAAAAGACTCTGATGCTGGGAGGGATTGGGGGCAGGAGAAGAAGGGGACGACAGAGGATGAGATGGTTGGATGGCATCACTGACTCGATGGACGCAAGTCTGGGTGAACTCTGGGAGTTGGTGATGGACAGGGAGGCCTGGTGTGCTGCGATTCATGGGTTGCAAAGAGTCGGACATGACTGAGTGACTGAACTGAAATGAACTGAACTGAACTACCATCTTATGACTTCTACTTTCTGAGAAGTGTAGGGTATCTTTTCTGGTAGGTTCCAGCATTTATCCATCAATGGTGGTTCAACAGTTAGTTTTAATTCTTGCGCTCTCACAAGAAGGGATGAGCACATGTCCTTCTACTCTGTCATCTTAAACTAATTTGGGCATAAAGTGTTACATACAGTAACTCACTTCAATATTAAGCCTGCATGAAAATATCTATCATAACACCAAATAGAAACACTAATACTATAAATGTTACTGTTGTAATATTTAGTATATAGTGGCATTTGAATATTTACCATTCATTAGTATTAAATGTATTTTGGAAATATTATTTATGTTAAATTTAATAGGATAAAGACAGCTAGGGATTGATGCCCGGTCATGACTATTATCTTTTCTTTCTTATGATAGAAAAGAATGAACAGGCTACATAGAAAATATATAAACTAGAAACACAGAAGAAATTCTATTTTTATCACTTTTGAATTTTTCTGTGATAAATGAGACAAAGAGTAACATATTCTAAGAGACAAGACATATGAACTCTTGACTAAATAAGATATTCAGTGACCACAAAAAGACATGTAACTATGCTAGTATCTTGGAACTTTTAACACCAAACTATGAACTTCATGAAATGAACTAAACTTCAAACTATAATGTATATAAACTTAGCATTAAACTTGATTCTTAAAGAATATTATTATTTTCCTATAGGAGTACATTTCTGGATTTGCTCCAAATGAAGGTACTATGCTTAATGACTTCTTGATGTGCATTTTTCTATCTAGAAATATTACAGTGTTTCTCTATCATTGTGATTTGCTTGGTAATTATATCCTCAGTTATTTACATTTTTGAAGTTATTTTATTAGGTGCTTATCAAAATCATAATGTTTAGACAGGCTTGGGGAATCATTTATGTCATTGTTACGTAACACCCCTAAAGATTGTTGGAGAAAGTAAAAATCTTACCAACCAAGACCTCTCTGTCTCAGTATAGAAGAGAGAAAACACATGATTTATTATTGAAATGCATAACAGTTTATATGTATGCAGGCAGTCATCAGAAGATTGTAAACTCTTGACAGAATTTCAATGAATTTTTAGAATAACAGAAACATAATAATAATTAAAACCACTATCTTCTTAAAACACAAATAGATGTATCTTGTGCATCCTCTATATCTCATGAGATATGTCTGAGTTAATTTCTAAATGATGGGCTTACAATTCTAGGGTCAGAAGTTTCTACATCTTTCATGTAAAGTCAAATGTGGAGCCTGTCATTGGGCTTATTATTAATGTTTCAAGGAGATGGCATAGTCTTTGCACTTACTTCACATGATCATTTTGAAGATTAAATGAATTATCTGTAAAGTACTTATACAGTGCCAGCACATCATAATTCCTATGTGAATACTGGACTAAAATCATTATATCCTTGTGGCTTCACAGATATGAATAGTTTATATTCTGTAAGATCAATATGAACAACAAAATTTTCATTGAAAACCACGTATTTGAGTGCTATGATTATTTAGTGTTCACAAGTACTAGCATCCCTACTCTTAGTGGAGTTATATGAGTCTTAGTTTTGACTCTGACCCAGTGATAGATTCACTTTTTTGTAACGGTTAAATTTTTTCAAAATTTTTATCAAATTCTTTAAAAGTTAAACAATATGTTTTATATATATTTACTCCTAGAAGTAATATAAATCTGTGGTAATATTAATCAAAATTAAAAACCTCTAGAAAAATAGAGCATACAAGAACTGTAGGAAAATGTGGTGTAATATTTAAGGCAATATGCACTAAGTCTCAACAGACGTTAGTAAAATGTTAAAAAAAAATGAAAGGTCTTATTACATAGTGTGTACAAAATATTTTTCCAGAGGTTTCCAGAAATCATAGTTAATTGGGAAATAATTTCACAAACTATTTGACAGCATTACCTATCATACATTCTATAGGAAATATGCCTTTTCATATGAAGCAAATTATATTTTCTTGGTTTTGACTATATAGTTAATGGCTTACAAAGACTTTTCACTAAACACTATAATCATATATTTGAACAATTATAATTAATATAATAAATTGTATTTACTTCAGGTAAGATAAATTTACATTTTTCACTTAAGTTCCCAAACATCCTAGATAATCATCACCATTGTTATACTCTGCATTATTTTGTTGTATTTTCTGTCAGCATTCTCTGCATTTTTACTTTATGTGATTGTGTTTGTGAAGATGATGTGAGAAAATGGGAATAGTAACAGCTAAATTGCTACTTGCTCCAAAGTGTGTCACATTTAATGAATATAATTGAAAACAGAGTCTAGGATACCTAATCTCATCCCTCAAAGTCATTTTAATTAATGTTCTTTCAGGGTAAAGAGAGCAAAGTGACTTGGTTACTAGAGCACTGTCACTGAAATTTTAATAAATGTTAACTTTTAGCAAGCTAGAAACTCAAACCCCAATTTAATACTGTGGTATTAAATGTATCAGATGTAGTTCAGTTCAGTTGCTCAGTCATGTCCGACTCTTTGCGACCCCATGAATTGCAGCATGCCAGGCCTCCCTGTCCATCACCAACTCCCGGAGTTCACTCAGACTCATGTCCATCGAGTAAGTGATGCCATCAAGCCATCTCACCCTCTGTCGTCCCCTTCTCCTCCTGCCCCCAATCCCTCCCAGCATTAAAGAATTTTCCAATGAGTCAACTCTTCACATGAGGTGGCCAAAGTATTGGAGGTTCAGCTTTAGCATCATCATTCCTTCCAAAGAAATCCCAGGACTGATCTCCTTCAGAATGGACTGGTTGGATCTCCTGGCAGTCCAAGGGACTCTCAAGAGTCTTCTCCAACACCACAGTTCAAAAGCATCAATTCTTCGGCGCTCAGCTTTCTTCACAGTCCAACTCTCACATCCATACATGAACACAGGAAAACCATAGCCTTGACTAGACGGACCTTAGTTGGCAAAGTAATTTCTCTGCTTTTGAATATGCGATCTAGGTTGGTCATAACGTTTCTTCCAAGGAGCACGCGTCTTTTAATTTCATGGCTGCAATCACCATCTGCAGTGATTTTGGAGCCCCCCAAAATAAAGTCTGTCACTGTTTCCACTGTTTCCCATCTATTTCCCATGAAGTGATGGGACCAGATACCATGATCTTCGTTTTGAGCTTTAAGCCAACTTTTTCACTCTCCTCTTTCAATTTCATCAAGAGGCTTTTTAAATTCCTCTTCACTTTCTGCCATAAGGGTGGTATTATCTGTATATCTGAGGTTATTGATATTTCTCCCGGCAATCTTGATTCCAGCTTGTGCTTCTTCCAGTCTAGCGTTACTCATGATGTACTCTGCACATAAGTTAAATAAGCAGGGTGATAATATACAGCCTTGATGTACTCCTTTCCCTATTTGGAACCAGTCTATTGTTCCACGCCCAGTTCTAACTATTGCTTCCTGACCTGCATACAGATTTCTCAAGAGGCAGGTTAGGTGGTCTGGTATTCCCATCTCTTTCAGAATTTTCCAGTTTATTGTGATCCACACAGTCAAAGGCTTTGGCATAGTCAATAAAGCAGAAATAGATGTTTTTCTGGAACTCTCTTGCTTTTTCCATGATCCAGCAGATGTTGGCAATTTGATCTCTGGTTCCTCTGCCTTTTCTAAAACCACCTTGAACATCAGGGAGTTCACAGTTCACGTATTGCTGAAGCCTGGCTTGGAGAATTTTGAGCATTACTTTACTAGCGTGTGAGATGAGTGCAATAGTGCGGTAGTTTGAGCATTCTTTGGCATTGCCTTTCTTTGGGATTGGAATGAAAACTGACCTTTCCCAGTCCTGTGGCCACTGCAGAGTTTTCCATATTTGCTGGCATATTGAGTGCAGAACTTTCACAGCATCATCCTTCAGGATTTGAAACAGCTCCATGACCTCCACTAGCTTTGTTCATAGTGATGCTTTCTAAGGCCCACTTGAATTCACATTCCAGGATGTCTGGCTCTAGATTAGTGATCACACCATCATGATTATCTAGGTCGTGAAGATCATTTTTGTACAGTTCTTCTGTGTATTCCTGCAACCTCTTCTTAATATCTTCTGCTTCTGTTAGGTCCAGACCATTTCTGTCCTTTATCGAGCCAATAGTTGCATGAAATGTTCCCTTGGTATCTCTAATTTTCTTGAAAAGATCTCTAGTCTTTCCCATTCTGTTCTTTTCCTCTATTTCTTTGCATTGATCACTGGAGGCTTTCTTATCTCTACTTGCTATTCTCTGGAACTCTGCATTCAGATGCTTATATCTTTCCTTTTCTCCTTTGCTTTTGCCTCTCTTCTTTTCACAGCTATTTGTAAGGCCTCCCCAGACAGCCATTTTGCTGTTTTGCATTTCTTTTCCATGGGGATGGTCTTGATCCCTGTCTCCTGTACAATGTCACACACCTCATTCCATAGTTCATCAGGCACTATCAGATCTAGGCTCTTAAATCTATTTCTCACTCCACTGTATAATCATAAGGGATTTGATTTAGGTCATACCTGAATGGTCTAGCAATTTTCCCTACTTTCTTCAATTTGAGTCTGAATTTAGCAATAAGGAGTTCATGATCTGAGCCACAGTCAGCTCCTGGTCTTGTTTTTGTTGACTGTATAGCGCTTCTCCATCTTTGGCTGCATAGAATATAATCAATCTGATTTCAGTGTTGACCATCTGGTGATGTCCATGTGTAGAGTCTTCTCTTGTGTTGTTGGAAGAGGGTGTTTGCTATGACCAGTGCATTTTCTTGGCAAAACTCTATTAGTCTTTGCCCTGCTTCATTCTGCATTCCAAGGCCAAGTTTGCCTGTTACTCCAGGTGTTTCTTGACTTCTTACTTTTGCATTCCAGTCCCCTATAATGAAAAGGACATCTTTTTTGGGTGTTCGTTCTAAAAGGTCTTGTAGGTCTCCATAGAACTGTTCAACTTCAGCTTCTTCAGAGTTACTGGTTGGGGCATAGACTTGGATTACTGTGATATTGAATGGTTTGCCTTGGAGATGAACAGAGTTCATTCTGTTGTTTTGAGATTCCATCCAAGTACTGCATTTTGGACTCTTTTGTTGACCATGATGGCTACTCCATTTCTTCTGAGGGATTCCTGCCCGCAGTAGTAGATATAATAGTCATTTGAGTTAAATTCACCCATTCCAGTCCATTTTAGTTCTCTGATTCCTAGAATGTCGATGTTCACTCTTACCATCTCTTGTTTGACCACTTCCAATTTGCCTTGATTCATGGACTTGACATTCCAGGTTCCTATGCAATATTGCTCTTACAGCATCGAACCTTGCTTCTATCACCAGTCGCATCCACAGTTGGGTATTGTTTTTGCTTTGGCTCCATCCCTTCATTCTTTCTGGAGTTATTTCTCCACTGATCTCCAGTAGCATATTGGGCACCTAATGACCTGGGGAGTTCCTCTTTCAGTATCCTATCATTTTGCCATTTCATACTGTTCATGGGGTTCTCAAGGCAAGAATACTGAAGTGGTTTGCCATTCCCTTCTCCAGTGGACCACATTCTGTCAGACCTCTCCACCATGACCCACCCGTCTTGGTTTTCCCTATGGGTATGGCTTGGTTTTATTGAGTTAGACAAGGCTATGATCCTAGTGTGATTAGATTGATTAGTTTTCTGTGAGTATGGTTTCAGTGTGTCTGCCCTCTCATGCCCCAACACCTACCATCTTACTTGGGTTTCTCTTACCTTGGGCATGGGGTATCTCTTCACGGCTGCTCCACCAAAGCACAGCCGCTGCTCCTTACCTTGGACGAGGGGTATCTCCTTACCACTGCCCTTCCTGACCTTCAACGTGGGATGGCTCCTCTAGGCCCTCCTGTGCCCGCACAGCCACTGCTTCTCGGGTTGCTCCTCCCGGCCGCTGCCCCTGGCCTTGGGTGCCAGGTGGCTCATCCCAGCTGCCTTCCCTGGCCTCCAGTGCGACGTGGCTCCTCAGGGCCACCACCCCTGACCTCAGACGCAGGGTAGCTCCTCTCCGCCGTTCCTGAGCCATTGGAGCCTGGCAGTCTCGGCTGCTGCCCCTGACCTCCTACGTGGGGTAACTCCTCTCTGCCGCGCTTAGTGCACCAGGTCACAGCCTCCCACACTTAGTGTGCCAGACAATGACAACGTGGCATATAATTGACAAAAGTTACATCATAAAGAACAATGTGATTGGAGAATGAATATTTAACTCACAATGCTTTCCTTTTGTTTCTAATAATATTAATTCCCAAATTAATCAGTAAGAATATCAATCAATTAATTATGTTTCTAATCATTTTTATTTAACAAATCAATGGTATTTAAGGAGATATAAAATTTAAGTCAAATCACATTGTGTCTGTGTAAAGAGCAGGGGAAAGGCAATGGGACTAATGTCTCCTGTAAAATATAGTCTCTCATTCACTTGAGATTCCCTGTGAAACAATGAGATGCCACTACACTCCTATCAGAATGATGAAGTCCAAAACACCGACAGCACCAACTGCTGGTGAAGGTTTGGAGCAAAAGGAGCTCTCATGCGTTACTGATGAGAATGCAAAATGGTATAAGCTACTTTGGGGAAAAAAAAATGTGGCAATTTTCTTTTCTTTCTTTCTTTTTTTTCAAAACAAACTAATCATGCTCCTTAGGATCTAACCTAAGGATATGAAAACTTAACTTTACCCAGGGAGAGTAGAGTTAACTTACTCTAGACAGGGATGTTTACAGCAGTTTCATTCAAAATTACCAAAAATTGAAAGTAACAAGATGTCCTTCAGTAGGTAAATGAATAAATATACTGCGGTACATCCAGACAGTGTATTCAGAGATTAAAAAAAAAAAAAAAAAAAGAGCTAACAAGCCATGACAGAGGAACCTTGAATGTATTTGCTTCTCAGAAGCCAGTCTGAGAAGGCTACATATTGAATTGGGCCAGGGTTAGGGTTATGTGTGATTCCAACTATATGACAGTCTGAAAAAGGCAGAACTTTTGAAACAATTAAAAACGTCAGTGTTTGTCGGAGGTTAAGGAGGATGGAGAGATGGACAGGCAGAGCACAGAGGCTCTTTAAGGCAGTGAAACTATTCTGTATGATAGATATGCACGCATGTCATTATACATTTGTCAAAACCCATGGAATATACAACACCAAGTACCCTATGTACTTAATGAACTCTAATATAAACTATGGACTTTTTTGGGTTAAAGATACATCATTTTTCTCCCCCTGTGGGAATGTTGATAGTGACAGAGTCTGCACATGTGGAGTACCAGAGGGTATACGAAAAAATCTGTACTCTCTGCTCAATTTCTCCTTGAATATAAAACTGCTCTGAAAAAGAAAATAGATTGTTTTTTAAAATTCCTTCTCTATGAGAAAATCATGGCCCTTTAAAGGTATATAAAGTTGTGAAGTGGTATATATAAGTATATTTGCATTAGTAAATTTCCAGAATTAGATTAGCATTTGAAGCATAGTAGCTTTATACTAATCTTATGTTTAACTGTAAACATTTTAGATAAGAACATTTCAGTAAAGTTTATGTGATATAAAATAATTTACACCTTTATTTTTCCACATTTTATAGAAGCTCCATTTAGGTTAAAGATTGTTTTTTTGCTTTGTTTTTTTTATTTTGTTCAGACTACTTTTAACCAAGATAATTTTAATTCCATCAAAAACACAGTTTAACAATTTACAATTCATTTAAGTATAATAGTTTTCCGTGTTGAATTTGATTCACAGATGCATATTAAATCACCATACTAAAGTTTTGATACTTTCCTTATGTCATAAATGCAAAGTACTTTTCTGAGAAATAGTTTATATAAATTTAAATATGTTTACATATTAAAAAGCTTTAAAAGTTTTTATTAGCAATTATTTAATAGATTGATAAAAATACAGTTCCAGTATGCAATCTAATACATGAGTAGAATTGATACTATAATAAAATATTTAATATCTTCTTATTTAATTTCTAAGATTTCAGCTTTTATTAGAATTAAATTAATCAATTTCAAACTAGAAATGCTAAAAAGAGGCAAGCAATATTATTATATACTTAGATTTCAATATTTTTATGTTGAAAGTAATTAGTATGTTTTTCTGATAGATGGGGAGGAAGGATAAAAGGGTAACTTCAAAGAGTTAAGAACAAATTACAACTTTTGAAACACTAGCATTAAGCATAATTGGTAGAATCTGTAATTTTGAGCACTTATCATGTACTCAAAACTGATGGCTGTACTATCAGATATATAATATATAACTATCCTTGGTTCCATAGGGACATGGAGAAGCAAAAGATAAATATCACGTAATATAGCTTATATGTGGAATCTAAAATAAATGGTATAACTGAACCTATTTATAGAGCATAGAGTCACAGATGTAGGAAAAGAAAACAAACAAACAAACAACTTTTGGCTACCAAGGGGAAAGTGGGGGGAAGGATAAATTGTGAGATTGGGATTGACATATACACACTACTATTTATATAATAGATAACCAATTAGGAACTATTGTATAGCATAGGAAACTCTACTCAATACTCAGTATGACTTACATGGGAAACAATTTGAAACATGGGAAAATAATCTAAAAAAAGAGGGCATATATGTATACATAAAATTGATTTGCTTTGCTTTACAGCCGATGCTATTAATAACACAACATTGTAAATCAACTACACTCCAGTAAAAATTAACTTACAAAAAAATCAAAGCATATGAGAACTTGTGCACATAATGATAATATAGGATTAATATGCATGTTTGGGGCATGTGGTGTTGTCAATCATGTTTTTGCTCACAAAATAATTTAGTTGGAGTAAAATTATGAATCTGGTGTTTAAATGAGAAAAACAAGGGGGGGAAAGTCAGAGATTCCACCTCTTTCTTTGCCCCACAAGGCCAGATGGATTTTAACTGCCTTAGAATGACTCAGTCCGGAGTCAGCACAGCCCTGGCATCGCTGCATTCACAGGAAGGAAGATGGGGTATAGGCACCACCAGTTGGGGACCTCATTCATCTTGTCCTTAGTGTCTAGAACAGGGACAGCAGAGGAGATCTCTTACTGGTCTCTGGCAGCAGAAAGTAACTCCAGAAGAGCATTTCTTTTCCTTCACTATACTTGATTAAGTAATGAGAAAGGACTCACCAAAACAAACAAATCAACGCGCTAGCTTCCTTCCTGAAGTTATTCTTGAATGAGGCCATGATATATTAATATACATTGTTGTTTGTTTCTAAATAACTTCTGTTTCATTAGTAATGCTACTTCGTTTTTTTTCACATTGATACTCATTAAAAAAGTGGTAAAGATTTAATACCAAAAGTCCCTGATGCTGGGAAAGATTGAGGGCAGAAGGAGAAGAGGGCCTTAGAGGATGACATGGCTGGATAGCATCGCCGATGCAATGGACATGAACTTGGCAAACTTTGGGGGATGCTGAGCGACAGGGAGGTCTGGCTTGTTGCAGTCCATGGGATCATAAAGAGTTAGACATGACTACGTGACTGAAAACAAACATTTAATATTTTCAAATCATTATTTTGCCTTTACTCCTTTTAGCCCATTATAATAGGAATTTTTCACTTATTCATTAAAATGTTCCTTCAAAGTTACAAGCCATCTCCAAGTTAAGTAATCTAATGGGCATGTTTTATTCCTTTAAAAAAAAAAAAAAAGTCTGAAATGTTTATCATGTTGTCACATCCTCTTTCTTGAAAAGTTCTTTTCCCTTTTTCTTCTTCGGTACTTTCTTACAGTTTCCCTGCTATTTCTCAGGTACTCCTTTTCTCTCTCTCTCTCTCTCTCTCTCTCTCTCTCTCTCTCTCTCTCTCTCTCTCTCTCTCTCCCTTTGAAAGTTCTTTTTTTCTCTACCTGTAATTTAAGCAGTAATTTTGCCTGAAGTTTATTGTTATATTTGCCTTTCATTTTTCAAATAATCCTTTGACAAATTTGTTGAAACCATGTGTGAGTTCATTTTAAAACTCAGTTCTGAAGATGAAAAAAGTAGAGAATAAAGGCTAGAAACGATAAGCTAGTGCCTGGGTGTAAAAGTCACTGAGCTCCTCTCTGGCTTTGTAACTTTGAACAAGTTACTTAATCTCTCTGTGCTTTAATTTTTGTTCATCTGTAAAATTGTGGTAATTATAAGGTCCTTCATGTTGGATTGTTATGACAGTTAACTGATCACATATATATAAAGTTCCTGGCACATAGAAGGTCTGCATTACATGTAATCTATTATTCATAATAGATGTTTCTATTACTAACAAAGACCTGTGACAGAGGTTACCTAAAATATCTAAATTCTATAAAATTTTCCATAATTATATGGTTGTTTATTGTACATGCAGGAGACTTGGGTTCGATCCCTGGTTTGGGAAGATCCCCTAGAGAAGGGAATGTCAACCCACTCCAGTATTTTCACCTGGACAGAGGAACCCAGTGGGCTACAGTCCATGGGTCACAAAGAGTCAGACATGACTGAGTGACTAACACTTTCATTTGCCATTGTACATTTCAGTGGAATATCAATGCCTTAATTGTAATCCTTTTATTTTTGTTAGCTTTGGATTGTCAGCAAACAACTTAATCCCTGGTTTTACTAGGGTATTTACAATTTGGGAAATGGAAGCATTCATGAAAAACATGATGATTGTATTCCTTGATTTGGTCAAAATTAGAATGTAACAACCCCAAATTATATCTCCTCAATAGCAACTAAACAACAACAACAAAACCCCCAATTTCAAATATTAACTAAAAAGTGTTCTGCGTTTAAATTCTATTTCCCATGTTCTTATCTGCTTATAACAATGGACCCAGGGGAGCTCCCCAAACTCCATCCTTCTTCCCATCAGTCAAATGAAATGATAGGAAGGCCCACGGTCAAATACAGAAATCCAGGGAGGGCTTTGGGATGGTTTATTCTCCTTTTCCCTTCTTTGATCAGTTTCTCTCTCTTCCTGACACACACATGGGCACGTATACTTGAAGGCCCCTCTTAGGCAGCTTTCACAGACACCAAAATTGCTACCTGTCCCTCTGTACTTGATTACTTTTCTCTTTTGTCAGTGATTTCTGTGTTTTTATGAAAACTATTCTAATTACCATTCCTTACTGAGACTAAAATGATGCAAAATTGACTTAATCCATGGCACAAAGTTTACATCTTGCTGTAGAAAAGAAGTTATTGACAGGATTGTTAAACACTAAAATTGCTGAACAGAAGTCATTTCAACGTCTTTGAAAAATAAGATATCATCTCTCTGAAATATTGTTTTCCATCTTGTCTGGGAAGAGAATGAGAATTCAAATATTGTTCTCCAATCCTCTGCTTCTCAGATATATATTTTTAAGTCTTTAGAAATCTTTAAAATTGTAGATTCTGCTGCAGCCTAATTGTCAAAATGAACCACAATTATAAAGTTAGGTTTTTTTCTTTAAAGATATATTGCAAAAGTTCTTAGCTAATATAATAATACCTGCTTTTTCATTTATAAATTATGTTATATACTATATTTTATAGACTGTATTTATAGACTGTATGTCAATATTTTATATCACATTTATTATCAACATACATTCATTTCAATGTGTTATTTATGAAGACAACAGCATGCATATTTTTGTAAGAAAAATTCTTGTAAACTAATTATGTCAAGAGAGTATTGTGTGTGTGTGAGTGCTGTCACTTCAGTCATGTTCAGCTCTTTGCAACCCTACGGACCATGGCCTGCCAGGCTCTTCCAACCATGGGATCTTCCTGCCGAAGGGATCAAACCTGGGTCTCTTATGTCTCCAGCATTGGTAGGCAGGTTCTTTACCACTAACATCACCTGGCAAGCCCAAGATAGAATAATTGCTGTTATTTTTGAAGATATATGCCAACAACTACTTTCATTGAATGGGAAGTCCCCAGTATTTGGGCTATTTTATGGAAGATATTGAATTCTGTGATGCATTATTACTTCAATAAGCTCATATTTTAGTTGTGGAAATGATATTTGAAAGGTTAAAACTTCAAGATACAAAATGCAAACATAGATCATATTATTCACCGAGTGCTCTTAAAGGAGAGATAGATAAATATCAGAAAAATAGACTTTCAGAAGAAAGCAAATATGAGTTTAGCATGGTTAAAAATTTTAAAAAATATTGTAAATACATACACACAAAATTCTTCAAAATAAATCTAAATATTAAAAAAAAAAGATGCACTTCCAATTAGAAACTTGCTATACTAGTTTGGAACTAGACATGAGCTAAAGTTCAAAAGGCAATACAATCTAAGCTTACGCTTGGGTGTCATTTCCTCTCCCTAAACTTCATGTTCAAAATCTCTGAAATTATCACTCTAATCATGTATAATGAGGAGTTAAACTAAGATAATGTATTTAAGCCTTGGAGCCAGTTGAAGTTATCTTTTTTTCTGTGTCCATTATAGAGCTGATGACTTTGGCATTGAGGAAACACATAGTACATATTGTGTTTTTAAATTTGATAACAATTAAAATTTGTATCCACTCATGTTAATGGTCCATTATTTTCTCCTTGTGTAGTATGCAAAGTAGAAGCATAAATATTATATACAAAATATGTTATCTGCTAGGTATCAACTTTGAGCATTAATTAAAAAAATGATTCCCTTTTAATAATATTGCTTTGAAAATAACTTAGTTCTTTTGTTACAGGAGATAACTGCAAGGCCATTGAATACAGCAAGATGAAAAGTATGCTTTTAGATTTACAAAATCAAAAATACATCACACAAGACAATGAAAACCCTAATGGTGATGACGTATTTCGGAAGAAGTTGCTGGTGGATCAAATGTTTAAATATTTTGATGCCGACAGTAATGGACTTGTAGATATTAATGAACTAACTCAGGTATGATTAATGATTAACAAGCTTATTTAAGTATAATATATTCAATATATTTATATTTGTGTGAGTTTTTACCATATTGATAAAAATATTTAATTCATATTGTTTGACTGTAGGCATAAAATATTTTAAGAGAAATATTTGACTACTTTTTCAGCAGTATGAATTTCAAGTAACAAATGTAAGTTGTTAATTTCAAGTAACATCATACAAGATCCTTATATAATGTTACACAATTTAAAAGAGGCATTTACTTTTGACAGATTTCTATACCTTAAATGTCAAAAGGAATTGCCAGTTCTCTATTTATAGAATTTATAAAATATCACCAGACATGTTCTGGAGCTTTTGTAATTTTTTAAATTTTCTTATGGGAGCTTGCTTAGCTAATATTCAAGGACATTATTGAAAAGCAATTGAATACATCTATAACATAATGTCAATAAGTGATTTAAGAAAGTACTAAATTATTGATCTATTTAGTACTTTTTCAATAATCAAAAATCAACTATATTAAATCCAGTTTTAATGTTATGTCTATATTATTAAACTTCATGTCTTTGAAAATTGTCACCAAAATGATACATACATAAAATTTGTTAAGTGAATATTTTCATACACAATTTTTTTAATGTGAGCAATTATATTTGTGAAAAAATGGACATATTTTTATGTATGTGTTACTGAGACTGATAAACTACTCTGAAAGAAAGTGAAATACCCACATTTAAGAACCTAAACTGGTTGCTGATAGTGGTGGAAATGTAAAATAAGGAACCTAAGATTTTGCTGTAAACAGACATATAGGTTTTGAGGGAGAAAGGGAGAGAAGCCAATCCAGAATGACTAGGAAATTAGTACTAGCTCTGAGGAATGCTGCTGACTGCCTGATAATTCCTATACTGGATCTTAGGTAGATTTTGCTTCTGTGCTTAACAGTAAAAATAATTTTTAAAAAATCAATTATTTATTTTCACAACATCATGCCATTCATATTTCATAGTTAATTTAATGGCTTATTTTTAAAAAATCAACAATGTGGAATATCAGTTTTATTTTGCAAGCATACAAGCTTTGGGATAGTGTAACTTAGAGGAGTCATTATCAAAGTGACCTTCTGAGCCAATTGACTTGTCTATTTCAGTTAATTAAAATATATATCATTTTCATTATCTTCTTTAATCCAACTTATATTTCTAGAACAGTTATAAGTCCTAGGTACTGGAATTCAAGGAATGAAACTTTGAAATTTAGGGTAAGAATAGTAAACTTTTCATTCAGATAGCTATGTTGGTATATAACTCATAATTTATTTTTCACAAATGAAATTCTTTAGAAATTTAAACTTCTGATAATAATCAGAGATGACTAGGCAATTCAATTAAATGAATTATAACTAAAACATGTCACCTTGATCTTTGTGTGCCTGACATATTCAAATGTAGTGTTTTTGGTTTTGAGTCTTACTTTTTTATTTTATAATATTTTTACTCTCTATTAACATGTATGTACTACTGTAAACACTGGTTGGATGTGACACATAATTTGACCAAATCCAGCTATTATAAGATCCACATCTGAGCCCCAGTGGAAAAACTGAACATCACTGGAAAATGGTATTGAAAGCACTCACTAGTAGCTGTTTTAGGTTTCTACTACATCCAAGTTAATATTAATTTCCTACAGTAGCAGTAACAAGGTTTGGCAAACTTTGTGGCTCAGACAACCTCTCTCTCAGTTCTGGAGGCTCAGTATCTGAGATTGAGGTGTTGGCAAGGCCATCCCCCCTTAGAAGCTTCTTGGAGGAGTCTTTTCTTCCCTTCTTCGGCCTCAGGTAGCACCAAATATTCCTTGGCTTGTAGTGCATCACTCAAGTCTCTGCCTCTACAGTCGCATAGCTACTCTCTGTGTACTGTCTTCACATCATCTTGTCTCTTCTTCAAAGGATACCAGTCATATTGGGTTAAGGGTCCTCCCTGCTCCAGCAGGACTTCATCTAACATCATCAAAATACATGAAAATTACTCTATTTCCAAAAAAAGTTTACATTCTGATGTCCTCAGGTTAAGGTTTTAACATATCTTTGGGGAGGGCACATATCAATCCATAATAAAGTCATCTGGTACAGAGTTTAGTTTATTATTATTATTATTATTTGGATTCAGACTTAATTTACATCTGAAAAGTGCCCTCCCAATTCATCTGAAAGTTACCATGCAGAAATGATCATTAGAATCCCGCTTATACATTGGTCAAACATGAGGTACACACAAAGAAGGATCTCAGAAGGTAATAGTTACTGACTCCTCTGCACACATCCCGCATAAGTCAGTCCTTCAGCTTTATAGAGTGGAAATGGCATCATCTCATCCATCAGCAATCAACTAACAGCCACTGTGGAAAGGATATAACACATTTCTAGCTAGTTACAGCACAAATACTGTTTTTGACTTGTCTCTTTAGGTTACAGGTGCTTTAGAAAAACTTGTATTTCAAGTATTATAATATGAAAATCAATGATATATATGACTTTAAAAATCAGCTTGGAAACACGTAACATCATCATTTAATATCAAGTTTCAAAAAGATTTAAATTAAAGGAGTAAAAAGGGAAAAGGTCTTAATGGTTCTGTTAGTAATTTACAAACGATGTTTAATAGGAATGTAATATACAACTCTAAGACACTGCAAGTAAAAATTAAAGAACATGATTTGACTTTAAGGTTTTATAAATGTAGCATTAATGCTTGCTACACATGTTCTGTTCTTACTCCAAATAATGAATATATATTTATATATGTGTATATATATATGTATATATATGTGTATATATATATGTATATATATTTATATATGTGTACATATATATGTGCATATATATGTATGTGTATATATATATGTGTGTGTATATATATGTGTGTGTATATATATGTGTGTGTATATACATATATATATATAAAATCTTCTAAAGCTTCTCTTGGATTTCCCTGGTGGCTCAGATGGTAAAGAATCTGCCTACAATGCAGGAGGCCCAGTTTCAATCCCTGGGTTGGGAAGATCCCCTGGAGAAGGAAATGGCAAACCACTCCAGTATTGTTGACTGGGAAATCCCATGGTCAGAGGCACCTGGCAGGCTACTGTCCCATGGGGTCTCAAAGAGTCAGACATGACTGAGTGTCTTCCACAACCACAAAGCTCCTGTTGCAGGAAATTAGAAACTAAAGTTCTTTCCATTTGAGAGAAGATAATAAAAAACAATAGCTGAAGGGGGTAAGACCCATAAAATCACAGCAACTTGTAAAAATAAGAAAGTACTTGCTAGTGTCAGATGATAAAGTATAGACCTAGATCTCATTTGATCCAACTCTTCACCGCTCTAGCTTGACATGAATACTTGTTACCACATGCTTAGTATCTGAGTCTGGTTTTTGTATTTTGAAACTATCCAACTATAAATTCAAATTTATTGAAATTGAAACTATATACTTTCAAAAGAATCATGTTTTATGAAATTGATAAAAATTGATGTGAGAACATGGATAGATTTGTCCTTAACAATTGAAGGTCTGGAAGAGTTAAAACAGGTAATAACAGAAGTCAGTAAATGTTATGATGGGATATACATTTAAAAGATCATAGGATGATATTTTAAGTAGCAAAGGTGTGCATGGCCTGTACTGATGAAGTCCTAGGATTTCTTTAAAAAATTATCATTTTTATGATCATAGTGTAGTGATTAAGAATTTTAATTATAGAATTTGAGATCGAATTTCATGTCCTTTACTTGACACCGTGCAGTTTTTGGCAAGTGATTCAAGCTCTCTGTATCCCAATTGCCTTGTCTACATATTGGGAAAGATAATAAGACACAATATGTAAATTGTATGTGATATTAATATTATTTTGGAAATGTAGCCTTCTAAGAAACATAACTCACACAATAGAAACAACATGGTGAAATCATTAGTTATAATTATATTTCAAATCCAACTTTCCTATGGATATGGTAGATGACAATGGAAATAAAGAGGGCACACATGCTTGAGTTAGTGGATGAACAACTGATCAATGTTTCCATCCAGGTCATCCTGTGCATTTTTAATGTTTACATTTGTTTGATAGGTGAGAACAAATCAGCCATCATAACCCAGAAATCTATATCCACATTATTAAATATACAAACATTTTTAAAATTTATTAATTATTATTATTACTTTTTACTTTACAATATTGTATTGGTTTTGCCATACATCAACATGAATCCACCACTGGTGTACACATGTTCCCAATCCTGAACCCCCTCCCTCCTCCCTCCCCATACCATCCCTCTGGGTCATCCTAGTGCACCAGCCCCAAGCATCCTATATCCTGCATCGAACCTAGACTGTGATTCGTTTCTTATATGATATTATACATATTTCAATTCCATTCTCCCAAATCATCCCACCCTCTCCCTCTCCCTCAGAGGGCATATGACTATTCTATACATCTGTGTCTCTTTTGCTGTCTTGCATACAGGGTTATCGTTACCATCTTTCTAAATTCCATATATATGTGTTAGTATACTATATTGGTGTTTTTCTTTCTGGCTTACTTCACTCTGTATAATTGGCTCCAGTTTCATCCATCTCATTAGAACTGATTCAAATGTATTCTTTTTAATGGCTGAGTAATACTCCATTGTGCATATGTACCACAGCTTTCTTATCCATTTATCTGCTGATGGACACCTTTGGCTCCAGTTTCATCCATCTCATTAGAACTGATTCAAATGTATTCTTTTTAATGGCTGAGTAATACTCCATTGTGTATATGTACCACAGCTTTCTTTTTTTTTTAATTTTTAATTAATTAATTTATTTATTTATTTTAAATTTTAAAATCTTTAATTCTTACATGCATTCCCAAACATGAACCCCCTCCACCTCCCTCCCCACATCTCTCTGGGTCATCCCCATGCACCAGCCCCAAGCATGCTGTATCCTGCATCAGACATAGACTGGCGATTCAATTCTTACATGATAGTATACATGTTAGAATGCCATTCTCCCAAATCATCCCACCCTCTCCCTCTCCCTCTGAGTCCAAAAGTCCGTTATACACATCTGTGTCTTTTTTCCTGTCTTGCATACAGGGTCGTCATTGCCATCTTCCTAAATTCCATATATATGTGTTAGTATACTGTATTGGTGTTTTTCTTTCTGGCTTACTTCACTCTGTATAATCGGCTCCAGTTTCATCCATCTCAACAGAACTGATTCAAATGAATTCTTTTTTACGGCTGAGTAATACTCCATTGTGTATATGTACCACAGCTTTCTTATCCATTCATCTGCTGATGGACATCTAGGTTGTTTCCATGTCCTGGCTATTATAAACAGTGCTGCGATGAACATTGGGGTACATGTGTCTCTTTCCATTCTGGTTTCCTTGGTGTGTATGCCCAGCAGTGGGATTGCTGGGTCATAAGGTAGTTCTATTTGCAATTTTTAAGGAATCTCCACACTGTTCTCCATAGTGGTTGTACTAGTTTGCATTCCCACCAACAGTGTAGGAGGGTTCCCTTTTCTCCACACCCTCTCCAGCATTTATTGCTTGCAGATTTTTGGATCGCAGCCATTCTGACTGGTGTGAAGTGGTACCTCATTGTGGTTTTGATTTGCATTTCTCTAATAATGAGTGATGTTGAGCATCTTTTCATGTGTTTGTTTGCCATTCGTATGTCTTCTTTGGAGAAATGTCTATTTAGGACAAACAACTAATCTCAAAAATATACAAGCAACTTATGCAGCTCAATTCCAGAAAATAAACGACCCAATCAAAAAATGGGCCAAAGTACCACAGCTTTCTTATCCATTTATCTGCTGATGGACATCTAGGTTGCTTCCATGTCCTGGCTATTATAAACAATGCTGCAATGAACATGGGGGTACACAAACATTTTAATGCCAGCTTTTACAATGAAAAATGTTTCTTGAAAGGGAATGAAAATAATTTAGTTATTCCAAGAAATTAGGAAAAAATGAATTGTAGTATTTTTAAAAGAAATTTCATTTTATCTCATAATTTATTTTATCTTATTTTATATATTTTATTCTGTTCATCTCATTTGAGGTACTCACATACTTGCCTCATGTAGCTAGCATGAATGTTGTTAAATCCTGTGTGCTAGCCTAGAGACAAGTACATGTCATCATTTTGCAACCACTGTGATATTGAGCATTTTCCCCAGAGTATATAGTGTCCCATGTTTACAGATATAATGTTAAATTGACCTAAACTTTAAATAAATATCAAATATATATTTCAAGATGCTGGTACATGTTATAGCAAAATATCTCTACTTGTCAAACTACGAAATATCTATTTTTGTGCAATTTTTTCTTGTCCATAATAGCAAGTTATAAGAAATTATTGACAGCAACATTTTCAGCAAGGCACCCTTAGATATGTTATTAAATAAATAATATGCTTTACTTGACTGTATTGTGCAATTTAAATATTTTAAAAATATGTAGATCCTCAGTTAGTATAGTAACTAATGATAATAGTAGTAGCGATTATAATAATACTATTAATACTATTACATTACTATGATCCAGATGTCTGTCAGCTCCTTTGCACTTCTCTTTTAGCTAAACACACACACACACACACACACATAATCCATTTGCAAAAAGCAATGTGTATTGGTTGAATGATTGAAGATGTGTAAGGGTGGTAGATGAGATTATACCACATATTTCAAAAGTTGCGTATTGAAATCCAATTTAGAAGAGGCACTTTGTACACTTTTCCTTTCCTTGTGCTCTGTCCAGAGTGTGCATTGCATTCCCTACACCACAGATGCAGGAACCCAAGTCTGTTTCTCAGTTTCAATTATTTAACTTTCCCTGGGGCTTCAAATTTCTTATCATGTCAAACAATATGGTCTGTTTTATTTAGATTCTCCCCCGATATGTGTATAACCAAAAGACATCACAATCAGTAGTTGCCAACATCTATCTGCCTCTTTAGGGACAAAAAAAAACTAACTAATGGCAAGTTATAGAATATAACAATGTCAACATAAAAAACCAATATCTAGCACATTCTTTCCTCTGGGGAAATAAATTTCAGTCCCTGAGCCTAGCTACATGAAATTCCTATGCTCAGTCTTCTGCCTTGATTTTTTATACCCCTCAGAGAGAGGTGAAATCTCATCTCTCTCTCTTTTCTCAAGTGGGTATCAGATCTATTTACACCCCATGACAAGGACTTTTGTCTCCTCAAAGTATGTGGGGTTAGATGATAGGGGAGATTGGGGTTTTGATCAAATTTGCTTTTTTAGAGAAATAGAACAGAGTATCACTGTCTTCTCTCCCATATATGTGTCTTAATTACTGTATGACAAAGGTAGTATGTCAATCACATTTGAAGTGTTTTTTTTGAGAACTTTTGGTTTAATATGTATCACTTCCCTTTATTAACAACAGGTAAATGGGCATTTGGGGATTTTCTAGTGGCTCAGTGGTAAAGAATCTGCCTGCCAATGGAGGGGACATGGGTTTGATTCTGGGGTTGGGAAGATCCCTTGGAGAATGTAATGGCAACCCACCCCAGTATTCTTGCCTGGGAAACTTCATGGACAGAGGAATCTGGTGGGCTATAATCCTTGCAGCCACAAAAGAGCTGGACATGACCTAGTGACTAAAAACAAACGGGCACTTTTAGTTTATTTTGTTCTGAGCGGCCCTAATATCTTTCTTGAATCTGTGCTAGATTGCCTGGATCCTATTCAGAATGAGGTTGTAGAACTGAATGGTCTTGACCAGTAGCCAGTTTTATGTTCAGTCCAGTTCTGTTGCTCAGTCATGTCTGACTCTTTGCGACCCCATGGACTGTAGCATACCAGGCTTCCCTGTCCATCACCAACTCCTGGAGCTTACTCAAACTCATGTCCATTCAGTCGATGATGTCAGCCCACCATCTCATCCTCTGTCATCCCCTTCTCCTCCCACTTTCAATCATTCTCAGCATCAGGGTCTTTCAAGAGGCATCTCTTCGCCTCAGGAAGCCAAAGTATTGGAGTTTCAGCTTCAACATCAGTCCTTCCAATGAACATTCAGGATTGATTTCCTTTAGGATGGACTGGTTGGATCTCCTTGCAGTCCAAAGGACTGTCAAGAGTCTTCTCCAACACCACAGTTCAAAAGCATCAGTTTTTCAGTGCTCACCTTTCTTTATATTCCAACTTTCACATCTATGCATGACTACTGGAAAAACCATAGCTTTGACTAGATGGACTTTGTTGGCAAAATAATGGCTCTGCTTTTTATTAAGCTGTCTAAGTTGGTCATAACTTTTCTTCCAAGGAGTAAGCGTTTTTTTTTTTTTTTTATTTCATGGCTGCAGTCACCATCTACAGTGATTTTGGAGCCCCCCCCTCAAAAATAGTCTGTCACTGTTTCCATTGTTTCCCCATTTATTTGCCATGAAGTGATGGAACCAGATGCCATGATCTTAATTTTCTGAATATTGAGTTTTAAGTCAACTTTCACTCTTCTGTTTCACTTTAGTTCTGTGTACTAAAGCAAAATCAAATGTTTTGGCTCTTTCTGAAGATCAGGCTGATGAGGTGTGAAACCTCACTTGTTTATTGTTCTCAGTTCCACTGTATAAATCTAGACAAGTGTCTGAGGTTCATCTCTATCATTTGTCTCTGTTCCTTCTCTTAAACTGTCTTCAACAAAAAGAATTCAGTGCTCTCTGAAATCTGATGTTTATTAATGTTTGCTTCAGTAAAAGTTGTCTTTTTGTAGCAATATCATATTGTCATACTGTAGCAATATGCTCTAAATTTGCATGTATCATAGGATAATAACTCATTGCAAAAGCTTTAACAAATATAAAGTATCTTTATTTGAAACACAAAGAGGATTTTTCCCTAGGTATTGTGTATGTGACAAGTGTGATCAGGTACTTGGAGACATAGTAATGCATTTATGGGTTTAAGGACATTCGTTATTCCTAAAAGAGACCTGTAATGTGTGAATTAAAGATTTCAGGATGAAGTAACCTAAGATATGATCACATTCCTCTTGGAAGGCTGACATGTAAGAAGAGGTCTTCAGAAGAGAGAAGATTAATAATCAGTAGTTATGAAATGAATCACAGAAATCTTTCTGGTGGCTTATTCATATGCATTTTTAAGTTGCTAGGGACATTGATAAAGAGTTTAGGTGGACAGAAACATTGTGAATCAAGAGGTAAATACATTGGTGAAAAATGGGGGCAGAGTAAGAAGGAATTACCTAGCTGAATGACCTGACATTCAAAGGGATAGTTTCTATCATCCCTCCATCCACCTGTTCATCTTCTATCTATCTATCTACCTACCTATCTATATTCTCTATCTGTTTAATGAAAGAAAACTCACTTCGGAAAAAGAAATAATCCAGATGTGCCAATAGAGAACCATTTAGCTATTGACTATCTTCCATCCATTGAGGTAGAATAGATATGAGAGAAAAATTAACTTTCAATTGCTATACACATTGGACAAATGGTTTTATTAAGGAGTAGTCAGATTTTCTTAAAGTCAATGTGGTGAAGAATATGTTTTCATAAGAAACATAAGGCAAAGAAAGTTTTCTGATCAGAACAGGATTTCCAGAGGGTACATGATGCGTGTGAGTTGGAAAGGAAAGGAGATTGCTGTAGATTGGAAAACAAGCAATATGAGAAGATGAATTTCACAGGGTCATAGAGGTAAACCAGGGTGAATAAAGTGTCACTTAGAGAAAGAACAACTTCTTGCATCATGATCCCAACTATTTGTTCCTCAGGATAAGATGAGAAGATACATAGGCAGACTTCACTCAATAGAATGGCACCCTTGAATTTGTTAGCAATGTTAAAAGAGAAACTGAAGGTTAATTGTTAATACTTAACATTAAAATGTTAAGAGCTTGTTTGAGCAAAAATCCACTCAAATCTGGCAGTGCCAAAGCCCTCTGTGGAGGGGAGCTAGGAAAGCTTTTATAAAGAGAAGATGGAAACAAAGTAAGGAAGGTCCTGATTGGCTACAGATTAAAGCGTAGTTAGGTGTTTGTTGATTGGTTTGTGATAGGTTTTGATTTCATAACCTGAGGCATTTACAGGCTTAGGTGTTGGCTGGATTACCTTTGCACCAAGGAATTAGAGCCTTCTCAGCCTGAAATTCTCCTGGTTTAATTTAAGAACAGCCAATACAGTGGTCTTAAAGGCAAATGGTGCTAACAGCTTGGAAAATATGTCCCTCAGCCTTCTCCCCATTTCATAAAATAACCAGCCATGAAATTTAAGTAAGCCAGATTATTCCTTTGTGTTTCTGAGTTTAAATAAGCAGCTGTATTGAGTATATTGATTTAACTTTTTCCTTCATTTAGATTCTGTCATCTTAATAAGCTGATTCACATTAGGAATACCTATTAGAATGAAATATTTCCCTAATGTGCACACATGTTAACTATTTATTAAAATAATAAGAAGAACTACTTGTTCTCAGGATTTAGATTATTATGCTATATATATATTTGGCTTAAAAAGCCATTTATTCAATGACTATTATGTGTGAATACATTTGCAAAATTAAATTTAAAAGGAATAAATAACATTAGATATTTTTAGCTAACAGGATGGGCATGATGCTGATGTCTTTACAGACTTAGTACATATTCATTTTCTTTAAAACTTATTAGAACTGTGACATAGTTAATCTTTATTTTGAGTTAATCTTTATTTTGAGAGTTGTTAAGCCTATTACAAATTTAAAAAATTTTTTGAAAGGTTCTGGTGGCTAGTCAACATATTTATTTACAATGAGATTGGTAGGAATTGTTTTGCCTCATAGATAAAACACTATTTTAGTGGGAACAAACTAAACAAACAAATAAGCACTTTTTATTTGCAAACAAATAAGCACTCCTGTGGATAGAGAAGGGGATAAGCAGGGACTCTCTGGGAATGCCATGGTAATTAATCCTATTCAAGATTTTAAAATCCCATGAACCTGTCAGGTATACAAAATAAGGCAGCAGAAACCAGGAATCAGGACAGCATTGGCAATGCCAGTAGGTAGATCCTAGTAGAACTGGGAATTACCTTTCAAGAGCTAAGGGTTTTGTAACAATAATAACGACAATGGTTAGCATTTAACAGAGAAAAGTAAGGCCTATAATTTTTGGTTTAGGGGCAGCTCACTGCTACAATTAAAAAAGCAATACTTTCTGGCTTACTTCACTCTGTATAATCGGCTCCAGTTTCATCCATCTCAACAGAACTGATTCAAATGAATTCTTTTAACGGCTGAGTAATACTCCATTGTGTATAGCCAGAAAGAAAAACACCAATACAGTATACTAACACATATATATGGAATTTGGACAGGGAAAGAGACACAGATGTATAACGGACTTTTGGACTCAGAGGAGAGGGAGAGGGTGGGATGATTTGGGAGAATGCCATTCTAACATGTATACTATCATGTGAATTGAATCGCCAGTCTATGTCTGACGCAGGATGCAGCATGTTTGGGAATGCATGTAAGAATTAAAGATTTTAAAATTTAAAAAAATAAAATAAAATAAAATAAAATAAAAAGCAATACTTTCAACTGTATCTGGAAACCATAGTAACTAGTTTCAAATACTATTTTGTTTTTCTTTAAGGCTGTTCCTACAAATAACTCAAAAGCTAAAATGTACTGCTTTTTTAAAAAACTTAACACCATGTTTAATTTCTATCACAGCACGTCTTGACCTTTATGAATGTCCACAGCAGTCTGTCCTCAACCACAATGAAAATTATTAGCAATTTAAAAAATGTTATTTTGCTTGTTTGTTTGAATTTTTATTGGTGTATAGTTGACTTATAACACTGTGTTAGTTCCTGCCATAAAACAAAGTGATTCAGTTATATATCTATATATGTATGTAATTTTTCCCCATTTAGGTTTTTATGGAGCATTGAGTAGAGTTCCCTGTGCTATACAGTAGATCCTTATTAGTTATCTATTTTATATATGGTAATGTGGAAAAGACTCTGATGCTGGGAGGGATTGGAGGCAGGAGGAGAAGGGGATGACCGAGGATGAGATGGCTGGATGGCATCACTGACTCAATGGACGTGAGTCTGAATGAACTCCGGGAGTTGGTGCTGGACAGGGCCTGGCGTGCTGCGATTCATGGGGTCGCAAAGAGTTGGACATGACTGAGCGACTGAACTGAACTGAACTGAATGTGTATGCATATGTGCTAAGTCGCTTCAGTCGTGTCCAACTCTGTGCAACCCCATGGACTGCAGCCTGCCAGGCTCCTCTCTCCATGAAGTTCTCCGAGCAAGAATATTGGAGTGGGTTGCCATGCCCTCCTCTAGAGGATCTTCCCAACCCAGGGACCGAACCCATGTCTTTCTCATTGGCCAGGCAGGTTCTTTGCCACTAGTGCCAACTAGGATGCCCTAGTAATGTATATGGTGGTGGTGGTGGTTTAGGCACTAAGTTATGTCTGACTCTTGTGACCCCATGGACTGTAGCCCACCAGGTTCTTCTGTCCTTGGGATTTTCCAGGCAAGAATACTGGAGTGGATTGCCATTTCCTTCTCCAGGGATCTTCCTGACCCAGGGATTGAATCCAGGTCTTTTGCATTGAAGGCAATTTCATTACTGACTGAGCTAGCAGGGAAGCTCTAGTAATGAGTATATGTTAAACTAAATCTTCCAATGTGTCCCTCTTTACCCTCTTAGCCCCGGTAAAGTCATAAGTTTGTTTTCTACATTGATAACTCTATTTCTGTTTTGTAGATAAATTTGTTTGTACCTTTTTTTTTTTTAAAGATTTCTCATATAAGTGATATCATATAACATTTGTCTTTGTCTGACTTACTTCTTTCAGTATGGCAATCTCTATATTTATCCATTTTGCCGCAAGTGCTATTATTTGCTTTTATTTACAACTGAGTAATATTCCATCATATGTATATACCAAAATTTAGTTTTTAAACATATTATTTGTAGCATATTTCCTTTAGAATGTCAAGGTACATTAAAAATGTTGGCACTCATGTTCAGAGAACCCCAGTGAGCCATACAGAATGCCTTGAAAATAAAATAGTTTTCATCCCACCAATGATTTCATATTGTTGTATTTCAGCTAGCCTTTAAAAATTAATATTGACCCTAATGATTTTTAAATGTCTTTTAACTAGCTAGACATGTTATAAAACCTAAAAGAGAACTTAGAAGATGTGATTATATCCATGTGATTCTTTTCTTTAAATACATTTATCACAGGGTAGCATCAGTTATATATGATCAAACAACTATTATTTATAATGTTAATTATTTATCCTCTGTCCTTTTATGTTGTTTATTTTTTAACATGATGGACAATCTACAATTATCTTTTTCCCCAAGTTTTCTAATAACTTGCCCCACTCATCCTTTCTAGAATATCAACTCCATAAGGGCAGAGTGTATTTTTCTTCCTTACTAATTAATCTCCAGTCCCTGGCTCTATTTATGACATTTGTTGGTTGCAAAGAAAGGAAAGAAATAAAAATGAAGGGAGGGATAGAGGAAGAAGGAAAGAAAGAAAGTGTACAAGGAGCTGACTGGAGAGCCAAGTAATAAAAGATCCAACCTATATATTACTGTGGGAAAAACTTAAAGGCAATGCCTGGAGATGCGTATTGTTACCACAGGAGTATATTTATTTCTGAGCCTTGGGCTTTGATATAATTTACACATTTGTCAAGTAAAGGAGTGAATATATCTGCCTCTCCTTAACTTCATAAATGTGATGGGTTTTCTTTAAAATAGAGGATCACTGAGCTCTAAGTCAGTACTAAGACCTTGTGATTCTGACATGTTCATGATTAGTTTGAGAAAAATAGTTTGCCAAGGATGAAGGAGAGCTCATGTTACTTGAATGTATTATCAAGCGGAAAAAAAATATGCACAACCTGAGAGTTATTAGTTAAGTTTTATTTAGGGCAAAATGAAGACTATAGACTGGGAGACAGCATTTCAGATAGCTCTCAGAAACTAGTCCAAAAAAATAGGAGGAGGGACAGTACATGTGATTTTGGTGAAGGTGGAGTACATGCAATCAAGCACATGTTGTTTTTCAGAAGGTTTCTACTAGTCTCATGAAAATTACTGCTATTCATGAAGTGGGGATATCACTGGGAAGGATTTTAGCATTTTTCTAGATAGGAGGAGATTCAAGGATTGGGCTAATAAAATCTCCTGAATAATCTCTAACTGAAGACCTGTTCCGCCAGTTTTGCCCAGAGCACAGAGTGCCTCATTTAAGGGAGTGTTAAAGGAAGGCAGCAGCTGCAGAGGCTGAAGTTTTAATCCTTATAGAGGCAGATGGCAAGTGCCAATTTGTAGTTGGCAATGTGAATAGTATATTTCTCTTAAGTCCATCATTTCTTCTGTTGTAGTCATGCATTCTGGGAAGCAAAACTCACTCAGAAGGACAATGCAGATGGTGGAGTGCAGTTCATTACACCAGCAGGCCCAAGGCAAAGTCTCCTCTTAGCCAAGGACCCTGACCAGTTTTTGTGAAAACCTTATATACCCTAAGCATACTTGCCCAAACCCACACCCAGATTCCCTGAAACTAGTCTGAACAAAGGAAAAAGAAAGACACAATCAAAGTTAACCTTTGATTTATATGCCTTAAACCTAGGTAGTTAACAATGGACAATTATCAATAGACTTGTAGTCATTCTCCAATAAGCGTAATAGAATGTATGATTCTACTTGGTTACACAGATAATTAGGGTATTCTTTTAGATGATGGAAAGCCCTGGGGCTCTTCCTTCCGGGGGCCTGGTTTCCCAGTTGGTATGTCGTTTCCATAAATACTGGGCATATAGCTCAAAGTCCACAGTCCAGCCTAAGATGGAGTCCTGCTTTCAAATAGATAGAGCCTGTTCTGTTTCCTCCTTCACTCCTATTCCACTAAGGAGAGTAAAGAAAAGAAACAAAACTGGAAGATTTCACTCCTCTGTCTCCAACCTCCTCCACAAATAGTCTCATCAGCATGACTTGATACCATCAAAATCACATGCACTGTATCTCTTACATGGAAGTTAATATAACTTTGGATTTCCAAATCATACCTTATCCCCAGAAATCTAATACCCATATATCTCACAGCAGGAGACAACCCTCTACATCTGCCTCTGGCATTTTCTGTTTCTCTTTCCAGTTCTTGTTGATCATCTGAGACACTATGTATTTTATAAGCATTTCTCAGAGTTATTGTGGTTTGCTTCCAGACCACTGTGGGCTTCCCTTGTGGCTCAGCTATTAAAGAATCCGCCTGCAATGAGGGAGACCTGGGTTTCATCCCTGGGTTGGGAAGATCCCCTAGAGAAGGGAGAGGCTTCCCACTCCAGTATTCTGGCCTTGAGAATTTCATGGACTCTGTAGTCCATGGGATCACAAACAGTGGGACACGACTGAGCAACTTTCATTTCCAGACCACTTCAGTCAAGTGAATATTGTAATAATGCAAGTTACATGAATTTTTATTTCCTAGTGAGTATATAGCTCAGTTGGTAAAACTCTGCCTGCAATGCAGGAGACCCTGGTTTGATTCCTGGGTCAGGAAGATCCCCTGGAGAAGGGATAGGCTACCCACTCCAGTATTCTGGCCTGGAGAATTCCATGGACTATACAGTCCATGGGGATGCAAAGAGTCCGGCCTGACTGAGCGACTTTCACTTTCAGTGAGTATAAAAGTTACATTTATACTACACAATATTCTATTAATTGTGCAATAACATTATATATAAGGGCTTCACTGGTGACTCAGATGGTAAAGAATTCACCTGTAATACAGGAGCCCTGCGTTTAAATCCCTGGGTGGGAAGATCCCCTGGAGAAGGGACAGCTACCCACTCCAGTGTTCTTGCCTGGAGAATTCCATGGACAGAGGAGCCTGGCAGGCTACAGTCGATGGGGTCACAAATATTCGGACATGACTGAGTGACTTTCACTTCACTTCACTTCATTACATATAAATAATGTATTTATCCTAATTAAAATATATTTTTAAATGACAGTATGTTCAGTGAATCTGGCTTTGCCAGTAGTCTCTATGTCAGATGTAACACATGCATTTTGAAGAGGTTAGACTGGAAAGGTTTTAGAACCAGAGCCAGACAATAAATGAAATAAGTGTCCTACAAGTTTGAATTCCCAGTGCCAGAGTGCTTAATGTATTACTGCTTCTATCTTCTTTTATATTTTCTTCTCAACAGTCAAACACACAGCTCTTTAAGGCTATTAGAACCCAGAATATCTAAACCAATTTTCCCATGATGGTTAAAAGGTCACAAGATAATAACTCCCACATTGAAACACCTCAGACCATGCCAAAGCTCCCATCAGGAAACAAAGGAGAAACATGCTTACCAGGAAGCATGTCTTAAGTAGGCTATTTCATTGAACAGAAATGGAATGAGGAAAATATATATTAAACAATGGATTTATGAAGGGATGAATCACTTAACCCCTCTATCATAGCATGGCCAAATATCGTTGAATAAAGTTATATATATATATATATATATATATATATATATATATATATAATCTCTCACTAGCCAGGACCATGCACTTTTCTAAAGCACATTCCTTAAAACAGCATATCCAGCTTGAGTTGTATTATCATGATCAAATCAAGATCAAGTCAAAAGCAAGCTAGTCTTATGCCAAAGTCAGTATTAAGGAAAAAGATAGACATCTGTTCTCTTGGTTTATACACAATTTACCTTGAATAAAATATTAGAACAGAAATTAATATGAGACAATGATGAAAGCTTCTCTCCCAACTTTCTGTTCCATCATTTCACAAAGAAGTATGTGAATTAAAGCCAGCAAAAATAGTATTAAAGTATCTGACCAAATTCTATTGTCACTGCATCCTAAAAATTACTGTGGTGCTGGCCCCACAGGTCTTTAGAAAGAGCATAGTGAGGTAAGATCAAAATCATTGCCCCTCTGCCACCTTGGAAAACCCTTTTCTCATCATCTAACAAACAACAGATGGAGAGTGGCTGAGAGCTTGGTTGCTTTCTAAACAGAAAAGCAGTATTTGTTTTCCCATTAGGCTTATAGGAGAGATAGCTCTAGCCATTAAGTAGTTTTGTTAATCCCTCCAGCTGGACTGTGCTAAAGCCAAGGGCTTTACCACTCACTATCAACCATATCTATTTATATGGAAAGCAGATAAACCACTCACAATTTTCCTCCTCTAAGGCAGCAAATGCCAGCTTAGCCAATGAAATTTGAATACAGTAAATAAGAATAGAGAGCACATTAAGTTGTGAAAGCTATATTTAGTAGTGCAAACACTGTCATTGTGTGTCACTACTCAGGTGACAGGGGCAGGAGCTGCTAGTGACGCATAGGCTAAGCTCCATCCTCAGAGCTGTCTCTGCAGCTCATCCTCACGCAGGCATGACAACTTTTAACACTGGGGTGTTCCATAAAAATAGCTCATTAAAATAGACATTATTATCACCAATCTGCCATTGCCATGACAAAGTCTCAATTTTTCAAACTATATGTAACCATAACATATACAAGCTGGTGTGGAAAACTCCAGTGAATTTTTATAATGAGAAGCATATTTGTATATATAAATCATTATTTTTAACATTAAATGATTATGTCTGAGTGTATACTCTATGTTTTACACTTGACTAAAACTGTTTATATATATATATATATATGTATATTTGTATTTATAATTGCACACCAACCAGGAGAAGGAGAGGTTGCTATCATTAATTTCTTAGTGAGAAAAGGTTGAGTGACTTGCCAGAAATTATAGAGCTATTAAGTAGCCTTGGCATGGTCTAAACCCAAAGCTGGCTGACTTCAGAGCTTGTGTTTCTTGATTGCACCAACTTTAACAAAACGTACACTGTGAAGCAAAGCTCCAAGCAATATGAACCACTTCCTCTGTGGACAAATATGAAAGACTATTGGACACAGCCATGAAGCTACCCAGGGAAAGGGAATGTTTGAAAAATCTTGGGGAGCCCTTTTACCAGACAAGCTATAGTCAAAATCAGTAGAGTCTTAAAGGGGCTACTGCCATAGTCTATGGAACAGAGCACAGAGCAGAAAAGCAATTTGGTGATTTTTCTCACCCATGCTTGGGTAGATTCCCGTCATCAATTGGTGCATTAATTCTAACAGGCTCCTAGAAACAGTCATTTGCTTAATAGCTCCTTTGTGATCCAGGGAGCTAATTCAGAATCCCAAATGGCTTCACTTCCAGCTGGGGAGGATGCTAGACAAAAGAGAAAAAAAAATCCAACTTCATTTTTCACAAATAATAGGAAGATGAAAGTTGGAATAAGCTGCTGACTATTTTTGTTGGGAAAGAGCTGTTCCATTTTGACATGGGTCACTGAGACTTAGGAGGCAATTTTCATGTAGAAGTAAAGTATCTCCTTGAGTCAATGTAAGCGGATCAAAGGAAATGAGTAAAATACAAAAATACCCCTTTAATGTTCAAGTTTACTGGGTCCTACTGGGAGATTTTTGTGTTAGAACTTTCAGGCTAAATTCTAAGTATCTGTATGAGTGTCACAATAAACTAAGTCAAATTTATACTTTTATGTCATTGAAACCCTTGAAAATGAATGTCCAGTAACTGAAAACCCAGGTTTCCTGTAAATTCAGTTCTTTGCTCAAGTGTAGACTTAAATACCTATAGAAATGTTAAGACACTGATATAATTGCATGATTTTAATTTTCTTTTCAGGTGATAAAACAGGAAGAACTTGGCAAGGACCTTTCTGATTGTACTTTGTATGATCTACTGAAATATGATGATTTTAACTCAGACAAGCACCTGGCTCTTGAAGAATTTTATAGAACATTCCGTGAGTATAAGATCCGTTCTCTAATTCCTCTTTGTTCTTTTTCCTGTTTCATTACCCAATATGATGTGTTTGCTTGATCTCAAAGTACAAGCTGCTACTTAAGAGAAGTGATACAACTGAGAAAATGTAAGGGTTTGGCTGTATTGAAAAGAATGTAAGAGGTAAGAGATTTAATATTGTAAAATAAAGAGCTAGAAATATTCAGTAGCCCTTGCTATCAGTTCTTGTTGATTCTCGTTTAGATATTAATTCCACAGTGCTGTTTCCAAGGTTATTTTAGACTAGGAACAGTACTTCATTGTTTGTCACTGCTTATCAAAAACAATTTAATTATTTACACAGTGACTCTTTTACCTTAGAGGTAAACTAAAGGTGTTTAATGGATAGTTTGCATATATGGTAACAAAATTATCATAAGAATGAAAATCTATATGTATGTTAAGATACTTTAGAATGAATGATATATGTATAAATGTTTGAAGACTTCTTCAAATTGAATGTGAAATTATAAAATTGCTTTTGTTTTAAAAAGCTACATCCCAGGTTATTCTTTAAAAATAATTCCAAAGGGTGGGGGGGGGGGGAAACCTGGGGCAGAAAAACAGAAAGGAATGTTTTCAGAGCTGTGTGTTAAAAATAAAGGGAAAAAAAATCATTAAATAAACTGATTGGTATTTGAAAATCACAAAGTAATCTAAGCTGAAGGGCATTTTAGATAAATAGATTGTCTTCAATATTTTATATGTATTCACATATGTAGGGCTTTCCAAATATATATACATGTAAATTTTTTTCCAAGATGACAGGAAATAGACTGTTTCATGTAAAAATATCATGTTTGAATTATGCCTGTCATACATCAGCTGTCTGATATTGGAAAAAATTACTTAAATCCCTAAACATTCATATAAATAATGATAGTAATTATCACATGATTCATTTTATATTAAACATTGATCATATTTTATGCAGTATTTGATACTAGCAAAGTAATAAATATGAAAGAGTTGCAGGTTATAAAGCTTTAAGGCAAGAAGTTAGTATGCGCTTCAGATTTAATTAAGCTGTATTTCCACTTTAAGTTGCAAGCAGAATACAAGATGGGATATCTCAGTAAACATTTCATCCTTTAAAGGTGTGTACAACTTTTCAAATGTAAGAAGAAAGCAGCATTATCACTGGAAGATCATGTGAAGAAACTGAAACATGAGAAGTTAAGAATTAAGTGGCTGAATTTATAATTGAATCTATGCCAAACTAGTTAAGAAGTCTATGTGCTTGTCATTGAACTTCACTCTTTAGCAAGCATTTTTTTGTGTGCTTAGGATAACAGGAATACTATGGTTTATCAGGAAAACATAATATATTATATTATTAAAAATCACATTATATTATATTATGTTATACGAAATCATTTAAGATAGGAGGAGATAAATGTCGCAGAAAGTCCTACACAAAATATTAAGTGAATTAAAAATATAATCTCCCCCTTGGGGAGTCAAGGAGAGGTGGTGAAGGCAGTAATAATTGAATGAGTCTTCAGGATGAGTGGATTTGGACTTTGTTGAATGAGAGATGGAAGATGGACAAACAGAATAGTGTCCGAGAGGAAGCAATGTTCCACTACCCTTCTAGACTTCTCTGACTGGCCTAAGGATCAAGCTGTCATGAGGCATATTAGCAGGAGAAAATCAAACAAAGTTTAATAATGTATATAAATGGAAGAGACCCAGGAAAACCAAAACCCTCACCTTAAGTAATAAAACCCTTACCTTAAGTACTGTCCTCAATGACTGAAACTCTTACCTTAAATGACTGAAAGTACCATCCTCAGCTAAAGACAAAAGAGGACTTCTGAGGGGAGGAAGGCAATTTTCAGACAGATGAAAAAGCAGATGGTTGGTAAACAAATGTTTGCTGGGCTCTGCAGAGAAAATAGAACATAGAGAGGAATTTTAACAAACAGGGATTTGCTAAGTTCCTCCCTGTCCACACCTAGTTCACAGTATACTTAACCTACAGTGACAGCTCCCTTCCTAGAACAGGTCTTCTATCTGCTTTCTTTTAGGCAGTTAGGGGGAAAATTGAAGTTACTGTCTCAGTCTTTTGGGGTTTGATTGTCTCTTTAGTACACAAGTAGTATGTATACTAAAGAGACATTTTAGGGTGTCGAGTGTGCTTCCTATTGTGGTATAAATAAAATCTCAGCTGCATGATATACCACAGTATTTAGAGAAATTAGTCCAACCACATGCTCTTTTCTAAGTCTGAAAGTCTATGAACTACCTATTATTGCTATTTTACTAACTTATTTTATTAAACAGGCAGTCTAATCTAACAACTACTATTCCACAGTCTCATAATATGAAGACACTGGGATGTGGCTAAATAAAAGTACTTGAAATTTGTTACAATAGCAGGAAATATTTTTAATGGTATATAAACTATCAAGGGTGAATAAGAGAATTAAATATGTTTCTATAGGATTTTTATTTAAAATGTAGTTATTGTTGACGCTGGAAAAGTGGAGCCAGAAAATAACAAAACAATGAAAATAAAGTGTGAATAACGTATTATTTTTGTGATAACATGGCAAAGACTGAATAGTGATTCCCTAGCAATATCAATACATAAAATCTTCTCAAGAATACTGCTATCTGGCCCCTATGAAGGGGAAAATATGATACTGTGTTTGAGAGATGATTTGATGCTGCTAAGGAAGGCAAGGTAGTTCAGTATATTGTAAAGAAAAATAAAATTATGCAATTCAGAAATCTGTAGCACCAGGACAAGCATTCAATGGAGACATAGTGAAACATGGTTTATAAAGGAACTATTGGGCACTAGGAACAGTTGAATTTGGATAGAAGAAAATCTATATGATTCTGTTGATGGCTGGAAGGTAATATGGTGTCAATTTTACAGAAATTATTTATAGGAAATGCCATGAAATTGAATGAATATCATTAATGATTCTGCTATTAGGTGAAAATTGTGTCTAATACAAAAGGTCTACATTTTTAATATTTTGAACCATAAAGAGCTAATGGGTAATGCAAGCACTTGGCAATCGGCAATCATGAGCTTTTTTCTCTTTGAATCATCACAAAACTTTTTCTTAACTATGATAAAATTATGCTAACAATCAATTGGAAAAGATAATGTTTTTCTAATTAATACTAGAATTATCTGGAGTGTTTTAATATTCCTTGTGGTTTAACCAAGCAGTTTTCCATACAGTTTTACATTATTAGTGTTTCAACCTTATTAAACAGGGCAACCAGTTCTATAATGACTTTTTGGAGAGAGCAAAACTAACTTGTATGGATTATCTGTATCAGCAAGGTATTTATATGTGAGTAGGAAACATATGCCTATTTCTTTCTCTCCTTCTGTTATAATACAACTACACCCACCTCAGTTTTGTGACAAGATTTGTGTAATGACATGATTTTTAAAAATCATTCTATTTAAAATATTAGTATTATGAATAAAAATGTATAAAAATAGTAAAAAAGCAATCCATTTTAAAATTATGTACTAAGTACCTATGTGTATAGAGTGCTGTATTAGTTAAAGTAACTTGAAAAAGATATTTCCTTTCCCTGAGGGATACATCATCTGAGACAGACAATGATAAAAATGACAGATGAAGGAAGGGTAAATACTAATCATTTTTCACACATAGAATTCATTCCCCCAGATAGTTTCTGAAAGGAAACCACAGAAAACTAAAAAGTCCCTAAATGAATATCCAAGAGCATAAACTAAGGCCCAGAGAAGTTAAATTTATCTTTATCCACTCATTATTTACTGCTAGATATAAGGATAGATAGAATTCTTGAATTCCAGTTAATAAACTGCTATCATATAAAATGGGAAAAAGGTTGCAAAGCAAACAGGTAAATGTTAACGGTAAAGAAAAAAGCCAGCTCACCATTGAGTGTTATTACATTATATTATAGTGCTGTTTTCATACTTATAAGGCTTTTCATAATTTATTTTTCATTTTGGATAAGATGAATTATTTTATTATTTCCTAATAAGCATTATGTGACATTCTTAATTTCTCTCCAGTGTTTTTGACATTAGTAAAAAATCCTTTGAGTTTTCTAAGATACCTAAATCCCTCACTCTCACTGCGAGTATCAAATATCTTAAATCATGCCGTCTTTGTTGAACAAACTTGGAAATCTGTGTAATGGGATCCAATAAAACTAAGTGAGGTCAGACATAGTTTTGAATATTTGGAGGAAATACTAAACCTTCTTTTCAAATTGTGGACACCCTGCACCCATGCATTTTTGTTGTCTCAATAGTAAAATGTGTAGATTTGCAGTGTAAACAGTGCTTAGAATTAAAAACAAATAGTATTTTTCTTAACTGTAAGGACTTGTACTGACATATAGAGACAGTATTTTATTTTCTTCCAACTGAAAATCAAAATACAATGTTTGATTAAGTTTGACTGGCCTTGAAATACATATTTTTGCTTCAAATCTGTAGGTAAGTGCAAGTAATTCACCATCAGACAATATGACCACACACAGAATTTCAGAAGCGATGTTCAAATGTTTATATATATTCAGTTTTGCACATTCAGTTGGGATAATAAAGTACAATTATATGACTATTAATTTTAGGAAATATTTGTCTTCATTTGGACATTTAGATTGCCAAAATTAGTGCAGTTGTCTACCCCCTAAATGTATATTTGTTTTGGAAATGCTTATCAAGTACTTAATTTCCTAAGTTAAACTATATATTGCTTTGATTTAAAATTGTATGAAGTGAGGAGTTTGTGTAATTCTGACATTCTTGAAATTTTATTAAATAATTATGAGTTGTAGTTCCCTAAGCCATTTATATACGCTTTAAGACACGTATGTGTTCTAGTGGTTACAGGTCTAATGTCACCCTTAAATATATCTCTATTCAATTCAGGAACAATCTCTATGTGGAAGGATCCACAGGAAGATACTTTTCTACTATGCATAAAGTAATTCAGTTTTTGCAAGCCTAATGCATCAATTGTGAGATTTATATTGAAACTAATTGTACAATATCTGTCTCTCATTTTTAAAAAAGAATAATTAGGATTCTAAATTTTTTTAATGCAAAAGTTACTTTAAGTCACCTAAGTCTTCATGATTATATGTGAAAAGCTTCTTAATGGAGTATAGATTTGATAGTGACATTATAAGGAAAAGAAAATTTATTTTTCTAGGAAATCACAGTTGCTGCAATAAAATGTTAATTATCGGAACCAACTCAAGCAATGAAATATGAGTATCATATTAACATTCATTGACATTACATCATTAGTATATGAAAGTTCTTTATTTGAGAAAAATAGCTGAATTTAGTGACCAGAATTTAGTGACCAATTAAGACTGTTGAAGTATGCGAAAGTGAAGAAGACAGGACTAGAAGAGCAGTAGCAATAATGTAAGGATGTGTCCATGTTTGGAAAATAGCTTACAAGTAGAATTAGCTGGTGGAGAAGGCAATGGCACCCCACTCCAGGACTCTTGCCCGTGGACAGAGGAGCCTGGTGGGCTGCAGTCCATGGGATCGCTAGGAGTTGAACACGACTGAGCGACTTCACTTTGACTTTTCACGTTCATGCATTGGAGAAGGAAATGGCAACCCACTCCAGTGTTCTTGCCTGGAGAATCCCAGGGACAGGGGAGCCTGGTGGGCTGCCGTCTATGGGGTTGCACAGAGTCGGACACTACTGAAGTGACTTAGCAGCAGCAGAATTAGCTGGATTAGATGAGTGATTACATACACATGGGAGGAAAAGGGTAGGGTCAAGGATAACGTCAAATTATCTAGTTTGCATACAAAGTTAAACAATGATGCTACTCATTAAGGTAGTAAGCACAGGAAGAGAAACAAGTTTGGGGAGTACATTTAGTTAAATTTTAGACATATTGACATATTCAAATAGAAAGTTTTAGCTGGAGAATCAGGTGGCCCAGAATCAGGTGAGAGCTCTGGGCCACAAGGAGAGACATAGAGCATGTAGTTAAAATTTGATTCTGTGGCAAGGATGGAGATATCCAAGGGAAGTACAGGAAGTCCCCTTCATATGAGCAAGTTCCATGCCAAGAGCAGATTCATAAGTCTGGTTTGTTCATAAATCCAACAAAGTTAGCCTAGCTACCCAACTAACACAATCAGCTATATAGTACTGTACTATATAATAAGTCTGTAATACTTTTCACACAAATAATACCTAAAAACACATTTTTAATCTTACAGTACCTTGGAAAGAACAGTAGTACAGTACAACAGCTGGCACGCAGGGGCTGGCATTGAGTAAGCAGGCAAGAAGAATTATTGGCTGGAGAAGGCAGAGGAGGTGGCAGATGGTAGAGCTAGCTGAAAGATCATCAGCAAGAGGAGATGAAGAGCAAGCTGCAATTTCACTTATGCTTGACACTGAGGGAACACATGGTAGCATCTTTGAAAGTTCACAACTTGAAGAGTCATATGTAGGAGACTTACTGCTTGTGGAGAGAAGAGTAAAACGGCTGTAGGAAACTAAAACTCAACAACATTAGCACGGAGAGAAAGGAGGAAAGCCAAAGGAGTACACCATCGTGGATTTTTAATAAGGAATTGTTTTCAAGGCTAAGTTCAAAGCAAGAAAGTATACAACAGATGAACAGGCACTGGACTGGCAATAAGGAAGTTATTGGTAACTTTGGTCATGGCACTTTGCAGCAGAGATGGAAGTATAGACAGTTAAGTGCTAGTGGCTGAAAAGTTGGATATAAAAAAGTGAAAAAAAAATTCTGAGCAAAGAAGCAGAGCACATAAATGTACATTAAATTATACATTTAGTTAAAATCTAAATTATATAAAACTCATTTGTGGTTATAGTAGTTAATGTGAATGGTCCTCTTTGGGAACATGGGCAAAAGAAAGACTTCTAACGTGCTGGCAAGCTTATGCTATTTATCTGGATTTAAAAATTCTGCACTGATTTGGGAAATGCTGCATTGGATTGATAGAACTGCTATATTCATAAAAGAATCCATACTGGATCATCGTAGTATAAAACTTTGCAGGAACTTTAGTTGACTGATTCACTGGAGAAATCAATCTACTGCAAGCCTTGACTACAAAGGTAGTTCACATGTGTGTATGGCTGCAATCTTCTGTGTTGGAGTGTGCAGATATGCCCTGATGGTTGGATAAATACAGAATCACTGCCTTACAGATGGTTACACTGTGTGTTATTTTTGCTGTGTCTGGGTTCCAGCCACTATAAAAAAAATACTATTACAAAACATGATTGTTGAAATTTTATGTATACACACATATTCCAAAGGGACAGTTTCTTGGTCTTAAACCAAAAAAAAACACAAAAACAAAAACAAAAACTTTTATACCCTAACTGTTAATAAAACAACAACTGATGAAGTAATACAGATTTGAACCGTAATTTTAAAATCTTCAAAACTGTAAGATTATATAACTATGATCTTAAATCTTTCCAATTTCAAGATGACTCTGTCCTCATCCTGTTTATATTACCTTAATCTGGTGTAGCTGATATACCTTTATGTTTCTCTTTTTACCTATAACCACTGGCATTCTACATGCTCTTATCTCTCACAGGTAAATTTTGTTTGTTGATCTGTTTGTTACTTTTAAGTGCAGACTCAATTAGATATTTCAACTTCTTTTATTTCAAGTGAAACACTTTTATTTACTTCTTGACATTTTGACTCTTCTGTCGTATAGATATTGAAAATAAGTACTTGTCTGAGACAAAGTGAAATAGAAATAAAAAATAATGAAATGGTAACTGACCAATTATTCTTATTTTTTACACTGTGACATACCTTGTGAATCACAATTTAGTGCATCTGACTTAAAATTACTTTCCACTTATTTCAGTATAATATTCTGGGGAGAACTTTGCCTGAGGCTGTTTGTAGATTTTCACAATCATATCTGTAATTCACTGGTAAATAATCTGCCTACAGTGTGGGAGACCTGGGTTTGATCCCTGGATGGGGAAGATCTCCTGGAGAAGGGCATGAGTACCCACTCTAGTACTCTTGCCTGGAGAATTCCATGGACAGAGGAGCCTGACAGGCTACAATCCATGGATTCATAAAGAGTCAGATACTGTTAAGTGACTAACTATTTTGCTTTCACATTTAAGCTTTGTTAACCCCCTATTCTTAACACCGGAGAAGGCAATGGCACCCCACTCCAGTACTCTTGCCTGGAAAATCCCATGGGCGGAGGAGCCTGGTGGGCTGCAGTCCACGGGGTCGCTAACAGTCAGACATGACTGAGCGACTTCACTTTCACTTTTCACTTTTATGCATTGGAGAAGGAAATGGCAACCCACTCCAGTGTTCTTGCCAGGAAAATCCCAGGGACGGGGGGAGCCTGGTGGGCGGCCGTCCATGGGGTTGCACAGAGTCAGACACGACTGAAGTGACTTAGCAGCAGCAGCAGCATTCTTAATACCAATTTCTCAGAAAAATCTTGAATTGAAGCTTGCATTGTCCTTTTGTGATATGAAACCATATCTGGTTGGCATCTCCTCATAGCGGCTTTACTGTGAAGATTCCAGCCACACTGCTGTCAAAGATCCCATCTATTTGGACATGAAACTGTGGCTGCAGATTGGCAACAAAGCCTTTGCTTCATTTTAAAGTAACTCAGATTCCCAAACTGAGTTCCTACTTATGGGATTTAAGTTTTTAATTGGCCAAAATTGTTCAGCAGTTTAAAACAATTGGAATGAAATATGTCACATTTAAATTATTAGCTCTTTTCTGAATTTCTTTCTCTAGGTTAGTTTGAAAGGATGCATTTTATCTAAAGTTTCCAATTGAAAGTTTCCTTATAAAAGTCTGTTCTGTCAAGTGATCCTTTAGAAAGGCATTAATTTACCAAGTGAGTGTTATTATGAACTATAAAAAGCGATACTTATAAATATATAATAGCAGATGAATCAGATATTTTTTAATTTATACTATTTGGAAGCTAATACTTAAAAATTACATTTCTGCTAAATTTATTTTTTAATGTATATCTATTACTTAGGCTTCTCTGGTGGCTCAGACTGTAAATAATCTACCTGTGATGCATGAGACCCAGGTTCTATTCCTGGGTTGGGAATATACCCTGGAGAAGGGAATGGCTACCCACTCCATTATTCTTGCCTGGAGAATCCCATGGACAGAGGAGTCTCTGGGCTACACTCCATGGGGGTCACAAAAATTTGGACATGACTGAATGGCTAACATGTTTGTTTTCACTTCATAGTTATTACTGTCTCTCTTTCTTTCTCTCTCTCTCTCTCTCTTTTTTTTTTTTTACCCGCTAGAGATCTATCCTATCATTTAAGTGAGTTCTAACACTTTCACAGAGGAGTTGTATGGATATTACCAGATAAAACATGAAGCTTTACATAGAACTTATCAATGCATATAGAAATCATAAGATTTATGTTCAGTGTCATATTCATTTGAATCCATTGTATCTTGTTGAAAAAAAGAAATGAATCAAAGTGTTTTAGATTTTCATAAATTTTAACCCAAATCATGTATTAATAAAAGTTCTATCAAGGTCTTTATTTTTTGCTTGCATTTATTCCACAATTCTACAGTTTTTTTTAAAGAAAGGATATTTATTTTTCTTGGGCTTCCATTCCTTGATCCTTGGGTCAGGAAAATCCCCTGGAGAGGAAATGGCAACTGCCTCCAGCTTTCTTGCCTAGAAAATCCAACAGGCAGAGGAGTCTGGAGGGCTACACTCCATGAGATCACAAAGAGTCAGACATGACTTATTGACTAAAATACAAAAACAATATTTATTTTTCCTATTGTAGAAGTTAAAGACCACAGAAAGACATTCAAAACAAAAATAAGAATCTATTTTAATTCCACCATCAGTTAAAATCACTTTGAGAAATATATATGACCACATTACTTTTATATTCAAGATTTCTTTTAATTCTACCTTCTTTTAATTAATTGCATATTGGAAACACAGCATCAACAAATATAGTCTAACATCATGCTTTTAATGACCTGCATTTGTATAAAGATATCATAATTATAAAAATTAAAATCATGATACTTTATTACTGTTGTCAAGCTATTATTCCTCTCCTTCGAGGTTAATGCTAACTCATTTAAAAAGAAGGAAAAGATTTTCCTTGTCCTAATAATTTTAATTTTTGTAGTAGTTGCATTAAAAACAGAAAAGAAAGAAGTAAAATTGATTTTAAAGACACTTTATTTGCCTCAATATATTCAAAATATTATTATCACAACATAAAATCAAGGAAATGATTTGTATAATTTTTCTCTTCAAGTTTTGAAGTCTACCATATATTTTATATGTCACCTTCTACCAGTGCTTCCCTAATGTTTCTTATCAATTGAAGTTTAAGCTGCATAATCCCTATTCACAGTTAACACCTCTAAAATATATTATCTGATTTTTAATTATCTTATTTTAAAATTAATGACTTTTCTCCTTCTGATCTAAAATAAATGGACCAATTATGTAAGCCTTTCATTGAAAACCTGTTCTAAGAATAAAAGGATCACTAGTCTGAGTTTCTTCCGTCCTTGTACTGAATGAACAGTGAGACAGTTTCAAGGAGCCCGTACATCCTTATATATCACAAAGTTTAATATCCAGTTTTGGAGAGTATTGAAAATAGTTTCAGACTATTGTTACCTCTGAGATCCCAAAGAATTAATACACTACACTCAAAATAACCTACATTACCAAAATATTCTGCAATGCCTCGAGGTCATCACAATGAAAATAAATGCATGAACATAAATCAAATCCCTAACGATTACACAGTGGAAGTGAGAAATATATTTAAGGGTGATAGAGTGCCTGATGAACTACAGATGCAGGTTCATGACATAGTACAGGAGACAGGGATCAAGACCATCCCCATGGAAAAGAAATGCAAAAAGCAAAATGACTGTCTGAGGAGTCCTTACAAATAGCTGTGAAAAGAAGAAAAGCTAAAGACAAAGGAGAAAAGGAAAGATATACTCATTTGAGTGCAGAGTTCCAAAGAATAGCAAGGAGAGATAAGAAAGCCTTCCGCAGTGATAAGTGCAAAGAAATAAGAAGAAAGCAATAGAATGGGAAAGACTAGAGATCTCTTCAAGAAAATTAGAGATACCAAAGGAACATTTCATGCAAAGATGGGCTCAATAAAGGACAGAAATGGTATGGACTTAACAGACAGAAGATATTAAGAAGAGGTGGCAAGAATACACAGAAGAACTGTACAAAAAAGATCATCACAACGCAGATAATCACAGTGGTGTAATCACTCACCGAGAGCCAGATAACCTGGAATGTGAATTCAAGTGGGCCTTAGGAAGCATCACTACCAACAAAGCTAGTAGAGGTGATGGAGTTCCAGTTGAGCTATCTCAAATCCTAAAGATGATGCTGTGAAAGTGCTGCAGTGAATATGGCAGCAAATATGGAAAACTCAGCAATGGCCACAGGAATGGAAAAGATCAGTTTTAATTCCAATCCCAAAAAAGGCAATGCCAAAGATTGCTCAAACTATTGCACAATTGCAGTCATCTCACACTCTAGCAAAGTAATGCTCAAAATTCTGCAAGCCAGTCTTCAACAATACGTGAAACATGAACTTCCAGATGTTCAAGCTGGTTTAGAAAAGGCAGAGGAACCAGAGATCAAATTGCCAACATCCACTGGATCATCGAAAAAGCAAGAGACTTCCAGAAAAACATCTATTTCTGCTTTATTGACTATGCCAAAGCCTTAGACTGTTTGGAGCACAATAAACTGTGGAAAATTCTGAAAGAGATGGGAATACCAGACCGCCTGACCTGTCTCCTGAGAAATCTGTATACAGGGCAGGAAGCAACAGTTAGAACTGGACATGGAACAACAGACTGGTTTCAAATAGGATAAGGAGTACATCAAGGCTGTATATTATCACCCTGCTTATTTAACTTCTATGCAGAGTAAGTACATCATGAGAAACGCTGGGCTGGAGGAAGCACCAGCTGGAATCAAGATTGCTGGGAGAAATATCAATAACCTCAGATATGCAGATGACACCTCCCTTATGGCAGAAAGTGAAGAAGAACTGAAGAGCCTGTTAATGAAAGTGGAAGAGGAGAGTGAAAATGTTGGCTTAGAGCTCAACATTCAGAAAACTAAGATCATGGCATCCGGTCCCATCACTTCATGGCAGATAGAGAAAGAGTGGAAACAGTGACAGCCTTTATTTTGGGGGCTCCAAAATCACTGCAGATGGTGACTGCAGCCATGAAATTAAAAGACGCTTGCTCCTTGGAAGAAATGTTATGACCAACCTAGATAGCATATTAAAAAGCAGAGACATGACTTTGCCAACAAAGGTCCGTCTAGTCAAGGCTATGGTTTTTTCCAGTAGTCATGTATGGATGTGAGAATTGGACTATAAAGAAAGCTGAGTACCAAAGAATTGATGCTTTTGAACTGTGGTGTTGGAGAAGACTCTTGAGAGTCCCTTGGACTGCAAGGAGATCCAACCAGTCCACCCTAAAGGAAATCAGTCCTGAATGTTCATTGGAAGGACTGATGTTGAAGCTGAAACTCCAATACTTTGGCTTCCTGAGGCGAAGAGATGCCTCTTGAAAAGACCCTGATGCTGAGAAAGAATGAAGGTGGGAAGAGAAGGGGATGATAGTGGATGAGATGGTTGGATGGCATCACCAACTCAATGGACTTGAGTCTGAGTAAACTCTGGACAGGAAGGCCTGACTTGCTGCAGTCCATGGGGTTGCAAAGAGTCAGACACAACTGAGCAACTGAACTGAAGTGGACTGGTATGCATATTCATCTTAACAAGATATATGCAAAGTACTTATTACCATGCCTTATCATTATTCAGTGCACAGTAATTTCTTGGCAGATTCCCCTTCAGATATTCTAAAACCAGTTATAAAATGTATTAAAGACAATATTTTTAACAAACATTAAAGAGTTAGTAGAATGAAATGTTAATACACATTTATCTTCACACTTGTATACAAATAATTGATGATTACCTATTTAAGGTATGTATGTTTGATTGTATTTAATAATTTTCAATTTTATTTTTTACTCCATTTATTCAACAACAAAGTTTCATTCTCGAGGAAATTCCATTCCAATTTCTCTCCCTCAATTTACAATGGACCTCTATTTCTGCAGTGTTAATTGGCAAGTGCATTTTTTAGCATATTCTACCATTGCAATCATCCTTAGTACATTTAGAATGAAAATTTTTCTATAACATAAATATATTTATCTTAAAATTTAATGGATGGTTGTTATATCCTTATGTGACAACTTTACAATATATTTAAGCTAAATAAATTTCTTAACAAAAATGGAAAGGAAACATCTACTCTTAGTGCTGTTTAGCTGCCTGACAGTATTTCATGGGACTTGGAATACTGTCTATCATATGCAATGTATACACTGTAAATCGTGCTCATTCTGACAGAAATTGTTGTTATAAAAGGGGAACAAATTTCAGTGTATCTGTTACCAGGCATTCAAGTAATGTTAGATGGACTCTTGTTATTGATGATCAGCTGGGACTAAAGCAAAGCATCTGTGATGTTTAAAACATTAAAGAAGTTACAGATTACTGATCATCTTGAAAGGTAATACACATTTGACTGCCTAGGGGAGAGTGAATGATTTGTTTCTTCTTAGTGTGGCTATAAATTGATTAGTAATCATAATTACACTTGAGCAAATACATAAGTAAATTAGACATCTTCGTATACGATATGTTGTTCTTGTCTATACCAAAAGGATGATCATTTTCAATTAAAGATAAGAGTTAGAAAGATAAGTTGGATGGAAGGAGGAAAGAGACAGAAGGAGTGAGAGAGTTAGGGATGGAGGCAGAAAAACAAAGAGAACAGAGATGGGAGATTAAAAAGAAAAAGAAGAAAGGGAAAGAAGAAGTGTGGTATATTTCACGTTAAGTATTCTATACTTTACATTTTATCAGTTGTACAAACTCAATTACATCCTTTTACATATTTACTATTTCATGTTACAATTATTAACTTTATTAACTTTATCCACAACAGCCAACATCTGTTATATTTTTATGTGACATTATCAAGGCTTATCGCTACAAATATAAAGATAGATAAGAGTTTGTCTTTTCAACTTGAGGAAATTAAACACTAAAAGGTGTGTTGTGTAATACACAAGGCACCAAAAAAGAGTGCACTCTCAGTGATGGATTCTGAGCAGAGATAACTTCTGAATTAAGTATATCTCCAAGTATGAGTTCTTAAGGAGACAGCCAGAGACCAGGTGATTTCCACTAAGGAGATCATATTAGGAAAGATCTAGGTGTGGGAAACTGCAAGCAGTTTGGGAGTCACAGAAGATGGAAGTACAAGCTGGAAATCAGTGAGAAAACAGGTTGAGGAAGGAGATAGGGAATAGATCTTGAAATTCGATGGATACTGAGAAACAGAGCTAGTTCACGTATAATAGGCAAGGAACTTGGCAGTGATATGGAATTATCAGATCTAAATTTGGAAGAATCATTTAAGCTGAGTGAAAGATGCAGTTAAAAAACAAGATCAGAATCAGAAAGAACAGCAGATTGCTGCTGTTCAATGATGTATTGAAGGCAGAGATTACACTTTCAGGAAATTTACTATCAAGTTGATGTCATATTGGAAACAGGAAATTAGCCCATGGCATGCTTTTAAAAATTCACCAGAACACAGCTGACTACCAGCTGCAATTTTCTAGGTGATACGTTTTGAGGGACTGAACAAGGGAAACAGTCAGTAACCAAGTATGGGCTTGAGGAATATTTAAGAGAAAATACCCAAAACATTTTTTGAAGGACACAGCTGACAATTTCTAGAAAAGATTCTAAGAAAATACACACATTTCAATTAAAGATTAGTTCTGATAAGAATTATATCAACCAGTTTCCTGTGACTAACAAAAAATACATTGAAATAAATTAATTGGTTATATTTCTTGTTTGTCAAACTTCAAATTCAAAAATATTCACATTATTCCTAGAGATCTTAATGTATCATTTCATTATAGTAGAAATAATTTACATATGGAATACAATAGATTTTTAAAAATGAAGTTTTGAAAAATTTGTTACACAATTTTTGAGCTACTGAAGTAACAAGAGATTAACTTTTTTTTTTACTGATATAAAATGAAGAATGAAATGATATCAAACCTAATTAGTTGAGCAAACTAAAAATAAACGAACAATTGTGATTAATGGTATAAGTTCAGTTGCTCAGTCTTGTCCAACTCTTTGCGACCCCATGGACTACAGCATGCCAGGCCTCCCTGTCCATCACAAACTGCCAGAGTTTACTCAAACTCATGTCCATAGAGTCAGTGATGCCACCAACCATCTCATCCTCTGTTGTCCCCTTCTCCTCCTGCCTTCATTCTTTCCCAGCATCAGGGTCTTTTCAAGTGAGTCAGCTATTCACTTTAGGTGGCCAAAGTATTGGAGTTTCAGCTTCAGCATCAGTCCTTCCAATGATCATTCAGGACTGATTTCCTTTAGGATGGATGGTTGGATCTCCTTGCAGTCCAAGGGACTCTCAAGAGTCTTCTCCAACACCCCAGTTCAAGAGCGTCAATTCTTCGGTGCTTAGCTTTCTTTATAGTCCAGCTCTCACATCCATACATGACTACTGGAAAAACCATGGCCTTGACTAGACGGACCTTTGTTGGCAAAGTCATGTCTCTGCTTTTTAATATGCTGTCTAGGTTGGTCATAACGTTTCTTCCAAGGAGTAAGCGTCTTTTAATTTCATGGCTGCAGTCACCATCTGCAGTGATTTTGGAGCCCCCAAAATAAAGGCTGTCACTGTTTCCACTCTTTCTCTATCTGCCATGAAGTGATGGGACCGGATGCCATGATCTTAGTTTTCTGAATGTTGAACTTTAAGCCAACTTTTTCACTCTCCTCCTCTGCTTTCATCAAGAGGCTCTTCAGTTCTTCACTTTCTGCCATAACGATGGTGTCATTTGCATATCTGAGGTTATTGATATTTCTCCCAGCAATCTTGATTTCAGCTTGTGCTTCATCCAGCCCAGCGTTTCTCATGATGTACTCTGCATATAAGTCAAAGAAGCAGAGTAACAATATACAGCATTGCTAGTCATATTTCTTTGACACAATTAATTTTGGTAGAATCTTTTATTAAAAAATTTCTATATTAACATTCTGAAACTACATAAATGATGGCTCAGCATTTTTTTTTTTAGTAATTGCATTTGTCCTAAAATATATGAAGTGGTAACATTTTCTTTTGAGATCAGGAGTTTATGTTACTGCTATAGTGAGTGACAATTCTTATGTAATGAATATTATTTTTATGAAGTTTGATTAAAAGTGCAGATTATTTTCCAGCCCTTCATACACATTCAACACTCTACTAACAATGCATAATTAAATATTTTAACACCCTGCAACTATGTTTAAACAACAGATGAAAGTGCCATATATGCCATTGCTTATAAAATATTCACATTATCACCCCACAATGTAACAAAGCAATTTTATTTTAATACATTATTTGAAAAAGTGTTTGTAATAGAAAAGTGGTGTTTATAGGCTTTTTAACTTAAAAAGTAGCATATTTTTATGTACAGTGATAAATATACACAATATCCTGCATTTTTTAGTCTTTAAGGATTTATTAACTTTAAATTTTGATTTCATACTTGGCTCCACAAGTTGTCACCTACTGAAAAATATTTTAGGATTTCCAGACATAACTGTTTATGGAGAGATTAGGACTCACCAATTTAATTGGGATCATTCTTCAAAGTCTAAGCTATATGGATTTACTTATTTTTGCCTTTTCAGCAAAGAATTGCATTCTTTTCTCTAGAAACTATTCACTCTGCTGGTACTTGATCTAATAAGGTAGAATAAATTACACCTGATATGTTCTAGCTCAAAAATTAATTTTATAATTTGTGTTATTGGCCTTTTGCCATTTTTTGATGCATGGATAGCCATTCAAAAAATGATAATTACCCAAACATGAAAACTTGATCTTAGTTCAGTTCAGAAGTTCAGTTCTGTTGCGAAGTTGTGTCCGACTATTTGGGAGCCCATAACCGCAGCATGTTAGGCTTCCCTGTCCACCACTGATTCCCAGAGCTCGCTCAAATTCATGTCCATCCAGTCCATGAGGCCATCCAACCATCTCATTCTTTGTTGTCCCCTTCTCCTCCTGCCTTCAATCTTTCCCAGCGTAAGGATCTTTTCCAATGAGTTAGTACTTCACATCAGGTGGCCAGAGTATTGGAGCTTCAGTTTCAGCATCAGCCCTTGAAATGAATAGTTAGGACTGATTTCCTTTGCAATAGACAGGTTTGATCTCCTTGCATTCCAAGGGATTCTCAAGAGTCTTCTCTAATACCACAGTTCAAAAGCATCGTCTTCAGTGCTTAGCTTTCCTTATGGTCCAACTCTCTCATCCATACATGACTACTGGAAAAACCATACCTTTGAGTAGGTGGACCTTTGTCAGCAAAGTAACGTCTCTGCTTTTAAATACGCTGTCTATGTTTGTCATAGCTTTTCTTCCAAGGAGCAAGCGCCCTTTCATTTTGTGGCTGCAGTCACCGTCGGCAGTGATTTTGGAGCCCCAGAAAATAAAGTCTTTCTCAGTTTCCATTGTTTCCCCATCTATTTGCCATGAAGTGATGGGACTGGATACAGTAATCTTTGTTTTTTAAATGTTTTTTTTTTTTTTAAATTTTACTTTAAATGTTGAGTTTTAAGCAACCTTTTTCACTCTCCTTTTCACTTTCATCAGGAGGCTCTTTAGTTCCTCTTCACTTTCTGCCGTAAGTGTGATGTCATCTGAATATCTGAAGCTATTGATAATTCTCTCAGCAATCTTGATTCCAGTTGTGCTTCATCCAGCCTGGCATTTTGCATGATAAATTCTGCATATAAGTTAAATAAGCAGGGTGACAATATACAGCCTTGATAAACTCCTTTCCCAATTTGGAATCAGTCTGTTGTTCCCTGTCCAGTACTGTGTTTCTTCTTGACCTACATACAGTTTTCTCAGGAGGCAGGTAAGGCAGATGGTAATCTCCTCTCTTTCAGAATTTTCCACAGTTTATTGTGATCCACATAGTCAAAGGCTTTGACATAGTAAATAAGGCAGAAATAGATGTTTTTCTGTAATCCTCTTGCTTTTTGTATGATCCAACAGATGTTGGCAATTTGATCTCTGGTTCCTCTGCCTTTTCTAAATCCAGATTGAACATCTGAAAGTTCTCAGTTCATGTACTGTTAAAACCTAGCTTGAAGAATTTTGAGCATTACTTTGCTAGCTTGTGAGATGCATGAAATTGTGCAGTAGTTTGAGATTTCTTTGGCATTGCCTTTCTTTGGGATTGGAATGAAAACTGACCTTTTCCAGTCCTGTGGCCACTGCTGAGTTTTCCAAATTTGCTGGCATATTTGAGTGCAGCACTTTCACAGCATCATCTTTCAGGATTTGAAATAGCTCCACTGGAATTCCATCACCTCCACTAGCTTTGTTGGTAGTGATGCTTCCTAAGGCCCACTTGACTTCACATTCCAGGATGTCTGGCTCTAGCTGTGTGATCACACCATCGTGGTTATCTGGATCTTCTTTATATACTTTTTCTATGTATTCTTGCCACCTCTTCTTAATATCTTCTGTTTCTGTTAGGTGCATACCATTTCTGTCCTTTAGTTTGCTCATCTTTGTATGAAATATTTTCTCGGTATTTCTAATTTTTTTGAAGAGATCTCTAGTCTGTCCCATTCTATTGTTTCCCTCTATTTCTTTTCATTGATCACTTAGGAAGGCTTTCTTATCTCTCCTTGCTATTCTTTGGAACTCTGCATTCAGAAGGGTATATCTTTCCTTTTCTGCTTTGCTTTTAGCTTCTCTTTTCTCAGCTACTTGCAAGGTCTTCTCTGACAACCATTTTGCCTTTTTGCATTCATTTTTTTTGGAGACAGTCTTGATCACTGCCTCCTGTACAATGTCATGAACCTCTGTCTATCAAAGCTAATCCCTTCAATCTACTTGTTACTTCCACTGTATAACCATAAAGGATTTGATTTAGGTCATACCTGAATGATCAAGTGGTTTTCCCTATTTTCTTCAACTTAAGTCTAAATTTAGCAATAAGGAGTTCATGATCTGAGCTACAATCAGCTCCAGGTCTAGTTTCTGCTGACTGTATAGAGTTTCTCCATCTTCAACTGCAAAGAATATATCAATCTGATTTCAGTATTGACCATCTGGTGATGTCCATGTGTGTGTTGTTGGAAGAGGGTGTTTGCTATGATCAGTGTATTCTCTTGGCAAAACTCTGTTTGCTTTTGCCCCACTTCATTTTGTACTCCAAGGCCAAACTATTACCAAAGAAGCAGTATCAATTGAGAGAGTATCCTTATACGTAGGAGATTTATAGTTCTAAAAGAGCTAATGGCTTTAAACTGAACAAGTTTTATGAATAACTTTATCAGATTATTCTGGTGAGTTCAGCTGAGACAGGATTTCAATGTATTGGATTGTTAGAAGCTACTGGGATGCTTGTTATGACTATCAGAGACCTCAAAGAGTTACAGATGGATGAATGCATACTTCATTCAGAGGCTCTGCAGTAACAGAAATGGCTTCATTTGCAGTCATTTTGTACTTAAGAATGTATGTATGGAAGAATTTGGTGTGAGAGTTGGTTTCATCTTTCATCACACTTTCATAAATAGATGGAGATATAATTCAGATTAGAACAATAGCATAATTTTCACTAGGACATTTTATAATTAACTATAGATAATATTATCCATGATAGTTGGATAATCATGTCAACTTTGATTCTACCAGTTCTTAAGTACCATTGGATACTTAAATCTATCTATAAATTTGGATGTACAATTAAATCATAGTCAGAAATATGTGGTGTAAGGAGACCAACCCTGGGATTTCTTTGGAAGGAATGATGCTAAAGCTGAAAAGGGATTGGGGGCAGGAGGAGAAGGGGACGACCGAGGATGAGATGGCTGGATGGCATCACAGACTCGATGGACATGAGTCTGAGTGAACTCCGGGAGATGGTGATGGACAGGGAGGCCTGGTGTGCTGCGATTCATGGGGTTGCATAGAGTCTGACATGACTGAGCGACTGAACTGAACTGAACTGAAGTATGAATCAGTTCGTTTCAGTTGCTCAGTCATGTCTGACTCTTTATGACCCCATGAACTGCAGCACACCAGGCTTTCCCATCCATCACCAATTCCTGGAGCTTGCTCAAACTCATGTTCATCAAGTAAGTGATGTCATCCAACCATCTCATCCGCTATCATTCCCTTGCTTCTCCTGCCCTCAATCTTTCCCAGCATCAGGGTCTTTTCCAATGTGTCAGTTCTTTGCCTCAAGTGGCCAAAGTAAATATGAATGTATTTCTTAATTAGGTTGGTAATTTGCTCAAAAAGCACTACTGTAAAAAAATAATGTCTTCACAGTCATGCACTTGATCCTTAGGCATCCCTGATTATATGCTTTTAATACACTGTTTGTCATTTAAGCAAAGCACTTATTAGTGAAAGTATAGAATTATTTTTAAAAAATAGTTGCATTAGTCATGTCTTGTAGTACCGATGGATATTGCTCCTGGTTTAGCATAACAGATTAAATGGTTCTGAACTTCCCACCACTGTAAGTAAATTTGCATATTAGATTCTATTTGAAGGGAGAAGAGAAGTATGTGTGACTTTAAAAAGTCTCCTTCCGTAAAAAACATATAGCTTCCAGCTAAAACATTATTTCAGATGCAACTGCGTAATTCATCTTGAAAAACTTGTTAATCTTATACTCATCTCTCAGTTTGAAAAAAAACAATCTGTGAATCTATAATTTCAAAACCAAATTATATTTATATTGATTTTTAAATTAGTATGCATATCTGAGATTGTAGAGAAAGAAGTTATAAATGTAGTAGATTTAAATGTACATGCAAGGCATTCCATGTTCCTGGATTAGTTAAAATGTCAATACTAACCAAAGTGATCTACATACACATGCTGTGCAATCCCTATTAACATTCCTGTGGCATTTTTGGCAGAAACAGAAAATATCTTCCAAATTTCATATGGACCCTGGATAGACAAATAAACTTGATAAAGAAGAACAATTAAAGGTCTCACTCGTCCTGATTTTAGAACTATAAAGCCATAGTTGAACCCGTGTGATACTGGTATAAAGATAGACATATAGAAAATTATGGAAAATCCAGAAATCAAATGATTTCAGCAAAAATTCCACAATTATTCAAGTGGTAAAGGACAGTCTTTTTGAACAGTTGGTGTTAGGAAAACTGGCTATCTACATAAACAAAAATGAAGTTGGATTCATATCTTGCATCATTTTCAAAGTTAACTCAAAATGGATCAATGACTTAAGAGTTACACACACACACACACACACACACATATATGTCATTCCCAGTCTTCCAATTAATCAAATGAGTACCTTACTGTATAGCAGAGGGAACTCTACTCAGTGCTCTGTGGTAACCTAAATGGGAAAGAAATCTCAAAGGAGGGGATATATGTAAACATGTAGCTGATTCATCAGAAACTAATACAACATTGTAAGCAACTATGCTCTGATAATTAAAAGAAAAAAGAGCTATATATATATAAGACTATTTGAAGAAAACATAGGGGGAAAGCTTATGACATTAGATATGGCAATGTTTTCTTGGATATGATGCTAAAAACATGAGCAATGAAAGAAAAAGAAGATATATAAACTGGACTTAAAATGAAAAATAAACTTTTGTGCTTCATAATATGCTATCAGTAGAGTGAAAATGAACCCAGGAAATGGTATTTGCAGATCTTATAAGGGGTTAGCATCCAAAATATATAAAGAACCCATAAACTCAACATGAACATAAAAAACAAGTCAATTATGGGCAAAAATGGGCAAAGGACTTTACATAGATATTTCTCCAAAGAAGATATGCATAAGTCCAATAGATACATAAAAAATTGTTCAGCATCATTAATCATCAAGGAAATACAAATAAAACCCATGAATAAATACTACTCCATACCCATCAGGATGGGTATTATCAACAAACTAGGGCTTCCCTAGTGGCTCCTGCAGTTTGGGAGACCTGGATTTGATCCCTGGGTTGGGAAAATCCCCTGGAGGAGGGCATGACAACTCACTCCAGTATTCTTGCCTGGAGAATCCCATGGGCAGAGGAACCTGCCAGGTTACAGTCCATGAGGTCAGACAGAGTCAGACATGACTGAGCGACTAAGCCCCTGGAATTGTAAGTGCTGATGAGTACAAGAAAAAATCAAAATCCTATGTATTTGCTGGTGGGAATGTAAAACATTGCAGCTGCTGTGGAAAATGGTAAATGATTCTTCAGAAAATTAAATATAAAATTACCCCACGATCCAGCTATTCCACTTCTGTGCATGTACTCAAAAGAGTCAAAGGCAGCGACTGTAGAGATATTTATGTACTCATATTCATTATTCACAATCTCAAAACTGGAAGCAACCCAGGAGTTCATAAACAGATGAAATGGATAAACAAAATGTGGTATGTGTATTCAATGGGCTATTATTCAACATTTAAAAGCAAGGAAATTCTGATCCATCCTTCAAAATGGATGAATCTTGAAGATGTGCTGAGTAAAATAAACCCATCACCAAAGAACAAATATTATATGCTTATATTATATGCTTCCAGTTATTTGAAGCTCATCAGATTCAGATACAAAAAGTAGATGGTTGTCAGGGACTAGAGGAGGGGAGACAGGTAGTTTATGTTCAATTCATACAGAGTCTGGGAAAAGTGAAATGATTCTGGACAAAGATGATGGTGGTAGTGTCACAATAATGTACTCTCCTTAATGCCACATAAGTGTAGACTTAAAAATGGTTAGTTTTAAATTATGTATATTTAATTACAATTTCAAACAAAAATAGATGTATCTGCAAATACTTTGTAAAATATATGCAAATGATCCGTGTTTATTTACTTTTATTACCAATATTATTTACTGAGTAGAATGGATATCTACCATTGCCATATGCGACCAGAAAATAATTGACTATTCATTATGAGTCAGTTTTGTTTATTGTAGGTGATTGACATCAATTAATGTACTGCTAAAATTCTCCATACAATGGATAGGAATAGGTTATACATTCCAGACAAATTTGTCCCCTTATCTGCATCCGTATTCATCTTTTCTTCATTATTTCTAGTTATAATAAAAGGAAGCACTTCTACTATCAATTCCTTGTAATGTTTTATATTCATTCTCTGTATCCATTTGTTTTACATCCTCTAAGATCTGAGTCTAAAAGGGATTCCTTTTCTATGGATTAACTTCTGTCGCTCACATTATCATGGCTGCCTTGCATTAATAATTTTAAGGACTTCAAGTCTTTCTCCCCTGAAACTACATACTTTCTTCAAACTGCCATTCTACTTGTACTCCTTTCTTATATAAACCTTACAGTTTCTTTTTTTTAATTTTTCTTCTTCTTCTTTATTTTTAAATTGGAGCATAATTGCTTTACAATGTTGTATTGGTTTCTGGCATACAACATGAATCAGTCATAAGTATAAACATATATATATATATATATATATACATATCCTGTCTCTTGTTTCCCTCCCATATCCCCCATCCCACCCCTCTAGGTCCCCTCAGAGCACCAGACTGTGGTCCTCTACTTATTCCACGGTCTGATCCCCATGCTACCACTGCAAAGAAGGTGCTGTTGCCAGTGGCAACATTACCTTGCTTGTTACTAGGTCCAATGAAACGTTTTTACATCAAGTGTGTCCTCAAGTGTGTGAATTTGCTTTCTAGTCTCTCCACTTAAACATTTGTTTTCTTGGTTTTGCACTCAACACATTTCCTCAAAAGTTATCTATTGCTGGTCACTCCTCTGTTGCTTTTATTGAGTTCCTTTACTCATCACATGAAGGTTGAAATTCTTCAAGATTCTGCCTCTGATTTTTTTTTTTCTTCTTGTCTAACACACTCTCTTTTGGAGATTGCGATCTGTACACTGTACTAATCCAATCAACACCTCCAACTAGATTTCTTACCATTTCTTACCATAACACATACTTGGCCCGCTGGAACTTGTCTCTTGGATTCTCATAACCAATTGTTCAAATCTAAATTCACTGTTTATCTCCTGTTAGTCTATTCTTCTTTCTCTGTTTCTATTTCAGATCATGACATCACCGTGTACTTAGTGACTAAAGCAATCAAAATATATTCTTCCATCTTTCTTTTGCTCCTCCAGGAATTAAAAAAGAAAATTATGTCGACCTTTTCTTCTAAAAAGTCTAAAATCTTGTTCATTCTGTCTTCCTCCCTACAAGTCTCTTAGTTCAAACCACCATTGTTTTTTGTGTGTGGAGTTCTTTAAAATATTTTTTGATGTGGACTATTTTTCTTCTTTTTTAAACAACTTTTAATTTTTGTATTGGGGTATAGCCAATTAACAACATTGTGATAATTTGAGGTGAACAGCAAAGGGACTCAGCTATACATATACACGTATCCATTCTCCCCTCAAACTCCTGTCCTATCCAGACTGAAATTGAGGGGACTTCTGTGTGCTACAGAATAAGTCTTTGATGATTATCCATTTTAAATATAGCAATGTGTACATGTCCATCTGAAAATCCCTAACTATTCCTTCCCCTCATTCTTCCTCCTGGCAACTATAGATTTGTTCTCAGAGTCTCTTAATGTTTAATAAGGAAGTCCATTTTTATCATTTTTTTAAAATTTCAGATATTAAGCGATATCATATGATATTTCTCCTCAGTCTGAGTTACTTCACACAGTATGACACCCTCTATGTCCATCCATGTTGCTGCAAATAACATTATTTCATTCTTTTCAATGGCTGGGTAGTCCGTTGTATATATGTAATATGGGGACTGTTTATAAATTCTTTACTGTTTCTGTTTTATATTTTGTTTTGGGGCCATGAGACATGTGGGATCTCAGCTCCTTGACCAAGGGTCAAATCCACATCCCCTGCATTGGAAGGTGAAATCTTAATTACTGGATCATCTGGGAAGTCCCCATCACCTTTTTTAAGCAGATAAAGCAACAGCTTTCTACACGGTCTCCCTGCACCCATTGCAGCCCTCTCTTACTCTGTTTTTTTTTTTTTATCAGAATATACTTCCTCAAATGCAAAACTCTTCCAGAGATCATTTTAATTACCATTCAGTCCCCTCAAGATAGCAAATGCATTCTCCTTAATATACTTATCTCTCAAATATATAATCCTTTTTTAACCTGACAGTACTTGGAGTTTTTGTTAGCTTATTTGTCTCATTTCGCTTTTGTTTTCTGCTTTGTTTTTTTCCTGATAAGCTATATTCCTGCCATGCTAAAATACTACCCAAAATGTTACATTCCTTCTTGCTTCTTGGTCTTCTGTTCTCTCACTTTAGGTCATAATATATACCCAAACTTTTCCTAATGAAAACTCATTCTTTCTTTGTGTCCTACTTTCTTCTCAGTTCCTCAAAGGCTTCAGTGAGCTTGCCTAAATATTCCTACACTAACTCATATTTCTTTAGCACACACTCACCCCACACACACTGTAATTCTCTGTTTATTTTTTTAGGAATTCTCTGTTCGATTGTGGGGTGCCTTAGATCAGGAGTATTATCTGTATTCACTTTCTACATCTTCTGTAACAAATTGCCAAAAATGTGTAGCCTTAAATAATACAAATATATTATGTTTGAGTCTGTAGTTCAGAAATTTGACACAAGTATCCCTGGCTAAGATCAAGGTATTAGTTCCAAGGTTTCATTTCCTCTGAAGGTCCTAGAGAAGAATTTGTTTCCTTGTCTTTTTCAGCTTCTAGAGGCCACCACAGTACTTCACTCATGGATCCCATCTTCCATCTTCCATCTGCCATCTTCAAAACCAGAAATATTGGGTCAGGCTTCTGCAAGCTGCCATCTTCTGGTTCTCTCACCCCTGTGTCCCTTTTCCAATTGTGAGAACCCTTGTGATTACACTGCCCTCCTCAGAATATCATAGAATAATCTCCCCATTTCAAGGTCAATTGATTAGACATTGTAATTTCAACTATAAATGAATTTTTCTTTGAATATATGCAATCTAACATATTCACAAATTCCTAGGATTAATATGTGGACATTGGGGGGAAGTATCACACTCTCTAAGAAGACAAGTGTTATGAATATCTATTTTATGAATGAAACAACTGTCAATGAATGAATTTTAAGAGATATCAAATTCAATATGATAATTTTGGTGTAAAGTTAATGTTTTTGCAATTTCTATGAAAAGCACTGCACAGACATAGCACTGTGTGAGTCAGTACAATATGGTGTAGTGTAAATTAGATGGAAATCAAAAGCTAGAGACTGGAATTTTGTTCAGTCCTGCTTTATCCTATTCGTGATTTGAAAAAAGTTAGTCTATCTTTCTAGTAATCAGGTTTTTTGGTGTTTTGTTTTGCTTTGAAGCATGAAGGTTGATATAGGGTCTGCCATTTTTATCCTATAAATTTTTTTTAAAAAATCAATCCTCTTCTTAGACTCTCTACAAAATTAGAATATTGTCAATCAAAGCATAAAGGAGTCTATCTTTTTTGAGATACCTGAATTAACATCTGGGATCGTTTGTCCTTGATTTGTCATTGAACCTGTATTTAAGGATGATTCAAGTTTTAGTATAGTTTTCAACAGATACAAGGCAACACTTGCTTTGCTTCTATGGAGCCCAATTACCCTTTCAAAAATAGAAGTGTATTAGGCTACTGAAGTTTTATTTTATTTTTTCAGGATTTAAAATTATTGGAATATAGTTGATTTACAGTTTATTAGTTTCAGGTGTGCAGTAAAGTTATACATATATGTATATCCACTCTTTTTATAAATTATTTTCCCATGTAGGTCATTACAAAGTACTGAGTATAGCAGCTGTTGTGCTATACAGAGGGTTCTTATTAGTTTTCTCTTTTACATATAGTAGTGTGTGTATGTAAATCCTATTTTTAAATGCACATTTAAATTTTAATCAAATGACAGAGGTGTTTTTCACCACCTCAAACTACTCCCATCCCAGCCTCCCCTAATTTTACATTTAAACACCTTATTTCTGCCCAGGTTTAGAATGTTGGTCTCTGAGTCTGTGCATTGTTCCAAATTGTGCATTTCATCACTTGGGGTCCTGAGGAGACTCTTGTTCTTGCCCTTTTCTATCTATAATTGCTCCAGTTAAGTCAACTTGTAGAAATGTTTGACTCACTGTGTAAAAAATTTGGCAGTTAAATCAGTAATGAACCATTTAGGGATAAAATGATATTAAACAAGTTCTACTACCTTGCTAGAGTTACCATAACAAAATATCACAAACCTGGTGCCTTACATAATAGAAAGTTATTGTCTCACATCTGTGGATGCTAGAAGTCCAAATACAAGTTTGGTTTGGTTCCTTTGTGGGCTGAATGAAGGATCTGGGCTTGGCCTCTCTCCTCAGTTTGTAGATGGTCATCTTCATGTTTACATGGCATTTTTCCTATACACATGTCTCTGTGTCCCAATTTCCCTTTTTATCTAAATAAAAACATCACTTATACTGGATTATGGATTACTCCAATAACCTCATCTTAACAAGTAATTACATTTGCAATCACCCTGTTTTCAAACAAGGTCACATTCTTAGGTATTGAGGGTCAAAGTTTCAACAAATGAATTTTGGCCTGGGGACAGAAATCCATGATACAAGTAGTCACGTCAAACACATTTTTAATAACTTAAGTGTAAAAATCATGTGTATGTAAATAATGTGAAGCATAGTTGTTGGCAATTTCCTTTACAAATACTGCATTAAATGAAATTTGGACAAGAATGTTTTTCTTGGTAAATTAAAAAAATAAAAGCGCATTTATAAGAGAGCTTGATTAAAACTTGTATGATTAAGGAAATTGTGCAAGTAATTTAACCAAAATATGCAACTAAATGAGAATAGTCAGAAAAACAAGTCAAGTGTTTTAAGTATTCTCAAAAATATGCAAATCATCAGGCTTATTTTCTAGTTTAGTATTTTGTTAAGGCAAATAGTTTTGATTTTGCACATAAGTTTTCAAGTAGGTAAAGCATTATTATTTGAATGTGATCAACACCAAATTAATTTGGTTAACTTTCTACTAGGTGTTCCCATTATATTTTTGTTCATTTTTGTAAGCTTTAGTATAACACAAGTTACACTTTGATCATAGTGTATTATATTAATTACCCTATCTCTGAATCATCTTCAGTGATAACTTTTCTAAGTTTTATTTTATTCTTATTCATATAATACTGGTTTTCAATGTGCTATCTCCCCATGTTCATTCTTTACCTTTCTCATTTTGTCATTGAGAAAAATCATCCCTAAGTATATTATGAACTTCTTCACAATTATTGAGCCAATTATTGAGCCAATTATTGAGCCAATCATATGTATTATAATGTTTTTTGTTTGTTTTAAAAAGCCAAAAAAAATAAAATAAAAACCAGTAACATAAATTGCTGCACTGAGAGCATTATTTAGGGGTTAATGGCTACTTCTGAACATAAGGATGCTTTTCAATAGACCATCATCTCCATTTTCTTGAATAAAGTCGACACTCAAAATTAAGTATTGTCCTGAAAACATAGTTAAGTCATAAAACAGTATATATTTTTGTTTGGTATAATAAGAGGATATATATAACATAATTGTTATCAGGTAAATACTGGCCTTTCTCTTTAAAATATCATATACACGATAATTTACAAAATAAGTAAAAATTTAGTTTTCTCATTTTTTATACTCTTTATCAATATGATCATCTGCTCATCAAATGGTCAAAAGCTGAGCTGTACTGATACTCTATATAAAGTATTGGTTCTAAATATTTGATATTTAAAATTAGTCATAGTGGTTATATTTAAATGTATCCTACTCAGATATGCTTTAAGTTTAAAGTTATAAGGCATATATAAAGTACCTGCTTCAGAAAAATCTGAACCTCCTTCCATTTCCTGCTTTTTCCTTTAAAATTTGTCAGTAACTGGAAGTCAGCAGTTGATGTTATGAAACATAAAAACAATAAACAAAAGTCGATGGTGAATTTATACAGTGGAAGTGAGAAACAGATTTAAGGGTCTAGATCTGATAGATAGAGTGCTTGATAAACTATGGATCGAGGTTGGTAACATTGTACAAGAGACAGGGATCAAGACCATCCCCATGGAAAAAAAAAGGAAAAAAGCAAAATGGCTGTCTGGGGAGGCCTTACAAATAGCTGTGAAAAGAAGAGAGGCAAAAAGCAAAGGAGAAAAGGAAAGGTATAAGCATCTGAATGCAGAGTTCCAAAAGAATAGCAAGGAGAGATAAGAAAGCCTTCCTCAGCGATCAATGCAAAGAAATAGAAGAACAGAATGGGAAAGATTGAAGATCTCTTCAAGAAAATTAGAGATATCAAGGGAACATTTCATGCAAAGATGGGCTCGATAAAGGACAGAAATGATATGGACCTAACAGAAGCAGAAGATGCTAAGAAGAGGTGGCAAGAATACACAGAAGAACTGTACAAAAAGATCTTCATGACCTAGATAATCATGATGGTGTGATCACTAATGTAGAGCCAGACATCCTGGAATATGAAGTCAAGTGGGCCTTAGAAAGCATCACTATGAACAAAGCTAGTGGAGGTGATGGAATTCCAGTTGAGCTATCTCAAATCCTGAAAGATGATGCTGTGAAAGTGCTGCACTCAATATGCCAGGAAATACAGAAAGCTCAGCAGTGGCCACAGGACTGGAAAAGGTCAGTTTTCATTCCAATCCTAAAGAAAGGCAATGCCAAAGAATGCTCAAACTACCACACAATGGCATTCATCTCATATGCTAGTAAAGTAATGCTCAAAATTCTCCAAGCAAGGCTTCAGCAATACGTGAACTGTGAACTTCCAGATGTTCAAGCTGGTTTTCGAAAAGGCAGAGGAACCAGAGATCAAATTGCCAACATCCACTGGATCATCAAAAAAGCAAGAGAGTTCCAGGAAAACATATATTTCTGCTTTCTTGACTATGCCAAAGCCTTTGCCTGTGTGGATCACAATAAACTGTGGAAAATTCTAAAAGAGATGGGAATACCAGACCACCTGACCTGCCTCTTGAGAAATCTGTATGCAGGTCAGGAAGCAGCAGCTAGAACTGGACATGGAACAACAGACTGGTTCCAAATAGGAAAAGGAGTACATCAAGGCTGTATATTGTCACCCTGTTTATTTAACTTCTATGCAGAGTACATCATGAGAAAGGCTGGGCTGGAGGAAGCACAAGCTGGAATCAAGATTGCCAGGAGAAATATCAAGAACCTCAGATATGCAGATGACATCACCCTTATGGCAGAAAAGGAAGAGGGACTAAAGAGTCTCTTGATGAAAGTGAAAGTGGAGAGTGAAAACGTTGGCTTAAAGCTCAACATTCAGAAAACTAAGATAGATCATGGCATCCAGTCCCATCACTTCATGGCAAATAGATGGGGAAACAGCAGAAACAGTGGCTGACTTTATCTTTTGGGGCTCCAAAATCACTGCAGATGGTGACTGCAGCCATGAAATTAAAAGACCCTTACTCCTTGGAAGAAAAGCTATAACCAACCTAGACAGCATATTAAAAAGCAGAGACATTACTTTGCCAACAAAGGTCCATCTAGTCTAGGCTATGGTTCATCCAGTGTTCATGTATGGATGTGAGAGTTGGACTGTGAAGAAAGCTTAGCGTCGAAAAATTGATGCTTTTGAACTGTGGTTTTGGAGAAGACTCTTGAGAGTCCCTTGGACTACAAGGAGATACAACCAGTCCATTCTAAAGGAGATCAGCCCTGGGTGTTCTATGGAAGGACTTATGCTGAAGCTGAAACTCCAATACTTTGGACACCTAATGGAAGAGTTGACTCATTGAAAAAGACTCTGATGCTGGGAGGGATTGGGGGCAAGAGGAGAAGGGGACAACAGAGGATGAGATGTCTGGATGGCATTACCGACTCGATGGACATGAGTCTGAGTGAACTCCAGGAGTTGTTGATGGACAGGAAGGCTTGGTGTTCTGCGATTCATGGGGTCACAAAGAGCAGGACAAGAATGAGTGACTGAACTGAACTGGACTGATGGTTGTTTTGGTTGGAAATTAATATATAGAACTCAAGTAAGTGAAAGTTCAGCTGTCTTCAACTCTTAGTTTTCCTTCCATCCTTTGAATTTGTCATGAAAAAATATGGCAAAAATATTGTTTGAGATCTACTTCATACTTGTGCCCAACTGGTGATAGAAAGACTCTGAAAGGTAGTGAAAGCATTAGTGTCTCAAATTAATGTTGCAGAATGTATTTGTAAAGTCTGAGAATTGTCCCACATTCAGTGAGCCTTCCTGTCTTTCCTGGTGCACTTCAGGATCAAATTCTCTTTCCGCTCACCCTCAAGGATGCAGGCATGTGCCTCCGTGTAAGCCAGCAGAGGGCCACTGATGGGCACACTTCATTTTCCTTTCCCTCAGTTTCCATAAAGTTGGGACCCAGTGCTTTATGGACATCCCAGGCATTAATAAAGAGTTAGATTGACTAAAGGGGATTACTGAAGTGTAGAAAAACAGTAGAAGAAGAGCTACTAAATATAGGAGAATAAAAGTGTTACTAGTGTAGAAGAGTTGACTAAAGGGGATTACTGAAGTGTAGAAGTCTACTGAAGAGTTAGATTTACTAAATGGGATTACAGAATACTGGAGTGGGTATCTTTTCCCTTCTCCAGGGGATCTTCCCAACCCAAGGATCAAACCAGGGTCTCCTGCATTGCAGGTGGATTCTTTACCAACTGAGGTATCAGGGAAGCTCAAAGGGGATTATAAACAGATGAAAAAAAGCAAAGACCCAAACTTTCAATTGGGCATTTTCCATAAACCAAAGCCGAAGCTTTTACATAGTTAACTCACAAAGTTAATTCCTTTGTGAATATCCCTGGTAAGGAAAGTTGTTTGCTCTGCTGCTCTCCAGTAATTATTCAAGAAATTTACTTCTTCTTCCAAGGTCCATTTTGTCAATATTCACTCAGTTTTTTGGCAATTTAAATTTCAAAGGATTTTCCAGGCTAATATTGGTTCCTTGAAGTGCAGATACGACTTTATTCTTTAAATTTTCCAGGACTCACAGTTTAATCTAACACACATACACACACACACACACACACCACCGCACAGACACAGACAATTCTGACAAGCTCCAATTTGCAAGACAAATTCTCTCATAACCCTATTCAGATTATGCACACCCTCTAATGTGTAGAAATAGGGGAAAATAAGAACTCTTGTAATTACTGTTTTTTGGCTACATATTAAGGGAAAATGGGAATTTCCTTGGCATGATCATTATTCTTTACTTACTTGTTTCCTGGGAGGGGTGCATTAGGTCACTATTTTAGTTACATCCCATTATCATCACTAAAGTCTAGGATGGAAATGAAACAGATGTGTTTTATGTACTACAAAATATATTGGTTAGTTTTAATAAAGCCAAAACTGCTAGTTAAGTGGTAGGTTCCCTCCATTAAATACATAACTATCTGGGTAGTTTCATTTTATCTTCACAGGAAATTTATGTCATAATGTCACTTTTTCTTAGGCAAAAATTTTTAATAATGTTTGTGTTTATTAAAACAAAATGTTAGTAAAACAATGAGTTAAATGACACAAGTAAACTATTCCCTGAAGATTATTACAGCATTAAATGTGTTTATTTTGGTGATTGCAGGCAAATAATATGCTGTAATCAAATGTACTGCTATAAATAATTAATATGATTGCTTTTTGAGAGCTCAAATATGTTAAATTTGATTTTAAAAAGTCACATACACTCAAATACTAAGCATACTGAGAGAATACTCCCATAATTGTGGAAATCTAGCTTTTCTGTTTCCTGAATGTGGAAGTAGACAAACTGATAAATAATCTCTTCCTCAGATTATGTTGTTTTGTTACAGTTTTGCATTGAAGCTAAGCCTAGATTAAACTATTCTGTTAGAAAATGAAGTTTTAGGAAAACAAACATTATATTTTTTGATGCACACTCTTTAGAAGAATGAATATACAGAGGGAATTCTTACTTTCTTACAAATTACACTGAGAACTCTGTATATTTAATTAAATACAAACAAAATGACAGTCTTATATTAAGTTCTCAGTAGCCAGTAATTTAAAAATAACTTGATCATTATTGATTAAATTATCCATACATTAAAAACAAATAAAATTATTGCTTGTATATACAAATTTTAAATTCTGAATCAAATAAAAAGTTTTCTTAATGAAAGATTGCATATAATTAACATATTAAATTAAGCTTCACTTTACTGATCTTGTAAGAAGCAGATGATAAGAAAAGATAGGGAAATCACCTAATTCTTAGATACTTAACTTAATTCTTCTAGATTGAATTCAAAGATTCACTATTTGTTTAGCAAAAATATTTTATTTTCTGATAAAGTCAAAGGGAATTTCATTAGTAAATATTGAAACAACCCCTTTAGTTTGAGGTTATTTTATTTTCAGTAAAGCACATTTCAAAAAGTTAATTAATGAATATTCATCACCTATCAGGCTAATCAGAGGTCACAAAAAAGTTAAATCAAAATATAATTTACTTTAATATTTATATTTAAACTTAAATAAAAAACAAGATCTGGAGATAGGAAATAAGTTGCCCAAGGTTTCAAAGGTCATTAGTTCACTGAAACTTCATCATAGCTCTCTGGATGCTAAGGCTAAGTTTTACTGTGACACTAATATGTCCTTTCTAGATAACCTGTCTTTTACCTATCTCTACACTAAACAATAAAAATTAAAACTGCTTAGAAATGTTTTACTGTCATTGTAAAAGAAACTTTAAATAATATTATTTATATTATTGGCATGTACATCTTACTTCCTTTATTGACTGAAAAGTTTATTAATACTTCTAAAATAAACCTTTATGAAAGTGCTCATGTATTGTGTAATGTTCAAAAAACAATGTTTCTCACTTTTAAAAATCATTCTAAAGTAGCATTGTTAAATCAGCAAAAATCTGTTCCTATTTTCCCACTGAATACACAATGTATATTAGAAGAGAGAAAATGAAAAAGAAAATCTTATATATGTACTTTGTATTGTTGTGTAACCTGAAATGGTCATTTAAACAAACTGGAAATTATAATCATTATCTTCAAATATAATGTTTAGATGATAGCTTCCACAGCTACCTATCTTTGTAAATGAAGTACCAACTTTCCATATATGTAAGAATTTATGGTGATGGTTTAGTAGCTAAGTTGTGTCCAACTCATGAGAAACCATGTCTGTAGCCAGCCAGGCATCTCTGTCCATGGAATTTCCCACACAAGAATACTGGAGTGGGTTTCCATTTCCTTCTCCAGGGGAACTTCCGAACCGAGGGATTTAATTTGCATCTCCTGCATTGCAGGTGGATTCTTTGTTGACTGAGACACCAGGGAAACCCCATTTTAACAAATTTTAATTACAAATTAAGTAGACATATATACAAACTTTAGTAAGTTTCATAAGTAAGAAATCTAAAACTAATTAGAGTATTCCAAAATTTATTATTCATAAAAAATTCACAAACTTTAAATAGGAGAAGACTTTATCAACTGATAAAATACATTTACAAAAGCCCTCCAACAATTATACATGAAGTTGAAAGATTGAATTTGGGGGAAGAAAGTGTGTCTGCTCCTTCTGCACTGTATTTAATACTGTTTTAAAGGTTCTCTCAGTGCTAAAAGGCAATAAAAGGACCTGAAATAAATATATGTAGATTAAAACTGAAGTCAAAATGTCTATTTGAAAACATTATTGTCCAAAAATTAGTTGTAGAAAAAATAAATGAATTTTTTAAAGACACAGATATCATACCAACATATAAAGCTCATCTGCTTACAATGAACTGGAAAAATCATAAATTTAGAAATCAATCGTTGAACACAATAGCAACAAAATTAAATATATTAAAGATAAATCTGACAAAAATGTGCAAATTAGTACACTGAAAATGACAATATTCATGAAGAAATTGAAGAAGATGTAAACAAATAGAAAAGTACTTATGCAGGAAACATAACATGTTAATCTATCAAAATTAGTCTCTGGAGAGACAAAATTGAAAAGAAAACCCCAGAGGACTTGGAGCTAAATCCAACCTTACTTATACAAATTTTAGAAAATGCAAACTTTTCTATAGTAGCAAAAAGATTCCATAGTTTGTCTGGGGATGTTGCAGGGTTGGAATTGGAGCAGTGCAAGTAAAAAATTACAAAGGGATACAGAAAAACTTTTGGGGTGATGGATGTTTTCATCTGGAGTGTAGTAATGACTTCATGGCAGTTTATATATTAAAACGCATCAAATCACATGTTTAAATATATGCAGTTTTTATACATCAATTTTATCTCAGTGAAGGGGTAAATTATCACATTACTTAAAATATTAGTAACGGACAGTTCAGTTCAGTCGCTCAGTCGTGTCCGACTCTTTGAGACCCCATGAATCGCAGCATGCCAGGCCTCCCTGTCCATCACCAACTCCTAAAGTTCACTCAAACTCACATCCATCGAGTCAGTGATGCCATCCAGCCATCTCATCCTCAGTCGTCCCCTTCTCCTCCTGCCCCCAATCCCTCCCAGCATCAAATTATTTTCCAATGAATCAACACTTCACATGAGGTGGCCAAAGGACAGGAGTTTCAGCTTTAGCATCAGTCCTTCCAAAGAAATCCCAGGACTGATCTCCCTCAGAATGGACTGGTTGGATCTCCTTGCAGTCCAAGGGACTCTCAAGAGTCTTCTCCAACACCACAGTTCAAAAGAATCAATTGTTCGGCACTCAGCCTTCTTCACAGTCCAACTCTCACATCCATACATGACCACAGGAAAAACCATAGCCTTGACTAGATGGACATTAGTTGGCAAAGTCATGTCTCTGCTTTTGAATATACTATCTAAGTTGGACATAACTTTTCTTCCAAGGAGTAAGCATCTTTTAATTTCATGGCTACAATCACCATCTGCAGTGATTTTGGAGCCCAAAAAAATAAAGTCTGACACTGTTTCCACTGTTTCCCCATCTATTTCACATGAAGTGATGGGACTGGATGCCATGATCTTCGTTTTCTGAATGTTGAGCTTTAGGCCAATTTTTCACTCTCCTCTTTCACTTTCATCAAGAGGCTTTTTAGTTCCTCTTCACTTTCTGCCATAAGGGTGGTGTCATCTGCATATCTGAGGTTATTGATATTTCTCCCAGCAATCTTGATTCCAGCTTGTGTTTCTTCCAGTCCAGCGTTTCTCATGATGGACTCTGCATAGAAGTTAAATAAGCAGGGTGACAATATACAGCCTTGACGTACTCCTTTTCCTATTTGGAACCAGTCTGTTGTTCCATGTCCAGTTCTAACTGCTGCTTCCTGACCTGCATACAGATTTCCCAAGAGGCAGGTCAGGTGGCCTGGTATTCCCATCTCTTTCAGAATTTTCCACAGTTTATTGTGATCCACACAGTCCAAGGCTTTGGCATAGTCAATAAAGCAGAAATAGATGTTTTTCTGGAAATCTCTTGCTTTTTCCATGATCCAGCAGATGTTGGCAATTTGATCTCTGGTCCTCTGCCTGTTCGAAAACCAGCCTGAACATCAGGAAGCTCACAGTTCACGTATTGCTGAAGCCTGGCTTGGAGAATTTTGAGCATTACTTTACTAGCATGTGATATGAGTGCAACTGTGCAGTAGTTTGAGCATTCTTTGGCATTGCCTTTCTTTGGGATTGGAATGAAAACTGACATTTTCCAGTCCTGTGGCCACTGCTGAGTTTTCTGTATTTCCTGGCATATTGAGTGCAGCACTTTCACAGCATCATCTTTCAGGATTTGAAACAGCTCCCCTGGAATTCCATCACCTCCACTAGCTTTGTTCATAGTGATGCTTTCCAAGGCCCACTTGACTTCATATTCCAGGATGTCTGGCTCTACATTAGTGATCACACCATCATAATTATCTGGGCCATGAAGATCTTTTTTGTACAGTTCTTCTGTGTATTCTTTCCACCGCTTCTTAATATCTTCTGCTTCTGTTAGGTCCAGACCATTTCTGTCCTTTATCGAGCCCATCTTTGCATGAAATCTTCCCTTGGTATCTCTAATTTTCTTGAAGAGATCTCTAGTCTTTCCCAATCTGTTCTTTTCTTCTATTTCTTTGCATTGATCGCTGAGGAAGGCTTTCTTATCTCTCCTTGCTATTCTTTGGAACTCTGCATTCAGACGCTTATATCTTTCCTTTCTCCTTTGCTTTTCACCTCTCTTCTTTTCACAGCTATTTGTAAGGCCTCCCCAGACAGCCATTTTCCTTTTTTGCATTTCTTTTCCATGGGGATGGTCTTGTTCCCTGTCTCCTGTACAATGTCACCAACCTCAGTCCATAGTTCATCAGGCACTCTATCTATCAGATCTAGACCCTTAAATCTATTTCTCACTTCCACTGTACAATCATAAGGGATTTGATTTAGGTCATACCTGAATGGTCTAGCAGTTTTCCCTACTTTCTTCAATTTGAGTCTGGATTTGGCAATAAGGAGTTCATGATCTGAGTCACAGTCAGCTCCTGGTCTTGTTTTTGTTGACTGTATAGAGCTTCTCCATCTTTGGCTGCATAGAATATAATCAATCTGTTTTCGGTGTTGACCATCTGGAGATGTCCATGTGTAGAGTCTTCTCTTGTGTTGTTGGAAGAGGGTGTTTGCTATGACCAGTGCATTTTCTTGGCAAAACTCTATTCATCTTTGCCCTGCTTCATTCTGCATTCCAAGGTCAAATTTGCCTGTTACTCCAGGTGTTTCTTGGCTTCCTACTTTTGCATTCCAGTCCCCTATAATGAAAAGGACATCATTTTTGGGTGTTAGTTCTAAAAGGTCTTGTAGGTCTTCATAGAACCGTTCAACTTCAGCTTCTTCAGCCTTACTGGTTGGGGCATAGACTTGGATTACTGTGATATTGAATGTTTGCCTTGGAGATGAACAGAGATCATTCTGTCGCTTTTGAGATTGCATCCAAGTACTACATTTCGAACTCTTTTGTTGACCATGATGGCTACTCCATTTCTTCTGAGGGATTCCTGTCCGCAGTAGTAGATATAATGGTCATCTGAGTTAAAGTCACCCATTCCAGTCCATTTTAGTTCGCTGATTCCTAGAATGTCGATGTTCACTCTTGCCATCTCTTGTTTGACCACTTCCAATTTGCCTTGATTCATGGACCTGACATTCCAGGTTCCTATGCAATATTGCTCTTTACAGCATCGGACCTTGCTTCTATCATCAGTCACATCCACAACTGGGTATTGTTTTGCTTTGACTAGTTTTCTGTGAGTATGGTTTCAGTGTGTCTGCCCTCTGATGCCCTCTTGCAACACCTACCATCTTACTTGGGTTTCTCTTACCTTGGACTAGGGGTACCTTCTTACTGCCACCCTTCCTGACTTTCAAAGTAGGATAGCTCCTCTAGGCCCTCCTACACCCGCGCAGCCACCGCTCCTCTGGTTGCTCCTCCTGGCCACTGCCCTGGCCTCAGGCGCTGCCCCTGGACTCCAGCGTGGGGTGGCTCCTCCCAGCCTCGGGCGCAAGGTGGCTTCTTCCGGCTGGGCCTGACCTTGAATGCCAGGTAGCGACTCCCAGCCGCTGCCCGTGACCTCGGACTTGGGTAGCCCCTCTTGGCCATTCCTGTGCCGTCGCAGCCTGGCACTCTTGGTCACTGCCACTGTCCTCGGACATGGGGTAACTCATATCGGCCTTGCTTAGTGTGCCAGGTTGCAGCCGCCCACGCTTAGTGCCACTTCATTTAATAGTGACTGGTAACTATGTTGGGCTACCCTGGTAGCTCAGAGGGTAAAGTGTCTGCCTGCAATGCAGGAGATCTGGGTTTGATCCCTGGGTCAGGACGATCCCCTGGAAAAGGAAATGGCAACCCACTCCAGTACTCTTGCCTGGAAAATCCCATGAACAGAGAAGCCTGGTAGACTACAGTCCATGGGATCACAGAGAGTCGGACACAAATTAATCATACAAAAAATAAATTCTCTCAAGCCCATAGCATGTTCAACACCTTATGAACCCAAATGTCAGCTATGGACATTAGGTATTATGATATGTCAATGTAGCTTCATCAGTTGTATCAGATGTAACGTCTGGTGCAGAATGTTGGTAGTGAAGAAGGCTGTGCATGTGAAGGTCAGGCATAATTTATGGTAAATCTTTCTATATTCTTCTTAATCTTACTGTGAATCTAAAACATATCTAAAAAAATAAATCTCATAGAAATAATAGATGATCTTAAAAGTCAACATACATACATTTATATCTTCATATTTTTCCTTTTACATGAGCACTAGCAACATGTTTGTTTGCTTGCTTGTCTGATTTGCAAGAAGTATTTTCATGTGTGCATGTTAAGTCACTTTAGTTGTGTCTAACTCTTTGTGACTCTGTAAACTATAGCTTACCAGGTTGCTCTGTCCATGAGATTCTCCAGGCAGGATACTGGAGTAGGTTGCCATTTCCTTCTCCAAGGGGTCTTCCTGACACAGGAATTGAGCCTGCATCTTTTATGTCTCCTGCATTGGCAGGTGAATTACTTACCACTCGCTCAGCCATGTACGACTCTTAGCAACCCATGGACTGCAGCCTACCAGGCTCCTCTGTCCATGGCCTGGAAAATCCCGTGGACAGAGGAGCCTGGTAGGCTGCAGTCCATGGGTCGCTAAGAGTCAGACATGATTGAGTGACTTCACTTTCACTTTTCACTTTCCTGCATTGGAGAAGGAAATGGCAACCCACTCCAGTGTTCTTGCCTGGAGAATCCCAGGGACAGGGGAGACTGGTGGGCTGCCGTCTGGGGGGTCGCACAGAGTCGGACATGACTGAAGCAACTTAGCAGCAGCAGCAGCAGTGCAACCTGGAAATTATGTCCCCCAAAATTCCATTTCTTCTAATTTTATATGGAATTATAGTGTTTTCATGTAGAATTTGCACTTACCTAGCATACAATTCTAATTCAATGTTCACATGGAAATCTTAAATATTTCTAAATCTCTATGGCTTCTGCAGTCAAGTGTAACTAAGAAAATGTAAATCAGTGTTAAATCAAAATTTATGGACAGTAGGCTCAGAATTCTGACTAATGAGCCAATGCTTCATTTCAGAGAAAGGGTTAGATTTGTTAGAATCTGACTGAAAGGTTAAGTGAAAGGTCAACAATTGAAGATAGATTCTAACAGCAGCAAACACTCTGTACTTGCTTTACTTATGAAGAGTCAATTGAGGCCATTGTTTAAGGACATACATATAAGAAAATCTTGATTTGTTCACTACATTCTTTATGAATATTTTCAGTTCAGCTCAGATCAGTTCAGTAGCTCAGTCGTGTCCAACTCTTTGGAATCCCGTGAATCGCAGCACACCAGGTCTCCCTGTCCATCACCAACTTCTAAAGTTCACTCAGACTCACGTCCATCGAGTTGGTGATGCCATCCAGCCATCTCATCCTCTGTCGTCCCCTTCTCCTCCTGCCCCCAATCCCTCCCAGCATCAGAGTCCTTTCCAATGAGTCAACACTTCGCATGAGGTGGCCAAAGTACTGGAGTTTCAGCTTTAGCATCATTCCTTCCAAAGAAATCCCAGGACTGATCTCCCTCAGAATGGACTGGTTGGATCTCCTTGCAGTCCAAGGGACTCTCAAGAGTCTTCTCCAACACCACAGTTCAAAAGAATCAATTCTTTGGTGCTCAGCTTTCTTCACAGTCCAACTCTCACATCCATACATGACCACTGGAAAAACCATAGCCTTGACTTGACGGACCTTTGTTGGCAAAGTAATGTCTCTGCTTTTGAATATGCTATCTAGGTTGGTCATAACTTTTCTTCCAAGGAGTAAGCGTCTTCTAATTTCATGGCTGCAGTCACCATCTGCAGTGATTTTGGAACCCCCAAAATAAAGTCTGTCACTGTTTCCACTGTTTCCCATCTATTTCCCGTGAAGTTATGGGACCAGATGCCATGATCTTCGTTTTCTGAATGTTGAGCTTTAAGCCAACTTTTTCGCTCTCTTCTTTCACTTTCATCAAGAGGCTTTTAGTTCCTCTTCACTTTCGGCCATAAGGGTGGTGTCATCTGCATATCTGATGTTACTGATATTTCTCCCGGCAATCTTGATTCCAGCTTGTGCTTCTTCCAGCCCAGCATTTCTCATGATGTACTCTGCATAGAAGTTAAATAAGCAGGGTGACAATATACAGCCTTGAAGTACCTCTTTTCCTATTTGGAACCAGTCTGTGCCATGTCCAGTTCTAACTGCTGCTTCCTGACCTGCATACAGGTTTCTCAAGAGGCAGGTCAGGTGGTCTGGTATTCCCATCTCCTTCAGAATTTTCCACAGTTTATTGTGATCCACACAGTCAAAGGCTTTGATGTAGTCAATAAAGCAGAAATAGATGTTTTTCTGGAACTCTCTTGCTTTTTCCATGATCTAGCAGATGTTGGCAATTTGATCTCTGGTTCCCCTGCCTTTTCTAAAACCAGCTTGAACATCTGGAAGTTCACAGTTCACGTATTGTTGAAGCCTGACTTGGAGAATTTTGAGCATTACTTTACTAGCTTGTGAGATGAGTGCAATTGTGCGGTAGTTTGAGCATTCTTTTGCATTGCCCTTCTTTGGGATTGGAATGAAAACTGACCTTTTCCAGTCCTGTGGCCACTGCTGAGTTTTCCGTTTTTCCTGGCTTATTGAGTGTAGCACTTTCACAGCCTCATCTTTCAGGATTTGAAACAGCTCCCTTGGAATTCCATCACCTCCACTAGCTTTGTTCATAGTGATGCTTTCTAAGGCATTAGATAAATGTATTTAGTTATATACATTTCATTTTAAATGTATTTTAAAAAATAAAATAAGAATTAATTTCAAATATTTATATTAAATAACAAAATACACATAAAATGGAAAATAACTCTTCTATAAGAAATTGCTTTAGATTTAGATACTTTATAGTTACTATTTCTTATTTGTTGTAAATGAATCCAGAAAAATATGATACCTGAACAAATCTCAAAATAACTCACTTATAATTCCTCTGGCACTCTATTCTGAAACAAAGCTTCCAATATAACGTGGAACTTTTATAATTATTGAAGGAATATTAGTTGCTTTCGAAGTTCTCCTGTCATGTAATTCAACATATGCAAGCACACACATACACAAGAATTGAAGCCACAAAACACAGGATCTGAATTATACTGGCATGAATCTTATCCACAAACATGAAAAAGATTGATATAAAATAACAAAGGCATTCATCTTGAATAACTGCCCCCCCACCCCGCCCCGCCCCATCAACACATACACTTCCAACAAGTACTGATTTAGAACATTCTAGGCTGAAAATATAACCATTGACCTACTACTATCGCCAACTTCAGCATAAATACCCTTGGAAATAAATGGTTATACCCAGAAGAGTAACATTTTGTTTGTGTTTCTTTCAAATCAGAAAGGAATAGTTCCTCCATATTTTTAAATAGACATTTATAAATCAGAATTGCCTTTGCTTAAAATATCTATTTTTGCTCCTCTTTTCAAATGTTTAAATCACTGACAAGAATAAAAAGGAGACAAATCACATATCACTGAACATGATGAAGTGGTAATTGCCATCTTTTTTAAGACTACTGGGCTAGAAAGAGCAGGTCTGAGGGCAGAGTTATTCAGAAGTGTGTTTTTAAAACCCATGAAGCTGAAAATCTGACATGCTCAGCATCGTAAAATATGCTCCACTCTCTGGCTCTTGGCCCCATAGATTTCAGCTTCCACTTAGAGGCAAGTGATGGGTAGGGGAGGATAAAACATTCATTTTATGAAAGTTACTTGGGGAGTTCTAAAATGGAGAGGGTGGGCTAGAATGCACACTAAAACTTTCTTAAACCTACATTTTATAAATGCATTTTGGTGTTAGGCCACACTCCTCCAATTGTATGTTGACTGAAAAGGAGGCAGCAGAAGCTTGGGGTTATTAAACAGCAGGAAAGCACATGTGGTGTATGTATGGCACTCTCAGAACTGAACACTGAGATGGAGAAGCAAACTCTGCTGGCCTCCTAACACGCTGGCTTCTTATGTGCCATTTCCTAAAATTGGTGGGAGATGGGCCATGAACTGTGACATGTTTCTGGAATTTTCAAGGCTATTCTCAAATGGATAATTAGGAGGCTGCACAAGGCAATTATGAATGAGCTGGAGTAGCAGTAATGACAACTGAAGGGAGTAGCACTTAACCTCATAATATTGGGGAAGATTTCTTAAATAATTTCTCTTATTTTAAGTGTTATTAGGAGATCTGAAAAGACATCATGTACCATTACAGATTAACTATATCTGCCCACTTATTTATATTTCAGATTTTGTGTGTGTACACACTAAGTCACTTCAGTTGTGTCCGACTCTGTGTGACCCCATGGACTATAGCCCACCAGGCTCCTCTGTCCATGGGATTCTCCTGGAAAAAATACTGAAGTGGGTTGACATTCCCTCCTCCAGGATCAGATTGGAAAAGACCCTGATGCTGGGAAAGATTGAGAGCAGGAGGAGAAGGGGAGCACAGAGGGTGAGATGGCTGGATGGCATCACTGACTTGATGGACGTGAGTCTGAGTGAACTCCAGGAGCTGGTGATGGACAGGGAGGCCTGACGTGCTGTGATTCATGGGGTCGCAAAGAGTCAGACATGACTGAACAACTGAACTGAACTGAATCCTTTTTAAAAATTTTATTCTATAATTTTTATACAGTAAATTGATTATCTGGTGTATATCACTGAATCACATGTGTACAGCAGTTTCAATTTTGTTGACTTTGTAAAATTTTTTCATCATTTTGTTCACTTTTTTTTTAGAGTAGGATGTGCAGATGAAATAAAATATACATCAGAGTGTCTTTTGTGAGTACGTGAGAATTTTCTATTGTTCTATCTTGAAATCATCATTTTATTAATGCAATCTAAGTTCTTAGCAATATCACATGCTAACACCTGCAACATAGGTTTCTGTTACTGCCACAACAGATTACTATAAATTAAACAGCTCAAAACAGCTTATATATAGTCTCACAATTGTGTAGGTCAGAAGTCATGGTACAAAATCACTGACTCTCATACAGTCAAGATCAAGGGGTAAGGGAGGTTGTGGTGTTTCTGGCTGTTCCAAGGATAAATCTGCTTCCTAGCTTATTCAGGTTGCTGGCTGACCACTTTCTTTCAGTTGTAGGGCTGAGAACTCCATTTCCTTTCTGGCTTTCAGTGTGTGTCTATCTTTTCTCCTAGAGCTGCCTACATTCATTTTCTTATTTTCCAGATTATTCTAATTTCAGCAATGGCTTGTGGAGTCCCTCTCATGGTTCAAATTCCACTGACTTCTCTTTCTGCTAAATCTCTGACACCAGCTAAAGAGAGTTCACTGCTTTTAAGGAATTATGTGAAAAATTAAGATCCACCTGGATCCAAGGTTATATGCTTGTTTTAAGGACAGGATGCTAATTATCTCCGTAGTCTCCTTTGTCACACACCATATTCAGAGGTTCTGGAGATTTAGGCACAAGCATATTTGAAAAGCCACTATTATGCCTAATACACACAATATGAGAGAACATTGTAACACAAGTCCTTTCACGTATCTCCTGCATCTCCTGTGTAAGCAGCAGATCCCACTCCTCTAGCCTGGACTGTACCTACAGATGGATTTCTGCTTTGCATATCCTGTCTGCTGCACTGATGCTTGTGCTTAGCTTTCTAAAGTGAGTGCTTGATAATCCTTACAAGCTTATCAACTGATTTCTCCCTGTTGCTAGAGTGCCTATATCCAGAAGAGCTTTCAAATTTAAACATCTTGGTAGCAGATATAGAAGTTTTCCTAAAATCCCAGGATTTTATGAGCTTATGCCATCAGCACAGAAAACACATCCTTCTCTTGGACTGTTTAGTGACAGCATACCACAGTAGCAGGCACATCCTTTGGAGGCTGCAATAACCTTGACTTCCAAATAGGAAGTGTCTAATGTATGCATTGCTTTCTTATCAGTTACTTCCTGTGCTTATTTACCCAGTCTTCTTGGTGATTCACTACATCTCCATTGAGGAAGAAGAGTATCTGGAAGAACAGTAACTTTCACTGCTAGTCAACTCATTTTTTGTTGTTGTGTTTTGGTTGTTATTTGTTTTTTTTTAATACCTCCCTGAACAACTAGGCACACTTCTCATTTCTGTGTAACACATTATATAGATTAATATGGTCTATGTAATGGTGGAAATCTAAGCATTAACATAGCTAAATCATAGAAGCACAGGTAAGATATTTGCAATTAGAAAGCATGTGAAAAATCTTCTTTTCTAGTGGTGGAAGTCTTTCAGTATCTTGAAGTTCTCTTATGGCCAATTCTTCTCTCTCCATAATTATTAACTGGAAAGTGGAGAAAGAGAGGAGGACAGAGAGGCAGAGAGTATTATATATATATATATATATATAGTTATCATATATATGCTATTATATGTTATATATATGTACATCAGTAATAGTTATGATTTCCAATAAATTCTTTGAATCAGAAGAGAAGAAATTACATAGATAAACTTATGTAAGTTCTTCCCAGCTCAATCATGTATCTTCCTTTCTCTGTCAAAGCTTGTTACTTTTTCTTACCAATACATATTTCCTATGTGATATATGCTTTCAGTTATATTGAGTATGTCTTAATCCTTATCTCTCTCTCCCCTCTAAGTGCAAACCCAAACATACACACACACACACACACACACACACACACACACACACACACACAGTTTGATAAATTACCATACATAATCCCTTGATTCCATCTTAAATTCAAAATAAGCCAAATTACCACTATCTCCTCTAAACTTATTATTCATTTATTTCCTCTGTGAGTAAGCACCAATTTTCCAGGCCCAAATGTTTTCACTTAGTGTTGTTTTCCTAATGCCTTAAGCAGACAATTTGTTATCAAGATTAGAATGCTATTTAGTTATCTCTCAAAAATGTCTCCATTTTATCCACATCTGTACTAGTTGTTTAGTCTTTCAGTATTGATTGGCTAGATTATTGCAAGTCTCCTAATTAATATTTGTTTCAAAAGTTCTCAACCTAATATCTGATTTTCAAGAAAATTAAAGATAACCAAGGAAACTTTTCACGCAAAATGGGTACAATAAGGATGGAAATGGTATGGACCTAATAGAAGCAGAAGTTATTAGAAGAGGTGAGGCAAGAATACACATGAGAACTATATTAAAAAGATCTTAATGATCCAGATAACCACTATAGTGTGATTACTCACCTAGAGCCAGACATCCTGGAATGTGAAGACAAGTGGGCCTTAGGAAGCCTCACTGTGAACAAAGCTAGTGGAGGTGATAGAATTCTAGTTGAGCTATTTCAATCCTAAAAGATGATGCTGTGAAAGTGCTTCACTTAATATGCCAGCAAATTTAGAAAACTCAGCAGTGGCCACAGAAGACTAGAAAAATTCAGTTTTCATTCCAATCCCAAGGAAAGGCAATGCCAAAGAATGCTCAAACTATTGGACGATTGCACTCATCTCACATGCTAGCAAAGTAATGCTCAAAATTCTCCAAGCTAGACCTCAGCATTATGTGAACCAAAAAGGTCTAGATGTTCAAGCTGGATTTAGAAAAGGCAGAGAACCAGCGATCAAATCGCCAACATCCATGGATCATAGAAAAAGCAAGAGACTCCAGAAAAACATCTACTTCTATTTCATTGACTACACTAAAGCTTTTGAATGTGGATCACAACAAATTGTAGAAGATTCTTCAAGAGACAGGAAAACCAGAGTACCTTATCTGCCTCCTGAGAAATGTGTATGCTGGTCAAGTAGGAACAGCTAGCACTGGACATGGAACAGTGGACTGGTTCAAAATTGGGAAAGGAGTATATCAAAGCTGTATACTGTCACCCTGCTTAGTTAATTTATATGCAGAGTACATCATGAAAAATGCCAGGCTGGATGAAGCACAAGCTGGGATCAAGATTGTCAGGAGAAATATCAATAACCTCAGATATGCAGATAACACCACCCATAAGGCAAAAAGTGAAGAGGAAATAAAGAATGTCCTAATGAAGGTGAAAGAGGAGAGTGAAAAAGTTGGCTGAAAACTCAGCATCCAAAGAACTAAGATCATGGCATCCAGTCCCATCACATCATGGCAAACAGATGGGGAAACAATGGAAACAGTGACAGACTTTATTTTTTGGGGCTCCAAAATCACTGCAGGTGGTGATTGCAGCTATGCAGTGGGAAGAAACTTGCTACTTGGAAGAAAACTTATGGCCAACCTAGACAGCTTATTAAAAAGCAGAGACATTACTTTGCGGACAAAGTTCCATCAAGTCAAAGCTATGATCTTTCTAGTACTCATGTATGGATAAGAGAGTTGGACAGAGAGCTGAGTGCCAAAGAATTGACGCTTTTGAACTGGAATGTTGGAGAAGACTCTAGGTAGTCCCTTGGACTACAAGATCAAACCAGTCAATCCAAAAAGGAAATCAATCCTGAATATTCCTTGGAAGGACTGATGCTGAAGCCGAAGCTCCAATACTTTGGCCACCTGATGTGAAGAACTGACTTATTGGAAAAGACCCTGATGCTGGGAAAGATTGAAGGCAGGAGGAGAAGAGTATGACAGGATGAGAAGCTGGATGGCATCACTGACTCAATGGACATGAATTTGAGCAAGCTCTGGGAGTTGGTGAAGGACAAGGAAACCTGGTGTGCTGCAGTCCCTGGGGTCACAGAGTTGGGCACGACTGAGTGACTGAAAAACAACAAGAGTGTTGTCAACAAGGTGATATTTCTAAATTTAAAAACAAAGCTGTGGTGCATATACGCAATGGAGTATTACTCAGCCATTAAAAAGAATACATTTGAATCAGTTCTAATGAGATGGATGACACTGGAGCCGATTATACAGAGTGAAGTAAGCCAGAAAGAAAAACACCGATACAGTATACTAACACATATATATGGAGTTTAGAAAGATGGTAATGATGACCCTGTATGCAAGACAGCAAAAGAGACACAGATGTATAGAATGGACTTTTGGACTCTGAGGGAGAGGGAGAGGGAGAGGGAGAGGGTGGGATGATTTGGGAGAATGGCATTGAAACATGTATACTATCATGTAAGAAACAAATCGCCAGTCTATGTTCGATACAGGATACAGGATGCTTGGGGCTGGTGCATGGGGATGATCCAGAGAGATGATATGGGGTGGGAGGTGGGAGGGGGGTTCAGGATTGGAAACTCATGTACACCCGTGGTGGATTCAGGTTGGTGTATGGCAAAACCAATATGGTATTGTAAAGTAAAATAAAATTAAAATTAAAATTAAAAAAAAAAAAGCTGTTGCTATTCTCCTGTAAGTCTCTCAAAGTGTCTCTCTGTCTTGGAGGATCAAGCTGGACTTTGTAGATTCTGCTCTCTGCTTTCATTTTAGGCACCATTGTAGCTATCTCCCTCTTTTTCCTCATCATATAACTTTTCATCCTCACAGGTTTTGTTTCAACACTTTCAGGATATGTCTTGCTTTGTTACAAACCATGGTTTTTAAAAAGCTACTCTCTTTTCCTTGCACACATTTTCCTGTCTTTTCTCTATTTCAAGTTTTGCAAAACTAAGACATCACCTGTTTCAGAAAGCCTGGTCTTGTATTGACAATTATCTATTTATCTAATGCTATGGTAGGTAATGGGAAGGTAGGTAATGCTATGGTAGGTAAAAATGTCACCCAATTCCACATAAAAAAATACAGGATTAGGATCGGGGACAGAGCTTTTAGGGAACAAATGATAACTTTCAGACAACTATTCAGCAATTTGGCAGTTTGGCCATTCAATAAAAAAAAGTGAAATGATATTTGGCCCACCGGCCAGCCTTTCTTTGTTCAATAATTTTTTATCTCCTTCACAAAACTACTAAGCAGAATCATATGTGCCTACCTGGGGCTGGAGCTATATCTGAATCTGGTTGAATTTCAATCAGGAATAACACACAGTCTTTCTACCTAATTTTGGCTTCATACTTGTAAAGAATGAATAATTCAAGTTATTTAAAAATATATTGAAACAAAAATAATTAAAGGCAACTATTATCTCAAAATATAGTATTATGAGATAAATAAAGAAGTCAGTTTTCAAAATGATGTTTATAAAATCAGCAGCACCAGGACCCCTCACCTGCGTACATCCTCAGGCACTGTAACTTTCAGTACAGAAGCTTTATATCTGCCTCCTAGTTCAGATTCATATTATGCAGGCAATATCTCTGACAATCAGAATATCTCTGTAAAATGGCTCATTTCTATTTAAGTTTTAAACTAAAACTTGTATATATAATACACGAGATAAAATATGCTTTTATTGTACTTTAATGCTTTTGTTCATCCAAACACAGAAGCAATACAAATTACATGAAAATGTTTTTCTCTTTGTTGATTTCTTGCCAGAGCACTGATTGCCTCTTTGAATGTTAGGATTTTTGATTGATAATAACTTCTTTAATCTTTAGTAGTTTGAGAATATCAGCTCCCAGATGAACTGTTTTATCTATATACTTATTTAATTATTTAACTATTTATGTGCACATAACATACTTTTAATATTTAAGATAGTGAAAGGGATGATTGTACATTTTAGTTCTTGTAAAATATGGTGCTTTTAATAATAATCATAGGTGATGCCAGTAACATTAAAACCTCTATTAATATTTCCTTCCAATATTTTTCTGTCTATAGTATATATTTAGTTAATTTTTTAGAATTATATTCATATAATATATTAGAGTGCATTCAAATTCTTTTCAATTATCATCACATCAAAATTGTTCACATTGCCAAATAGTCTTTTTAGTTTGAATCCACTGTAGAAGCAGAATAGCCCAGTGTACTGTGGAGCCAGATGGCCTGTGTTTACACCCTGACTCTACTGCTCTCATTTTTACCTTAAGTAGATTACTTAATCAACTCTTTCCTCAGCTATGATATAGGGATTATAATGCAACCTATCTAATAGGGTGGTAATGAGAACTAAAAGACTAAATATATATATACTGTCTCTTAAAGTCTTTAGAACACAGCCAGAACACTCACTCTAATCATTGCTCTTATAATTTAGGTAATCTTTCTCCTTGAATATGCAGATGATTCCAAGGATTAAAGTATATTATGGAGTTTGTCTTTTCACAGAAGCACTGAATTGCATTGGCAAAAATGCTTGCTATCACTAAATCCTTTAAATAATTTTTTCCAAAAATATGTATAAATATCGGTTATACATTATGTAATATTTTCATATATGTATTTATATATATTCTACTTTATCTGTCAAGTTATTATTATATGTATAGGCTATGAAATAAATAATATTGAAGGATTTACAGACTCAATGGTGCATAATTGTGAGGCTCTTTCTCTTTTTCCCAAATAATTCACCTTCCTGGAGGTATCCATTTCACAAATCACTTAAGTGAATTTCCGAAATCATCCCAAACATGTACAAGCAATTATGAATTGTTAGAATTTGATGTTCATGCATCTACATATTGTTTGTTTCCATTAATTGTATTACGTGTCCATTCGCTTCAGTCGTGTCCACCTCTTTGTGCCCTATGAACTGTAGCCTGCCAGACTCCTCTGTCCAAGGGATTCTCTAGGCAAGAATACTGAAGTGGGTTGCCATGCCCTCCTTCAAGGGTTCTTCCCCACCCAGGGATCAAACCATGTCTCCTCCATCTCCTGCATAGCAGGAGGATTCTTTACCTCTGTGTCACTGGGAAAGTCTTGACTATATTATATTTCATATTAAAGCTTGTATCTCTAATTTTCATTTTAAAAAGTTTGTATGTCTTTTCCCAAATGCTTAGCATTTAACTTGGATTCATGTCATTCACGTAGGATATAACCTTCAAAAAATTTTTACAGATAAGAGATAATTATTAAAAGTAATTAATAAGTTTTCTGAATAGAGTTGTATATGTGATTATCTCTTTATTGTTTCCAGATTAAAACTAAAACAATCCAAAAAACCGTAACACAAAAAAAATTTTCATTAAAGGCCACATCTGTGCATTGTACAATGTCTTTTAATATATTATATTCTAAAGGAAATCTATATGTATGTGTGTTCAGTTGCTAAGGCATGTGCTACTCTTTTATGACTCCATGGACTATAGCCTGCTAGGCTCCTCTGTCGATTTCCCAGGCAAGAATACTGGAGTGGGTTGCCAAAATTTCCTTCTCCAGGGGATCTTTCCATAACAGGGATTGAACCCAGGAAATCTATAAAATGGTTCATAACGTTATTCCTTATATGGCTGTGTGTTTACATACGTATATGTGTATGTACATGTTTTGTCTAAAGTGTACGTGGATACCTTTTCACTAACATTTCCATTAATTTTGTCTGGAATATGAATTTTCTTCATTTTTTCAGTTTAAAAAAGGAGGATTACTTCTATTAAAATTGCATTATACTATAAATGGAAAATCTTAGATACACCTATAGAAAATGACTAGAGTTCATCAATGAATTCAGTAAGGTTGTTGGATACAAAATTTATATATATATATATATATATATATATATATATATAAATCTCTTCTATTTCTATACAGTAACAATGAAGTTTCAGAAAGAGAAATTAAGGAAACAATCCCATTTATCATTTGCCATCACATCAAAAATAATAAAATAAACCTATCTAAGGAGGTAGAACATCAGTGCTCCAAACACTATAAGACACTAATGAGAGAAGTTGTTGATGACACACACAGTTGGAAAATTATTCTATGTTCTTAGACTGGAATAATCAATATTGTTAATTGACCATACTACCTAAGGCATCTACATATTTGATGGAAATGCCATAGCCATTTTGATGAAATATGTAGATGTGTGCGTGTGTGTGTGTGTGTGTGTGTGTGCGTGCGTGTGTGTAACCTGCCAGACTCCTCTGTCCATGGAATTTTCCAGGAAAGAATAATGAAGTGTGTAGCCATTACCTTCTCCAGGTGATCTTCTCAACCCAGGGATTGAACCAGATCTCCTGCACTGCAGACAAGTTCTTTACCATCTCAGCAACCAGGGAAGCTGTATACCTATCAAAATACCAGTGTCATTTTTCACAGAACTAGAAAAAATGATTTTAAAATTTATTTGAAATACAGAACATCTCAAATAGCCAAAACAATCTTGAGAAAGAGGAGCAGAGTAGGACAAATCATGCTCCCTGACTTCAGACTGCTGTCATGCCATCAAAATGCTATGGTTCTGGCACAAAAAAAAGGCACATGAAACAGTGTAGAATCCAGAGATAAAACCGTGCACTTATGGTAAATTAATTTATGACAAAGGAGACAAGAATACACGATAGAGAAAATATAGTTTATTCACTAAGTAGTGCTGGGAACTCTTGCCTGGAAAATCCCGCGGACAGAGGAGCCTGGTAGGCTGCAGTCCATGGGGTCACTAAGAGTTGGACACGACTGAGTGACTTCACTTTCACTTTTCACTTTCATGCATTGGAGAAAGAAATGGCAACCCACTCCAGTGTTCTTGCCTGGAGAATCCCAGGGACGGCGGAGCCTGGTGGGGTGCCGTCTATGGGGTCGCACAGAGTCAGACACGACTGAAGCGACTTAGCAGCAGCAGCAGCAGTGCTGGGAAAACTGGACAGCTAAATGAAAATAAATGAAATTGCAACAATGTCTAATACCATATACAAAAAGGAACTCAGATTAGAGATCTAAATGGAAGACCAGATATTATAAACTCCCAGAGGAAAACATCAACAGAGCACACTTTGTTGTGTGGGCATCACTGCAATAGTTTGTATCTGTTTCCTAAAGTAAAGGGAATAAAAGCAAAAATGAGAAGAATTATGCTTAAAAGTTTTTGCACAGCAAAGGCAACCATCCACAAAACACAAAGCCAAACAACTGATTAGGAGAAGATATTTGCAAATCATTTTGAACCATAAAGAAGGTTGACTACTGAAGAACTGATGATTTGAATTGAGGTGAATATGAAGATGCTTGAGTCCCTTTGACTGCAAGATCAAACCAGCCAATCCTAAAGGAAATCAACCCCGAAAATTCATTGGAAGGACTGATGCTGAAGCAAACTTCCAATACTTTGGCCACCTGATGCAAAGAGCCAACTCATTGGAAAAGACCCCTGATGCTAGGAAAGATCGAAAGCCAAAGGATAAGGGGGTGGCAGAGGATGAGATGGTTAATTAGCATCACCGACTCAATGGACATGAATTTGAGGAGACACCAGGAGATAGTGGAGGACAGGGAAGCCTAGTGTGCTACAGTTCAGGAGGTCACAAAAAATCAGACACAACTTAGCAACTGAACAATAACAACAAATGATTGATAAAAGATTAATATCCATCATATATAAACAGTTTGTACAACTCAACATCAGAAAAGCACAACCCAATTAAAAACTGGCCAGAGGAACTGGATACATATGTTTCTGAAGAGGAAGTGAAAGTGTCAAACAAGCAGTTGAAAAGATGTTCATCATCAATAATCATCAGGGAAATGAAAATCAAAACCACAATATGATATCACCTCACACTTGTCAGAATGGCCACCAGCAAAAATAACACAAATAAATGCCAACGAGGATGTGGGGAAAAGGGAGTACTTGTACACTGTTAGTGGAAATGTAAATTGTTGCAGCCACTGTAAAAATCAGTATGGAGGTTTCTCAACAAACTGAATATAGAACTACCATATGACTCAGCAAGTCCACTCTGGGATATATATCTGAAAAAAGAATAGAAACACTATTTCAAAGAGATGTGTGTGTGTGTCTGCTCAGTCACTCAGTCCTGTCTGACTCTTTGTGATTACATGGACTGAAGCCTACCAGATTCCAATCTCCATGGAATTTTCCAAGCAAGAATGCTGGAGTGGATTGCCATTTCCTCCTCCAGGGGATCTTCTTGACCCAAAGATTGAAGCTGCATCCCCTATGTCTCCTTCATTGGCAAGCAGATCGTTTACCACTGAACCACCTGGAGACACCATTATTCAAGGAGATACATACATCCTAATGTTAACAGCAACATTATTCAAACTAGCACACAGTTGCACTCATTTCACATGGTAGCACTGTAATGCTCAAAATCCTTCAACCTAGGTTTCAACAGTATGATAATGGAGAATGTCCATATGTACAAGCTGGATTTAGAAAAGGCAGACAAACCAGAGATCAAAGTGCCATCATCCATTGGATCATAGAAAAATCAAGAGAATTCCAGGAAAACTCTACTTCTGCTTCATTGACTATGCTAAAGCTTTGACTGTGTGGGTCACAACAAACTGCAGAAAATTCTTCAAGAGATGAGACACCAGATCACCTTACCTGCCTCCTGCGAAATCTGTGTGCAGAACCAAACATGGAACAATGGACTGATTCCAAATTGGGAAAGGAGTACATCAAGGCTGTATATTGTCACCCTACTTATTTAACTTCTATGCAGAGTATATCATGTGAAGTGCTGGGCTGGATGAAGCACAAGCTGGAATCAAGATTACTGGGAGAAATATCAGTAACCTCAGATATTCAGATGACACTCTTCTAATGGCAGAAAGTGTAGAGGAACTAAAGAGCCTCTTGATGAAGGTGAAAGAGGAGAGTGAAAAAGCTGGCTTATAATTCAACATTCAAAGAATGAAGATCATGGCATCTGGTCCCATCACTTCATGGCAAACAGATGGGGAACAAAAGGGAACAATGACAAACTTTTATATTCTTGGGCTCCAAAATCACTGCAGATGGTGACTGCAGCCATGAAATTTGAAAACACTTGCTCCTTGGAAGAAAATCTTTGACAAAGCTAGGCAGGGTATTAAAAAGCAGAGACATTAATTTGCCAACAAAGTCTGTATAATCAAAACTATGATTCTTCCAGTAGTCATGTATGGATATAAAGATTAGCCCATAAAGAAGGCTGAGCACTGAAGAATTGATGCTTTTGAACTGTGGTGTTGGAGAAAATTCTTGAGAGTCCCTTGGAGTGCAAGGACATCCAACCAGTCCATCCTAAAGGAAATCAATCCTGAATATTTACTGGAAGGACTGATGCTAAAGCTGAAGCTCCAATAATTTGACCATCTGATGCAAACAGCTGACTCACTGAAAAAGTCCATGATCCTGGGAAAGATTGAGGGCAGGAAGAGAAGTGAGTGACAGAAGATGATATGGTTAAGTGGCATCATCGGCTTAATGACATGAGTTTGAAGAAACTCAGTGATATAGTAAAAGACAGGGAATCCTGGCATGCTGCAGTTTATGGGGTAACCAAGAGTCAGACATGACTGAGTGACTGAACAACAATGATAACTAAAGGTGTGGAAGCAATCTAAGTGTAAATCAATAGGTGAGTGGATTAAGAAAATTATATATATCACAATGGAATGCTCAGTTGCTCAGTCATGTCTGACTCTTTTTGACCCCATGGACTGTAGCCTACCAGGTTCCTCTGTCTATGGGATTCTCCAGGCAAGAATGCAAGAGTGGGCTGCCATTTCCTTCTGTAATGACAATGGAGTACTACTTAGTCATAACAGGAATGAAATGTCACTGTTTGAAGCACCGTGGTTGGACTTAGAGAGTGTTGTGCTAAGTGAAATAAGACAGGGAGAGCCAAAGATGTATTGTGCAACATGTTCAATATAGCTAATGTATTGTCATAACTGAAAATGGAAAGTGATCTTTAAAATTACACCATTTGAAGCACCATGGTTGAATGTAGAGGGTGTTGTGCTAAGTGAAATAAGACAGAGAAAGCCAAGATGTATTGTGCAACATGTTCAATATAGCTAATGTATTGTCATAACTGAAAATGGAAAGTGATCTTTAAAATTACATAAAAACACATAGCCATTTTTCATTACCAAAAAAAAAAAAACCCTCACTATTTATTGACACTTCTCATTTGACCATCCTTGCCTCTACTCAAGAACATGAATAATATTTGTGTGGCCCACTGCCATCCTTATTTATCATTTCCTTTCTACAACCCTACAAAAGTTTTCTCATGTTTTTTCTCAATATTACTTATTCAGTTCAATTTAGTCACTCAGTTGTGTCCTGTTCTTTGTGACCCCATGTACTGCAGCAAGCCAGGAATCCCCATCCATCACCAACTCCCGAGGCTTGCTCAAACTCATGTCCATCAATTTCGTGATGCCATCCCACTGTCTCATCTTCTGTTGCCCCTTCTTCTCCCGCCTTCAATCTTTCCCAGCATCAGGGTCTTTCTAATGAGTTAGTTCTTCTCATCAGATGGCCAAAGTATTGGAACTTTGGCTTCAGCATCAGTCCTTCCAATGAATATTCAGGATGATTTCCTAAGGAAAAGGAACTGGTTTAATCTCCTTGCAGTCCAAGAGACTCTCAAGAGTCTTCTCCAACACCCCAGTTAAAAAGCGTCAATTCTTCAGTGCTCAGCTTTCTTTATGGTCCAACTTTCACATCCACACACGAGTCCTGGAAAAACCATAGCTTTTACCTGATGGATCTTTGCCAGGAAAGTAATGTCTCTGCTTTTTAATATGCTTTCTATGTTTGTTATAGCTTTTCTTCCAAGGAACAAGTGTCTAAATTTTATGGCTGCAGTCACCATCTACAGTTATTTTGGAGCTCAAGAAAATAAAGTCTATCACTATTTCCATTGTTTTCCTGTCTATTTGCCATGAAGTGATGGGACCTAATGCCATGATCTTATTTTTCTGAATGTTGAGTGTTAAACTGGCTTAAAACATAACTAATTAGATTTTGCATTACTTAGTCTACTCAAACCTGGATTGTTCAAGATTCATCTATAGTTTTCTCTCTGCTAATGCAATTTTGCTTTCTTTATGACCTTTCTTTCAAGAGCCTCTTTCTTTGAGTTTCAGTTTTACTTTTATTTCACCTTTATATCATTTCAAAAATATTTTATTCTTCTCACATTCTTCAGTTCTCCTTCATAGACAATATTATGTCAAACTTCATTGACCATCTAAGAAGTTTGTTTTTTTTTTTCCTGTAGATATATTTTCCATTATATGTTTCTTCTCCTTGGATATCTTTTCCCTTCTGATTAAGAACCATTTTCAAAATCAAGTGTTAGTTTATTTTGTTCTTCAACATACTCTTCTGTCTAGATGATTTTTCTGTGCAGTGGCCAATGGCTAGTGTTTAAGTTCAGCTTTCAGAAAATAAGTATACATAAGTATATATATATATATATATATATATATATATATATATGTTTTCACTTTTAAGCTCATCTGAGTTTGCCAGGCACCATTCTACTTTTTTTAAACCATTCCATTTCAGAGCATCTACTGTACTTTTGCTTCCTTGGTAGCTCAGCTGATGAAGAATCCACCTGCAATGCAGGAGACCCCGGTTCGATTCCTGGGCCAGGAAGATCCCCTGGAGAAGGAATAGGTTATCCACTCCAGTATTCTTGGGTTTCCCTGGTGGCTCAGCTGGTCAGCAGATGAATGGATAAGAAAGCTGTGGTACATATACACAATGGAATATTATTCAGCTGTTAAAAAGAATACATTTGAATCAGTTCCAATGAGGTGGATGAAACTGGAGCCCATTATTCAGAGTGAAGTAAGCCAGAAAGAAAAACCAATACAGTATACTAACACATATATATGGAATTTAGAAAGATGGTAACGATAACCTTATACTGCAAGACAGCAAAAGAGACACAGATGTATAGAACAGTCTTTTGGACTCTGGAAAAAGGCGAGGGTGGGATGATCTGAGAGAATAGCACTGAAGCATGTATATTATCATATATGAAACAAATTGCCAATCCAAGTTTGATGCATGAGACAAGGTGCTCAGGGCTGGTGCACTGAGATGACCCAGAGTGGGGGTTTAGGATGGGGAACACATGTAAACCCATGGCTGATTCATATCAATGTATGGCAAAAACCACTACAATACTGTAAAGTAATTAGCCTCCAACTGAAATAAATAAATTAACACCAACAAAAAAAGAACCCGCCTGCAGTGCAGGAGAGCTGAGTTCCATCTCTGGGTTGGGAAGATCTCCTGGAGAAGAGAACAGCTACCAAAGAGTCAGACATGACTAAGAGACTTTCAGCTTTCAGTGTACCTTTGATATTCCTCTCCCTTTATTACCAGTTGTTGTCTTTTAAATGTACATTTTGTAAATAACATTCAGAGGGCTTCTTTTCTAGAGGACACTTCTGTAAAATATGCAGAAATCTGTTGGGGCGAGAGGCATCCCACTCTATGGAAAATTTTAGGCATTTGGGAACTGCGGTGAGGGAAGAAATTTTTATCTGGAATCCACTGTAAAAGCCAACTCAGTGATGCTCCATTCCCTGGGGCCCTGAATGTAGGAGCTCAGTTGTATCCAGCTTTTTGCAATCACATGGATTATAGCCCACCAGGCTTCTCTGTTCATGGAATTTCCCAGGCAAGAATACTGGAGTGAATGCTGTGCCCTCCTCCATGGGATCTTCCGAACCCAGGAATCAAACCAGGTCTCCTGCATTGATACGCAAAATCTTTATTTTAATTAATTTATTTATTTTATTGGGGGCTAATTACTTTACAATATTGTGATGGTTTTTGTCATACATTGATATAAATCAGTCATAGGTGTACATGTGTCCCCCATCCCAAACCCCCCTCCCACCTCCCTTCCTCCTCCCCATCCCATCCCTCTGGGTTCTCCCAGTACACAAGCTTTGTGTGCCCTGTTTCATGCATCAAACTTGGACTAGCGATCTATTTCACATATGGCAATATACTTGTTTCAATGCTATTCTCTCAAATATTCCCACCCTCACCTTCTCCCACAGACTCCAAAAGTCTGCTCTTTATATCTGTATCTCTTTTGCTGTCTCACATATAGGGTCATTGCTACCATCTTTCTAAATTCCATATATATGTGTTGATATACTCTATTGGTGTTTTTCTTTCTGACTTACTTCACTCTGTATAATAGGCTCCAGTTTCAACCACCTCATTAGAATTGACTCAAATGCATTATTTTTAATAGTTGAGTAATATTCCATTGTGTATATGTACCATAGCTTTCTTATCCATTCATCTGCTGATGGACATCTAGGTTGCATCCATATCGTAGCTATTGTAAACAGTGCTGCAGTGAACACTGGGGTACATGTGTCTCTTTCAATTCTAATTTCCTTGGTATGTATGCCCAGCAGTGGGATTGCTGGGTCGTATGACAGTTCTATTTCCAGTTTTTTAAGGAATCTCCACACTGTTCTCCATAGTGGCTGTACTAGTTTGGCAGGCAGATTCTTTACCACTGAGTCTAGGAGCCACCTTTTTAGAAGTCTCTAAAACTTTAGAAGTTTAGAGACTTCTAAAACAAAGTTCTTGATGATCCAGGGTGATGTGTAATGTAGCTCTTCTTGAAACATGGTGATGGGTTGAAAAAAAAACATTATTCATTGCTAATTTATTTCCAGAAGAATTTGCCAGTCATATGATAACGATGTCATTGATAATAAAGTCCCAGGTGGCACTAGTGGTAAAGAATCCCCCTGCCAATGCAGAAGATACAAGAGACCCAGTTTCGATCCCTGGGTCAGGAAGATCCTCTGGAGGAGGAAATGGCAACCCACTCCAGTATTCTAGCCGGGATATTTCCATGGACAGAGGAGCCTAGTGGGCTACAGTCTGTGGGGTCACAAAAGTCTGACATACTGAACAATTGAGCATATAGAAAGATGAGTAGAGAGCAAATGGAAGAAAAGTTTCAGCTTTTAGGGTGCCCTAAAAATATTACACACTGCCTAATATTCTGTTTGGTACAGATTCTTGATCTTCTATTTAGAGAACAAAGAGAAGGATGGGAACCAATTGCTTAATTTGTAAAGAAGCACAAACTGCCCACTGATTTTTCTTTCCTTGTCAAGCTCAATCAGTGTTGCAGTAAGTAGATAATCTCTCTAGTCTACCAATAAATTGCTTATCAGTCTGTTTTGTTTTTGATTTTGTTGTCTTCATATATTTTAGTAGATGAAGGAAACTGCTAATCAAATATGTTTCTAGCTATAAACCTTTATATTTCCTCATTTCTTTACAAATAGCATTTCTGCAGGAGAAATATGCCTTAACTGTGCACATTAATTATAAAGATGCATTCTTATTTCAGAAATGCACTTTCTGGTGCCTTTTAGGATGGCGTAGACTTGCAGATGTCTATTCTTATAAAATAAGACATTCCTTAGAGGAGCCTGGTAGGCTGCAGTTCATGGGGTCGTGAAGAGTCGGACACGACTGAGAGACTTCACTTTCAGTTTTCACTTTCATGCATTGGAGAAGGAAACGGCAACCCACTCCACTGGTCTTGCTTGGAGAATCCCAGGGACGGGGAGGCTGGTGGGCTGCCGTCTATGGGGTCACACAGAGTTGGACACGACTGAAGTGACTTAGCAGAAGCAGGAGCAGAAAGTAATGGAGCTGGTCTTCTATAAATGTGAGGGTTACTCTTAGAAAAAGTCTTATATATCTTTTACTGAGAATTTTTTAATAAAGACATGCTTTAACAACAATTATTCAGGGCCCAGAAACCTCTGTGGTATTCTAGTGCCCCAAAAGGATTAACATGCCTTCATGATCCCCTTCTAGTGACATTTAGTATATTTGGCCTAAAAAGTTAATCAGTCATGTTTTATGAGATATGCCATTTTAAAAGTAGTTTGGCTAAGAATATAATTCAATATATTTAGGTGAATAAAAGCTGTGAGAATGATTCAAATGGAAATTGTCTAGAAGGAGAGAGTAGCTGGTTAAGTGCCACAGGGTTAGTTTGGCATATAGATAGATCAACAGTGCCATTATAGGGAAATACATTATTGCAATTTACATATATCAGAATATTTAAAGGAACTGAAAATACCAGGAGGGGAAATCACCTAAAATAAATGAACTAAAAGGAGAAATATGGAATGTGAGCTGAACATCAAGTGAGCTTCATCTGTAGAATAGGAGAGAAAATTACTTGAAATTCAATAATTTTATAGCCAGAAAGAGCCTGGAAAGGAATACTCCAAAAAGATTTAGATGGCCTGATTATTCTTTTTGAATCAAATCCATGTTGCTAATTAATAATGACAAATGGTGGATGGGATTTGTTATTAAAACAAATAGATACCAGTGATTTTTACAAGAGTACAAAGAATTTTGCTACGGAAATATTTGCATTTGCACTTAATTTCCCAGCTGTGCTTTCACATCAGTGAGAGAATAAAAATAAAGTAATATTAACATTTCTGGTAACTAGTCCCAAACACCCACATAATCTTTAAGACAAGGTAGTAGAAATTAGGCATGTTATTCTAGAGAAATGAAAGAAAAAGACTACTTAGAGTATTTTTTCATTTATATTTGCATTCACATTGTATATCAGATGTTATCACACTCTAATTATAATTTAATTCACCAGATATCCTTTGTGCCTCTTTACAAATTCAATTACTTTGACCCTTAGTTCACCAGTATAATGATACCTGATTATACTCTTTGAGACTAACTCTGTGAACTGTTTTAAAATTCAATCAGTATTTTTTGTATAATCTTTACCAAAGGGAGTGCTTGAAATTTTCTATTAAGGAGCTTCTTTTCAAAGATAAGCTCATCTACATGGGATGGTATTTACGATTTTCAAAATGTGAAAGACTCTGGGAGTCTGCCTACAAGAAAAGCTCAGAGGTTGTTTATAGGAAGTGAGGGAAAAACCTGGGGGTGGGACTTGGATTTCCACTTTCTGACTCACCTAACCATCTCAGTTTTTAACCAGTGAGGCTTCACAGTTGATATTGTTCTTATTGTTGTTTTGATGTCATTATAGATGAAGGTTTATATATGAATTGTTGGTACCAATATTTCCCAGATACAACTTGTAGATATCTAGTGGCTTCCAAAGGAATATCTAGATCTTGATTTTATTACTCCTTGCTTTTAAAGCAAAATTTTAGTAACTAATTTGAATAACAAGTAAACATCGGTGTCAATGGAAATAAAATAAGCATATAGGGATGCAGATCTTCCTTCAAAATATTACTTGGTAGAGTATAGCTACTATGATGTTATTGCTTTAATGTATTTTTATTTATTGGTGAATATTGCATAATTTATACCATAAGTACCATAATTTAGAGATGGGGAGTATAAGAAATACTAATTTTGAGATAAAGCAGTTTAATGAGGAACATAAAAATGACAATAATTCTGTCAAATTGCCCCAAGATGCTGCTCACATATTAGTCAAATACAGTAATCTAAATGCATTCCTTACTTAGTATATAAAGATATCTCTGGCTTCAAATATCATTGCTAGTAAAAAATGAACATCTGGTAAAGATCATGTTCAATTTCTTTTCAATTATGGAATTATAGGTCAGTAAAATACATTATGCTTAAATAAAAGCATTTTAAAACAACAGCCATTATTAGTGTATAGGAATGCAAAGGATTCCTGAGTGTTGATTTTATATCCTGCAACTTTACTATATTCATTGATTAGCTCTAGTAATTTTCTGGTGGAGTCTTTAGGGTTTTCTATGTAGAGAATCATGTCATCTGCAAACAGTGAAAGTTTTACTTCTTTTCCAATTTGGATTCCTTTTATTTCTTTTTCTGCTCTGATTGCTGTGGCCAAAACTTCCAGAACTATGTTGAATAGTAGTGGTGAAAGTGGGCACCCTTGTCTTGTTCCTGACTTTAGGGGAAATGCTTTCAGTTTTTCACCATTGAGGATAATGTTTGCTGTGGGTTTGTCATAGATAGCTTTTATTATGTTGAGGTATGTTCCTTCTATTCCTGCTTTCTGGAGAGTTTTTATCATAAATGGATGACCCAGAGAGATGTTATGGGGAGGGAGGTGGGAGGGGGTTCATGTTTGGGAATGCATGTACACCCGTGGTGGATTCATGTCAATGTATGGCAAAACCAATACAGTATTGTAAAGTAAAATAAAGTAAAAATTAAAATTAAAAAAATAAAAATAAAAATAAATAAAACAACAGCCAGAATTTTCCAAAGTTTGTATCATTGATTATAAGTAAGATACAGCAACTGTTTTAAAAGCACACCAGTTGATTTTTTTTTAAAACATAATATGCAATGATTTCAAATATCAGGAAATAAATGTAGATTTTTTTCTGCTAGATGGCATAACACATAGTAAGTAAAGTCACTCAGTTGTGTCTGACTCTTTGTGACCCCGTGGACTGCAGCCCACCAGGCTCTTCAGTCCATGGGATTCTCCAGGCAAGAATACTGGAGTGGGTTGCCATTTCCTTCTCCAGGGGATCTTCCAGACCCAGGGATCAAACCTGGGGCTCCCTCATTGGAGGCAGACGCTTTAACTTCTGAGCCACCAGGGAAGCCCTTAACACATAATAAAGTTCTATAATATTTGGAATTAATATTTCATAGACTAAATTGATATAATACATACTGTGTATTGCATCTGTCAAATAAATTGTTTTTAAAAATAATTAAATAAGTATTAACCTATTCAATGGTAAAATACTTATGTCTTTACATATGTAAATATATGATTCGTTAAATACTTTCACCTAAACAGAAATATGATGAACATTTTTATTTTAATTACATCCTTATAGAATGATTCAACAATATAAAAACTGAATAAATATATGTTGTTTTACAATTTAAAAAAATTTAAGTGAAGTGAAGTGAAAAATTAATCACATCATTTTATATAAAAACTCTGGTGGCTCAATGGTAACAAATCTGCCTGCTAATGCAGGAAATGCAGGTTTGATCATTGGGTCAGAACATGCCCTGGAGAAGGAAATGGCAAATCACTTCAGTATTCTTGCCTGGGAAATCCTTCCATGGACAGAGCGGCCTGGCGGGCTAAGGACATGGGGTTACAAAAGAGTTAGACACAAATTAATGACCAAACAACAACCTATAAAAATCATGTTTAACAACACACAGCTGACACCCGAAATGTATTCTTTCCCACAAGTAGACTTCCTTTGCAAAAATCTAAGGATCTGAGAAAATGATTCTCTGAAGAGGTCAATTTTTTTACTTGACTGTATGGGGTCAATAATCTCAGATATGCAGATAACACCTCCCTTATGACAGAAAGCTAAGAAGAACTAAAGAGCCTCTTGATAAAAGTGAAAGAGAAGAGTGGAGAAGTTAGCTTAAAACTCAACATTTAGAAAACTAAGATCATGGCATCTTGTCCCATTACTTCATGGCAAATAAATACGGAAACAGTGGCAGACTTTATTTTGGGGGGCTCCAAAATCACTGCAGATGGTGATTGAAGCCATGAAATGAAAAGACACTTGCTCCTTGGAAGAAAAGTTATGACCAACCTAGACAGCTTATTAAAAAGCAGAGATATCTCTTTGCCAACAAAGGTATGCCTATAGTTTTTCCAGTAGTCAGGTATGAATGTGAGAATTGGACTATAAAGAAAGCTGAGTGCTAAAAAATTGATGCTTTTGAACTGTGGTGTTGGAGAAGACTCTTCAGTGTCCCTTGGACTGCAAGGAGATCCAACCAATCCATCCTAAAGGAGATAGGTCCTGATTATTCACTGTAAGGACTGATGCTGAAGCTGAAACTCCAATACTTTGGCCACCTGATGAGAAGAACTCATTTGAAAAGATTCTGATGCTGGGAAAGATTGAAGGTGGGAGGAGAAGGGACAACAGAAGATGAGATGGTTGGATGGCATTTCAGACTCAATGGACATCAGTTTGAGTAAACCCCGGGAGTTGTGATGGACAGGGAGGCCTGGGGTTCTGCAATCCATGGGGTCGCAAAGTGTCAGACATGACTGTGCGACTGAACTGAACTGAATAGAACTGATGGGGGTTTTAAAGTGCATATGATAGCAAATGCATTCATTTACACAAGAGGTATGCTTTTGAAGTTATATCTGTGTACTCTGAGTCTCCATCCACTTGGGCATTAGCCCTAGTGGGTAAGATCTGCTGTCATGCTAAACTCTGCAAGGACAATGACTGCTGTGAAATCAGTAATAACATCTCATAATGAAGAGGAAGACAGGGTCTTTTTTATTAATACACTCTGTTGTATGAGCTCTAAGACTCAACACAGACTAAATATTTGTTTAGAAAATGAAATCTTTAAAGAAAACATGATCTTCATAAATGTTCAGTTCAGTCACTCAGTCGTGTCTGACTCTCTGCATCCCCATGAACCACAGCATGCCAGGCCTCCCTGTCCATCACCAACTCCCAGAATCCACCCAAACCCACGTCCATTGAGTCGGTGATGCTATTCAGCCATCTCATCCTTTGTCGTCCCCTTCTCCTCCTGCCCCCAATCCCTCCCAGCCTCAGGGTCTTTTGCAATGGGTCAGTTCTTCACCATTAGGTGGCTAAAGTATTGGAGTTTCAGCTTCAACATCAGTCCTTCCAATGAACACCCAGGACTGATCTCCTTTAGGATGGACTGGTTGGATCTCCTTGCAGTCCAAGGGACTCTCAAGAGTCTTCTCCAACACCACAGTTCAAAAGCATCAATTCTTCAGTGCTCAGCTCTCTTATAGTCCAACTCTCACATCCATACATGACCACTGGAAAAACCATAGCCTTGACTAGATGGACATTTGTTAGCAAAGTAATGTCTCTGCTTTTTCTGTCAATTTCCATTAATAAAAAGAGCATTTAATTTCTCAGTGCAAAAAAATGGACATTCAGGTAATGTAACTACATGCATGTCTTAACCAATAATCAAAAGCCTACTAAAGGCAATTTTCCAAAAGAAAGGGAAAGTCTGTTCCAAAAATGTGAGTTTCAAGCTCACATAAAAATAATAATATTTTTAGTTTTAACCAAATAGTTTTTCTCCATGCTAGCCATAAAAATATTTAAACCATTTTGAAGTCTGTATTGAAACTACTACACAGATTATTTTCCCTAACTCTTTCAGTCTATCTTCAATGCCATGACCTGAATAAAATCAGAATAGTCTCTTTTATTGTTGTTGCTGTTGTTCAGTTACTCAGTCATGTCCAACTCTTTGTGACCCCATGGACTGCAGCACTCCAGTCTTCCCTGTCCTTCATTATTTCCTGGAGTTTGCTCAAACTCATGTCCATTGAGTCGGTGATACCATCCAACCCTCTCATCCTCTGTCAGCCTCTTCTCCTCCTGCCCTCAATCTTTCCCAACATCAGCGTCTTTTCCAATGAGCTGGCTCTTCACATCAGGAGGCCAAAATATTGGAGCTTCAGCTTCAGCTTCAGCATCAGTCCTCCAATGAATATTTATGGTTGATTTCTTTTAGGATTGACTGGCTTGATCTCCTTGCTGTCCAAGGGAACTCTCAAAAAGGATTCTCTTTTCTAGACTAAACCAATAAACTCATTCATTCCTTCAGTTAACAAAAATTGTGTGTCATTCACTTGCCACTGAGGATAAAAAGGTAAATAAAATACATAGTCTCAAAGAGCTTCCATTATTTTGGGAGGGGGTAAAAAAGGGTCATTAGGAGATGAGTAGTCACTAGGTTATGTAGATACTTGATATGAATTTTGACTTTGATTCTGAATCTGATAGAAGGTCAATCATCACCTTTTTAATGGAATTTTTCTGATGGCTGCAGAGAATAGTCTATGGAATAAGAGAGGGCACGATTGAAAGTGATTGATTGGAAGGTGTGTTTTGGTCTGTTCCAGGCTGGAGATTATTTATATATTTATTCAAATATTTTATATTTCATAGAGCATAAATTTTGATCAAGTGTAGAGTGGGTGAGAAAGGAAAATCAATGATAACTCAGAATTTTCCTCAGAATACTTGAACAAATGAGTTGTTGCTTCCCTTGATGGGGGAAGATAATGAGAGCAATTATGTTTAGGTAATTATGAACATCCAAGTGGAAATGTTCAGTTGGCACTTAGAAGAGAGATTGACATTGGATGTACAAATAGGTAGCACTTTAAATCATGGATTGTGAGGAACTCCCATGAATATTATGAGTTGTGAGTGAGGCTGCATCCTACTCTCTAAAAATCAGGACGGTGAAACCTCCAGCAAAAAGGTGAAAACAAGTAGCCAGTAAAACTGGAAACAACAACGAAAACACAGCTGCATAGTGTGTCATTTGAGAAGCCAATGGAAGAGACTATTTCAATAGGGAGAGAAGGATCAATTATTATCAATTACTTGTTGTTGCTGTTTAGTCACCAAATCATGTCTGACTTTGCAACCCCACGGACTGCAGCATGCCAGGCTTAACAGTGGATCACATTTTGTCAGAACTCTCCACAATGACCCGTCCTTCTTGGGTGGTCCTGCACAGCATGGCTCACAGCTTCATTGAGTTATGCAAGCCCCTTTACCATGACAAGGCAGTGATCCATTAACGGGGATCAAATACTTGGTCATCAGACGAAAGAAGTTTGACAGACAAAATCATCAGTTTGGCATAGCTCATCCTAATGCCCTGTCTGCACTTTGGTTTCTATTTTCAGAAGGAAGGAGAAACCTACATATATATGCTAAATGACTCACAAGCAGTAGATTCACAGTGCATTTTTCTCTTTTCCCTGCCATCCTCTTAAGATATTTCTTTCTCATTGCAGCAATTCTGGCTCTATTCATAACATAGCTACATCAATTATTTTATTTGTATTGGAATAATAACTGCTTCAGAATTGTGTGTTATTTTCTTCTTTATAGTGAAATGAATTAGCTATAAATATACATGTCCCTTCCCTCTTGAGTCTCCCTCCTACCTTCCTCTCCCATTTCACCCCCTCTATGTCTTTGCAGAGTATAGGACAAGGCTCCCTATAGAGGAGCTTCCCGCTAGCTATCTAGTTTACACATGCTAAGCTAAGTTGCTTCTGTCGTGTCCAACTCTGTGCGACCCCATAGATGGCAGCCCACCAGGCTCCACTGTCCCTGGTATTCTCCAAGCAAGAACACTGGAGTGGATTGCCATTTCCTTCTCCAATGCATGAAAGTGAAAAGTGAAAGTGAAGCCACTGAGTCTCGTCCAACTCTTAGGGACTCCATGGACTGCAGCCTACCAGGCTTCTCCGTCCATGGGATTTTCCAGGCAAGAGTACTGGAGTGGGGTGCCATTGCCTTTTCCACAGTAGTGTATATACGTCAATCCTAATCTCCCGTTTTGTCATACCTTCCCTTCTGTGTCCGCATGTCTGTTTTCCATATCTGTGTCTCTATTTTTCTTTGGAAATAGGTTCAGCACTATCATTTTTCTAGATTCCACATATATGCATTAATAACACCATTTTTATTTTCCTCTTTTGACTTACTTCATTCACTCCATATGACAGATTTTGGGTCTATCTATGTCTCTACAAATGACCCTATTTTGTTTCTTTTAGTGACTGAGTAATATTCCATTCTATATCATACATTATTTTAAATAGTCAAATTTCTTCATTGTTTAAAGATTTTTATCTAGTCTTTCTGTGAAATACTGTTGCTTTAAAAATGGTCAAAACATTAAATTTATTATATTTCTTCAAACCTAAAATGGAAACAATATTTTTAAACTGACATTGTAACTACTTGTGTTATATTTGCTACATATTTAAAGATTCCCTGGAGAAGGGAATGACTACCCATTTCAGTATTCTTGCCTGGAGAATCCCATGGACAAAGGAGTCCATGTGGTCACAAAAAGTCAGACATGACTGAAAAACTAAGCATACACTATACAGAGAAAATAACCTCAAGACTTTTTGCCAAAAAAAAATTTCCAACTCTTCTACTAAAATGAAGCTGCACCTGTTTGGCTCTGTAATCAACAAAGCACAAATCAAAGTTTATTTCTCTTTGTACAGAAACTGTGGCTGTCTCTAAAACAAATATTTTTAATTAGAGCTGATACTTTTCTGTTTCCTTGTTTCTAGAAGAGACTGGTTAGTATGTAAAGGTGACACTGAAATAAATACAAAACTAAGCAGATGAGAGGAAGACTGAGAGCAGGAAGCTGGAATCTGGTCAGCAGCACAGCAAATCCTGCTCACAGAGCCAGTGTTCATTACAGGAGGCAGGCGACTGGATTAGGAGATTTGTTAAAGGATTAGGAGATTTGAATCCCATTTTTTTTCTTTTTCTTTGTATTCACCACAATAGGCCTCATTGTGTATATTGTTTATGAAATGCTTTATGTCTGAACATTAAGTAGAGAATGAATGTAGAATTAAGTAAAATGGCATTCACTTTAACTCAAAAGAAAAAAAAAAACAAAACACAGGACTCACAATACAATGTTCTTATGTCGCATTCTGGTTCTGAGTAACCTGAATGAGAATTTCAGGTTGTGATTTACATTCTCTTTGTGTGAGAAAGGGTGTCATGAGATGACATTAGACCATTTCACATACTCTAATGAGTGTCTGCCTGCCCCGAGTCTTTCCTTTGGATGAGAAGATCCTGAAACAGTTTTTCCCAAAGAAAGGTTTGGGAAAAGAAGCAGTTTTAAAAAGTAGTAATGCAAGTGACCAACCAATAGGAAACATTCTTCAGCTCCATAGTCAATAGAGGAAGAAAATCTGACACAACAGGATTGTTTTAAATATTTGCAAATATAATAGGTTGAAAAAAGTGGCAACGCAATTTCCACAAGGTTATAGATAAGGCATTCCCTAGGAGTATAAAAGGGTGCAATCTGACATTAAAAGTAAAAAAAAAATATCCATTAATAAACATTCCAAGTCTAAGTAGAGAAAATGTAAAACAATCCAGACCTCATCAACAGTAATCTGGTTAACACACAGAGCATCAGATTTGAGCTCCCTGCATCATACAGCAAATTTCCACTGACTCTGTGATTTTACACATGGTAATGCATACATTTCAGTGCTACTCACTCAATTCTTCTGGGAGGTGGGAGGGGAGTTTCAAGAGGTAGTGAACAGGCATATACTTATGGCTGCTTTATGCTCATATATGGCAGAAACCAGTACAATATTGTAAAGCATTTATCCTATAATTAAAAATAAATAATTAAATAAAGAGTAATCTAAAGTATACAAAAAAGAAAGTCTATATAAATGAAAAGATATTTGCCTACTAATATGACTATTTTTGCCATGTTAGGATAAAAAGTAAATTATGAAACATGATGGAAAGAATAATACAATTAAGGAAAACTTTAAACATCTCTAGCGCTAGATGTAGAGAAGTGTGTGTGTGTGTATGTGTGTGTGTGTGTGCGTGTGTGCGTGTGAGTGTATATATTTATGTGTGTGTTGTGATTTTCAATGGATAATCAAATGTCTTCACCTTGTTTAGAGAGATTTCAGGTATTAATCATTTTTTCATTCTTTTTATAAGGAAGGCATTATTTTAAACACTGATATAATTTATCAGATATTTTCTAATACAATTTAAGGATATTAAGAAAATATTGAAAGTTATGTTGAATATTGGCTTTTCAAAGTAATGCACAGAACAAGGAAACACACTTGACCTTGTATTACCCAACTTGTCCTTAAAGTACTCACCCAGGAAACCCCATTTGACAGAACAGGTGATACTGCTTGTGGCCTGAGAAACTCTCTTAGAAACTTTCACATCTCAATTGCTTGTGCAAGGACAACAGCACACACCCAGGCAGAACTAATAATAGCATGCATGTGGGTAAAATACATTTTAATACATTTTTTTCTTGTCACATTATTATTATTATTCATAATTTGCCATTCAATTCTTTGTTATTTACAGTAAGTTGACCAGGAAAGAAGTACTCCTCTAAGTCAAACAGTTGTTGGGGGCAAGTTAGGACTTTCTCACTGGGTTTATTAACTATGCATTATACAACTGAACACTTGTTCATTTGAATCTGGCAACTGTGTATTATTGGCAAATGGCTGTATTTTTCAACTGTTTTTTTTTTTTTTTCCTTGTCAGGTAACCACTTGGCAAATCAATGTTTTCAAAGCCTCTTAGTCTCAATCTAATTCTGTGGTGAGGCCTTCATTGTATTCATTGTGAGCATTGAATGGGTCTTTCAATCACTACTAGGAAGGTTGACCTGAAGGTCAAATGATTTAACCTAATGGTCAAAAGAATTTAAGAATGCTTACCACTACATTTTTTTTTCCTACACAACAGCCAATCTCGGCCCTATACTTATTACTTTTAAAAAAGTATCCTTTGAATTTATCCATAGGATAAATTCATATACCTACAATTCTATTCACATATTTCATATGTACTGTTTAGTAGCTCCTTAGTATATACACAGAACTGTGCAACCTACACCACAATCAATTTTAGAACATTTCTAAAATCCTCCAAAGAAATCCCATACTCCCCATTCACCTCAACTTTCTCTATAATATCAAGTAGCATAGAAAACTGTTGTTTCTTTTTCCTGATTTTAGGAGGAAAGGCTCAAGTCTTTCAAATTAAGCATGATGCTAGCTGTGGTAGTCCCACAGATATTCTTAATCAGGCTTAGGAACGTGGCTCAGATGATAAAGCGTCTGCCTACAATGCGAGAAACCTGGGTTCGAGCCCTGGGTCAGGAAGATTCCCTGGAGAAGGAAATGTCAACCCACTCCAGTACTCTTGCCTGGAAAATCCCATGGACGGAGGAGCTTGGTGCAGGCTACTGTCCATGGGGTTGTAAAGAGTAGGGCACAACTGAGCGACTTCACTTTCACTTTCTAGATATTGAGTGTTTTCATCACAAATATTTGGGGGATATGTCAAATACTTCCCCATATCTATTCAAATGATTGTGTATTTTTTTCTTTATTATACTGATATGGTGTATGACATTAATGGATTTTCAGGTGTTGAACCAATCTTAGATCTATAAGATAAATCTCACTTGGTTACAAATCTAGTTTGATAACATAGTTTGCAAACTTTGAACAATCAATGTCTAAAGCCAGACCAGGTGTAATTCTTAACTGCCTTGTAGAAAGCATGCCTCCCTAATTTCATCCAAGCTATTTTGAGCTAGGTTTTCTATTTAACTATCTGGTATGCAGATGTTCTTAAAATAAGCAAATAATTATCATTTATTCATATATTCTCAAAATATATCTTAGAATATTAAATGGTTTTGAAAAAAAATAAAATGATCTGTACTGTATCACTATTATTCCTGTTAAAAAGTTAATATGGTTTTTAATTTCCTGTTCCACTCTAAAAGTCAAGAAAAAAAATGAATAAAAATAAAAACTCAAGAATAAAGCAATAAATTATAATTAATTTCTTACTTTCTGACTCATTATTATCATCTATGGTATATATAGTGTAGAACTTATTGTATCTCTTATTGATTTCTTATTTTTAATTTTTTAATTTTCAATTTTTAAAATATATTTTGGCCACATCACCTGGCTTGTGGGATTATAATTCCCCAATCAGGGATTTAACCCAGGCCTTCAGCAGTCAGAGCACAGAATCATAACCACTAGACTGTAAGGGAATTCCTGAGAAGACTTTAAATAATTCTTTTGATGATGCAATTAGATTATATTAAAAATAGGATGAAGTCTTCAAATTTATATTAATTTGCCCAAGTTTTTTAATTGTACATCAAAAATAGACTTTTAAAGTTTTGCTGGGATATTTTTAAAATTAAATGAGTATATGTAAAATGATGAAAGTATTATACATTTTTATTTATAAAAGTTTCTTCAGGTCCCTGAAATTTTTCAAGCTATGCTGTGAAACATAGCAGCAGATAAGTTAGAGGCGAAACAGTATAAATTTTTATGTTACTTCAGATGATAAATAATCAATGCATAGTGGATTTTTTTAGACATATGATGCTACAATAGTTATGATAAACTGCACTAAGAAAAAGAAAATTAGCAAATTATTAACATTAGGTTAAATTTGACATTTCATAAATATTCTGTATAGTGTTGTAAAACAGTTTTATGAAATTCAACATTTGAAAGAAATATTGAGAAGAAATATTCCTGATATATATTTTTACGGATCTACAATCAGCATCATATTTGGGCTTGGTAAGCAAATAATAAGATGAAATACTTTTTCTGTTGTACAATTCATATCCCTTTATCCAGCTATTAAAAATATACAGGATCATTAAACATAAGGGAAAATTCAGACAAGAAATCACAGCCACAAAAGAAAATACAGATACAATGACAGTATTTTCTAATTTGGAAAAATTTTAAAATAATGTATATAATACCTTTTTTTTTATATAAGTAGATCCTAGAAAATCTTAGTGTCTGGATGATTCATATGGTAGAAGGGAGCTTTAAGAAAACATCATCAAGAGTATAGTTTTGCTTCTGACTCTGAACTCAGCATTTTTTCAATTTTCTATGGGTTTCATATTTTTATTGTTTTATTGGTTAATATTTTTAAAGTATAACTATGCATTAAGGATGGAGCAGTATTATTTTAGAAAATACTGAGTGAAAATGTGAACTATCAAACAAGTACCTCTTATCTTAGATAAATTTGAAGTAAAAGAAGAGATGTAGTATAGAGGATTAATACATTTTACATAAGCTTAAGCTTTGAAAACTCTGTAGTTTTCTGAAGTAGACAAAGGTTAAAAAAAAAAATAGACAAGGGATCTATATGGGTTACAATGAAGACCAGATTTGCAGTCTTTTTTTTGCCTCTGAATTTGGGACAGGATCATGGGTAATTTTTGTGCTGAATTTTCATGGAGATCAGTGAACAGTTCACTTGCTCAGTCGTGTCTCACTCTTTGCGACCCCATGGATTGCAGAATGCCAGGCTTCCCTGTCCATCACCAACTCCTGGAGCTTAGTCAAACTCATGCCCATTGAGTCAGTGATGCCACCCAACCATCTCATCCTCTGTCATCCCCTTCTCATCCCATCTACAATCTTTCCCAGCATCAAGATTTATTCAAATGAGTCAGTTCTTCATATCAGGTTGCCAAAATATTCAAGTTTCAGCTTCAGCACCAGTCCTTCCAATGAATATTCAGGATTGATTTCCTTTAGGATGGTCTGGTTGGATCTCCTTACAGTTCAAGACACTCTCAAGAGTCTTCTCCAACACCATAGTTCAGAAGAATCAATTCTTCGGCACTCAGTTTCTTTATAGTCCAACTCTCACATCCATACATGACTACTGGAAAAGCCATAGCTTTGACTAGATGACCTTCATTGGCAAAGTAATGTCTCTGCTTTTTAGTAAGCTCTCTAGGTTGGTCACAGCTTTTCTTCCAAGGAGCAATCGTCTTTATTAATTTCATGGCTGTAGTCACCACATGCAGTAATTTTGGAGCCCCACAAAATAAGGTCTGTCACTGTTTCCATTGTTTCCCCTTCTATTCACCATGAAGTGTTGGTACCAGATGCCATCATCTTAGTTTTCTGAATGTTGCATTTTAAGCCAACTCTTTCACTTTCATCAAGAGGCTCTTTAGTTCTTCTTCACTTTCTGCCATAAGGGTGGTGTCATCTGCTTATTTGAGGTTATTGATATTTCTCCCGGCAATCTTGGTGCCAGCTTGTACTTCATCCAGCCTGGCATTTCACCTGACATACTCTGCATATAAGTTAAATAAACATGGTTACAATATACAGCCTTGACGTACTCCTTTCATCATTTGAAACCGGTCTGTTTTTCTGTGTCCAGTTCTAATTGTTGCTTCTTGACCGGCATAGAGATTTCTCAGGAGGCAGGTCAGGTGGTCTGGCATTCCCATCTCTTTAAGAATTTTCTGGTTTCTTGTGATCCACAGAGTCAAAGATTTTGGTGTAGTCAATAAAGCAGAAGTTGATGGTTCTCTGTAACTCTCTTGCTTTTTCGATGATCCAGTAGCTGTTGTCAATTTGATCTCTGGTTCCTCTGCCTTTTGTAAATCCAGCTTGAACATCTGGAAGTTGTTCTGGAATTTCATGTACTGTTGAAGCCTGGCTTGGAGAATTTTGAGCATTACTTTGCTAGCGTGTGAGATAAGTTCAATTTGTGCATTTTGAGTGCAATTTGAACATTCTTTGGCATTGTCTTTCTTCGGTATTGGAATGAAAACGGACATTTTCCAGTCCTGTTTGTACAGATAGGAAACATCTAACCTACCTTCCACATGGCACTAAGATGTATTTGCTTGAACTTTTCACCGTCTGGAATTTTGTGAGGAGGTGTTAAAGTTCTACAACTGATAAACTACACCTTTACAAAACTTGTAAGATATTTTTGGGGAGAAATAAGTATCTATTTGCTCCTGATACTTTGTTTCTCTTTTATATTTATCTGCTTCAGTATAGCCAGGTTTAGATCAAGTACCAATGATACAAAGACACTGTCCAGAGCCCAAATTCTGTAGAGATGTTTTTATCTACTCAAATGATGCTGTGGCATATATTCTTTTATTTTATTTCACTATTAAATAATTATAAGCAATGGTTGTTTTCCATTATGCTATAAAATTAAATTTACAAACCCAGAACAAAAATGTTAGCAAATAAGATATTTTCATATGTCACTATATTTGGCAGAATAATACTGAAATGATGATATTTTGTGAAGAAACTTTGAAGCAATTTTGGAATAGACATATGGTTTCATTTTCATCAATAGGTTGTCAATATATTATAGAAAGTACACAGTTCAATTTTAATTCTTTAAACCTTTTTATGCCACTGAGACATTGGTAGCATAATAAATGACATGAAATTTTAAATTTTCATTATATTCTCTCCTTTCCAAATCTACCTTCTAATAGGTGTATTAACATGATTTTTGCTTGTTAATGAAATAAATTAGTCACTAACCGTAGAAGCATATGTTTTCAAAATGCATGTCATATTTCCATAATAGTAATTTGGCCAAAACTAGATTTAAAATTCATGGGGTCGCAAAGAGTCGGACACGACTAAGTGACTGAACTGAACTGAACTGAGATTTAAAATTCATTTCAGTACAATGTTTTTCTGAATTGGGAAACTAAATATCCTGTTTGATAAGTGGAAAAGCAGATAACTGTTATATAGTTCAGTTCAGTTAGGTTCAGTCGCTCAGTCGTGTCCGACTCTTTGCAACCCCATGAGTCATGAATCGCAGCATGCCAGGCCTCCCTGTTCATCACTAATTCCCGGAGTTCACTCAAAGTCATGTCCATCGAGTCAGTGATGCCATCCAGCCATCTCATCCTCTGTCGTCCCCTTCTCCTCCTGCCCCTAATCCCTCCCAGCATCAAAGTCTTTTCCAATGAGTAAACTCTTCACATGAGGTGGCCAAAGAATTGGAGTTTCAGCTTCAGCATCAGTCTTTCCAATGAACATCCAGGACTGATCTCCTTTACAATCGACTGGTTGGATCTCCTTGTAGTCCAAGGGACTCTCCAGAGTCTTCTCCAACACCACAGTTCAAAAGCATCAATTCTTTGGCGCTCAGCTTTCTTCACAGTCCAACTCTCTCATCCATACATGACCACTGGAAAAACCATAGCCTTGACCACACGGACCTTTGTTAGCAAAGTAATGTCTCTGCTTTTAAATGTGCTCTCTAGGTTGGTCATAACTTTCCTTCCAAGGAGTAAACGTCTTTTAATTTCATGCCTGCAATAACCATCTGCAGTGATTTTGGAGCCCCCAAAATGAAGTCTGACACTGTTTCCCCATTCTGAATGTTGAGCTTTAAGCCAACTTTTTCACTCTCTGCATACCTGGGGTTATTGATATTTCTCCCAGCAATCTTGATTCCAGCTTGTGCTTCTTCCAGCCCAGCATTTCTCATGATGTACTCTATTTGGAACCAGTCTGTTGTTCCATGTCCAGTTCTAACTGTTGCCTCCTGACCTGCATACAGGTTTCTCAAGAGGCTGGTTAGGTGGTCTTATCTCTCAGAATTTTCCGCAGTTTAGTGTGATCCACAGTCAAAGGCTTTGGCATAGTCAATAAAGCAGAAATAGATGTTTTTCTGGAAGTCTCTTGCTTTTCCATGATCTAGCAGATGTTGGCAATTTAATCTCTGGTTCTCTGCCTTTTCTAAAATGAGCTTGAACATCAGGAGTTCACGATTAAAGCCTGGCTTGGAGAATTTTGAGCATTACTTTTACTAGCGCTGGAATTTGAAATAGCTCAACTGGAATTCCATCACCTCCACTAGCTTTGTTAGTAGTGATGCTTTCTAAGGCCCACTTGACTTCACATTCCAGGATGTCTGGCTCTAGGTGAATGATCACACCATCGTGATTCTCTGGGTAGTGAAGCTCTTTTTTTATAGTTCTTCTGTGTATTCCTGCCACCTCTTCTTAATATCTTCTGCTTCTGTTAGGTCCATAACTATTATTAGTTCATTTTAATCAGTTTACTGTCCTTATTATTTACTATTATTAGTAATTATAATTATTTTTTTCTAGAAAGACATTTCTCTGAACAAGCTAATTTATAGAAAGAAACATTAGTTAATTTTTTGCTGAGATGAATCTTTGGTGAAATAAATGCATTAGAACTGTTATACAATAAAATAGTTTATATTATAGCACAGAATAGAATCTATGGAAAAGTAATGTTAATTTAAGAATAGATAGTCAGTAATTGTGCATATATTTTTTACTATTACCTTATGTCCCTTTTCAGTTAAGCACTGTCCCAATAGCTGGGTGATGCTGACAATGAGATGATTTCAGTCTGCAGAGGCTAATTTCAAGAACCTAGTTTAGAATCTGGGATTTGGTCTGCTCTGGATAAAATTAGTTTATTAATTTAAATAAACCAGTTCATCCAAATTTATCTGTTTTGGGTAGATTTGATGATTTCCATGTTCCAAAAATTCATTAAGTATACATTTTCTCATTCTAAATTAAAAAATCACTTTTGTCAAAAAATATTTACAAATCATGCCTAACCTATGTAAATGTTATTTAAAATGATTAATACTTTTAGGAGAATAAAAGCAGAAGAGACACATCAGTATTAGCAAACATCCTGTAACATCTCCTACGAATTTTCCTCTCTGTTTTGCACTAACAGGTATTTAGTCAATAAAGCATTATACTGACAACTGGACATTTAGACAGTTTTTTTTCTAAGACCATTATGTATGCAAACTTGGATAAATCAGTGATATTTATTCACAGTACATTATATTGTTACAATAAAACCATTCTTAAATAATGATAGATTTTTCTTCTAATTAATTTAAATGACTTTATTATATAATTAGAGAAAGAAATGATAACCCACTCCAGTATTCTTGCCTGGAGAATTCCATGGACAGAGGAGCCTGGCAGGCTTCAGTCTATGGGGTCAAAAAGAGTTGAACACGACTGAACAACTTTCACTTATTATATAATAAATGATAAAATAATAAGGATCACATATTTTCTGTGTATAAAATTAAATAATTATCACCTACTTCCACACAACTGCTTATTGTCAGTTCTTTATACTTACTGTAAGCTAATACATATTCTGTTCTTAAACTACTGTATTTAAGAAATGTTTTTTATAGATACTGGCAGTTAAGTCTACACAGATGCCATGGAATATGGCTTTTGACTTCAAGCAGTGTTATCTGAGCTTAGAGATGGTTTTTACCCTCAGAAAATGGATGATAAAGCTCATCAGATAAAGACCACCAGGAACAAACCTGGAGTCATTGGTCCATTCACTTGCTGCAACACAGAATCCTTGAGAAGCTTAGAATACTGTGACAAAATATCATAGCTTTAGGGGCCAAACAGTAGAAATGTATCTTTTCACAGTTCCAGAGGCTAGAAATCCAAGCTCATCTGTCCAATGTGCTGGCAAGTATGGTTTCTTTTGGGTGTTTTCTTGCAAATGGTTCCCTCTCACTGCGTCCTCACTCGTCAGTCTGTATACATTCATCGCTGATGCTTCTTTTTGTGTAAGGGCACCAGTCATACTGGATCAGGAGCCCACCCTAATGGCCCCAATTCAATGCATTACACCTTTAAAAGCCCTACCTCCAAATAAACTTACATTCTGAGGTCCTGGTGTTTAGGGCTTCGACCCATGAAGTGAGCATGTGATTCAGTCCATAACAACTGTGTAGTTGCCCTTTTTCTGAGGAAGGAAGAGAGGAAGCAGAGTTCAACTTTGTATTGGTTTCTTTCATCAAGAAAGGGAGACTGAGGAATTAGCTGTGTCAAAAATCACTTTAGTAGAAGGTTGAGCAGCAAAGTTGCTCTAGAGACCACAGTGATATGACAGGAGAAATCACTCAGCAGAAGATGATTGTGTCCTCATTCAACAGGGTTGTCTGGGGAAAAGTGCTTATTGATTACCTTTGAAGTTTGTCACATCTATGGTTGTTATCTAGTCTGATAATTAGCACGGTTGATTTTATTCTCTTATTGTAGAATGCCACAAGAAATAAAGCGCAAAATGTAGAAAACCCTAATTTCTCTCTGAAGTGATGCCCTGGAGTTGGCGCTTCTTTTAGGGGGATAACTATGTCTGCTTGTACACAAATGGACATTAATAAGCCTCTTACAGGTCCCCATGAAGAAGATCCATCACATGTAATGTTTCTCTGGCCCTTCCCATCAACTGCAGGAACACTCATCTTTCATTTGATCCAAAAAGATTTTTAAATTTTAATGTAGTTTCACTTATACCTGGAGTGTCATTAAAGAGTTAATTTCAATGCCATACTGTAGCTTATATTTCATTTTGGAAATCAATGAAATTCATTAATAGCTTTAAGTAGGAGAATACCATAGTCCATTGTTCATGACTCCATAAATACCATCAATGACAGAATATATTTATATTCACCTGGAAAGGTATTTAAATGAAGCACATTGTAGAATATACTATTGTATGTGTGTGTTGGTCACTAAGTCTTGTCCGACTCTTTGCAACCACATGAACTCTGGCCTGCCAGGCTCCTCTGTCCATGGAATTCTCCAGGCAAGAATATTGAAGTAGGTTACCATTCCCTTCTCCAGGGTATTTTCCCAACCCAGGGATCAAACTAGTGTCTCCCACATTGCAGGCAGATTCCTTACCATCTGAATCACCAGGGAAGCCCACCAACATAACATCTTTTAAATATTAAACCATTGTAATTAAGTGTATTAACATATGTATATGTAAGTGATGAGTGTATAGTATCAATCTAATCACACTCCATTATAGCTATTCTTACACCATAATCAAAACATAAATAAAACCAGTTTGGAACTGTTTCATAACAGATGGTTATTCCATATACAGTATATTCAAACATAGTTTGAGTAATATGCTTGAATGAATCACTTAACAATTGTTTATGTCAAATGAGTTGCCCCTAAACTACATGCATTTATAATAAAATCCTTATATATTGAATAAGAAAGAAAATATGTAGAATTCCTTAGAATAGCACCATTTGTGAGTATGAATGATCATTATGAAAACATAGTGATATTGTTTGTAAAAGTCACACCAAGTTTTGCCTAAAACTTCTTCCAATTTCATAATCGATATTAAAATGGTAATTTGCTGGTTTCTCAATTCTTTCAATCAGATATTAAAATATTTATGTGTTTTCTTGGAGGAAAAACATTAGCTTCAGTTTTGCTTGTGAAAGTTACCTTGGAGAAAAGTTTTTAATACATACTAATATTTTTTCTAAGTGAGAAAGACAGTTTTAACATTTAAGAAAATGCAAAATATTAATTTCAATGAACTTTAATATCTTGGAGACTTTATCACCCATATGAAGAGAAATTAAAATCATTGATAACCAATATTTTAATAAAGTACATATTATTTTTCTGCACCAATCAACAGAAAATTGGATTAATGATTTACTGAGCATGGCCTCACCCATCAGAACAAGACCCAGTTTTCCCTTCAGTGTCTCCCAACTAGGAAGCTTCCATAAGCCTCTTATCCTTCTCCAACAGAGGGCAGACAGACTGAAAACCACAATTACAGGAAACTAACCAATCTAATCACATGGACCATAGCCTTGTCTAACTCAATGAAATTTTGAGACATGCAATGCAGGGCCACCAAAGATGGATGGGTCATTGTGAAGAGTTTTGACATAATGTGGTCCACTGGAGAAGGAGTGGCAAACCACTTCAGTATTCTTGCCTTGAGAAACCCATGAACAGTATGAAAAGGAAAAAAAAAAAAAAAAAGACACAGAAAGATGAACTCCCCAGGTCGGTAGGTGCCCAATATACTACTGGAGAACAGTAGAGAAATAACTGCAGAAAGAATGAAGAAATGGAGTCAAAGCAAAAATAACACCCAGTTGTGGATGTGACTGGTGATGGAAGCAAGGTCTGATGCTGTAAAGAGCAATATTGCATAGGAACATGGAATGTTAGGTCCGTGAATCAAGACAAATTGGAAGTGGTCAAACAGGATATGACAAGAGTGAATGTCTCCATTTTAAGGATCAGCGAACTAAAGTAGACTGGAATGCGGAAATTTAACTCAGATGACCATTATATCTACTACAGTGGGCAAAAATCCCTTAGAAGAAATGGAGTAGCCATCATACTCAAAAAGACTCCAAAATGCAGTAATTGGATGCAATCTCAAAAACAATAGAATGATCTCTATTCGTTTTCAAGGCAAACCATTCAATATCATGGTAATCCAAGTCTATGCCTTGACCATTAATGCTGAAGAAGCTGAAGTGGAATGGTTCTATTCAGACCTACAAGATCTTCTAGAACTAACACCCAAACAACATATCCTTTTCATTATAGGGGACTGGAATGCAAAGGTAGGAAATCAAGAAACACCTGGAGTAAAAGGCAAATTTGGCCTTGGAGTACAGAATGTAGAGGGAAAAGGTTAATAGCGTCTTGCCAAGAAAAAGCACTGGTAATAGCAAACACCCTCCTCCAATAACACAAGAGAAGACTCTACACATGGACATCACCAGATGGCCAACACCAAAATCAGATGGATTATATCCTTTGCAGCCAAAGATGGAGAAGCTCTATACAGTCAGCAAAAACAAGACCTGAAGCTGACTGTGGCTCAGATCATGAACTCTTCATTGCCAAATTCAGACTTGAAGAAAGTAGGGAAAACCACTAGACCATTCAGGTACGACCTAAATCAAATCCCTTATGATTATACAGTGGAAATGATAAATAGATTTAAGCGACTAGATCTGATAGACAGAGTGCCTGAGGGACTATGGACCGAGATTCCTGACATTGTACAGGAGACAGGAATCAAGACCATCCCCAAAAAAAGAAATGCAAAAAAGCATAATGGTTGTTTGAGGAGACCTTACAAACAACTGTGAAAAGAAGAGAAGCAAAAGCAAAAGAAAAAAGGAAAGATATACCCATCTGAATGCAGCTTTTCAAAGAATAGCAAGAAGAGATAAGAAAGCCATTCTCAGTGATCAATGCAAAGAAAGAGAGGAAAACAATAGAAAGGGAAAGACTAGAGATCTCTTCAAGAAAATTAGAGATAAGAAAAGAATATTTCATGCAAAGCTGGGCTCAATAAAGGACAGAAATGGCATGGACCTAACAGAAGTGGAAGATATTAAGAAGAGATGGCAAGAATACACAGAAGAACTATACAAAATAGATCTTCAAATCTCAGATAATCACAATGGTGTGATCACTCACCTAGAGCTAGACATCCTGGAATGTGAAGTCAAGTGGGTGTTAGGAAGCATCACTACGATCAAAGATAGCATACGTGATGGAATTCTAGTTGAGCTATTTCAAATATTATAAGCTGATGCTGTGAAAGTGCTGCACTCAATATGCCAGCAAATTTGGAAAACTTAGCAGTGACCCCAGGATTGGAAAAGGTCGGTTTTCACTCTAATCCCAAAGAAAGACAATGCAAAGAGCATTCAAACTACTGCACAATTGCATTCATCTCACACCCTAGCAAAGTAATACTCAAAATTCTCCAAGCCAGCTTCAGAAGTATTTGAACCATGAAATTCCAAATATTCAAGTTGGATTTAGAAAAGGCAGAGGAACCAGAGTTAAAATTGCCAATATCTGTTGAATCATAGAAAAAGCAAGAGACCTCCAGAAAAATATCTACTTCTGATTTATTGACACTCCAAAGACTTTCTTCCAGGAAAAAACTTGGAAAATCCTTAAAGGGATGGGAATACCTGCCCCTTGAGACCTGCCACTTGAGAAGTCTGTATGCGGGTAAGGAAGCAACAGTTGGAACTGGACATGGAACAACAGACTGATTCCAAATAGGAAAAGGAGTACATCATGGCTGTATATTGTTGCCATGCCTATTTAGCTTATATGCAGAGTACATCATGAGAAACACTGGGCTGGATAAAGCACAGCTGGAATCAAGATTGCTGGGAGAAATATCAATAACCTCAGATATGCAGAGGACATCACCCTTATGGCAGAAAGTGAAGAAGAACTAAAGAGCTTCTTGATGAAAGTGACAGAGGAGAGTGAAAAAGTTGACTTAAAGCTCAACATGCAGAAAACAAAATTCATGACATCCAGTCCCATCACTTCATGGCAAATAGATGGAGAAACAGTGGAAACAGTGTCAAACTTTATTTTAGGGGCTCAAAATCAGTGCAGATGGTGACTGTAGCCATAAATTAAAAGACAATTGCTCCTTGGAAGAATAGTTATGACCAACCTAGACAGCATATTAAAAAGCAGAGACATTACTTTGCTAACAAAAGTCTGTATGGTCAAAGCTATGGTTTTTCCAGTAGTCATGTATGGATGTGAGAGTTGGACTATAAAGAAAGCTGAGTGCTGAAGAATTGATGCTTTTGAACTGTGGTATGGAGAACACTCGTGGAGTCCCTTGGACTGCAAGGAAATCCAACCAGCCCATCCTAAAGGAAAGCAATCCTGAATATTCACTGGTAGGACTGATGTTGAAGCTGAACCTCAATACTTGGGCCACCTGATGTGAAGAACTGACTCATTTGAAAAGACCCTGATGCTGGGAAAGATTGAAGGCGGGAGGAGAAGGCGGCGACCGAGGATGAGATTGTTGGATGGCATCACTGACTCAATGTACATGAGTCTGAGTAAACTGCGGGAGTTAGTGATGGACAGGGAGGCCTGGCGTTTTTGCATTCCATGGGTTGGAAAGAGTGGGACCTGACTAAGTGACTGAACCCAACTAATTTATTCTTAGCTGATGCTCTGCTGCATCTAAATGTGCTTATATGCCTATGACAAGACTCATTCAACTTGAAGCACAGTCTGTAGACTAAATGATATTTTTGTGGTTTTAAAATGTGATTACTTTCATATTGCATTAGAAAGAGATAAACCAAATGAACACAAGATTAATTCAGTCTCAATTTCAGATAGAAAGTATATGCCTCCATAAGGTTTATTAGTTCAGAATTTTAGCACTATTGGGAGGAAACAATGAATCAGAACTTAAAGAAATGAGAAACTCCAAATTACAGCATTGTTAATAGAATTTGTAATTGAATATGTAACTGAAACATACATATTGAAAAGAAATCTTTCTCTTTATCATGTCATAATTAGTAGCACATTATATACATTATAAAAACACAGGCATATAAATGTACAAATTAACATAAATTTATATAATTGTATTCTACAGAAATTCAGCATTTTATGCACCACAAAATAAATGGCCAAAATTATGTTTGTTTTCTGTATCTTAAATGTAAGTTTGCTAATATATTTCTTGTTGATTATCTATCACATAATGCAAATCTGTGCCTCAAAATATCCTATAACTAACGCAGTAGATTTCAAGTTAACATAGACCTGGCTGTTACTTGGGAAAGAGGGTACTTCTAGAAAACATAGGAGTGAAGGTTAGGAGAGGAATAAAGCAGACTGCTTTTGTCTAGTTCTTAAGCTGGAAGATTTACCATTTCTTGCAACTAGTACTAAATATTGCATATTAAATGTTCAATATATGTTCAATATTTTTTGAGTGAAAAAATCTATAATCTAATCACATAGAATATCTTCTTATATTTATATCATAAGCATTATTTTAAATAAAAAATATTTAATATTTTTGGTTTTTACACATTTAACTTTCAAAGCTATGTGGGTGAAAGGAAAAATATAAAGAAATCATAGTTCCATTATTTTAAAATTAAAAAGCGAGAGTTTTGGATAGTAAATGATGTGTTGAAATCAGTCAGTTATTTAAAGATAAACAGAGAACTTAAAATTAGGTTCCTATTTGTTTTCCTGCTCCTCACACTTTTTATGTTTCTTTCTTGCTCTTTGGAGCTTTGATTGTTGCATCAAATTACTTCTACTGCTCAGTTCACTTTATCCTACTCCTTGCTCTCCTCCAAATGCTTATTATAGCTGTGAACTTCAATATTTAGATCTTTTTATAGGCCACTGTTTTTCAGTACTGATTCCCAATCTCCTTTCAGAATGTCATAGAAGATGGTAGAGTAGGAAGCTCTAAGAAATAGTCTCTTCATTGAAATCATGGCTAATTGCTCAATAAGAATTGTCAAAATCAACTATCATGACTCTTGATTCTAGTCAAACAATTGTAGTACCCAGGAGAGTGATTGAGAAATAAAGGGGTTGGTAAATTTTGAGGAATTTCTATTCAACAATTTCACGGAAGCCAACTGTGTGAATAGCTGCACACACATTCAAGGTGTGGCTTGCTGCAGCCTGGTTGGACGGTATGGATTTTATCCTATAGAGATCAGAGTTTCATGTTGATTTGCCTATTCATTTGCTGGGTGACTCATGCAGAGGTTGGCTCAAATGGATTCCTTGGTAGCATATGTAAAAATAATTTAAAAACCATCGTTTTTGCTTACTTCTATATTAGGCCCAGGAATTTAAGCAAATCAATGTAAAGTCACTAGATGACTGTAGAGATAACAAAACAAAGATATCAGTGATTATGCATGACAAGGAATGAAGTATTTGCAAACATAAAAGTAAAAAAGCCTACAAAAGTCACTAAGCAAATGAAAACCTTGCATCAGTAATAAGTAGCATCAGTAATTTCTAGGATGGGAGGATAATTTGATTTCCAGAGACAACTCATTATAATATTAAAGATGTTCAATACTAAAAAAAAAAAAAAAAAGAAAAAAGAAAAAGTATTAAAACAAACCAGAAGATATCAATTTCACATAGGAAAAAATAAAATGTCAGAAAACATCTCTGAGGAAGAACAGATATTAGATTCATTCGGTTCACTTCACTTCAGTTGCTCAGTCATGTACGATCTGTTGTGGTCCAATGGACTGCAGCACAGCAGACTTCTTTGTCCATCACCAACTCTGGGAGTTACTCAAGCTCATGTCCATTAAGTCAGTGATGCCATCCAACCATCTCATCCTCTGTCATCCCCTTCTCCTCCCACTCTTAAACTTTCCCAGCATCAGGGTCTTTTCAAATGAGTCAGTTATTTGCATCAGGTGGCCAAAGTATTGGAGTTTCAGCTTCAGCATCAGTCCTTCCAATGAATATTCAGGATTGATTTCCTCTAGAATGGACTGGTTGGATCTCTTTGCTGTCCAAGGGACTCTCAAGAGTCTTCTCCATCACCACAGTTCAAAAGCATCAATTCTTCAGCACTCAGCTTTCTATAGAATCTAACTCATATTCTCCAACATGACTACCTGAAAAACCATAGCCTTGACTAGATGGATCTTTGTTGACAAAGTAATGTCTCTGCTTTTTAATATGCTGTCAGGTTGGTCATAACTTTTCTTCCAAGGTGCAAGCGTCTCTTAATTTCATGAGTGCGGTCAAAATCTGTAGTGATTTTGGAGTCCAAAAAATTAAAGTCTGTCACTGATTCCATTGTTTCCCCATCTATTTACCATGAAGTGATGGGACCAGTTGTCATGATCTTAGTTTTCTGAATGTTGAGCTTTAAGCCAACTTTTTCACTCTCCTCTTTCACTTTCACCAAGAGGCATTTTGGTTCCTCTTCACTTTCTGCCATAAGGGTGGTGTCATCTGCATATCTGAGGTGATTGATATTTCTCCCGGCAATCTTGATTCCAGCTTGTGCTTCTTCCAGCCCAGCGTTTCTCATGATGTACTCTGCATATAAGTTAAATAAGCAGGGTGACAATATACAGCCTTGATGTACTCCTTTTGTGATTTGGCACCAGTCCACTTTTCCATGTCCACTTCTAACTGTTGCTTCTTGACCTCCATTCAGATTTCTCAGGAGCCAGGTCAGATAGTCTGGTTTTCCCAACTCTTGAAGAATTTTCCAACATTTGTTTTGATACACATAGTAAAGGCTTTGGCATAGTCAATAAAGCAGAAGTAGATGTTTTTCTGGAAGTCTCTTGCTTTTCTGATGATCCAGCAGATGTTGGCAATTTGATCTCTGGTTCCTCTGACTTTTCTAAATCCAGCTTGGGAACATTGGGAAGTTCACGGTTCACGTCTGTTGAAGCTTGGTTTGGAGAATATTAAGGATTATTTTGCTAGCATGTGAGATGTGTGCAGTTGTTTGAACAATCTTTAGCACTGCCTTTCTTTGAGATTGGAATGAAATTTGACATTTTCCAGTCCTGCAGCCACTACTGAATTTTCCAAATTTGCTGGCATATTGAGTGTGGCACTTTCATAGTATCATCTTTTAAGATTGAAATAGCTCAGCTGGAATTTCATCACATCCACTAGATTTGTTCATAGTGATCGTTCCTAATGACCATTTGACTTCACAATCCACAGTGTCTTATTCTAGATGAATGATTACACCATCATCATTATCTGGGTCATGAAGATCTTTTTTGTATAGTTCTTCTGTGTATTCTTGCCACCTCTTCTTAATATCTTCTGCTTCTGTTAAGTCCATACCATTTTTGCCCTTTATTGTGCTCATCTTTGCATGAAATGTTCCCTTGGTATCTCTAATTTTCTTGAAGAGATCTCTAGTTTTTCCCATTCTATTGTTCTCTTCTCTTTCTTTGCATTGATCACTGAGAAAGCTTTTCTTATCTCTCCTTTCTATCCTTTGGAACTGTCCATTCAAATGGGTATATCTTACCTGTTCTCCTTTGCTTCTGGCTTCTCTTCTTTTCACAGCTATTTCTAATGCCTCCTCAGACAACAATTTTGCCTTTATGCATTTCATTTTTGGGGGGATGGTCTTGAGCACTGCCTTCTGTACAATGTCATGAACCTCCATCCATAGTTCCTCAGGCACTCTTTGTATCAGATCTAGTCCCTTGAATATATTTGTCACTTTCACTATATAATTGCCAGGGATTTGATTTAGGTCATACTTGAATGGTCTAGTGGTTTTCCCTACTTTCTTTGGTTTAAGTCTGAATTTGGAAATAAGGAGTTTGTGATCGGAGTCACAGTCAGCTCCCAGTCTTGTTTTTGAAGACTGTATAGAGCTTCCCCATCTTTGGCTGCAAAATCAATCTGATTTTGGTGTTGGCCACATGATGATGTGGAGAAGACAATAGCACCCCACTCCAGTACTCTTGCCTGGAAAATCCCATGGGCGAAGGAGCCTGGTAGGCTGCAATCTATGGGGTCGCGAAGAATCGGATACGACTGAGCAACTTCACTTTTCACTTTCATGCATTGGAGAAGGAAATGGCAACCCACTCCAGTGTTCTTGTCTGGAGAACCCCAGGGACAGGGGAGCCTGGTGGGCTGCCATCTATGGGGTCACACAGAGTCTGAAGCGACTTAGCAGCAGCAGCAGCACATGATGATGTCCATGTGTAGAGTCTTCTCTTGTGTTTTTGGAAGAGGGCTTTTGCTATGTCCAGTGTGTTCTCTTGGCAAAACTCTATTAGCCTTTTCCCTGCTTCATTCTCTATTCCAAGGCCAAATTTGCCTCTTTCCACGTATCTCTTGACTTTCTACTTTTGCCTTCCAGTCCCCTATAAAGAAAAAAACATCTTTTTTGGGTGTTAGTTCCAGAAGGTCTTGTAGGTCTGCATAGAACTATTCAACTTCAGCTTCTTCAGCATTACTGATCCAGGCATAGACTTAGATTACTGTGATATTGAATGGTTTACCTTGGGAAAAGGGGATGACAGAGTATGAGATGGTTGGATGGCTTCACCAGCTCTAGCAACATGAGTCTGAGCAAGCTCCAGGAGTGTGTGATGGACAGAGAAGCCTAGCATGTAGCAGTCCATGACACTGCAACAAGTCGGACACAACTGAGGGACTGAATTGAACTGAACTAAAGGTCTGTTTTTAATTAAATTACCTCTTTAAAGGCTCTGTCTTCAAATACAGTCCCATTCTGAGATAGTGGTGGTGAAGTCTTCTAGATATAAACTTAGAAGAGACATAATTCAATCCCAGATATAAAATTAGAGGAGACATAATTCAGTCCCAAACAGCTGATTCAGCATAAGAAAATCAATCAATGTAATAGCCCACATTAATAGAATGAAAGTAAATTAAAAACAACCTCCACATCTCAACAAATGTGGACAAAACATTTAACAAACTCAATATTCTTTCATGATTAAAAAGCACTCACCAAATTAGGAATTGATGGAATTTCCTTTACATAATAAAGAGCATTTACAAAAATCACAAAGACAAAATCATATTCAATGGTGAAAATTGAAAGCTTTCCTCCCAAGTTCAGAAATAAGACAAACTTGTTCGTTTTCACCACTAGTATTGGCAGATACTATGATCTTATCTATAAAAAGTTCCAAGGAATCATAAAAAAATTACTAGACCTAATGAACAAATTCAGCAAAATTGCATGATAAAAACTCAACACCAAGAAACTAGAAACAGAAACTATGTTTCTGGCTACCATCAGTGAACAATCCAAGCAGTAAATTAAGAAAATATTCTTAAATGATTTCATTTAAAATAGTAAAATATCTAAGAAATAATTTTAATCACTATCTTAAAGACTTGTGTACTGAAAACTATAACAAACTGTCAAAAGAATTTAAAGAAAATGTTAGTAAATGAAAAGACATCACTTATTTGAATTGAAAGACTTGAATACTGTTAACATGTAAATGATACCCAACTCTTCTGAAAATTCAGTGCAATTCCTATCAAAATTTCAGTGCCCGTTTTTGTACTTTTCAGAAATAGAACAATCAATGTTCCCCCTTGGCGAAAACAATGGTGAGAAAGGAAAACAGCGTGGGTCTTTAGGAAATAAAAAGTCAGTCCTCAGTTTCCAAAGCTTAACCAATCAAAACAGTGTGTTATTGGAATAAGAATAGACATATGATTCAATGCAGTAAAATAAAAAGTCCCCAAATAAATCCAGACCTCTAACCAATTTATTTTGGTCAAGTGTTCCAAGATCACCCAATCGGAAAAAGAATCATATCAACAAATGTTGCTGAGAAGGATAGTTACATGTGAAAGATAAAGTTGGACCCCCAACCTCATTCCAGACATAAAATTGACTCAAAATTGGTCAATGGTCTAAACAAAGACTTACAGCTATACAACAATTAGAAGAAAACATAGAGGTTAATCCTCAAGAAATAGAATTTCACATGCATTTATTCATTTGACACAAACACATACAACATGAGAAAAACAAAACAACAAAAGTAGATAATAGATCTTTAAAAACTGTTATTTTTCAAACAACATTATTAACAAAGTGAAAAGGTAACCTATAGGAAGGGAGAAAAATTTTCAAATGGTGGATCTGAATACTAGTTTTGCATTAGAATACATGAATAACTCTTATGACTCAACAACAGAAAGAAAAAAAAAATCTGTTAAAATGGGCTAAGCATTTGAATACACAATTCCTCAAAGAACACATACAAATAGATAAAGGAATTGCAGATCCACACATTAGAATATTTTTCAACCTTAAAAATAAATGACATTCTGATACATTTTATAAGCTGGATGAATCTTGAATTTCAGTGACAATTGGAATTGTCAAAAGGTCAAAAAGGTTTGCAAAAGGTTTGCAAAAAGGTCACATATTGAAAGACTCTTTTTACATGAAACACCTAAATTTATAGACACAGAAAGCAGATTAGTGGTTGCCAGAGGATGAGGGAAAGATGTATAAGATACAGGGTATTCTGAGAAAATAAAAATTTTTGGAACAGAGACATGTTGGTTGCACAGCACTGTGAATGCACTAAATCCATTGAATTGTACGCTTTAAGATGTTTAATTTCATGCTGCATGAATATCATCTTAGTTAAAAAAAATAAGCCCTCTAGAACTATGCTATTGAATTGAATTCTAATTCCATGCAGAATTTTAGATTTACTAGTAGCTACATTAAAAATATAAAAAGGAACCTATAAGACTTAATTTAAAACATACTTATTAAATCAATATATCAAAAATTAATGTTGATTACTATAAATGTTGTTAAGATCTTTTGCTTTTCTGTGTTGCCTATGAAAGTGAAAGTTAAAGTGAAGTCGCTCAGCCGTGTCCGACTCTTTGCGACCCCGTGGATGGTAGCCCACCAGGCTCCTCCACCCATGGGATTCTCCAGGCAAGAATACTGGAGTGGGTTGCCATTTCCTTCTCCAGGGGATCTTCCCGACCAAGGGATCAAACCCAGGTCTCATAGAGTTTATATCTGATGTACTTCATTGCAACTCAAACTGGTCATGTTTCAAGTTCTTAGTGATCCCATGTACCTGCTGACTTCGTCCTGGGGTATGCTGCATTAGAAACAAATATCTTTCCATGAATCTGAACAAAATAGTTTATAACAATATAAAAAATAGTTTATGTATAGAATTTACTATGATTGGAAAAACAAAAGTCTGTCCTATCCTAAGAAAATATTGAGGACTTTCTTAAGCAAACAATTTTCATTTCACTCAAGAGTTTCTCCTTAGTTTCATAGTTTCAAATTATAAAATACTTAAAAGGATACAGTATGTACAAAAGATATATATAAATATGTATACATAGCTTTGCATAGTGGCATAAATGATTCCCAATAAAAGTGCTGCATGAAATTAAATCATTCATGACTTCAAGTAATCTGTTTGTTTTGAAATTAACTAACCGCAAAGAGTTGGACACGACTGAGTGACTGAACTGAACTGAACTGAACCATAATAGTACTAATAAAGTCAATAATATACAAGAATAGAAGAAGTCAATTATAATTTGCAAATGATATAATTGTATATCTAGAAAATATAAAGATCTCAATTAAAAAGCACTATAGTTGAGAAATATTTCAGATTCAAGGGGAATACACAAGCAGGGGTACTTCTGATTCCATCAATAAACATTTAGAAAATACAGTGAAAGATTGCATTCACTGTATCAGCAGTATAATTAAATATCCTTATTAGCTTGCTTGTATATAAGAACACATCTGTAAATGAGAAGTTATAAAATTTTTTGAAAGATGTGATGAAATAAAAATGCAAGCTGTGTGACATGTAAGAAGTCCAAATGCTCAGCGGTTACTGTGCTGTAGTGGCTTAGTTGGGAAAGAATCTGCCTGCAATGCAGGAGACCTGGGTTTGATCCCTGGATAAGAAAGATCCTCTGGAGAAGGAAATGGCAACCCACTCCAGTACTCTTGCCCTGAGAATTCCATGGAGGAGGAATGGAGGAAGCATGGAGGAGCCGGCCAGGCTACACAGTCTATGGGATAGCAAAGAGTGGTATATGACTGAGCGACTTTCACTTTCAAGGAAACCCAAGACCAGGGTGAAGAGAGAATGGCCTTGTGAAAGAGCACTGATGCACATGCCCTATTGACATGTGAACAAAGACTCCTAGAACTTTAGGTCCCGTGCACTGAGCAGCAGAATGCAACAAAGCAGATGGCATGAAAAAGAATGACTAATTGAGTTGAGGTTGAAATACTGACCTCCAGAATCATAAGTGAATAGGTTTTTCTCTTTCAAGTCATTTAATTTTAAAGTAGTTTGTTATGCAAAAAAAAGGAAGGGTTTAATTAATGAACTTAATGCATTCCAATCTATTTAAATATGATTGTTTTTAAAAAATAAGATTAAAACTGAGGTCAGAATTTTCAGAAAGGCTTACTCCTCTCATTCCGATTTCTTCCTTTCAGTTTGTGTGGCATGTTAAGACCGTACAATAGTTATTTTGATCAAGAGTTAGCTTGGAGAATGAAAAGCAGGAGTGAAAGAGAGAGAAAATCCTAGCCTTCTATAGATAATGCCAAGCCACCAATTCTAGACTTCTCCCCAGTGCCTGAAGGAGAATAAAATCTTTTGTGTTTACACTATTCAAAATGATACAAAGAGTCAGTGATTAACTATTTGAAAATATATTGCATTCTAATCATAACTCATATCTTAGTGAAAATTTAGTGTAAAACAATTCCAAAAGATAAAAAGAAATAATTGAACTAATATAAAATAATAAAGGCATTTAATCACAGGTTAGAAAGCTTTGTGTAAGAAAAACACTAATGGAATAAACACTGAAGTATATTTGGTAATAATTAAATATGACTCCTTAACATAAACTGCCATAAAACATCATTGTGACATGCATGACAGATAAGTGATAAACATTGTACTAAAGCACGATAAATGTAATATATATTTATTTTAACATTAGTATGTCATTATACACTTAGTTTGCTTCAAATCTTTCTCTGTTATAAATAACTATGAAAATGCTAATTAAGTTAAAAATTTTTCATTTTTTAAATTGCCAAGTGTGTATGTGTGTGTGTTGTTTAGTGATAGTATATAATGTAGGCAGGGGCCAGAGCAATAGACATTCTTAGTCAAATTTATTAGATTGAAAATTAGTATTCACTTTGACATCTCAAATAGGAATGAAAATTTTACATTCGTCACAAAATTTGTTTCATATATTCTACTTTTAAGGATTTACCCTAAAAATAATCAATTTGATTAAAAAGAGTATCTAGAGTACATGAGATATTTAGAGTAAGTTGCAATAGAGATGGAAATGACTGTGATACTAAAAGCATAAGATTGATTACATAAATTATAAATATTTTGTATCTACTTAATGCTGGTGGCTCAATGGTAAAGAATCTGCCTGAAATGTAGGAGACCGGGGTTCAATCCCTGGTTTGGGAAGATACCCTGGAGAAGCCAATGGCAACCCACTCCATATTCTTTCCTAGAGAATACCATGGACAGAGAGTCCAGGTGGGTTACAGTCCGTGGGGTCACAAAGAGTCAGACATGACTGACTAACACTTTCACTTTCATGTAAAATAGTGTAATTACTAAAAAGAATAAAGAAATATTGGTAATGGTATAAAAATATGTGCACATATTATTTAGAAAAATTATATAAATCTACATATACAACATTACTCTTCTATGTTTTATGTTACCATATATGTGCATATGTTTATATAATAATGTTATATACTATACATACACACATATTGAGCAAAATTCAGATCTCACTGTATACACATTTAAAAATAATTCAGTGTAGGAGAATTATAAGTGACCTTTATTATATGTAGGGTTTTTTTTTTCATTTTTCCCACAAATATTATAAAATTAGATTCTAAATATATTTAATACATAACATTATTTAAACATGGAAGCAGTAACAGGTTTATATGCATGTTTTCACATACATGAGACTTCCCTGGTGGCTCAGATGGTAAAGAATCTGCCTGCAATGGGGGAGACCCTGGTCACAAATATTCCCTGGAGAAGGCAATGGCTACCTACCCCAGTATTCTTGCCTGGGTAATCCCATGGACAGAGGAGCCTGGCAGGCTACAGTCCATGGGGTCACAAAGAGTTGGAGATGACTGAGTGACTTTCACTATACATGTTTATAAGCTTTAGATAATTCATTTTTTGGTAAGATAATTTCGCAATATGTACCAAGAATTTTCAGAAATATTTTTTTGATTTTGACTTTTAAATACCTCTTTTGAAATTAGGGCAAGATAATATAAAATAAGAGGAATATCTATAATCATGAAAATGCACATTGTTTTATTACACTAAAGAATAATTAAATTATACCTATTCCAGACTACATCTAGGTATTTTTAAAAAGATAATTTTGAATAAGGTTTCAACGCTTATACAAATTCTGCTCATCACCCGGGCTAACATTCATCTGGCATGGACAATTCTAGTAGTAGCTCCTGTATAGCCTCTTCTGATTGGTCAGTACCAATGTGATGCTGTTTATGAGAATTGTTTAATATATTTCAGGTACAAAAATGGAAAATAAACATTAAAGTCTTGACCTGCAAATACCCATCCATTAATTGAAAAACAGCTTGAAAAAGGTATCACAGTGCTTTTGATGTGTGCTAGCCTGCACACATGCTAAGCTACTTCATTTGTGTCTGACTCTTTGCAATCCTATAGACTGAACCTCTGGGTTCGTTTTGTCCACGTGGATGTTCCGGGCAAGAATACTGGAGTGGGTTGCTATGTTCTCCTCCAGGAGATAGTCCCAGTCCAATGCTTCCTTATTGACAGGCGGGTTCTTTACCACTAGTGGTCACCTGGGAAGCCTGATGTATGCTAGATTATTTTCTAATTCAGTTTTATATTTCTTGGCTTTTCTGTGATATAGTTTTTTATTATTGCAGATTTTACATTTATAAAAGAGAAAACACAAACAATAGTATCAAAATGCTTGTTTATAATAACAGTATTTACACATTTTTAGTGGAATCATTTCTATTCACATTAATTTTCAAATCACATGTACACACACACACACGCACACACACACAGAGGCTGTTTTTATTTGATTGACATAACCAATGGCTGGATTTAGCTGCTTCATTAATTGATTTCCATAGTTACTCTCTCATCTAATGAAACTTTTGCTTTAACTCTATAATTTAGTTTGATTTCTGGATGGCATCTACATACTATTATTAATACCATTTGCAGTGCTACACTTCACTGAACTGAATGATTTAATGTGTTTTTTCTTTAATGCTGAGGGACTTACAAACAGTATATACTAGAAAACATGGAATTCTTTTGTATCTTGCTATATTCAATCTTCCAGTGCCTCATATTTTTCAAATGTTCCTAATACCACTGCTAGTGTGTTCCCTCAAATTTTTGCTTAATCTGTTGTAAATGTTTTGTTTGACAAGATACTTCTCTTTCCAGACATTTTCTTCAAGGAGAAATGTAGACATATATTTGAAAATGTACATTTCATTATAGTCTTTCTCTACTATTCTATTTAATTAAAAAAATAAATTTGAAACAGAAACAAACTCTGATCTCTGAGAAAGCTGGCATATGTCACACCACTTGGGACATGAGTTTCTGTACCATTTCCTTGCTTTCCCAAATCAAGATGACAGGGAAAGATGAAAACAAAACAAACAAAAATGGAAAAGTTAAAGCTTTAAGGTAGCTTTTCATCAAGAAGATTAAATAATGTCTTCATGTAAACTTTGGCATATGTAAGCTCAAAAGGAGATGGAAGGGTTCAGGAATGGAAAATTGAAGGGACAAAGAACAGCTTAGAATTAGGACATGCACACAAGATGGATAGGTGGTTCAAACTGATCTAATTAAGTATATTCAGAGCTCAGAATATGATGTGACAAGAATAATATATAACATTGCATCTAACTTCATCATGTTCACATGTAACTTGTATCTCAAAGCTCTTGGCTCCTAACTGAACTTTGGATTATATTAATTTCTAATGCAATATTTCTTCCTACATAAACATATATTTATGTAAAGAAAAGTTTTAAGTTAAAATCACACCTTTAGTTGTCCTTGATATAATAGTGGATTTAATTTTATATCGTGAATAATATTTTGATTCAAAACTAAGTGAAAGAATATTATTAGGAATAAAAGTATAAATATTGGGGCTTTGATATAATATTATTCCATACTTTCTGGGGAGGACAGGACTGTATTTCTTCATTTCAGAAATGAACTTATAGCATATCATATGTGAGCAATAAATATTTTCCATACAGAAGTCAAGAGATCATAATGATTAATTATTTTTATTTTCTTAATGACCTATTGTCTATTCCAAACTTCCTTAACTCATTTAGGTAATTCTATGTATTTAATATATAATTATGAATAATTACACTATGTGCCAGACACAATAATTTTTTCAATGATCCCCATATTTTGCATTTAAATATCTCTACACTTATATTCTATTGTGTATTTGCTCCCCAACCCCAACTCTAGCACTAGTGCAGCTTGATAACTAGCCCATAGTCCTGGAGCTGGGAGTGGGGAATGCTATATTCCAAACCTAGATCTGCCATTTCATAGCCAAATGTCCTTAAGAAAATTATACAATTTTTCCCTGTTTCAGTGTTCCTAACATTAAAATGCAATAATAATCCTAACTCATATATTTTTGGAGGATTCAATGTAACCTAACAAAGTATGAGAAACAGTACGTAGCACACAGTAAGTTCATAATGTATCTTAGAATTTGCTGTGAAAAACATGTTTTGCTAAACTTTCGTTTCTGTATATTGTTTGTATTTTTTTCTGTGTCCTTTAATTTTGTCTCGTTTTATGCTATGTTTTCAATATTTACATTACCCTCACTCCATTGCTTATAATGATTCAACCTTGAATAATTATTTAACCTAAGATCTAATGCCATCTGTAAAATCAAGATAATAACATTATTTGCTTCAATATTTGAGTGTTCAATACTGAGAAAAGAATTTAGTACAATTAGTACAAAGTTTAGCACATAGTGTTCAATGACATTTAGTTATGAAAATTATTATTGCTGTTTTTAAAGTTTTATTGTTTACTAAAAAAAGGACTTTGTGTATGGATCCGAAGGTAGTTAATACCCTTCATATACCACGGCTCATTTTTATTTAGCTTTTAATTCACTGTCATGCAGCAAAATTCTCTCCCATGCAGTATGTAGTTAATCACAAACAGTGTTCTCTAACCAGTACACTTCAACCTGTTTCTTTCTTTCAGCAGTCTTGTTGTGTATTACCTAATATTTATCTAAATTAAATCTCATCCTCTATTGTTTTCCCATTTCTCACTTTTCATCACTCGTGAAACATTTCTCCACCTTCCACTGGTTTGCAGTTTATTTTGAAAATATCTCTGTTGCTCTGATAAATGCATACTCTTCTTTCTGTTGATCAAATGCAATGATAGACCCCTCTCTGGATTCAACTTGACTCATATAATTCTAACGTTCTTTTTCTATACTTTCAAAATGATTTATTTCTGTAATTTATGTTATCAGTAGTAGTAGTAATAATGATGAAAATAAAACTTGAAAGAGCTTGGACCTTAGGAGCTTCAAAGTTGGTCCATTGTTCTTTTGTTGCATTTCTCTGAGCCCGAATGTCTAACAAATTGAACCAAAGATTGGTGGCAATATTCTATTTTCCTTGGTAACTGTAAAACAGAAACAACACATTTTAAGTTACTCTCTTCACTCCCCCTCAATATTCCTTTCCACAAAGAATAAACTTCCATGAGAGTAGTTGGTGTAACGATTGGTCACCAGGATTTATACCCAATTTTGTGGGATATATGTGCATATATAAATAATGTATTTATTCACATTGTAAATATTATTATGCATACCTAATACACATTACATATGATAACCATCACACATATATAATACATTCACATCTGTAACAGATATTGACTGGTTTATAAAACCATGCTTTTCTTTATTATTTATCTGACATTAAATTGCAGTCTTCTTAGTCTTAAGAAACCATAGCAAGCACTCCAGCTTGTTAGTGAAAGTGCACATCCCATCTGTTCTCACTTGGAAACTACAGGGTCCAAAAAAGAGAACCGACACATGGACATTCGCAGCTTTTTCTCTTCAGGCTCCCCAATAATAGTAACAGCTTTAGGAAGGGAACTGATGGCGTTTCCAAATGTATGCTGTTAAGAGGCATGCATTGCATACTTAGTAACTTATGAATAATAACTTTGAAATAAAGTAAAACAATATATTGTAAAGTGGTAGCTATTACTCTCATTTTAAATTATTTATTTTCCTAAAATACAATATTTTGTTAATATTTTTTGCTTTCTTTAACTCTTCACTCCCTTTCTCTCTCTTCATCTCTCTAATTGTCTCCCTTTGGTCTGGCTCTCCATAATTCTCTGTCTCTCTCTGACTCTGTCACTGTCTGTCTGTCTCTTTCTTTTCTTTTCTTATCAGTTGGCAATACATGATGATTATTGACATAAACGACTAAATATTTTTCAAACAACTATACTCTATAGTTTTAAATTAACATTTTGCAATATTTTGCGATTTCATTTCATCAAAATATAAATGACTTACAATATTATGTTAGTTTAAGATGTATAATATAGTGATATATTATTATATATTATGAAATGAGCATCATAATAAGTTTAATTACTATATGGCTATGATCAAAATTAGTTGTCAAGTATATACAAATTCCAAAATTGGAGATTGATTCTTGAATATTTTAATTCAAAAATGATATTGATATTTATAAAAAGAATAAAAAGGAATGAATAAATGGGAATTATGATTAGAGATTCATTCAGGAAGAAAAAATTGCTATTTCAATCAACATATTTTAAAACAAAATATTTTTAAATGCTTAATGTTGAAATCAGTTAATGTGTGAAATAATAAGCAATTAATGTATGGAAATGGATATTCTCAGAAAATATGAAAATTAACTTAGAAATTTATACCCATCCCAGGGAAAGCAAGTGTTTTCCTTGTGCATTGCTTTCTATATGTATGTGTTTGTGTATGTGTGTGTGTGTGTTGTATGAATGATTTCATATATTTATTATTTATATTTAAATATGAATGCACTGGTCATAGCAAACATGCTTTTCCAAAAACACAAGAGACAACTCTACACATGGATATCACCAAATGGTCAATACTGAAATCAGATTGATTATATTCTTTGAAGCAGAAGAAGGAGAAGCTCTATACAGTCAGCAAAAACAAGACTGGGAGCTGACTGTGGCTGAGATACTGAACTCCTTATTGCTAAATTTAGACTTAAATAAGAGAAAGTAGAGAAAACCACTAGACCAGTCAGGTATGACCTAAAACAAATCTCTTATGATTATACAGTGGAAATGACAAATAGATTCAAGATATTAGATCTGATAAAGTACCTGAAGAACTATGGATGGAGGTTCGTGACATTGTACAGGAGGTGGTGACAAAGAGCATCTCCAAGAAAAAGAAATACATAAAGGCAAAATGGTTGACTGCGAAGGCCTTACAAATAGCTGTGGAAAGAAGAGAAGCAAAAGGCAAAGGAGAAAGGGAATGATATACCCATTTGAATGCAGCATTCTAAAGAATAGGAAGGAGAGAGAAGAAAGCCTTTCTCAGTGATCAGTGCAAAGAAATAGAGGAAAACAATAGAATGGGAAAGACTAGAGATCTCCTCAAGAAAATTAGAGATACCAAGGGAGCATTGCATGCAAAGATGGGCTCAATAAAGGACAGAACATGTATGGGCCTAACAGAAGCAGAAGACATTAAGAAGAGGTGCCAAGAATACACAGAAATATTATACAAGAATGATCTTAATGACCCAGAAAACCACAATGGTGTGATCACTCACTTAGAGCCAGACATCCTGGAATGTGAAATCAAGTGATCCTTAGGAAGCATCACTATGAACAAGGCTAGTGGAGGTGATGGAATTGCAGTTGAGCTATTTCAAATCCTAAAAGATGATGCTGTGAAAGTGCAGCAGTCAATATGCCAGCAAAATTTGGAAAACTCAGCAGTGGACACAGTCAGGATAAGGTAATTTTTCATTCCAATCCCAAAGAAAGTCAGTGCCAAAGAATGTTCAAACTATGGCAGAATTGCACTCACCTCACACCCTAGCAAAATAATGATTAAAATTCTTCAAGCCAGGCTTCAACAGTATGTGAACCATGAACTTCCAGATGTTCAGGCCGGATTTAGAAAAGGAAGAGGAACCAGAGATCAAATTGCTGACATCTAATGAATCATAGAAAAAGCAAGAGAATTCATAAAAACATCTACTTCTGCTTTATTGACTATGCCAAAGTGTTTGACTGTGTGGATCACAGCAAACTGGAAAATTCTTAAAGAGATAGGAATATCAGACCACTTCACCTGCCTCCTGAGAAATCTGTATGCAGGTCAAGAAGCAACAGTTAGAACTGGACATGGAACAACAGACTGGTTCCAAATGGGGAAAGGAGTATGCCAAGGCTATATTTTGTCATCTTGCTTATTTAACTTATATGCAGAGTACATCATGTTAAATGCCAGGCTGGATGAAGCGCAAGCTGGGAATCAAGATTGCCAGAAGAAATATCAATTACCTCATGTATGAAGATGCTGCTGCTGCTGCTGCTGCTAAGTAGCTTCAGTCGTGTCCGACTCTGTGCGACCTCATAGACGGCAGCCCACCAGGCTCCCCCGTCCCTGGGATTCTCCAGGCAAGAACACTGGAGTGGGTTGCGATTTCCTTCTCCAGTGCATGAAAGTGAAAAGTGAAAGTGAAGTCGCTCAGTCGTGTCCGACTCTTCGCGACCCCATGGACTGCAGCCTACCAGGCTCCTCTGTCCATGGGATTTTCCAGGCAAGAGTACTGGAGTGTGATGCCATTGCCTTCTCTGCCTTATACTGCAGGGAGATCCAACCGCTCAATCCGTAAAGGAAATCAGACCTGAACATTGACCGGAAAGACTAGATGCTAAAACTTCAGTCCACGGCGGTGCAATAAGTAAACTTAGCGGAGAAACTTAAATTAACACGAACGTTCATTTTTGGAAATAAGACAACTACTGAAAAACCCACACAGTGATCCGCGAACGCGTGCCGTGTCTTAGACTTCCTGAACAAAGACGGAACTAAGCCTACTTAAAATATAATACCACAAAATAACCGAAAAGGAATCTCTTATAACTAGGATTACCAAAGTCGAATCTCATGACACCACCCTTATGGCGGAAAGTGAAGAAGAATAAAGAATCTCTTGAAGAAATCGAAAGAGGAGAGTGAAAAAGCTGATGTAAAACTCAACGTTCAAAAAACAAAAATCGTGGCATCTGGTCCCATCACTTCATGGCAAATAGATGGTGAAACATTGAAGACAGTGAGAGACTTAATTTTCTTGGGACTCAAAATCACTGCAGATGGTGACTGAAGCCATGAAATTAAGACTCTAGTTCCTTGGAAGAAAAGCTATGACCAAACTAGAGAGCATATAAAAAGCAGAGACATTAATTTGTCAACAAACGTCTGTCTGGTCAAAGGTATGATTTTTCCAGCAGGCTTGTATGGATGTGAGAGCTGGACCATTAAAAAAGTCGAACACTGAAGAATTGATGCTTTTGAACTGTGGTGTTGGAGAAGACTCTTGAGAGTCTCTTGGATTACAAGGAGATCAAGCCAGTCAATCCTAAAGGAAATCAGTCCTGAATATTTATTGAAAGTTTTGATGTTGAAGCTGAAGCTCCTATACTTTGGTCACCTGTTGCAAAGAACTACTGACTCATTGGAAAAGACTCTGATGCTGGGAAAGATCGAATGCAGGAGAGGAAGGGGACTGCAGAGAATGAGAAGTTTGGGTGGCATCACTGACCCTATGGACATAAGTTTGAGCAAGCTCTGGGAGTTGGTGATGGACAGGGATGACTGGCATGCTGCAATCTATGGGGTGGCAAAGAGAGGGACACAACTGAGTGGCTGAACTGAATATATGGCATTGTTTGTAATAAGCGGCATGCTTTAAGTGATAGCAACTGAAATTCTATCACAGCCAAGCCTGAGGTGCTGCAGTCCAAGGGGTGGCAAAGAGTTGGACACGACTGAGCAACTAAACTGAACTGAAATTCATACACATTCCAGAGATAAATCTTTTTATCACTCCTCCCTTGTTTTATTCTTTGATGACACATTTTACATCTTTTTACTTCATGCATCCCCTTACTAATTGTTCTGGGCTTCCCTGTGGCTCAGATGGTAAAGCGTCTGTCTGCAGTGAGGGACACCTGGGTTCCATCCCTGGGTTGGGAAGATCCCCTAGAGAAGGAAATGGTGACCCACTCCAGTACTCTTGCCTGGAAAATTCCATGGACAGAGGAGCCTGGTCGGCTGCAGTCCATGGGGTCTCGAAGAGTTGGACACGACTGAACGACTTCCCTTTCACTTATCACTTTCATGCATTGGAGAAGGAAATGGCAACCCACTTGTGTTCTTGCTTGAAGAATCCCAGGGACGGGGGAGCCTGGTGGGCTGCCATCTATGGGGTCACACAGAGTCGGACATGACTGAAGTGACTTAGTAGTAGTAGCACCTCAATAAACTCTTTTAATTGGAACTTGTTCCTCTGACTCCTCATTTTGCTTAATTCCTTTTATTTGTTTCTGTGTATTAGGAGTATCAGTCTTGAAGGAGTGGCCTTATTCAGGAGGTATCTTGTGTAGCTCGGAAGGGCAAAGCCACCTGTTCACTCTGGCCAGGCATAACTGTGGCTGCTGCTGTGGGGAAATGGTGGGTATGGGTATCATTAGCTGGCTGTGAGGCCTGGCCAAGTTTCAGAGGCTCTCACCCAAGCCAGGAATGCCCTCTAGTACTAGTAGGATACATGGGGAATTCCAATATTGCACTGGCTAACCCTGGTGTTAGCAAGGTAGCCTAAGTTGAAATAAATGGCTCCTGCTAGTGACTACTCCACTGGGAACATTCTGACTCTTTTCAGTTTCTCTGTAAGACAATTTGATATTAATAGATGGGTTCCCTACACCTATGGTCTGTGATCTTTTTAATCTGGTGTGTTTGTGCTGACTTTTAGTTTGAGCTGTACATAGTCTTTAAGAGTTTTTTTGTTGTTGTTGTTTTTAATTCTCTACCATACTATGCTTTTCCAGGTTTTATTCCTCTTTACTTTTTAAATCCAGGTGTCTGGGGGCTCATCTCTTTTGAGCAGGACCTACAAGTTGGGGTGTCTGATGTGGAGCTCAAATCCTTTGATCCTCAGATTGAAAAAGTCCATGTATTTGTGACCCTCTCCCAATTGAGGGTTGCTATACCTTGGGTGTAGATTTTTTTTTTCCCCTTGTCTAGCACATATCTCTGTCTTTATTATACATTTCAATGCTTTCCTTTCAGTCTTTGTTGTAGAGGTTCTGTTCATCCAGTTTTCAAGTCTCTTTTAAGTATTCCATTGTACTTGAAGACTTGTCGTGTTCCTGGGAGGAAGTAAGTTTATTGTTATATTTTTTTCCTCTCTCCAAATTTTGTTATTGGTACTTCTGAGGAAATTACTACATGGAAGTTTATGCTTTCATGATAATATAGCAAATTCTTGCTTTTTAAAACTATAAAACTAGAATTTTGATGAATAAAAATATGGATTATATAAAAGCAGTTTGCTTTTAACTGTGCTAATTATAAAATTTTGTTTTTATGAGCATAAGAGGGATTAGTTAAGGATCTTAGTGTGTTCCTGGGTTATTATTTTAATAAAATGTTAGCTTAATATCTGAGTTGTTTAATATTAAATTGATTATTAAGAAGTACTTGGGAAACATTGTGCTCTGTGTTTCCATTTGTATTGCTGTTTTCTGAAGTAAATAAATACTAGCAAATATTCACTTAGAGAATATGATGTGACATTCTTTACAGACTAAATTCAAAAATAAAATAAAACCTGTATGGGTTTATTAAATTTTCATGAAGAGAGTATTACTAATAAAATATCGTCACATAATTTAAAAATATTTCTGCTACTCTTTTATTGATAATAAGCAATTAAATAAGCATATATCAGTTGATATATTTTTGACTTTTTAACAAAGTGATTTGACTTGAAACTTTATTTTTAAAAGAAAGGACACAAATATAAAAGGATAAGAATTACTTTTTATCTTGAGTATTATTTGCATCAAAGGCTAGGGTAGCAATAGAAAAAAAAAGCCAATGGATTTGTAAGATTCCTCTTAAGATATTTCCACTATTACATTTTTTGGGGAATTTTTTACAAAGTTAAATTTAAAAAGAAACACAAAGAAAGTATACCCATTTCTCCCATGCTTACCCCAGCCACTAGCAACCATGTCTAAATAGAAACACATCTATTTAGTTATAGCTCTCTAGTAAACTGAAATGCTCATGCAGTATCCCCCATTATCTATAACTTGTTTTGTTACCTTTAAATCTATTCATGCTAAATTGAAACAGATATATCAGCTAAGTCAAAACAGAGGTTATAAAGCAGAAATCTAATACCGAGGCATGAGATGAAGCATGGGAGAGAGGCCTCTAACTTATATGAAAATCCAGAAGCACAAAGACAACACTGGATGCTTGGGTCCAGAGGATGCTCCCAGGGACAAGATTTGACACATTCCTGTTAAACAGAATGGGATGTGTCTTGGCTGAAATGTTTCTTTGTCAATGTTAATAGTCCCGCTTTTATAATGACTTCCCTTACTACCTTTTTCCAGATATACTGCTAAGATTCAGACCTGAGATTCTAAGTTAAGTCATTAGCTATTTCTTATGTTTCCCCAATCTAAAATGCCTACCACAGAGCATTTGGAAATGATGACAGACACATATGACCACAGGGCCATGCCCTCACTGTGCCTTGAACCAATCCCAAAGATGCTGCTGGACCATGCAGCATTGGTTGCTGAGTCTTGAAACTTTATTTTTAAAAGAAAGGACACAAATATAAAAGGATAAGAGTTACTTTTTATCTTGAGTATTATTTGCATCAAAGACTAGGGTAGCAATAGAAAAAAAAAAGCCAATGGATTTGTAAGATTCCTCTTAAGATATTTTCATTATTACATTTTTGGGGATTTTTTAAAAAAATTAAATTTTAAAAGAAACACAAAGAAAGTATACCCATTTCTCCCACACTTACCCCAGCCACTAGCAACCACCAATCTGTTCTTTGTATGTTTATGCTGCTACTGCTGCTGCTGCTAAAACGCTTCAGTCATGTCCAACTCTGTGTAACCCCATGGATGGCAGCCCAACAGGCTCCCCCATCCCTGGGATTCTCCAGGCAAGAACACTGCAGTGGGGTGCCATCGCCTTTTCCACTGTAGGTTTATACATACATATATATTTAAACATATTTGGGCTTCCCTGGTAGCTCAGCTGGTAAAAACAATGCACCTGTAATGTAGGAGACCCCAGTTCAATTCCTGGATTGGGAAAATCCCCTGGAGAAGACATTAACTACCTACTCCATTATTCTCGGGCTTCACTGGTAGTTTAGATGATAAAGAATCTGGCTGCAATGCAGAAGACCTAGGTTCAATCCCTGGGTTGGGAAGATTCCCTAGAGGAGGGCATGACAACCCACTACAGGATTCTTGCCTGGAGAATCCCCATAGAGAGAGGAGCCTGGTGGGCTACAATCCATAGGGACGCAAAGAGTCTGACATGAGTGAGCTGAGCAACTAAGTACAGCCCAGCACATGTATATATACCATTTGTTTATACCTATAAATATACATATAAACATATATATGCCTTTTTTTATAATAACCATTCTAACAGGTATGCACTTGTATTTCATTGTGCTTTTGCTTGCATCTCTCTGATGCTTAATGATAAAGAGCACCTTTCCATATACCTGTTGACCATCAATAAGTATTCTTGAGAAAAATGTCTATTTAGATTTTATGACCATTAAAAAAAATCATCTCTTTTGCTATTGAGTTGTATGAGTAATTTTATATTTTTGATATCAGATATATGATTTCATACATCTGATAACCCCTTAAGATTTATGATTTATGGGTATTTTTCCCATTTGGTATATACCTTTCACTTTGTTGCTGACTTCTTTTGTTGTCCAGGCTTTTTAGCTTGATACAGATCCATATTTTTACTTTTGCTCTTGGTGTCAGATTAAAAAAATCATTGCAAAAACCTATGTCAAGGAGGGGGTATTTGCCTATGTTTTCTTCTAGGTATTTTTATGGTTTCAAGTCTCACATTCAAGTCTTTAATCCATTTTGAGTTAATTTTTCCTTATGGTGGGAGGCAGTGATCTAAATTAATTCTTTTGAAGGTGACTATCTAATTTGCTGACACAATTTATTGAAGGGAATGCATTTTATCCGTCACATATTCTTGGTTCTTCTGTTGATAGTTGGCAATAAAGCCAATGGTTTATTTCTGAGCTCTCTTCTGTGTGATTGAGTTATATGTCTGTTTTTATATCAATGCTGTATTATCTTGGTTACTATAGCTTTATAGTATAGCTTCAAATCAGGGAGCGAGATGTCTCTAAATTTGTTCTTCTTCCTGAAGATTACTTTATCTATTTGGAGTCTTTGTGGTTATATACAAATTTTAAGATTGCTTTTTCTGTTTCTGGGAAAAATTCCTTTGGTGTCTTAATAGTGATCTCATTGAATCTGTAGATTTCTGTAGGCAGTATGGATGTTTTATAAATATTATTTCTTCCAATCCATGAGCATGGGATATCTTCCCACTTATTTGTGTCTTCTTAAATATATTAGATTTAAAGGCCTAGATCTGATAGATAGAGTGCCTGATGAACTATGGGATGAGGTTTGTGACATTGCACAGGTGACAGGGATCAAGACCATCCCCATGGAAAAGAAATGCAAAAAAGCAAAATGTCTGTCTGAGGAGGCCTTACAAATAACTGTGAAAAGAAGAGAAGTGAAAAACAAAGGAGAAAAGGAAAGATATAAGCATCTGAATGCAGAGTTCCAGAGAATAGCAAGAAGAGATAAGAAAGCCTTCTTCAGTGATCAATGCAAAGAAATAGAGGAAAAGAACAGAATGGGAAAGACTAGAGATCTCTTCAAGAAAATTAGAGATACCAAGGAAACATTTCATGCAAAGATAGGCTCGATAAAGGACAGAAATGGTATGGACCTAACAGAAGCAGAAGATATTAAGAAGAGGTGGCAAGAATACTCAGAAGAACTGTACAGAAAAGATCTTCACGACCTGAATAATCATGATGGTGTGATCACTCATCCAGAGCCAGACATCCTGGAATGTGAAGTCAAGTGGGTCTTAGAAAGCATCACTATGAACAAAGTTAGTGGAGGTGATGGAATTCCAGTTGAGCTGTTTCAAATCCTGAAAGATGATGCTGTGAAAGTGCTCCACTCAATATGCCAGGAAATACGGAAAACTCAGCAGTGGCCACAGGACTGGAAAAGGTCAGTTTTCATTCCAATCCCAAAGAAAGGCAATGCCAAAGAATATTCAAAATACTGCACAATTGCACTCATCTCACATGCTAGTAAAGTAATGCTCAAAATTCTCCAAGCCAGGCTTCAGCAGTACGTGAACCGTGAGCTTCCTGATGTTCAAGCTGGTATTAGAAAAGGCAGAGGAACCAGAGATCAAATTGCCAACATCCGCTGGATCATGGAAAAAGCAAGAGAGTTCCAGAAAAACATCTATTTCTGCTTTCTTGACTATGCCAAAGCTTTTGACGGTGTGGATCACAAGAAACTGTGGAAAATTCTGAAAGAGATGGGAATACAGACCACCTGACCTGCCTCTTGAGAAATCTGTATGCAGGTCAGGAAGCAACAGTTAGAACTGGACATGGAAAAACAGACTGGTTCCAGATAGGAAAAGGAGTACGTCAAGGCTGTATATTGTCACCCTGCTTATTTAACTTATATGCAGAGTACATCATGAGAAATGCTGGACTGGAAGAAACACAAGCTGGAATCAAGATTGCTGGGAGAAATATCAATAACCTCAGAACTGCAGATGACACCACCCTTATGGTAGAAAGTAAAGAGGAACTAAAAAGCCTCTTGATGAAAGTGAAAGAGGAGAGTGAAAAAGTTGGCTTAAAGCTCAACATTCAGAAAACGAACATCATGGCATGTGGTCCCATCATTTCATTGGAAATAGATGGGGAAACAATGGAAACAGTGGCTGACTTTATTTTGGGGGGCTCCAAAATCACTGCATATGGTGACTGCAGCCATGAAATTAAAAGACACTTACTCCTTGGAAGAAAAGTTATGACCAACCTAGACAGCATATTCAAAAACAGAGACATTACTTTGCTGACTAAGGTCCGTCTAATCAAGGCTATGGTTTTTCCAGTGGTCATGTATGCATGTGAGAGTTGGACTGTGAGGAAGGCTGAGCGCTGAAGAATTGATGCTTTTGAACTGTGGTATTGGAGAAGACTCTTGAGAGTCCCTTGGACTGCAAGGACATCCAACCAGTCCATTCTGAAGGAGATCAGCCCTAGGATTTCTTTGGAAGGAATGATGCTAGAGCTGAAACTCCAGCACTTTGGCCACCTCATGCGAAGATCTGACTCATTGGAAAAGACTCTGATGCTGGGAGGGATTGAGGGCAGGAGGAGAAGGGGATGACAGAGGATGAGATGGCTGGATGGCATCACTGACTTGATGGACGTGAGTCTGAGTGAACTCCGGGAGTTGGTGATGGACAGAGATGCCTGGCGTGCTGTTTCATGGGGTCACATAGAGTCTGACACGACTGAGCAACTGAACTGAACTGAACTGAAATATATTTCATTAATGTCATAATTTTCAGTGTGCAGGTCTTTCATTTCTTTGGTTAATTACAGTCTTGTTTTGTGCTCTTTTGGATTCAGTTGTAATTCAGATTTTCTTAATTTCTGCTAGCTTATTATAATTGCACAAAAATGCAACACATTTTTGCATATCTATTTCGTATTCTGCAACTTTACTGAAATTGTTTATTAGTTCTAACAATTTTTAGTGGCATTGTCAGCATTTTCTCCATGTAATATTAGTGAAAAGTGAAAGTAGCTCAGTCATGCCTGACTCTTTGCTACTCCATGGACTATATAGTCCATAGAATTCTTCAAGCCAGAATACTGGAGTGGGTTCCCTTCTCCAGGGGATCTTCCCAGCCTAGGGATTGAGCCAAGGTCTCCCATATTGCAGGTGCATTCTTTACCAACTGAGCCAGCAGAGAAGCCCAGGAGTATTGGAGTGTGTAGTCTATCCTTCTCCAGCAGATCTTCCCAACCCGAAACTGAACCAGGGTCCCCTATATTGCAGGTGGATTCTTTATCAGCTGAACTACCAGGGAAGCCCATATATAATATTATGTCATATACAAATAGTGACAGTTTTTCTTACTTATTTCTAAATTGTATTAGTTTATTTTCTTTCCTGATTGCTCTGCCTAGGACTTCCACAACTATGTTGAATGAAAGTGGCAGTAGTGGACATCCTTGTCTTGTTCCTGATCTTTAAGGAAAATCTTTCAGCTTTTTACCATTGAGTATGATATTAGGTGTAGGCTTTTCATATATGATCTTTATTATGTTGAGGTATGTGCCCTCTACACCCACTTTGTTGAGATTGTTTGAATTTTTGTCAAACACTTTTCCTGTCTCTATTGAGGTGATTATATGTTTTTTACTCTTTATTTTGTTACTTTACTTAATAGTTTGTTAATAACACTGTTGAACCATTCTTGAATTGACTATTGAACCATTCTTGAATCTTTGAGATAAATCTCTCTTGATCACGGTGTCTGATCCTTCCTTTTAATGTATTTTGGTATCAGATTCTCTCTATTTTTTTGAGGGCTTTCACATCTATGTTCAGCAGGGTTGAAAGTGAAAGTGTTATTCACTTAGTAGTGTCCAACTCTTTGCAAACCCATGGACTATAGCCCACCAGGCTCCTCTGTCCATGGAATTTTCCAAGCAAGAATATTGGCATGGGTAACTATACACTTTTCCAGAGAATCTTCCCAACCCAGAAATCAAACCTACGTCTCCTGCATTGCAGGCAAATTCTTTACCATCTCTGCAACCAGGGAAGCCCATGCTATAATTGTGTGTGTCTGTGTGTATAGTGTTATTATCTGGTGTTAGTATCTTTTATTTGGTATCATTTATTCTGTACATTTCTTCCATTGAATCAGCTATACAAACTCTTTTCTTTTTATTTTTTTATTTCTATTTTTTCCCACCTGTTAATATTTAAGCAAAACCAGTTATAAATCATTTCTTCATGAATTTAAAACAAGCATAAAATATATTCTCAAAATAATAATTTAGACATATAAACAAATGTCATCTGATAAAAAGTATGTATTTTATTGCAGAATAATAACACTTAACAACATAAAATTAATAATACAAAGTTCAAACTAAATATAAAAATAAGGATATTTGACACTTTATTACAAAAATATATATTTCAGATGCTGGAATTTATCAGTATATGGGTTTGATTCCCTTTTTTATTTACTTAACCAGGAAATACCTGTTTTACCTGTATTTCATACAATGCTATAGTTTAGACTATTATTATTTAAGGATCACTAAAACCTCTTTCAGGTTTGCTTCAAAGTTTCTTTTAAAAATAATTGTATTTAATATTTCTAGTCAGTACTATTTAAAAAATTTTTCCAGATGAGCAGGATAAAGATATAGTAGCCAGTTAAGTCTTCACAAAGTTAAGAAACATTGTTGAAATGACACAAAAAAACTGAGATTTTTGCATGAAAAAAGCTTCAAAATGTAGATTCTGATGTTTATTGCACAGTACTTCTTTTCTCAAATAATCAAGTGTGCTTTGGCAGTTCTGAGATCTACACATTTAGAATTTCAATTAAAGTCATGCAAGTTCTAATTTGTATAAATGCATTTTCAAATTGTATAATTTAAATCCAGTACACTAATTTTAGCAATCAATATACAGAACATTCATGCACAGTTATCTAGTTCATTGTAAAATTGCTCACATCTCTTCTTTGTTTTGATGATGAAGATAAATGACCCTAGATGTGAGTTCTTAGGTATTTAATTTACCAAAGAGCTTCCACTTGTATTGCATTTACATGGGACTTGTAATTTCAAGGTAGTGATATTATTTTAAATTATGGCTAGAGAATCCTGAGACATACATATTTAAAGTAATTAAAACTACATTCATATACAGAGAAAAGCCATTCCAAGCTTTGCAAGTGATAAGGAACTATTATGGTATAGCAACAATCATAGGCTTATAAAGATTTTTAAATTTATGAATTTTTATTTTGGGAGAGGTACAAATAAACCAAGAAAATCTCTGTTTTTTTTTTCAATCCTAGTCCTCTCTAGAATTATATCAATAGATCATAAATAAATGTTACCCATCCTTTCATTAATATTTTGTAAACTCAAACATGAATGAGAACAAAAGTGAGCAAATATTGGCAATTTTTTAGATGAGGGAATCTGAGTTTTTATTGTTAATGAAAAGCTACACCAGACAAGTTACAAAGACGAGGAAGACTTTATGAAGACTGTGACAAGAGAAGGAGAGATTGAATTCAACTCCACTGAACTGGATTCGGACATGTGTGTGTGCTAATTGGCACATATTGGATTTAAACAGTTACATTCTCACAGATACGGAAATCAGGGTACTATCTTCCTTGATCATCAAAGGGAACCTCCTAGGACCTTGAGAAAGAGACTCATATGTTATAAAACCCAGAACAAGCTTGGAGAAGGTTTATATCTCAGAGGGGCAGAGAAAGCATTTATAATTACAATTTTTCTAAGACACGGAGATCAGAGGCTTATAATCCAGGTAAGTTTTTGTTGTTGTTGGTTGTTGTTTTTTAATGGTTTAGTCAAACTGAGAAAAGCATGAAGGCAAGCCTAGACAGATCTAGGTTCCTCCGATTTCTTAGAAAGAAAGTGGTAGCAGAGGTGACTTCTTCTCAAAGCATTTCTATTAAGCATCTTTTTGGTTAAAGACACATTGGAATTAAAATGTTTCCTATTAAAATGTAAATATTCTCTTGGTAATCAAGCTTGTTCACAGACTAGTACTATGAATGACTTACATGCCAAAATCAGATGGCATTTCTGGCTGAGAATTGTGCCCAGAGAATAAGTATTTTGTTGGGAAGAATAGGGGAGAAATGATCATTGTTCTACATGATAAACTTGGAGAATATAGACCCAGTAGGATGCCACCATCAGGGACTAAGAAATTGCATTTGGATAAGACAAATTTAACTCACATTTACATTTTGCACTGAATTCTCAAAGTCACAACTGTTGTAGTTTTAATAAAAATTTATTCTTTTGTTATTTACAAGGGACTCAGTGGTTGGAGATTTACAAACTCACCTATGTATAAATGGCTAGAATTTTCACATATCCTTTCTGTAATTACTTTATACTTAGTGTCGACTAAACAAAAAAAAAAAAATGCACAACCTAGAAGTTGAGAGTTATGCTTTATTCAGTGGACATTTTAAGACTTTAAGCCCAAGAGACACACCATCTCAAAAAATGCTGAAAGACTGCTCCAAAAAGGCAAGAGGAATTAGCCAGGATATATAGAAGCATTTGCAATAAAAAACAGGTAGTCTCCCTTGTAGTGCTCAGGGGTTACAAAAGATTACTATTTATAAAGAATAAAAATAAAACAGTCAAAAAAGCAAGAGAGTTCCAGAAAAATATCTACTTCTGCTTTATTGACTATGCCAAAGCCTTTGACTATGTGGACCACAACAAACTCTGGGCAATTCTTAAAGAGATGGGAATACCAGACAACCTGGCCTGCCTCTTGAAAAATCCGTAGGTAGGTTAGGAAGCAACAGTTAGAACTGGACATGGAACAACAGACTGGTTCCAAATTGGGAAAGGAGTACGTCAAGGCTGTATATTGTCACTCTGCTTATTTAACTTATATGCAGAGTACATCATGAGAAATGCTGGGCTGGATGAAGCATAGGCTGGGATCAAGATTGCCGGGAGAAATATCAATAACCTCAATATGCAGATAACACCACCCTTAGGACAGAAAGTGAAGAAGAACTAAAGAACCTCTTGATGAAAATGAAAGAGGAGAGTGAAAAAGTTGGCTTAAAACTCAACATTCAGAAAACAAAGATGATGGCATCTGGTCCAATCATTTCATGGCAAATAGATGGGGAAACAATGGAAACAGTGACAGACTTTATTTTTTGGGGCTCCAAAATCACTGCAGATGGTGACTGCAGCCATGAAATTAAAACATGCTTGCTCCTTGGAAGAAAAGTTATGACCAACCTAGATAGCATATTAAAAAACAGAGACATTACTTTGTCAACAAAGGTCCATCTAGTCAAAGCTATGGTTTTTCTAGTAGTCATGTATGGATGTGAGAGTTGGACTCTATAGAAAGCTGAGCGCCAAAGAATTGATGTTTTTAAACTGTGGTGTTGGAGAAGACTGTAGGGTGCCTTGGACTGCAAGGAGATTCAACCAGTCCATCCTAAAGGAAATCAGTCCTGAATATTCATTGGAAGGACTGATGCTGAAGCTGAAATTCCAATACTCTGGCCACCTAATGTGAAGAACTGACTCATTAGAAAAGACCCTGATAATGGGAAAGATTGAAAGCAGGAGAAGGGGATGACAGAGGATGAGATGGTTGGATGACATCACTGACTCAATGGACTTGAGTCTGAGTAAATTCCGGGAGTTGGTGATGGACAGGGAGGCCTGGCATGCTACGTACAGTCTATGGGGTCACAAAGAGTCAGACATGACTGAGCAACTGAACTCAACTGAACTGAACTGAATAAAAGAAAACCAGATATATCAAGTTAAGGAACTCAGTGCTTTTCTCTGTATGGGAAGATACAAGAGTCTGGGCTCGTTGAAATCATTCCTTTGATATGCACCTCAGCTCTCTGGGGCTAGTATTCTGCGTTTCCTCAGGGTGCGCCCTTGGTGATGGCTACAGCAGCTGACTGCTAGGTGGTCTTGGCAGTGGGCCGCCTGTTTGTCTCCATTGTGAGCTTTCTCAGGGCTTACTGTCAGGGCAGCCCGGATGCAATGGCTTCATGGCTGCAACATTCTTTGTTTACTAATATGACAGGCAATATTTTAGGTCTCATTAGTGTTCTGACCTAGAGAATGAGCAGAATCTAAAGGATGATACTTAAATAACTAAAGAATGTTGAAGGAAAGTAAACTAGCAAAGAAGTGTTTCTGTTTACTAGGTAACTTTCTATGAAGGGGCAGTGTGCATAGTTTAGACTTTGCATACCATAAGTTTTCTATAGCAACTGCTCAACTCTGCCTATAAAGCTAAAATCAGCCGTAGACAATAAAAGCACAGACAGCAGCATGAATGGATATGACTGTGATCTAATACAACTTTACAAAAGCAGGTGGTGGGTCAGATTTGGTCTATGCATGTAGTTGCTAAGTTGCTAAGCACAAATAATGGGAATGCATGTAGTTGCTAAGCACAAATAACGGGAACATTTGCTGATATGAAGATGGCTCTAATAATTCAATTCTTTCATAGCCTATCTGAGTTAATGCTCTAGTTGCAAACACATGGTGATATCCATGGTGTTAAAAAAAAAAAAAAAAAAAACAAAAACAAAGGGCAAGAACTAAGAATTTGCCAATAAACTTGAAAGTGACAAGAAAAAGAAAGGCTCTCTAGACATAAATGTCTTTGGAGTTGAAAAGGGCAATTCATTAGCTGATTAGTGCTTGACTGGATTGAGAATAGCCAGCTCCCTTTTTTGTAATTTTCTAGTCATCAATCTTGAGATGCTTTTGACCTGTGCATTACAAGGGAGATTCCCAGGCTCACAGCTGACACTACTTACTAAACCTGATGCTTTCCCAATTGTAAATGAATAAATTAGTATTTCAGAATAAACAAAAGTATCCTGTGGTTTTGATTAGCTCAGTCAATCCCCAATGGCCTAATTAATTCTGGGTGAATTGTTTAAATTTGTTTCTGGATTTGCATAGCTGAAGCCCAGTCTTCTGATGCTGTTGAAGAGCTGCCAAAATGTACAGCCAGTGTTCAATTCCCCATTCTTCACATCCATTTGCTCTAACATCTTAGAGACTCTAACTCAGTAAAATTTCATAGTGAAGGCAAATGCTCCGGATCCCAGTTTCAGTTTTACCAATAATAGCAGTGCATTATGACTAACAGCAATCTCTCTTACCTGAATTGTTTTAATTAGGCAAACAATGCTAAAGTCTTTTTCAGTAGGAAATGTTTAAATACTCTTTCACTGTGTGGAATGAATAGTTCATTCATTCAGCTCTGTCTGCCAGACTGTATCTTTAAAAATGGTGAATTTTTTTCAATTTATTAAAGACAGAGCAAATAATGCGTTGTTTGATTGACTCTTGCATTAACATCCTAGGGTTTCCCAGAGATAAACTGGGAATGAACACAGGTTAACTTTCTTTCCTTATATCTGGAATAGCTTTCAACAGGCCACTGAGCACACAGTTAACATACAGGAAATGGGTATTGATTAGATGATCGCTTTACCTTGACTGATGAATGAGTGTTCACAGCAAACTCCTCATGTAGGATTGTATGAGAAGTACTTCTATGCAATTTCTTACCCCAAATTATTACACTGAATTCTATCTATAAATTATCATATACTTTATATAAATTGCTAGAGCTAGCAAGATGATTCAGTGTTTTACGCATTTAGATTTTTAGATCATAATATAACATTTTCTCAAATCATGTATGATGTTTATATCAATAAATTGTATAGGGAAAAAGATACTTGATTACTTCAACATTTCATTGATATTTTTCACAACTTTTTAGAAATAGAAAAGTGAGTATGTTCCAACCCTTTTAAAAAACTGTTTATCTTGGAGTGATTAACAATGTTGTGGTAGTTTCAGTTGTACAACAATGTGATTCAGTTATACATGTACATGTGTGCCTGCTAAGTCAGTTAATTCCTGTCTGACTCTTTACAACCACATGGACTGTAGACTACCAGGCTGCTCTGTCCAAGGCAAGAAAACTGGAGTGGTTTGCCATTTCTTCCAAACTCAGGGATCAAACCCGAATCTCTTGTCTCCTGTATTGGTAGGCAAGTTCTTTACCATTAGCACCAAGGGCAACCCACTCCAGTACTCTTGCCTGGAAAATCCCATGGACAGAGGAGCCTGGTGGGCTGCAGTCCATGGGGTCACTAAGAGTCGGACACAACTGAGCAGCTTCACTTTCACTTTTCACTTTCATGCATTGGAGAAGGAAATGACAACCCATTCCAGAGTTCTTGCCTGGAGAATCCCAGGGATGGGGGAGCCTGGTGGGCTGCCGTCTATGGGGTTGCACAGAGTTGGACATGACTGAAGCAACTTAGCAGCAACAGCAGCACCACCACCTGGGAAGCCTTGTACATGTGTGTATTATTTTTTTAGTTATCTTCCCATTTAAGTTGTTATATAACATTGAGCAGAGTTCCATGTGCCATACTGTAGGTCCTTGTTGGCAATCCATTTTAAACACAGCAATGTGTACATGTGTGGGGAGAGAGCAAATTAGCCAAGATGGCATTATCAGGCTCTCTTGCCCCACTTTTTGTAAATCACAATTATGTAACAGCTGAGATCACTTACAGCACAGTGCATGCACACCAAGCGGTACTTGCTTGCTCACAAGCTACTTAGTGCTGTAGGGAAGTATAAGCTCCACCTAAAAAGCAGCAGCATTGCTGCTGCATCATGGCTGTGTCCACTGGGTCAGCCATGAGGAGAGACTGTAGCATGTCTGCTGCCCACGGCTGCTTCACCAACCAAGAGAGAACACTGTCATGGCTTCTGGCAGCTGGGGGAAGACTGCATTGTGCTAGGTTATGCCATGGCTGCTGCTACAGCTGTTGCATCAGCTAGGACAGAATAAACATGTCCGCAGCTACTATGGCTCCTCAAGTCTCCTTCCAGTCTCTTAGCCTGCACCTTGCCTACCCTGGGTTCAGTGAACAGTGTGGTCAGCGTGAACAGCAAGACAATTGGCTCTGTGAGCTGGATCAGTGAAACATGTAAATCTCAAACTCCTGGTAACAATAAATTCATTCTGTAAGTCTGTGAGTCTGTGTTTTGCAAATAAGTTCATTTGTATCAACTATTTTAGATTTCACATGTAAGTGATATCATATGATATTTGTCTTTCTCTGTCTGATTTCACTCAGTATGACTATCTCTAGGTCATCCATGTGCTGCAAATGGTATCATTTCATTCTTTTTAATGACTGAGTGGTCCATTATCTGTATGTACAACATCTTCTTTTTCTATTCATATGTCAGTGGGGGTTTACTTTGTTTCCTTGTCTTGGATATTGTAAACAATGCTGCAACAAACATTGGGATACATGTATTCTTTTGACTGTATCTTTTTCTCCAGATATATGCCCAAGGGTGGGTTTGCAGTCATATGACAACTGCATTTTTTGTTTTTTTTTTTTTAAGGTATCTTCATACTGCTTTCCAAAGTCATAGCCTTTTTTTTTTTTAAACATACATATATTTAAGTTCAACCTCAAGGGCACTTAGTTTGTAGATGAATGTAAAACTAGAGCATAAGTAGCCTGATGGGTCATGAGACTTTTTTTTTCTCTCATGCTTGAATAATATCTGTGAAAATTAAACCCATGTGATTTTATATAAGCAATACCTTTCTCACCTTTCTCAAAGAAATCATAATGTATATTTATAAACTGGGTGAAATGGTGCCTATCTTAACATACAAGCACTTCAACAGCTCTTCACTAGTAATATCATCTGCAGGTTATGGAGAATTTACTAAAGGCCCGGAGTAGTTATAAGTGTTTCAAAACATCATATCTTATCTTCACAATATTTCTAAGAGGTACCATCTTTTCATAAAAAAGAAAAAAAAATGAGAGAGACAGAGTTTAAATCACTGTTCGAAATCAAACCTGGTAAACCATCAAGCCATGTATCAGATCTGAGTGTTGCTGGTAATATAGGTCATGCCTTCATTCCCCATGCTATGAAGGCTCCTTTGTCAGCATGTATCTTTTTAAGACAACTACTGTACAGAATATCCAAAGATAGGGTGTTTTCTTTCTTCTCACCGATTGTGTTCATGAACCTAAACTCCTCTTTTTGTGTCCTATTGCATTCGGGAAAGTTCCTGTCTGATCGCAAGATGTCTGGTGAAGCTTCAGTTATTTAATTCTTCCTTACCTGAGGGTACCGTAATTAGAAAAAAAATGTTAGGATCACTAAACATCTATTCATAGATGTGAAGATTAAATAAATCAACTACTTAGAACAATGTCTTGGCAAATGTCAGGTAAGAAGTGAGTGAAAGTTGCTGAGTTGTGTCCAACTCTTTGCAACTCCATGGGCTATGCAGTCCATGGAATTCTCTAGGCCAGAATAGCGAAGTGGGTAGCCTTTCCAGCTGAGCCACAAGGGAAGCTCAAGAATACAGGAGTGTGTAGCCTATCCCTTCTTCAGCAGAGCTTCCTGACCCTGGAATTGAACCCAGGTCTCCTGAATTGCAGGCAGATTCTTTACCAACTAAGCTATCAGGGAAGCCTTGTTGACAATTATTTCCATTTATTCTAGTCCTACAAAGAATGACTCCCTTGTTAGGAGACACTAAACTTGGTATAATATATATTGAAATATCAGTACCTTATTATCCCTGACTATATACTTATCATGATAAAATTGTCCAGTTGTATGCACTCCAATTTTTCCAAATCATAAAGTTGAAATTAACTTGACTACTTTGGGTAGCTAACCAAATTCCCTGTTGGGTACAATTTTTGTTAGATCAGGTTTCAAACAAAAACTATTTTTCATAAAGAATTATTTTTCAAGCCGTTAGTGTCATACATATCATTGAATGAATGGTCTTATTCTTCAGTTTAAAATTCAACTATATATAATTTATTTGAAAGAAAGAAATTAGATAAAATGGAACAGAAATGTTGAATGGTAATTGTATTATATTTGTAAGACCACAGAAAGAATATCAAAATCATGAATAAATAAAAAGGAAAATGAGGCTGCCTATTGTGAACATGTAAAACTACTTGAAGTATTGTCAAAATACAGTCCTGTCTATAATAATATATTTTCCTTATTACTAGTTATAAAGTGAATAAGAATAAAATTCTACTTTTGAACATGGACCTTTTTGCTTCATTGTTTTATAGAAAAATCTTTTATGGAAAAGTCTTTTTAAAAATATATCCCCATAGCTTTTAAATCCCACCAATGACAGAGGAAAAAAAATGACCTTTGGTTTTAACTACAAAATACTTTTATTTATGTTTGTGATTATAAGTCCTTCTTTCTTTCAGAACTTGTGAAAGAAATAATTCTATTCTCACTTAAATACTCAGAAGTTTCTTCACTAGTGGCTTCTTTTCCTGAGGATAAACTTGGGATTTCTTTTTCCTATTCCTTATCAGATTCATTTTTCCACATTTAAACCTCTCTACTTTTCCCCTCTGTTCAGTATATTAAAGATACTTTGAGTACATATCTATTGCTTCCTCTGCATCGTCTTTATAACGCTTGAATATTCTGCCATCTCTGTGTCATACTATAGGCTTCCACAAGGCATATAGATAACTGAGTCCTTGGAAACATGAGCTGGCAGGGAAAGTTTCTCTAGCCGAGCTTCATTTACCAATGCAGAAAGAAATTTTAGGTGAAACTATTTTTCAAGTTATGTAACAATTCATGTTGCTTCAAATTCTTCTTGACATTAGATTTAGTGATCCATACCAATCTGGAAGACTTGGCTTAATTTGTATCTCACTGATTATTTGTATATTTTGAACACTTTTTCAGATTTTTCTTAGCCATGGATTAATTCATTCATAAAGCATTTTTTTGAGTCTCTTGTTGGTAGTTCTTTGGAGCTTTTTCTTATCAATTTTCAGAGTCTATTAATTCTATATATAATAACTTTGCTAGCTTTGTAGATGGAAAGTATCTTTTCCTGCTTTGTGGCTTGCATTTTTGGTCCATTAATAGTATCTTTAGAAATCTGTGTGAGGGTCAGGAAGCAACAGTTAGAACTGGACATGGAACAACAGACTGGTTCCAAATGGGGAAAGGAGTATGTTAAGACTGTATATGGTCACCCTGCTAATTTAACTTATATGCAGAATACATCATCAGAAATGCTGGGCTGGATGAAGCACAAGCTAGAATCAAGATTTCCAGGAGAAATATCAATAACCTGAGATATGCAGATGACACCACCCTTATGGCAGAAAGAGAAGAAGAACTAAAGAGCCTCTTGATGAAAGTGAAAGAGGAGAGTGAAAAAGTTGGGTTAAAACTCAACTTTCAGAAAACTAAGATCATGGCATCTGGTCTCATCATTGCATGGCAAAAAGTTGGGGAAATAGTGAAAAAAGTGACAGACTTCATTTTCTTGGGCTCCAAACTCACTGTAGATGGTGACTGGAGTCAGGAAATTAAAAAACACTTTATCCTTGGAGGACTCCCCTGGTGGCTCAGACGGTAAAGGGTCTGTCTATAATGTTGGAGACCCGGGTTCTATCCCTGCATCTAGAAGATCCCCCGGAAGAAGGAAATGGCAATCCATTCCAGTACTATTGCCTGGAAAATCCCATGGACAGAGGAGCTCCATGGAAGAAAATCTATGACCAAACTAGAAAGCATATTCAAAAGCAGAGACATTACTTTGCCAACAAAGGTCCATCTAGTCAAGGCTATGGTTTTTCCAGTAGTCATGTACGGATGTGAGAGTTGGACTATAAAGAAAGCTGAGTGCCAAAGAATTGATGTTTTTGAACTATGGTGTTGGAGAATACTCTTGAGAGTCCCTTGGACAGGAAGGAGATCCAACCAGTCCATCCTAAAGGAAATCAGTCCTGAATATTCATTGGAAGGACTGAAGTTGAAACTGTAGTTTTTGGCCACCTGATGTGAAGAACTGACTCATTAAAAAAGACCCTGATGCTGGGAACAATTGAAGGCAGAAGGAGAAGGGGATGACAGAGGATGAGATTGTCAGATGGCATCACTGACTCAATGGACATGAGTTTGAGTCAACTCCAGGAGTTGGTGATAGACAGGGAGGCCTGGAGTGCTGCACTCCATGGGGTCGCAAAGAGTCAGACATGACTGAACTGAACTGAACTGAGTAGTATCTTTTGAAGAGAAAATGATCTAAATAATAATGTATCAAACATATAAATCATTTTGTAAAGGTAACTTTTTGGTCCTTATTTAATAATTCTCTACCATAAGATTTTGAAGATATTTTATTTACATTATATATTATTATAAATATATTTATTGTTATTATAAATGTGTATAATTACATTATCATGCACTCTTGAAGTATCAAAGTTTTAAATTGGATACATATTTAAGCACCTTGTTTTCTCACTTTTCCTCTTGTATCTTTAAGCTTCCATCTAAAATCATTTTCCTTTGCCTGAAGAAATGCCTTCAGAATTAAACTTAAGTTACTAGACATATATTTTCTTACTATTTTTTGAAAGCATATTTATTTTAATTTGTATGTGTGTGTATAAAATTCTAAGATTGAGTTTACTTTGTTTCATCACTTATATAATCCCAGTAGCTTCTTGTTCCTATTTGCACTCATGGTATCAGTTACCTAACTCTCCTTACTGCAAAGTCAATCTGTATTTTTTCATCTACATAATTTTTAGATTTGTCTTTTATTTTCTTCAATGTCACTACTGTCTATGTGTGGATTATTCTAGTGTTACATTTGCTTTGCTTGACATTTGATGATCGTAAACCTATAGATTAGACTCCCGATATTTAGAGAAATCTCTTAGCTACTATTTCTTCAAATACTACTTCTGCCCAATTACCTTTGTTTCTTCTAGGTTTCACATACCTTTTTGTGTATATCTCAAATTTTAATTTTCTGCTTTTAATTCTGTAATGTTTCTTTTAAGCTCTTTCTCAGTTTATGACTTTTTTTTTATTATGGGTATAATCTGTTCTTAATGACATCAATTTAATTCTTAATTTCAGGTTTTTTTATGAGTTTGGCCAAAAACTTCATTTTGTTTTTCCATAAGTTGGCTCTAGTAGCACTTTGTTGTCTTTTTAATTTCATTCAAAGCAATTTTGTTTGATTGTATTGTGACAATTATCATATCAATGCACATTCAGTTCAGTTCAGTCACTCAGTTGTGTCTGACTCTTTGTGACCCTATGGACTGTAGCAGCCAGGCCTCCCTGCCATCGCCAGCTCCTGGGATTTACTCAAACTCACGTCCATTGAGTCGGTGATGCCATCCAAACATCTCATCCTCTGCCGTCCTCTCTCCTTCTGCCTTCAATATTTCCCATATCAGAGTCTTTTCTAATGAGTCAGTTCTTCACATCAGGTGGACGAAGTATTGGAGTTTCAGCTTCAGTATCAGTCCTTTCAGTGAATATTCAGGACTGATTTCCTTTAGAATTAACTGGTTGGATCTCCTTGCAGTCCAAGGGACTCTTAAGAGTCTTCTCTAACACCACAGTTTAAAAGCATCATATCTTTGGTGCTCAGCTTTCTTTATAATCCAACTCTCACATCCATACCTTACTAGAAAAACCATAGCTTTGACTAGATGGACATTTGCTGCAAAGTAATGTCTCTGCTTTTTAATATGTTGTCTAGTTTGGTCATAATTTTTCTCCCAAGGAGCAAGCGTCTTTTAATTTCATGGCTGCAGGCACATCTGCAGTGATTTTGGAGCCCCCCAAAAATAAAATAATGTCTGTAACTGTACATTAAAGTTTACCAAAACTGGTAATTTTGTGTGTAACCATTTTAATATTGAAGATGAAAGAAAAAAATCCAACATTGTGGGCATATTATATTATTTCAAGAAAGGTAAAAATGCAATTGAAACTCTAAAAGGAAAATTATGCACTGTATAAGAAGGTGCTGTGACAGATCGGATATGTCAAAAGTGGTTTGAGAAGTTTCATGCTGGAGATTTATCCATTGCTGGAGGATGCTCCAAGGTTGGGTAGGTCAGAGGAAGTTTATAGTGATCAAATAAAGACATTAATTGAGAACAAACAGTACACCATGTGGGAGATAGCCAACATACTCAAAATATCCACATCAAGTGCTGAAAATAATATGTAGCAGCTTGGTTATGTTTATCATTTTGATGTTTAGGTTCCACATATGTTAAGCAAAACAGCCTTCTTGACCATGCTTCTGCAGGTGATTCTCTGCTTAAATGTAATGAAAACATCCTGTATTTTAAACAAATTGTAATGGGCAATGAAAAGTGGATATAATGTGTACCATAATGCAGAATGGAAGTGATCATGGGGCAAGCAAAATGAACTACCAACAACCACACCAAAGGCCAGCTTCACTCAAATAAACCGATGCTGTGTATATGGTGGGATTGAAACAGAGTCCTCTATTATAATCTCCTTCTGAAAAACCAAGTGATTAGTTCCAACAAGTACTTTTCTCAGACCAACTAAAAGCAGCATTTGATGAAAATTGTAGTCAACAGGAAACATAATCTTCCATCAGGATAATGCAAGACCACATATTTCTTTGTTGACCAGGCAAAAACTGTTACAGCTTCCCTGGAAGTTCTGATTCATCCACCATATTCACAAGACTTTGAACCTTTAGATTTCCGTTTATTCTGGTCTTTACAAAATTCTCTCAGAAAAAAGGAATTCAGTTCTCTGGAATTCAATTCTTTTGTGACCAATGCAATATTTTCTACTTATATAATTTATATTTGGCTCTTTAATCAACTTAAAATGTTTGTAGATTATACATTTATTTTTTTTAGAATTTCTAAGCTGATTTTGCTTTCATAAACCTATATTTTACAAACTTGATGTGTTTGTTACTGTTGTTATTTTATTTATCCTTATTTTCATACCTTGTTCAGTAACTAAGTCATGTCTGACTCTTTGTGACCCCATTAACTGTAGCATGCCAGGCTTCCGTGTTCTTCACTATCTCCCAGAGTTTGCTCTGACTCATGTCCATTGAGTCAGTGATGCCATCTTACCACCTCATCCTCTGTCATCCCTTTCTCCTCTTTCCCTCAATCTTTCCCAACATCAGGGTCTTTTCCAGTGAGTCAGATCTTCACTTCAGGTGGCCAAAGTACTGGAGTTCCAGCTTCAGCATCAGTCCTTCCAATGAATATTTAGGATTGATTTCCTTTGGGATTGACTGGTTTGATCTTGCTGATCATTTTCATAATTATTCTCATAATGCTATAGTCTTTTTTTGTGTGTGCTATGTGATCCTTCATTGTTTACTGGATATTTTATTTAAAATTTTTATAACAATAGTTAGATAAACTAGAATGATGTTATCTTAGTATGGAGAGGAAGACTGTTTTATGAAACACCTAGAAAAAAGTAGCCTGCAATTCACATGTTTGCTAGTAGAGTGAGACACTTTAAACTCCTGTCACAGAGGGAGATGGTACCTATCCCATCTATTCCATGCCTCTAGCTATGAGAAACCACATAGGGCATTTAGGCTGCTCTGTCATCTTCTTATGGTGGAAAAATTCCCAAAGCACTGTGACACCATTCAGGACACAGGCTGGGAAATTTCTCAATGTCTTACTTCTTTCCTAGTTAAGAATGAGAAAAAAATTATCTCTTTCATATATTCTTTAAAATATATTATGTGTGTTTAATTCAGGGTTATTTATTTGTTTGTTGCTATTTTATTTCTTTAGTGGAAGAGTTTGTCCAAATTGTCTAATACATTGCTATTGAAGAAGTTTCTAATTCTTATCTTAAATTCATTTTGTTTTGTTTTTATAATACACATTGTTATATAAGTATATAATAGTTTATAGATAATCAATTAGCATAAAAAACATTTTTTCATAATAAGTTAATGTATATATTGGCATGTCTAACTTAGATCAGACTTAACATTTATTTGGAAATCACTTATTTCTTAATAGACAATGCCACAATAATTTCCCAGTTAAAGAGCTTGTCATTGACTATGGTTTTCTTACTATGAAAATAATTAATTCATTCCTTCTATACTTCCTAAATGTCTTTTATTGTGATTTTTTTACATTATTATCTGCTTTTAATTAATTAATAATTTCTGTTAGTGGAATAGAGAAGGGAAAATACATGTTATTTGAAAATATCACTGATAAAATATCTTCTAGGTATCATTCCTACAGTAGAAATTATAAGCATGATCAGCTCAATAAATTATGAGACTAATATTTCAATCAATTAAATAAGATATTCAACATAAGTATATACTTAGGAACTTGAAAAGATGTAGGTGTTAAGAAGAACAGAATTCTGTTTATGACAAATTATGATATACAGAATTGATTTTCAGTTACTAAGATGATCTTCTTATATAAACTGGTGTTTCACAAATAGTCAAAATATTTTCTTCCTTTCTGTACTACTTGAAATTTACATAATATTTTTATTATAGTTCTTATTGTTATTCTTATCAACTAGTTGCTATTGGAATAAAGCAGTTAAAGTTGTATTCAACTACTCTTGTCTGTCCAACTTCAGGTTCTGCTAGAGGAGAATTCAATTTTTCATGCTTTTGAAAACAAACACTTTATAATCCTCTAAGTCAAATTGTGAAAGTATAAAAAGAGATCCATAGAAAAACTATTTTATTGCCTCTCAGCCTTTCCAAGTAAGAAAACAAAAGAAGCTGATCTGGAAATGGCAGCAATAGTCTTCATAATACGAGATCAAAAGAAACACCACAACTAGTCTCTGGTTTCTTCTTTGAATTCTTGAGACAGCTTCCAATAAGAGGCCAAACTTATAGGCAAAAAAAAAAGTACTGACATGTTTCAAAAAGCTCAGTAATATCTGTTATATCTAACCTATGTGCTTTTACCTTTGGTCAGGACATTAAATGACTTGTTGTCATGTGATGCATGATTTTAAACAAGACCTTCAAATGAGCATTATCATTGGAGCTAAAGAGATAGAGTACTAAAATGAAAGATGCTGCACTGCGCATAACAGTTGCTTGCCTGTACATAACTAGCATAAGATATTTGCGGACAGAATGCAAACAAAAATGTTATCATTGATATATATCTACAAAGTTGTATATTAATTGTAACTGATATAGAATTAAAGTTTTAACATTTTTTCTTTGAAAATCGTATTTCTAGACTAACAACTATGATCACTAACATACACACAAACACTCAGATACAATCAATCTCACCTCTTTAAACGGACTCACATAGTTTCATAACTGTTTTTGTGAATGTATTTCTAGGTATAAGCATCATTTCTCTATGAAATATATGAATGGACATATTTTATAAACATTTTACTTACCATAAAAGCATGTTGAAAGACCTTAGAGTACAAGAATAACAATATTTAACATTTGTGATTTTTTGAGACTAAATCTTAGTCTGGTAATAACTAAGAGAAAGATGATTAATGATGAGCATGTCAATTTTGCAAATAAAATAAATCTTGCAGCTAAATTTTCTTAAGGAAAGCATCACTTGATTTTGAAGAATAACTTGTAAATATAATTATATTTGTGCATGTAGCTCTATATAATTATTAAGGAAAAGGTGAAATGTGTAGCATGAAACCTGGAGGAAAAAGGTCTAAAGATTTTTAAAAATACATATTAATTAATAGCATATATTACTGAGATAATTTTTAAAATCATTTAAAACCATAATCTCCAAATTAACATAAAAGTTTTTGCTGTGCATGTTAATATTCCCTGGGTGAATAGTAATTCTTAATTCTAATTAGGCAAGCTCTCAAAAAATTACATTTTAAAAGGATGTCCTACATAATGTTATGCCAAATCTCGGCATTTATTTTAAAATATTCATGTTATCTAATTAGCATTGTAATATATAACTACCAAAAGCACAACTATTTGAATGGCCTAAGACCTAATACCAGATGCAAAAGTTTAGTGAAGGTATTTCAAGGTGATTCAGTACCAACTCTATTATTAAATGTCAGAATAGCCAATGTTAACATGCTGTTTTCAGAATCAAATGTCTCATTATCTTGTACATGATTTTATGAGGAACCAGAAACTGAAATTCAGGAATGCTAATGAAAATTGTTAATAATTCTTATGTGGTACCCTACATTATGTTATCACTTTTATGGTTTTCTGTCTTCCCTTTAAGTTTGTAATATAAATAAAAAGACATAAAGATACCCTATCTGCAAATATCAAAAATGTCATGTGTCTAATTAGTTAAATATATTTTCTTTTAGAGATTTTATATAATTATATATCTATAGAGAAGTACAACAGAGTGAATATTACAGAAAAGATAATTGAACATATTCCCTATGGTCTTGTTACTCAGTGAACATTGAAATAAAATGTGAATATGGATAAACGTCATTAAGGAACATTAAATTGTCAATACAAATGACTGGCCAAGACACTTGTTCCTCATTGCTTTCATTTCATTCAGTGATATAAGGAACAAAAGAATAAATTTGACTGAGTCTCTTCTGATAGGGTTTTTCAATTTCAAAAGATTGCCTACCCCATTCTTTGACCACACAAAATAATGAGGGCTTGAATAACTATGACTTTTAGGTTTAAAGACAAGATTTTATATAACAGCACTTAACAAATGCATATAGGGGACAATATGTTAAATACTGGCCTTCTGAGACAAAGATGTGTGCTATTTTTGATGTTACAATTTTTAATAGTACCGAAACTTCAAAGAACTGTTTGTTGAATGCACTCTGTGTGCTAAGTCGCTTCTGTCCTGTCTGACTCTTTGTGACCCTATGGACTGTAGCCCTCAAGGCTTCTCTGTCCATGGGATTCTCCAGGCAAGAGTACTGGAATGGGTTGCCATTTCTTCCTCCAGGGAATCTTCCTGACCCAGAGATAAAACCCACATCTCTTGTGTCTCCTGTATTGGCAGGCAGGCTCTTTCAAAAAAAGTCATTTGATTAGCATTTACCTTCCTCCTTAAGAGGTAGACAGGATTCAGAGAGAGAGAGAAAGTTCAAGTGGTGAAAAGGAAGGGAGCAGACAGCACTAATTGTACCTGATAATATTGATTGCAAATTAAAAGCCACCACTTTTGACAGCCAATTCCCCCATCATAAAAAAAAAATATCATCAACAGCAACAAAGGAAAAAATGACAGTTATAGTCTCTCCACTTCCACAGAAATTTCAGTGAGAATAGTGATTTTGCTCTTTCTTTCCTGAAAGAGACTGAGCAAAATCAAAATGCACAACTCCATCATAGCATAGAAATGATAGCGAGCCAGTGAATGTCATTTGAAAACTAAAGGGCAGTTGTCATATGGATGAAGACAGGGGATTATCCCAGGCATTTCTCCTGAATGACACAGTTCATTCCCAACATTGGTAAGGACTGTCTGGAATCAGGACAGGAAAGCAGATCCAGATTCAAATTATATTTCCTGCTATAGCATTATAATTAGAAATATGTTAATGATTATTTAAGTATATGTAAATTTTATGAATAAGGAAATGGCTTTACTGTACTCACACTGTGTGACAGAGGCAGCTGACAGAATTTTAGGAAATTGTTGTTTAGTTGGTGAACTTCAGTTTTTCCTCCTTCAACTTCCCAAATAAATCTTACTCCTTTAGAGTCAATTTATGTTTCCCAGCATAATGATGCATTTTACCCATTCAGCTATGCTAGTGTTCTGTGAAGCCAGCCAGCAATGATCTCACCTCACCCACAATATAAATCTATCAGTGAATAAACAACATCATTTTTATTTCAATGCCAGTGACACACTACATGTCGATTTGGCAGTTAAATAATTTATCTCTCTTCTGGGTGCAATCTGCCAGGCTTATTATAACTCTACTCCTGATATTCATTTCATGTTTAATAGTTCTGTGCCTCATGAGGGTGCCTGTCAATCAATGAAACTGAAATGTCATTCTGACCTTTTATTGGAAACAATTTACTATTTTTCTCATTTCATCACAAGCTTTGCTCCATTTTATACAATTTAAAAGCTTTAATTAGTTGTATTCAGAAACTTTGTATTAATTAACTTTACGAAACTACATGCTCCTCAATATTCCTGACACTTTATCTTTTCAGAGGTTATCCAGTTGAGTCTGCCTGAAGATCAGAAACTAAGCATCACAGCGGCAACAGTGGGGCAGAGTACCGTTCTGAGCTGTGCCATTCAGGGAGCACTGAGACCCCCCATCATTTGGAAGAGGAACAATATTATTCTCAACAACTTAGATTTGGAAGACATCAATGTGAGTACATCAACAGAGGTTGTGTATAATTTGTGTATCTCATGTGATATAGTCTAGACCTTGTGAATTCTGAGGAGCTTAATGAAATCAGATATTACAATTCAAGAGAATTATTACACTGTCATATCCATTCTACTATCTGGAAGGCATTTATTGAATATTTAAAATTATCCAAATCACTTGTTTAAGCATGGTAAGCACGTTATATACCACTGTGTTGGTGAAATTGCCTCAACTTAAATCATAAAGTTCTGGCTCTAAGAATTTCTGTAATTACCAACAATTAATTATATGGCAACCCACTCCAGTACTCTTGCCTGGAAAATCCCATCGGAGGAGCCTGACAAGCTACAGTCCATGGGGTCGCAAAGACTGGAACATGGTTGAATGACTTCACTTTCACTTTTCTATCTCTATATACTAGCTATTAGAGTTGCAACAGCCTGTAGTTTATGAAGTGTTAAAGTGGGTAAAGGCAGTTTTAGCTTCAAATACTTCATAATGTGTTAGAACAACGCATATTAATAAAATAAATAAATGGTTTATTTCCTGGAATGAAGGAATATATTTCATCACTGTTTATACCTAGAGTTTCAGAATCTAAATTCAATAGGGTACAGCCCCCGTCATGAGACAAAACCTGAACAACTGCAGGAATTAATTTCTTCTTTCCATGTTGTCTGTTGAAAATAAGCATGAAGAAGTGACCATCACCTTAGATGATGGAAAGAAGTGAAAATTGTATGCTATGGGATGTCCATAGAAAAGAGTTGAGCCAATTCTTTTCCTTAGTGATGTATTTGTGTATAAATTTTAGTTATCTTTTTACTCTTGCTTAAGAGAGCCATCACCTATGCATTTATTCTTTGCTACTTTATAAAGAATCCCTAAATCACAGGTGCGAGATATTCACTCATATTTGTTACATTTTACTAATATTCTTGTTTAATGTCTTTGAATGCTTCAAAAGAGAAATGCCTCCAAATTTATAATTTTTTATTTTGATAAAAGTTTTCTAACTTTGCTTATATCTGGGAAATTTCCTCAGGTTATATGGAAAGTAATGTTTAATTTGCCAAGATGCTAAGACACTTTGTGCCATAATCTCAGGATCATTCAAAATTGTTTAAGAGGCATGGCCTTAAACAAAATCACCTCAGATTTGTGTTATGGATTATTGTGTTTGTTTTTTTTTTCAATTGAGGTAAAATGGTATATAATATTTTGCTTGTTTCAGATGTAAACCATAAAGCAATCAATCCTTGTACACATTACAAAGCAATTACCATAATAAGTCTAGTTACCATCCATCATCATGCAATTGACCCCCTTCACTCATTTCCCCAACTCTTTTACCCTTTCCAATCTGATAACTGCCCATCTGTCCTCTGTATATACAAGTTTTGTGTTGTATGTTTGCTTTGTTTTTTATACTCCATATATAAGTGAAATTGTCTGATTTATTTCATTTAGCATAACACCCTTTGGTCTGCTATAGAAAATGACATTTCCTTCTTTTTATTTGGCTGAGTAGTATTCGCTCTGTGTATATTTGTGTGTGTGTGTGTGTGTGTGTGTACCTATATATGTATGTGTGTATGAGAGGGAGATAGAGAGAAAGAGAGCTCTCCTCAGTTGCATCCAACTGTTTGTGACCCCATGGACTGCAGCCCACCAGGCTCCTCTGACCATGGGATTTTCTGGCAAGAATATTGGAGTCAGTTGCCATACCCTCCTCCAGTGGATCATACTGACTCAGGGATTGAACTCATGTCCCCTGCTTCTCAGGTGGATTTTTAAACTGCTGAGCCATTGGAGGGAAGCACTCAGCAGGTAAAGAATCTGCCTACAATGCAGGAGACACAGGAGATATGCATTCAATCCCTGGGTCAGGAAGATTGCCTAGTGGAGGAAACAGCAACTCACTCGAGTATTCTTGCCTAAAAGATCCCATGGAGAGAGGAGCCTGTAGGGCTACAGTCCATCGAGTCACAAATAGTTGAACATACCTGAGCAACTGAGCACACACACACACAAATATATATGCATCACATCATTATCCATTCATCCATGAATAGGCGGTAATTTGCTTCTATATCTTAATGTTTGTAAATAATGCTGTATTAAACATAGAAACACATATATCTTTTTGAATTAGTGTGTTCATTTTCTTAGGTTAAGTACACAGAAGTGGAATACCTGGATTATATGGTAGTTTTATTTTTAATTTTATGAGTAATCTCCATACTGTTTTCCATAGTGGCTGCACCAATTGACATTTCTACTAAGAGTGTACAAGGTTTTCCTTTTTTCCACATCCTCTTTAGCACTTATTATTTCATGTAGTTTTGGTAACTGTCATTCTAACAGGTGTGAGGTGATATCTTACTGTGGTTTTGATTTGCATTTCTCTGATAATGATGTTGAACATCTGTTTATGTGGCTGTTGTCAATTTGAATGTCTTCTTAGGAAAAATATCTATTTGGATTCTTTACCTATGTTTTTGATTGGATTGTTGGTGCTTTGCTATTGAGGTATTTAAGGTATTGGTATGTTTTGGGTATTAACTCCTTTACCAAGCTTGTGGTTTGCAAATATCTTCTCCCATTCAGTAGGTTTCTTTTTTTTTTTTTTCAGATGGTATCCTTTGCTGTCCAGAAGCATTTTATTTAATGCACTCTACTTGCTTGTTTTTGCTTTGGTTGCCATTGTTTTTTGGCTAAGAGCCCAAAAGTCCACAAGAAGTGTGATATCAAGGAGCTTTGCTTTTGTTGGTCAGTCACTCAGTTGTGTCTGTGACCCCATGGACAGCAGCGTGCCAGGCTTACCTTTCATTCACTATCTCCAATAGTTTGCTCAAATTCTTGGAGCTTAGCACCTATGTTTTCTTCTAGAAGATTTTATGGTTTCAGGTATCACATACAAGTCTTTAATCCATTTTGTATTTATTTTTATGTAGGGTGTAAGATAGTGGTCCAATTTCAGTCTTTTGCATATGGCTGTCTAATCTTCCCAACACAATTTATTTAAGGGACTATTCTTCCCCATTGCATTTTCTTGGTTTCTTTATTATTAATGTTATTATCTGTGAGTTTATTTCTGGGCCCTTTATTCTTTTCCACTGATACATGTATCTGTTTCCATGGAAGATTATTTTTATTACTATAGGTTGTAGTATTGTTTGTTGGAGAAGGCAATGGCACCCCACTCCAGTACTCTTGCCTGGAAAATCCCATGGATGGAGGAGCCTAGTGAGCTGCAGTCCATGGGGTCGCCAAGAGTCGGACATGACTGAGCGACTTCAATTTCACTTTTCACTTTCATACATTGGAGAAGGAAATGGCAGCCCACTCCAGTGTTCTTGCTTGGAGAATCCCAGGGATGGGGGAGCCTGATGGGCTGCCGTCTATGGGGTCGCACAGAGTCAGACACGGCTGAAATGACTTAACAGTAGTAGCAGTATTGTTTGTAATCAGGAAGCATGATGCCTCCAGCTTTGTTTTTCTATCTTAAGAATGATTACACTATTCAAGGTCTTCATGATTCCAAATAAATTTTATAATAATTTGTCCTATTTTTTCAAAGAATTTATCCATTTCTTTTAGTTTGTCAATTTGTTAGTGTATAATTATATATAGTAGTATTTTATGATCCTATGCATTTCTCAGGTATCAGTTGTAACAATCTCCCTTTTCATTTTTAAATTTTATTTATTTTTTAATTGAAGGATGATTGTTTTACATAATTTTGTTGTTTTCTATCAAACCTCAACATGAATCAGTCATAGGTATACATATATCTCCTTCCTCTTGAACCTCCCTCCTGTCTCACTCCCCATCTCACTGTGCTAGATTGATACAGAGCCCCTGTTTGAGTTTCCTGCAACATACAGCAAATTCCAGTTAGCAATCTATTTTACATATGGTAATTCAGGTATGACCTAGATCAAAAACTTTATGATTATACAGTGGAAGTGACAAATAGATTCAAAGGATTAGAACTGATACAGTGCCTGAAGAACTATGGATGGAGGTTCCTAACGTTGTATAAGACACAGTGATCAAGACCATCCCCAGGAGGCAAAATGGTTGTCTGAGGAGGCCTTACAAATAGCTGAGAAAAGAAGAGAAGTGAAAGGCAAAAGAGAAAAGGGAAGATATAGCCATTTGAATGCAGAGTTCCAAAACAGCATGAGAGCGATAAGAAAGCATTCCTCAGCAATCAATGCAAAGACATAGAGGAAAACAATAGAATGGGAAAGACCAGAGATCTCTTCAAGAAAATTAGTGATACCAAGGGAACATTTGATGCAAATATGGGCACAATAAAGGGCAGAAATGGTATGGACCTAACAGAAGCAGAAGACATTAAGAAGATGTGGCAAGAATATACAGAAGAACTATAAAAAAAGATCTTAATGACCCAGATAACCACAATGGTGTGATCATTCACCTAGAGCCAGACATCCTGGAAAGTGAAGTCAAGTGGGCCATATGAAGCTCACTACAAACAGAGCTAGAGGAGGTGACAGAATTCCAGTTGAGCTATTTCAAATCCTGAAAGATGATGCTGTGAAAGTGCTGCACTCAATATGCCAGCAAATTTGGAAAACTCAGCAGTGGCCACAGGACTGGAAAAGGTCAGGTTTCATTACAATCCCAAAGGAGGGCAATGCCAAAAATTGTTCAAACTACTGCAAAAGTGCACTCATCTCACACTAGCAAAGTAATGCTCACAATTCTGCAAGCCAGGCTTCAACAGTATGGGAACTGTGAACTTCCAGATGTTCAGGTTGGATTTAGAAAAGGCAGAGGAACCAGATATCAAATTCCCAACATCCGCTGGATCATGGAAAAAGCAAGAGAGTTCCAAAAAATAACATCTACTTCTGCTTTCTTCATTATGCCAAAGCCTTTGACTGTGTGGATTACAGCAAACTGTGGAAAATTCTTCGAGAGATGTGAATACCAGGCTACCTTAACTGCCTCCTGAGAAATCTATATGCAGGTTGAGAAACAACAGTTAGTAACAGACATGCAAGAACAGACTGGTTCCAAATTTGGAAAGGAATATGTCAAGGCTGTTTACTGTTACCCTGCTTATTTAACTTTTATACAGAGTACATCATGTGAAATGCCAAGCTGGATGAAGCACAAGCTGGAATCAAGATTGCTGGGAGAAATATCAATAACCTCAGATTCCCAGAAGACACCACCCTTATGGTAGAAAGTTGAGAGGAACTTAAAAACTCTTGATGAAAGTGAAAGAGGAGAGTGAAAAAGCTGGCTTAAAACTCAACATTCAAAAAACTAATTTCTTGGCATCCAGTCCCATCACTTCATGGCAAATAGATGGGGAAACAGTAGAAACAGTGACAGACTTTACTTTCTTGGGCTTCAAAATCACTGCAGATGGTGATTGCAGCCATGACATTAAAAGATGCTTTCTCCTTGGAAGAAAAGCTGTGACCAACCTAGACAACATACTAAATAGCAGAGACATAACTTTGCCAACAAAGGTCCATCTAGTTAAAGCTATGTTTTTTCGAGTAGTCATGTATGGATGTGAAAGTTGTACTATAAAGAACAAAGAGCATTGAATAATTGATGCTTTTGAACTGGAGAAGATTTGAGAGTTCCTTGTACTACAAGAAGATCAAACCAGTCAATTCTAAAGGAAATCAGTCCTGAATACTCACTGGAAGGACTGATGCTGAAGCTAAAACTCCAATACTTTGGCCACCTGATGCGAAAAACTGACTCATTGGAAAATACCCTGATTCTGGGAAAGATTGAAGGTAGAAGGAAAAGGGGGCAGCAGAGAATGAGATGGTTGGATGGCATCACTGACTCGATGGACATGAGTTTGAGCAAGCTCCAGGAGTTGGCGATGTACAGGGAAGCCTGTGGTGCAGCAGTTCATTGGATCTCCAAGAGTGAGACATGACTAACTGAACTGAAATGAATGTAAGTTTTCATGTTACTCCATACATCTCACCCTCTCCTCTGCTCTCCCCATGTCTGTAAGTCTGTTCTCTATGTCTGTTTTCCATTGCTGACCTTCAAATAAATTCTTTGGTACCGTCTTTCTAGAGTCTGTATATATGCATTAGTATACAGTATTTATCTTTCTCTTTCTGACTTACTTCACTCTGTATAATAGGCTCTGTGTTCTTCCACCTCATTAAACCTGATTCAAGTGTGTTCTGTCTTCATGGCTGAGTAATATTCCATTGTATATATGTACCACTACTTATTTATCCATCCATCTGTCAATGGACATTTAGGTGCTTACATATTCTAACTATCATAAACAGTGCTGCAAGTAATATTGGGGTACAAGTGTCTTTTTCAGTTTCGGCTTCCTCAGGGTTATATGCCTAGGAATAGGATTGCTGGTTCATATCATGGTTTTATTCCTAGTTTTTTAAGGTAAGTTCATTCCATCTTCTATAGTGACTGTATCAATTTTCATTCCCACAAACAGTGCAAGCGGGTTTCCTTTTCTCCACACCCTCTGCTGCATTTATTGTTTGCAGATGTTTTGATGATGGCCATTCCCACCGGTGTGAGATGATGCCTCATTGCAGTTTTGATTTGCATTTCTCTAATAATGAGTGATATTGAGCATCTTTTCATGTGTTTGTTAGTCATCTGTATGTCTTCTTTGGAGAAATCTCTGTTTATGTCTTTTTCCCACTTTTTGATCAATTTTGTTTGTTTGTTTGTTTTTCTGGTATCGAATTGTTTAAACTGTATATCTTGGAAATTAATCCTTTGTCAACTGTTTCATTTACTATGATTTTTTCACATTCTGAGGGTTGTCTTTTCACCTTGCTTATAGTTTCCTTTACTGTGTAAAAGTTTTTACGTTTAAGCAGATCCTACTTGTTTACTTTTGTTTTTATTTCCATTACTCTAGGAGGTGGGCCATAGAGGATCTTGCTTTGATCATGTCATCAAGTTTTCTCCCTAAGTTTTCCTCTAAGAGTTTTACAATTTCTGGTCTTACATTTGGGTCTTTAAATCCATTTTGAGAGTACCTTTATGTATGGTGTTAGGAAGTGTTCTAATTTCATATGGTCCAGTTTTCCCAGCACCACTTACTGAAGAGGTAGTCTTTGCCCCACTGTATATCCTTGCCTCCTTTGTCAAAATTAAGGTACCCACAGGTATATGGGTTTATTTCTGAGCTTTCTGTCTTGTTCCATTAGTCAATATTTCTGTTTTTGTGCTAGTATTATACAGTCTTGATGACTGTGGCTTTGTAATATAATCTGGAGTAATGAAAGTTGATTCCTCCAACTCCATTATTCTTTCTCAAGACTACTTTGGCTATTCAGGGTCTTTTGTGTTTCTATATTAATTTCGATGTTTTTTTCCATTTCTTATTTTATTTATTTCAGTTTCTTTTCTTTTCTTTTATTTTTTTTTCCTTAGGTGAAAATGAGGATTTTATCCTCCCCCCACAAAAAAAAAAAAAAATTCTTTAGTTTAATTTCTATTGTTTTATTTGTAGTGTCTATGTTATTTATTTCCGCTCTGCTATTTATTATTTCTTTCCTTCTAATAACTTTGGACTTGTTTTTCATGTCTTTCTCAATTCCTTTACTTTTAAGAATGGATTGTTGATTTCCAATTGTTCTTATTTCTTGAAGTAGGCCTATATTACTATGAATTTCTCTCTTAGAACTTATTTTCCTACATTTCATAAATTTTGGAGCACTGTTTTTCTATTTTAATTTGTCTCTGGGAATTCTTGATTTCTCTTTGATTTCTCTAAGTATTATGTTGTTTAATGTTATATTGCTAACTTTTTTTAGCTTTCTTATTGTAATTGATTTCTAGTTTTATAGTATTGTGATCAGAAAAAAAATGCTCAATATGATTTCAATCTATTTCAATTTATTGAGGCCTTTTTTCTGGCTTAATATGTTATCTAACCTAGAGGAAATTCCATGTACACTTAAAAAATATGAATTCTGCTGATTTTGAATTGATCATTTCATATATATATATATATATATATATATATAAAGGTCAACTGCTATATTTTTAAGTCCAATTTTTAAAATTGATTTGTCTGGATAGTTTGTCCATTGATGTTAATGAGGTGTTAAAGCTCCTTACTATTATTTTGGTATTGTCAATTTCTCCCTTTAGGTCTTTTAATATTTGCTTTATATATGTGGGTGCTTATTTGTTGAGTGACTGTATATTTACAAGTTGGATTATATATTTATGTCATTCCTATCAGCTTGACCCCTTTATCATAATGCATTTTCTTTCTTTGTCTTTTATAGTTTTTGTTTTAAAGTCTGTTTTGTTTGATATGAGTATAGCTATACCAGCTTTCCTTTTGTTTTCATTTGCACAGGATGTTTTTTTCTATTCTTTCACTTTCAGTCTGCGTGTAACTTTAGATCAGACATGAATCTCATAACCTAACTTTGCTAAATAGAGTATTCTTGGTTAGACATTTTTGTTTGTTTTTTGCACCTTCAGCACTTTGAATAAATCATTCTACTTCCTTCTGGCCTTCAGTGTTTCTGTTAAGAAGCCAGCTGATAGGCTTAAGGGGATTTACTTTGGGATTTACTTGTATGTAAAAGGTAGCTTTTTGTTTCTTTTTGTTTGTTTTGCACTTTTTGTTCTTTTTGCTACTTTTAAAACTCTTTTCTTTATCTTTTGACATTTTAATTACAATGTGCTTGGTGTGGATCTTTTTGAGTTCATCTTTTTTAGAACTTTTTTGTGCTGCCTGGATCTGAATGTCTGTTTTCTTCTCCAGGTTAAAGATTTCAGCCACTATTTCTTGAAATATATTCTCCTTCTGGGACCCATCTAACTTGAATGATACCCTCTAATCCATAGATCTCTTAATCTATTTTTATTTTTTTAGTTATCATTACTATTATTATTATTTTTAGTTGCTCTCTTTGGGTGAGTTCCACTGTTCTGGCTTTTGAAAGTGAAAGTGGAGTTGCTCAGTCATGTCCGACTCTTTGCGATCATGGACTATAGCCCACCAGGCTTCTCTGTCCATGGGATTTTCCAGGCAAGAGTACTGGAATGGGTTGCCATTAGGTTGCTGATTAGTTCTTTGCTTCATCAAGACTGCTTTTGAATTTTGTAGTGTATTTTTAGTTCAGTTCTTACATTCTTCACCTCTGTGACTTCTTTTTTATACTTCTCTGTATTTTTTAATGTCTCTGTTGAACTTATCACTGTGTTTACCCACTATTATGCATGTTCAGAGACAATTACTTTAACTCTTTATCAGGTAAATTAAATCTATATTTTTAAGCTCTCCCCCCCCCCCTTAGGGTTTTACCTTATTCTTCTGTTTGTAACATTTTCCTTGTTTCCTTATTTTCTTGTTTTTCTATGTTTCTATGTTTCTCTATGGTTTTGTTGATTCTCTATGTTCTCTGAGTTTCTTTCCATGTATTAGGTGAAACATCTACCTCTTATAGTCTTAAAGGTATAGCCTTGTGTAGGCATTGTTATTTTTCAATCTTGCCTTAGTTCTGCTTGATTCTAGAATCTTTCTGATTGCCTAAGCAGTCCACTTTATTCTTTATAACTTCCAGTTGCTGAGACCATGCCAAACCTTGTCAGTGTTACTGATAAAGAGACTTTTGTCAACACCAAGGTTGAGGCTAATTGGAAGCCAGATCCACAAGTAGGAGCTTTTAAAAATGCAAATATATACATTCTTGTGGAACTGCCTTCATTACCCTTGCTAGCCTCAATCAGGTGATTTGAAAATGTATTATTGGATACAGTTGCAAAAGCCAGGGTTCCAAATGAGTGTATAATGTTCTTTCTGAGAAGTACCAGTGAGCTGTAGCAAGGCTAAAGGAGAACATGAAGATGGCATCTCCAACCTACATTTGCTGAGAAAAATTTGCAGCCTCTATATATGTTGTAAATCTGAAGCTAACGTTCAGGCTGATCATCCAGGACAAATAAAGAAGCCTTTGTCACAAAAAGTTTGAGGGTTGTCTGTGTTGTATACTGCGAGTGGTAGCTTACCAAGAAGTTTCTTTCCAAGTATTGCAAACCTATGGGGTCCAGAAATACAGACTCCCTTGGCCATCTGAGCCCAGTGCTCAAGGAGTGTCCCCTGTATGGAGCATGTATGCTTGCCAACTTATGTGGGGCCACAGAGATGGGGTGAGCCTGCCAGCTTCAGCAGGTTCATAAGAGGGCTTGTGGATGGAGCAAAGACATCAACTTCAACAGGACTATGAAATCAGGGAGGGGCAGAGCTGGGCCAGCCTACTGACTGCACCAGGGCCACGTGAGGCTCATGGGAGAGGTGAGATCATTGCTTTCAGTGCGGCTTTGGGAGAGCATGTGGATAGGGTAAGCCAGCTAGCACTAGCAAGGTAGAGGGGTCACAGAAGCTGGTGCTCCCCTGTGCTGGCTCTTCCAAGGTGGAGTGTGAGAGCAAAAATGATTCCCATCAGCACCTCCATCCCTAGAGAAAGCCTCAAATGACTCCTAAGATTAGCTAGTAAATCTCCTTCACCTGGGGTCTAGGCATTTTTCAAATTGGTGCTTTTGCGGTGGGTCTTGGTGTCACTGAGTCTGCACATAAGCCCTTTGAAAGTAGACTCTCCATTTCTCACAGGCTTTTGGGTATCCTGAATGTAAGACCCACTGATTTTCAAAGCCTGACTTTTGGAGATTCATATTTCCAGTGCAAGTTCTCAGGTTAGGGTTGCCTGAGGTGGGGCTGGAACTCCTAGCTTCTCAAAGTGAAGTCTGTAATTGTGGACTTCCTCCTGCTAGGGTCTCGCTGCACTGGGTATAAAGTTTATTGAGAGTCTGTGTCTCTGCCTCTTCTACCATATCAATGTGGTCCCTTCTTGCAGAGAAGGTGTTAGCTAGTTCACAGCTCTTTCTCTGAGGGAGTTGATCAATCTATAGTTGTAGAATTGGTCTGGAGGTGGAATAAGGTAAGTTCTATGCCACAATCTTAAACCACTCTCTGCACTTTTTGTTTTATTTTCTATCTTCATCCTTACTATCAAGCTTACTACAGTTATTTTAAAGAAGCTAATATATTCAATGTACTTCAGTTTGGATACCTCAAAATAAGATCATTTGAATTATTTCAAGAATAAGGGGAACTCTGCTATGAGTGATACTGAGTTATAATATGTGGACAACATGCAAAAGTAGACACATTCTTGTGCATGGACCTTATACATTACTTTGCTTTCTTTCTAATTCTTGACTATTACAGAATCTAGAAATTTCCAGTGAAAAAATAATTATAGGTAACTTAGAGCTCTCAAATAATGTAAATATTAGATGATTCTGGCATCAATACATTGTATTTACTAGATGAAATTATTTTGGACATATTTAACACAGTATAAAAATATTGAGAACTTATAAAAATTCAAGTATTTACAAAGTTTCAATTTCATATCAATCCATATTTAATTAAGTTGAACAAACATTCATAATCTACAGCGTACACAAAACTACCAGCTTTTCAAGTAAAGCACTGAGGAATATCCAAAGATGTCTTTGAAAAAAGGGATATTTATTCAACTACCTGATACCTGGAATTTTCATAGAGTGCTATGACATCATCTGCCAAATTATCAAAATTCATTTAAATGCATTTACTAATAAAACCAAAATATGATATTAAACAGTTATAAACTATCATTTGTGATAGTCTTTATATTTATTTCTGTTTAATTAAAATCCACTAATATAAAGACTTCACCATATAAATATACATATTTTTAGTACTGTCTCTGATGGACATCTGCTGTGATTTTTAGTTACTGAACCCCTTTAAATATTTTGGAAATGTTTTGATTTTTGTCAGCCCCAAAGTAGAAACCAAAATTCTTCCTTAATCTGCTTTCTTGAGGGAGCAGATATGTGAATTAGATTCTAATAAAGAGAATGCTGAACAAGATTTCTTTTTATAAGAAAAAACAGACAAATGCAGGTGCTTCACAGAATCTACCCTCCCCACCCATCCTTCCTAGCGAGCTCTGTGGCAGCAGGATCCCACTTTCAAGGACGTTAGTAACAAAAGCTCAGGAGCAGGTCAGCCTTCAGCTTCACTGTAGTCTCCAGGTGGCCACTTTCAGTATGTGGTTGGTGCATCTTTCCTGCCTTCTCATTCCCTAAGCTGACATGCATGCTGATATCTTGGCTATTCTATGACCTTCCTAATATCTCTATTAAATCTTTGCCCTGCTTAAAACTAAAAAAATATATTCTATTGTTTACCACCACAAATGTTGTCTAATTATTTTTCATTTAATATGTTAAGAAATATTGCTAATTATATCTCCTAAATGTATTTTCAATGTTCTATGTGGATTTCTGATGTGTTGAAAGATCAAGATACTCTTACTATAGTAAAATACATTTTAATTTGTTTATAAACAAAGAAGACTTTCAAAAATTCAGATATGAGTCAGTTTTTATACTCTGTTAGTGTATTGTCTGTTTTCTCAAAAGTGGGTCTAAATTCCATTAAACTGTGCAAAGTTAAATTTATCAGTGCTTTTTAAGTCAAAGGGGAATCAGTAACAATTTGTACTATTTTCTGATTACTTAATATATATAATATTTAGTATTTACCTACTCAATACATTAATACCTCTGATTGCAAAAGATTAAAATAATATAGACTTTTTTAAAGCATACTTACTCTTCACCTTTATATCCACTTACTCCTATTCTCAGGTGCAGAAGTCCTGTGAATACACTTTGAATCCCCTTCCCATGAATTGCAGATATAGTTTTGTTTATTTAATGAGATATTTATATTGCATCTCATTACCTCATTACCTCACTAGCCTTAAAAACAACTACATGAAAGCAAGACCTAAGTTCCTTTTTACACACATGAGGATTTATGCTGAGAGAGTTGTCCACCCCAAGTTGGTAAGCTTTTAAATGGTACACCTGGGATGTTTGCATGGTCTAATCTACTCTAGATCATGAGCTTAACTATTGCATGGAAGTGAGAAGCTCTGTAGTGTTCTGCTGCCCTTTGTAAAATGGATCCCAAATAATTCTGGCTCCTTTAAATTACAAATAGGTGTGTTATATTCTGCTATTGGGTGCAGGATTGATTGATGATCAATTGATGTTTGAAGACGTTCACTTTGCCTGTTTTGCAGGCTAATGATTAAAAAGGGGACTGCTGAATTACTGGAGGAAAGATGATACAGAGGTTTATAACATAGGCTGGGGGTTCAGACTATCTAGATTCCAGTTAATAAAAGTCTCTTGGGAGTGACATGTCCTCTAGCAAGTGATGCAACCTCCTTGTGCCCCAGCTTCCTTTTCTGTGAATTGGATATACCAATAGAATGAATTCATATTTTTTGTGAGATATTTTCAGCTGGTAACACTCAGTAAGACATACTGTAAATGTTCAGTCAAACTAGCTACTTTGTATTTTCTTCTCTATCATTTCTTCCTCCTACTCACTCTTCCTTTTTCTTCTCTTCTTCCTAATATTTGTGTCAAGGAGCACTGACATGTGCTCAGAACATAGGATACATATAGTAATAACAGAGTTGGAGACTTACAGAAAATGCCAGAACCAAATTGTATCCAGTCATAGCCACTGAAATTGGAAGATTTGTTTCTATTCATGCAGATTTAAAATCATGCTGCTGTATCTCCATATTAGCAATCTTGTATTAATCCTTCCTCTAAAGATATGCCATTACATTCAGTTAGCTATTATGTATTCATCTACCTTTTTGGGCATGTCCTCAATCCTCTTTCTGCCCAAGATTCCAAAAGAGATAACTGGCTTATTTTGATCACCCAGTTTTGGATGAAGTGTGGAACCCAAGCTTCAAATGTGGTATTGTTGTGACTGAGCGAGAGTCTTAATTCTGATCTGATGGTGATAAGGGGATGAAGATGAGGATGACAAGATAACTTCTCTCCAGCTGCTTTCTGGTTTGCAATTTCCTTTTATTAAGGAAGTCTTCCCTGGTGGCTCAGATGGTAAAGTGTCTGTCTGCAATGCAGAAGACCTGGGTTCAAACCCTGGGTTGGGAAGATCCCCTGGAGAAGGAAATGGCAGCCCACTCCAGTACTCTTGCCTGGAAAATCCCATGGACGGAGGAGCCTGGTAGGCTACTGTCCATGGGGTTGCAAAGATTCGGACATGACTGAGTGACTTCACTTTCTCTTTATTAAGGAGGCTTGATTAAGGAAGGCAAGGTGAGCATATAGACAAAGATAGAGAATTGAGAGGAATGTGGATAGAAAACACAATTCACTGACAAGACTGGCGGTCAGAAGTGAAGGAAAGAGAGGAGATGGAATATAGCATTTTTTGAGTGTCTTGATTTTACCAAGAAACGTTTCAGTACATCTCTGTTAAGAAAAATTTTTTTCTTGATTTTGGCTGGGAAAAATATAGGTTTAAACATCCTGTCTGCATTTTATTTTGAATATCTGTATCTTTCACCATTCATTAAGATATATTATAATCTGGCATCTACTTAACACTGAAATGAAATTATATAATACCAATCTAGATTCCAATCCTAGTTTTGCTGTTCTTTAGCAGTGTGACCACAACAAATTGATTGAAGATTAAGCTTCTATATCTTTATCTACTAAATCTTTATCTACTAAGAAAGTATTATTGTAAAATTCAATGACCTAAGTGCTCAATAAAAACGTTATTTTATCACTATTGGTAGATTGATTTTATATGGCATTGTAGATCATGGTGAATAGAAGAGCCCCATGAAAATATTATTTTGAAAATTACCTAAGTAATAAGCATAACTATGACTTTCAACAACTTTATAGGTAGATCTGTTTGATAAAATGCAGAACGTCTTGGTTAATTTCAATTTCAGATATATGATAAATCAATTTTTTACCATACATATGTACCTACCAAACGTTGCATATGATATGCTTATATAAAATATTTCTTACCTATCTGAAATTCAAGTTTAAATAGATGCCATATATTATTTGTTAAGTCTGACACTCAATTTACATGAAACTCAAATTAGTTTGAATACTGCATTATGCTACTCTTCTAAAAATGTCACTGAGGCTTATATCACTGATATGAAATGTTTGAAATGCTAAAAGTTCATCTGAAGAAAAATCCTGGGTTTTGTAAATTCTTTTCACTTTCTCATTCTCAACATTTATTCTGTGATTTTTGTTTTTTACATCTATCTAACCCGTGAAAGGGGAGAATGAAAAAGTTGGCTTAAAGCTCAACATTCAGAAAACTAAGATCATGGCATCTGGTCCCATCACTTCATGGGAAATAGATGGAGAAACAGTGGAAACAGTAGCAGACTTTATTTTTGGGGGGTCTCCAAAATCATTGCAGATGGTGATTGCAGACATGAAATTAAAAGACGCTTGCTCCTTGAAAGGAAAGTTATGACCAACTTAGATAGCATATTAAAAAGCAGAGACATTATGTTGCCAACAAAGGTCCATCTAGTCAAAGCTATGGTTTTTCCAGTGGTCATGTATGGATGTGAGAGTTGGACTGTGAAGAAAGCTGAGCGCCGAAGAATTGATGCTTTTGAACTGGGGTGTTGGAGAAGACTCGAGAGTCTCTTGGACTGCAAGGAGATCCAACCAGTCCATTGTAAAGGAGATCAGTACTGGATGTTCATTGGAAAGACTGATGCTGAAGCTGAAACTCCAATACTTTGGCCACCTCATGAGAAGAGTTGACTCATTGGAAAAAGCCCTAATGCTGGGAGGGATTGGGAACAGGAGGAGAAGGGGACGACAGAGGATGAGATGGCTGGATGGCATCACTGACTTGATGGACATGAGTTTAGGTAAACTCCAGGAGTTGTTGATGGACAGGGAGGAGGTCTGGTGTGCTGTGATTTATGGGGTCGCAAAGAGCCAGACACAACTGAGCGACTGAACTGAACTGAACTAAACCTGTGCTAGTAATTGTGTCCAACACCAAGTAGATGACTGAAAAAAAAAAATAGTGGATTGAATGGACAGAAGTTTACTGTTTCATAGAATATACTGTCCACAGCTGATATAATTGCACAATGTGACATCTAAAACTCAATTTCCCATCTTTATTGGCATTCCAGGAGCATGGCTTTCATCTCCAAGATCATCTCAGGGTTCTGGAGGGCTATAGGACCTCCAGTCACCAATCTATATTCCATCAAGCTATAATCAAAGCTCATAGTAGTACAAAGCAGGTGAAAGATGAATGGCACTTGTTCCTGGAAGTCCCACACTATTTATAGATCACTGATGTGCTGTTATTGCAATAACTATACCAGGAAGACCTGTAAATACAATTGTTTAACTGGGCATAACTGCTCAGCTTTCAGTTACAAAGGAGGACCAGGAGAACAATCTCAAACTCTCTTTACAAGGCCATCTAAGAGAATATAAGATGTTTCAATTATGCTTTGTCTTTCTGCATTGATTAAATATGATTATCCCTCTGAATTCAAATTTGAACAGCTCTACATACCATTTAAGTTCCATCTGTAGTTCTATCTGTTTCAACTTATTTCTTTCATTGTTTTCTTTTGGTGGCTCAGGTGGTAAAGCATCTGCCCGCAATGTGGGAGACCCAGGTTCAATCCCTGGGTGGGGAAGATCCCCTGTAGAAGGAAATTGCAACCCACTCCAGTACTCTTTCCTGGAAAATTTCATGGCCAGAGGAGCATGGGGTTAACATTCCATGGGGTCGCAAACAGTCAGACACGACTGAGCGACTTCACTTTCACTTTTCAGTTTCCTTAATATTTTACTAACCGCATTTTCATTCAGTCTGATGATTTTTTCGTCTGATCATTCTCAAGATTGTTCTATCTCTGCAACTTATTTGATGTAACTCTTACCATGTATAGATGATCTCTCTTAAAACAAAGCATTCTGTTGGAAAAAAAATCACAGATAATAAACCAATTAAAATAAAAATTTGTTTCAAATCAGGATCCAGTTGCTGGTATGGCACTTGTCATATTACCAGGTTTTTTTATGCTAAATTTTCTAGTATATAGCTAGAAAAACTAACACTGGATGATAGCATATAAAAGCATAATAAATAGAATGTTATTTATATGTCTGGATTATTAAAGCCATTAAATGCTTAATATAGAATATTATATTCTATTCTGGTAAAAAAAAATGTTTCAGGGTATATATTGCTCTTCGAATTTAGAAGCAAAATCCCTAAGCCATATTTAGTTCCTAGAAACAGAAGATATACTGTTACTTAATTTTAGCATTAAAACAGTGTAGAAATATAACTTTTTCCTTTAAATGTGTGATTTTTAAAGTTAGTTTCAGCTGAGCCACAGGTCTTCCCTTGTGGGGCATATTTATATTCATATATTTTATATATATATATGAAAGGGACAGTTTTACCTTTAGTCCATTCATTGGTGACAGCCCAGATTACATAAAGCCAAGTGGTGGTAGTGGTGAAGAACCTGCCTGCAAAGGCAGGAAGTGGGAGAGAACTGGGTTCTATCCCTGGGTGGGGAAGTTCCGCTGGAGGAGGAGGGCTGTGGCAGCCACTCAGTGTTCTTGCCTGGAGAATCTCATTGACAGAGGAGCCTGGCAGGCCACAGTCCACGGGATTTTAAAGAGTCAGACACGACTGAAATGACTTAGTACAAACAATTAAAATTATTAAGTTTTCTTTTTAACTTTTTTAGAACCCTGAAGTGTTATGTTTTAATTTGGGACATATTGGAGCACACAATCAAAACTAGTTATTTAAAAAGAAAGCTATTGTCTTTTTTCTTCTCTAGACTATAAACAAGCCATCTCTTTTTCCCTTTCAACAAAAATGTAGAAACTTAATGTTTATACACATCATTCGTCATGTAATTTTTTATCACCAACTCATTTTTAATATAAGACTGAGGCCACTGTGGCTTTTAAAATCCAAGTGAAGTTAGAGAATATTTATGATTTAAAATCTTCCAAGACAAATCAAGCAGGGAGCTTTCGCAGGGTTGAAGAAGTTGAATTTCCTCCACAAATATACAACATGAAATAGGCATTCATCTTTCTACTAAATATGTTATGCAGTTTCATAACATTTGATAGCTTGGTGAAATTTTGTGTAATTATAAATATTGCCTAAAAATATTTAATTTGCATTGCTGATATTGTAGAGCACTGCATTTTATAATTCAGTTCTCAAAGAATCTTAAAGTCAGTCATTAAAAAGAATATTTTTGAATGTCTTTGCCTAGATTCTTTGGGAAGATACTCTTGCAAAGTTTATCTAACCATAGGTAAAGATAAAATATCCATGTCTGAATGAGTGGAATAAATATTCACATGTCAGTTTGTTGAGTACTTGGTATTTTTTTAAAATTTTAAATTTATGTTCCATTTTCAAACTTATGGAAGATCATGTCATTTAAATATATTTATGTGGAATAGTAGTAGGGAAATAGGACATCACTGTGACATTTCTTTTTTCTTTCAGCAAGGACCAAGGCCAAATACAAGTTCTTGAGGTGATCAGGCTTGTTTTCTCCTTTTCTTTCTTTCTTCTTCTTCTTTTTTTTTTTTTTTTTTCATTATCATGGCTCTGAACCTAGGCCTCTAATTTTTAAGCTTTTATATTCCAAATCATAGTTCTACTTGAAATTTTTCTTCTGAGCACTGATATATCCATTTAAATGTGCAAAATTCAAGGCAATAATTTTACCCTTAAACCTATAATATTTGTGTCTTTCCCAGTTCATGTAATTGTAACCACAAACTAAGTATGGCTAGAATTATTTCTCAGTTTTGTCCTCAAATCTAATATGCCATGCTGCTAATGATGCTGCTAAGTCTCTTCAGTTGTGTCCGACTCTGTGTGACTGCATAGACTGCAGCCCACCAGGCTCCCGCGTCCCTGGGATTCTCAAGGCAAGAACACTGGAGTGGGTTGCCATTTCCTTCTCCAATGCATGAAAGGAAAAGTGAAAGTGAAGTTGCTCAGTCGTGTCCGACTCTTAGTGACCCCATGGACTGCAGCCCACCAGGCTCCTCCATCCGTGGGATTTTCCAGGTGAGAGTACTGGAGTGGGTTGCCATTGACTTCTCCAGCTGCATTAGTTTAGTGAAAGTGAAGTTGCTCAGTCATGCCTGACTCTTTGCAACCCCATGGATAATAGCATGCACCAAGCTCCTCTGTCCATGGGATTTTCAAGACAAGAGTACTATAGGAATGGGTTGCCATTTCCTTCTCCAGGGAACCTTCCCAACCCAGGGATTGAACCCAGGTCTTTCACATTGTAGACAGACACTTTACCATCTGAGCCACCAGGGAAGTCCAGTTCTTACAATCAAACTTCATCCTTGCCTACTGAGACTACCCTTTTATTCATAATACAGTCAGACATAGCTCCATAAAATTTACATCTGGAAATTTCACTTTCCTCTATAAGAACCTTTAATGACTTCTTGTCGGTTTCAGGAAAAAGGAAAGATTGAAAATTATTTAATGTATTCTTAAAAGCTTATTATCTATTAATTCTTCCTACATTTCACCCCTGTTCATTCTTTACTACAAACTCTCCAAAACACCACCCGTGCTCTGTTGCGTGCATGCTCCGTCACTTCAATCATGTTCAATTCTGTGCATCCACATAGACTGTAGTCTACCAGGCTCCTCTGTCCATGAGATTATTCAGGCAAGATTAGTACAGTATTTCTGGGAATCTTCCCAACCCAGGGATCTCTTTCATTTCTTGCATTGGCGGGTGGTTTCTTTACCACTAGCACCACCTGGTATGTTATTACTATTACTTTTGTCAAAAACGTTCTTCTCTCATTTGAAAAACCTTCCCTTGCCCCTTTCATGTACCTAAATCCAGTTCTCCTTTAAAAATAGACAAATACTTGCAATGCCTAAACTTGATTTGTTTTTAAATTCTTTGCCTAGTAACTACATTACATACTTATCACAATAAAGCTATGAATATACTTCTTTCTTCTCTGACCTAGAAACTCTGAACACAAGGACCTTTGTCTGTTCAATTTCATGTTATGATGTTAGCACTATATTAACAAAGAAAATAGTCAAAAATTTTTAAATGCTCAAAGAACAAATGACACAGTGACATGTTTTATATTTTCAAATCTGCATTACTTAGTTTGTTCCTGGGATTTTTTATAGTTAAAACCTTGCTAGGGATTTTATTTATTTATTTCACCACATCAAGGATTATTAATCAACTGATGTTTAATGGCAGTCAATCATTTAAGCCAAGCACAGTTCAATAATTTTTGGATTCAATTTCTTTAATAACATTTCTGATGAAACATATTGATTTTTTACTACACTTTCAATTTAATCTTCTACCATATGCAATAAAGTGGATAAAAAAAAAGATGAGGAGAAACACATATTTGATCATTGTTTAATCTTTATGATCCCCAAATGTTGATTCAACTGCTATACTATTCCAGACACTCAGCTAGATGGTAAGAATACACCTACAAAAATATCATTTCAGGCCTCAACATCTCACAGGTAGAAGGAATCAAGAAAGAAAATGACTATGTTACATTCAATAATACAGTATAAAACAGCTTGATACATATATACATTTGTATACTTCATATATTAATATATAAATAGAAAAGGGTAGTTAGTTTTAAGTTTTTAGAGACATGAAGACATTTAAGATTATATTGGTTTTGCAGTTGAGAGGATACCTAGATGAAGGAGTGGTGTATGGGCTTTGCAAAGGTATATGGGCTTCAAAGGGTATGGTGCCTTAACAGACGTGATGGTCCCTGTTATGTCTTAGTGTAAGCGAAGGCAATACATTAATAAAAGACTTGAACATATCAAATAAAATCAGGGTGTTCCACTTGACTTTAGAGCATACTTACATTTATAGCAAAAAAGCAAGGAAACTAAATATTTACCAACCATTCTAAATTATCATTTTTAAAAAATGTATCACCTCATTTACTTCTGAACACATGACATATGTAAATGAACAGCATACCTACACCCATACAAGATGAGGGTTATGTTGATTTTTAATGGTGTGATTTCAATTATTGCTTTGTAGTTAACTTTTGTCCTTTCATTTTTGTTCATATATGTAGACAGAACTATAATTTGAATGAATAATACATCCATACAATTTTAAGCCATTTTTAAGTTCCTTAGCAAAGGAAACTAGCAAGCCCCATTCAAAGATGCCAGTTGATCCTACAAACTATCTAAAATACATATAATTAATTTTACAGGAGACTTTTCATTGCTGTTCAATTGCAGCTAAGTTTATTCCAGACCTTTTAAATAATGCCCAGTTTGTGAGAGATTTTACTGCTACAAAATTTATGTTCAACAGAAACAAAAAAAAAAAAAAAAAAAGGAAAAATTATAGCGGGATAATTGCTTCACAAGCACCAAAAAATCACAGGGTTTAAAATCAAAACTGTATTGCATAGTTAAAGGCAAAATGGAGAATTTTTGACCCCCAATCACTTTTCCAGTCACGGTTGATTCTAATTTTTCTTTTCTTTGTCCTTTTCTTCAAGAAGCAAAGCTTATAACTTGATTTAAAATAAGCAGTATGATAGATATTCCTGTTATATGGATATAACAGTATCCATATAAGCTATCACAGTTATGTTTCTGAGTACTCAGTGTTTTAGACAGAGAAATTTAAGAAGGCTGTTAGAGATGATTAAAGAGAAAAGCTGTAAAAAGTCATCTTATTTTGTTTTATTTCTGTTCAATTTAGCAGAGTTTTGACAAAGATTGGAAACATATACTTTCTTCCTTAGAGTACACACTATTAAATATTAGACAAGGAAATAAAAACATAAACATTTATTTTTTTGCTCACTGGAGGAACTTCATGAAGAGATGTGGGAAATTCAAGTTATGTTTGAGGAGCATGTACATTGGCAACTGCTTATAAATTACTGCTTTTCTTCCTGAAAATTACTTATGACATATAACTTAGTAAACATTATTAAATTTATATAACTGATGTTCAAGGATATTTATATTATCATGATTCATAAACCTTTCTTTCAACGGGAAAAGTGAATTGTAATTTTACAACTATTGTCAAAAAATAATGAATCAACTATTGTTCAGCAGGAAGATATTAATTCCTCTTCCATGAATCAAAGTAAATTGAAAGTGATCAAACAGGAGATGGCAAGAGTGAACATCAACATTGTAAGAATCAGCAAACTAAAATGGACTGGAATGGGTGAATTTAACTCAGATGACCATCATATCTACTACTGTCAGCAAGAATCCCTTAGAAGAAATGAAGTAGCCATCATAGTCACCAAAAAGAATCTGAAAAGCAGTATTTGAATGCAGTCTCAATAATGATAGAATGATCTCTAATCATTTCCAAGGCAAACCATTCAATATCAAAGTACTCCAAGTCTATGCCTCAACCACTAAAGCTGAAGAAGCTGAAGTTGAATGCTTCTCTGAAGACCTACAAGACCGTCTAGAAATAAAACCAAAAAAAAAGAAAAAAAAAGATATCCTTTTCATCACAGGGGACTGGAATGCAAATGTAGGATGTCAAGAGACATCTAGAATAACAAGCAAGTTTGGCTTTGGAGTACAAAATGAAGCAGGACAAAGGCTAACACAGTTTTGCCAAGAGAACGCACTGGTGATAGCAAACACCTTTTTTCCAAAAACACAAGAGATGTCTGTATACATGGACATAACCAGATGGTCAATACTGAAATCAGATTGATTATAGTCTTTGCTGCTGAAGATGGAGAAACTCTATACAATCAGCAAAAACAAGACCAGGAACTGACTGTGGCTAAGATCATGAACTCTTTCACCAAATTCAGATTTAAATAGAAGAAAGAAGGGAGAACCACTAGACCAATCAGGTATGACTTAAATCAAATCCCTTATGATTGCATGGTGGAAATGACAAATAGATTCAAGGGATTAGAACTGATAGAGAGAGTGTCTGAAGAACTATGAATGGAGGTTTGTGACACAGTACAGGAGGCAGTGATCAAAAATATCAAGAAAAAGAAATGCACAAAGGCCAAATGGTTGTCAGAGGAGGTCTTACAAATAGCTGAGAAAAGAAGTGAAAGGTAAAGGAGCAAAGGGAAGATATAACCATTTGAATGCAGAGTTTCAAAGAATAGCAAGGAGAGATAAGAAAGACTTCCTAAGTGATCAGGGCAAAGAAATAGAGGAAAACAATAGAATGGGAAAGACTAGAGATCTCTTAAAAAAAATTAGAGATGCCAGGGAGCATTTAATGGAAAGACGGGCACAATAAAGGACAGAAATGGTATGGACCCAACAGAAGCAGAAGACATTAAGAAGAGACAGCAAGAATACACAGAAGAACTACACAAAAATGATCTTAATGATCCAGATAACCACAGTGGTGTGATCATTCTTCTAGAGCTAGGCATCTTGGAAAATAAAGTTAAGTGGGCCTTAGGAAGCATCACTACAAATAAAGCTAGTTCAGTTGATGGAATTCCAGCTGAGCTACTTCAAATCCCAAAAGATGATGCTGTGAAAGTGCTGCACTCAATATGCCAGCAAATTTGGAAAACTCAGCAGTGGCCACAGGACTGGGAAAGATAAGCATTCATTCCAATCCCAAGAAAGGCAATGCCAAAGAATGTTCAAACTCATCTCACACACTAGCAAATTAATGCTCAAAATTCTCCAGTCTTGGCTTAAAGACTATGTGAACTGTGAACTTCCATATATTCAAGTTGGACTTTAAAAGGCAAAGGAACCAGAGATCAAATTGCCGACATCTGTTGGATCATAGAAAAAGCAAGAGAACTCCAGGGAAACATCTACTTTTCCTTCACTCATTATGCCAAAGAGTTTGACTAGATGGATCACAACAAACTGTGGAAAATTCTGCAAGAGATAGGAATATCAACCACCTTACCAGCCTTCTGAGAAATCTGTGTGCAGGTCAAGAAGCAACAGTTAGAACTGAGCATGGAACAATGGACTGGTTCAAATGGGGAAAGAATTATGACAGGGCTGTATATTTTGACTCTGCTTATTTAACTTATGCAGAGTACATCATGAGAAACACTGGGGTGGATGAAGCACAAGCTGGATTCAAGACTGGAGAAATATCAATAATCTCAGATATGAAGATGACACCACCCTTATGGCAAAAAGTGATGAGGAACTAAAGATCCTCTTCATGAAAATGAAAGAGGACTGAAAAACCTGGCTTTAAACTCAACATTTGAAAAACAAAGATCATGGCATCCAGTCCCAACACTTCATGGCAAATAGATGGAGAAACAGTGGAAACAGTGGCTGACTATATTTTTCTGGGCTCCAAAATCACTGCAGATTGTGAATGCAGCTAGGAAATTAAAAGATTCTTGCTCCTTGGAAGAAAAGCTATGACAAACGTAGACAGCATATTAAAAAGCAGAGACTTTACTTGTCCCTCAAATGTCCATATAATCAAAGTGATGGTTTTTCCAGTAGTCATGTATGGATTTGACAGCTGGAACATAAAAAAGGTTGAATGTCAAAAATTTTGTGCTTTTGAACTGTGGTGTTGAAGACTCTTGAGAGTACTTTTGAGTGCAAGGAGATCAAACAAGACAATCCTAATGGAAATCAGTCCTGAATATTCATTGGAAGGACTGATGCTGAACCTGAAGTATTTGGCCACCTGATGCAAAGAACTGACTCCTTATAAAAGACTCTGATGCTAGGAAAGATTGAAGGCAGGAGGAGAAGGAGATGACAGAGGATGAGATGTTTGGATGGCATCACTGACTCAGATGGACATGAGTTTGAGCAAGTTCCGGGTGTGGGTGATGGACAGGGAGAAGCCTAGTGTGCTGCAGTCCATGGGGTTGGAGAATCAGACACGACAGAGTGACTGAACTGAATTGAACTGAAGGACAATGAACAGTTTTGTGTTTAAGTTAACAAACCTTTTTCAACATGCCTGAACCAAATTATGCAAATGTCTCCTCAGTCTTTGAACTAGCTTTACCAACTTTCTGATTCTCTCATTGTTTTTCAACTGCTCAGTCATGTCCAATTCTTTGTGACCCCATGGACTGCAGCTCACCAGGCTCATGTCCTTCACTATCTCCCAGAGTTTGCTCAAATTCATGTCCATTGAATTGGTGATGCCATCCAAGCGTTTCCTCCTTTGTCATGCCCTTCTCCCCCTTCATTCAATCTTTCCTAGCATCAGGTCTTTTCCAAGGAGTTGGCTCTTTACGTCTCATGGCCAAAGTGTTGGACCTTCAGCCTCAGCACCTGTCCTTTCAATGAATACTCAGGGTTGATTTCCTTTAGGATTGACATATTCGATCTCCTTGCTCTCCAAGGGACTCTCAATTCTCCAACATCACAGTTCAAAATCATCAATTTTACAGTGCTCAGCCTTCTTTATAGTCCAATTCTCACATCCATACATGATTACTGGAAAAATCATAGGCTTGACTACATGGACATTTGTTGGCAAAATGGTGTCTCTGCTTTTTAATAGGCTGTCTAGGTTTTCCCTAGCTTTTCTTCTAAGGAGCAACTGTCTTTTAATCTCATGGCTTCAGTCTCCATTGCAGTGATTTTAGAGCCATAAGAAATTAATATCTGTCACTGTTTCCATTGTTTTGCCATCTATTTACAATGAAGTGATGGGATCAGATGCTATGATAATCTTTTTTTTTCTTTTTTGAATGTTGAGTTTAAAGCCAGCTTTCACTCTCCTTTTTCAATTCACCAACAATCTCTTTAGTTCCTCTTTGCTTTCTGACATTAGGATGGTGTTATTTGCATATCTGCGGTTATTGATATTTCTCTCGGCAATCTTGATTCCAGCTTTCACTTTATCCAACCCTGCATTTCACATGATGTACTCTGCATGTAAGTTAAATTAACAGGGTCACAATATACAGCCTTGATGTACTCTTTTCCCAATTTGGAATCTCTCATTAATGAGATAAATAAAATTTGCCTCATGTTTTCCTTACATTTGCCTGGGAATTGTGTTTTAGCACTTTTAAAATTATGCCTCAGCAACATTTTTAGCTCCATACACTTAAAGTTTCTTTAATATACCAATTTGATATTTGAGAAGATGTTCCTTTTACTTTCTGTAATTGAACAAAAGAGGAAGTTATTATTTATACAATTTAGTGATAAAATTAGATATTAGGGATAGGATTTTTTTGTGGAATAAAGGTGAAAGCATCTTAAGTTTTTTGTTTTGTTTGTTTGTTTGTTTGTATTTTTTTTAACTATTTTTAGGCATGTAGAGACTTTAACACAATCCCTGGCCTCATAGATTTACACCCCTGAAACACTGCAGTCATCACTCTCATTATTTCCCATGTAATAGGATACTGGCAAGCCAAAGGGATAGCTAATTAAAAACATTCTCTTTGAGACTTCCCTGGTGGTCCAGTGGTAAGAATTCTCCTTGCCATGTAAGTGTCACCAGTTCAATCCCTGGTCAGGGAATTAAGATCCCACATGCAACCTGGGCAACCAAGCCCAAGTGCGACAACTACCTAGCCTGTACATGCCACCACTCATGTACTACAACTAGAAAGAAGCCAGCGTGCGGCACAAAGGTCCTGAGTGCCGCAACCAAGACCCCTGCAGCCAAATGAGTAATAAATATGTGAAATTAAAAAAAAATTAGCTTTCTTTTTTTTATAAGAAAAATAAAAGACATTTTAGCAACTTGCCTATCAGCTTTGTAGAAAAACTATTATTAAAAGGGCCATACATCTTTAGGTTAACATCTGGTAGATAGTAACACGTTAATAAGATTTAGTGTTACTTCCTTCTCAGGAACTTTCTTTTTTATCTTTATTTATTTATAAAATTTTATTTTGTATTTGGTTATAGCTGATTAACAGTGGTCTCATAATTTCAGGTGAACAGTACTCTCTTCCTTTTGACTTGACTCAAATTACTTTGTTCATTTGCTAATAAGATTGTATCTTATTATATTTAAATATGTTATTAATTAACTGACTGAACAAAGTAACTTTTCAATAAATTTGAAAAAAGTATATATAACTCCACTGACTATGTCACAGGAATTCGTGATATTCACATTAAAACTAAAAACAAAAAAATATTGATAAGAAAATATCTCTTTGTATCTAAGACTCTTAATATCATATAAAATATATTTTTCCTGATGCAAATTTAAGGTAGAATATACAACCTGCAATATGCAGAAGAATAGTCAAAATAACATAATTATATTTACCGTAAAAGGTATACATGGTCATGTAGTTTACTTAGAAAAAATATTAGTCTTTAAATGATGCAAATTTTTAAGACTTTGAAAATGTACATACAAATGGTCTAACTATACCATTGCCACCATATTTACTTGGATTTATTTCTCTCATTTTAAAAAAATACCCCTGTACAGTATAATATCAAGAAGTTAAAGAGGAGTTGTGTTTGTTGAAGTTACAGCTGATCTTGCCATACACTAAAGTCTTATATGAACCAACTATAATTTTAATATATTTCTAAATTGGAGGTAATCTTAACTGAGAATCAGTAGGATAGAATAAAGTAAGACTCATAGGAAATGCCTTATCTGAATCTCCACTTGAATAAAATATACTGAAATGTCTTACACAATTTGATTTAATTACCAAAAATGTTCAGGCACCAGTTCAAATTTGAAACTATACTTATTAAATAAATAAGATATGCTTTGAAAGTTTTAATTTGTTATTAGAGTTGTCTAGTCAAAATGCTGTAGTAATTGTGGATGCAAAAGGAGACTATATGGCACTTTAAATACTAGCCATATTATTAAATATAATAACAGCATTCAAGCACCAAATTTTCGTGTTATGGGTCACTTACATTATTAATAGAAGAACAGAAGGTCCACCTAGTCGAAATTATGGTTTCTCCAGTAGTCATGTATGCATGTGAGAGTTGGACTATAAAGAAAACTGAGCGCCAAACAATTGATGCTTTTGAACTGTGGTGTTGGAGAAGACTCTTGAGAGTCCCTTAGACTACAAGGAGATCCAACCAGTCCATCCTAAAGGAAATCAGTCCCAAACATTCATTGGAAGGACTGATGTTGAAGCTGAAACTCCAGTACTTTGGCCACCTGATGCAAAGAAATGACTCGCTTGAAAAGACCCTAATGCTGGGAAAGATCAAAGGCAGGAGGAGAACGGAATGACCGAGGATGAGATGGATGGATGGCATCACCAACTCAGTGGATATAAGTTTGAGTAAGCTCTGGGAGTTGGTGATGGACAGGGAATCCTGGTGTGCTGCAGTCCATGGAGTTGTCAAGATTCAGACACAACTGATTGACTGAACTGAACAATATTTATGAGGAAGCTTTAGGCTTGAAGCATGAGAAGAAACAAGATAATTTTAAAGAAATATATGGAAACTTAATTGTAGAGATATTATTATGAAGGTAGAAATGGACAAATAATACTCAGGAGGCACAGAATCAACTACTCCATTGCTATTCTGCCTCTTAGTATAAACTACCCATGGAGAATGAGGTTTTCCTGGCTAAAGCAATACTGAAAAATGCTGGTGTATATATGATCAATTATTAATTTGTCCTGAAAGCAATGTATTTAAGTGTTGTTTGTTGCTTTGTTATTGAACAAATGTATTATGAAAATATTGGGAATAAAGCCAAATGGCATTTTGCCTCAAATTGCTATTGAGAGAACAGGTAGGTAGCAAGTGAGAGTCTGTTTTGTTTCCTTTTTGTAAGTGTATATGGAACAACTCTATCAAGCAGATGAGGAAAAAAGCAGGAATGAAATATGACTCAAAATCTTAAGTTTTACTGGCTTAAAAATGAGAGCACTATTGGTAAAAATGAAAGAATCTTGTGAATTGGATTCTTGTTCGAATTAGAGTGTCGCTTGCACATGAATATGTTTACTTTGAAGCATTCAAATGATATCCTATAGAAAATAAATGTGATTTGAAGACAAAATTTATTATCCATCTATAAAAACTTATCTACTCCAAGTGTAAAATGACTTATACTGAGTGTAAAATGATTCATAAATTACTGTTATTTACTGTTTGGGAGATCCTTCAACTTTCCAGTTATAATTATGATTTTGAGATTGCAAATTCTATCTGTTCATCCTAAGAAATCCACTTATATCAACTCTTGCTTATGATGGGAGGGGTACTGGTATTCCCATTTGTCAGACAAGAAAGGCTCAAAGAAGGTAAATAATTTCAAGCGGTGAGCTGAGCTGTACTGTCACAGTAGCTGATTGACACAAAAAGCCAAAATGAAAGTAACATATAAGCCTTTAGTCACTCAGTGCAAAAGTGTAAGCAAGCAGCTTAATTAGAGAAAAGGCTACCTTCTCTCATTGCTCCATTTCTCCCCGGTGAGAGTGCTGGGGATCACTCAAGGACTGGGTGATCACTCACAACTAAGAGACGTTGAAAAAAAGGATCTTGCAGCTTTATGGACCTGGAGGAGGAGAGGAAGGAAGGGTAAGGTCCAGGAGACCAAAGAACTAAATACTGAGAAGAGTGGAAAAAAGTGTATCCACCATCCGCTGCTGCTGCTGCTGCTGCTGCTGCTGCTGCTGCTGTCGTGTCCGACTCTGTGCGACCCCATAGATGGCAGCCCACCAGGCTCCCCCGTCCCTGGGATTCTTCAGGCAAGAACACTGGAGTGGGTTTCCATTTCCTTCTCCAACACATGAAAGTGAAAAGTGAAAGAGAAGTCGCTCAGTCGTGTCCGACTCTTATCAACCCCATGGACTGCAGCCTACCAGGCTCCTCTGTCCATGGATTTTCCAGGCAAGAGTACTGGAGTTGGGTGCCATTGCCTCCCCTGCTTCTATCCCCCTAAAAATGTCTCAGGCAAGAAAGCCTATGCGGTAGATAGTGTCCGGTGAAGACGCCCCCTAGTGGACACGCCTGGGCTCTGAATACTGATGACCCCAGAGCACAGCCGGCATGGGCATCCCACAGGCCTTGACTGCTACTCCCTTCAGAGTGGTGGATGCATTGTCTGTTCAGCCCAGCTGGTGTGAGGAAGGCAGCCTTCCCTATGAGTCCTGCCCAGTAAAGCCTTTGTAACTCCCTGTGGTCAGGCCTCAAAGATTACATGTAGGTTTCTGACCAGGAGGCCAGACCCAACAATTTTGGCACAAACTGATTTAAACAAAACGTGTACGTTAAGACTTGAAAAAAAATCAATATTTTCTTCGATTCTGGTGTCACTAAAAACATTTTTAGTAAATTATCTATGACTTTATTTATATTTCAATAATCTCTTGTAATTTGACTGAAGTGAAGTCGCTCAGTCATGCCCTACTCTTTGAGACCCCACGGAGAGTAGCTTGTACCAAGCTCCTCCATCCAAGGGATTTTCTAGGCAAGAGTACTGGAGTGGTTTGCAGTTTCCTTCTCCAGGGAATCTTCCCGACCCAGGGATCGAACCCAGGTCTCCCTCATTGTAGACAGATGCTTTACCGTCTGAGCCACCAGGGAAGTCTATTCCTTACCAATAAAATATATGTTTGGAAATATTTATTGTAATGCAGGATAGAGAACAGAGGAGTTGATAGAGGTTCAGATCATGAGTCCCCTTAAAAGAGGAAAGAGGGAGCAACTATGTGCTGGCATTTTTGTTAGGGAGTTCTACTTGCCTGGATGTACCATACAATTCACCAATCTTCAGAAATAAAACAAACAGGTTTAACTAATATTTCATTGATACATTAGTATCAATTTTTTTTTCTACTATATCTTCTTACACACAAGCTTTGTTCACTGGCAGTATTTCTTAATTCTTATTTTACAACCATGTAACAAATACCAAAATTATATCTGGATAGGAAGCATCCAGTGAATATTATTGAGTTGAATATGGTAAGCAGTTAATAAGGCATCAAGCTTTGTTATTCCCTGAGATTAGTGTCTTTTTCTTGTACATTCAGGCTACAGGAGAGTACAGATGTCTGTCTGAATCTTGATATGAGAAACGACAAATTGTGATTTCCGGCTTAAAACTGGAAAAACAAATTTGATAGGAAGTTAAATGGAATAAATTACTAATTAGAAAAGGAGGTTTCAGATTGAGATGCATTATAAAATTTAAACTTAAATTTCATTGGGGTTTAATGTTACAATTAATGGAAAAAGTGATTTCAAATGTCCTTCTTGGCATCACTGTGCACATTAAAACTAATATGGCTGTCATTCATTTTTGGTGAATCTGAGGAAGTAAAATAATGATACTCTGATACTGTGTTATATATATTAACTTTTATTTAAGCATAATCTTAAACATAGAATTTCCGGTCTTATGTTTCTTTTAAGCAGTTTAGCACTGCAGTCATATTTCTGCTTCCACTATGACATTTCGTTCGTAAGGAAATCTTTAGATTCATCAGGACTCATTGATATTTTAAGTTCAATATTTGAGTGTTTTGTTACTATTTCCCCTAACTACAATATTTCCATATCAAACATAGAAATTATGTATTTTTCAAATAAAATAGATGTTTTAAATAAAATAAAAAAATGCTAGGGAGATTAACATTTTTGAGTGCCAATTAGCTAATGAACACAGTGTTATGCATTATATTAAACTAACTTATTCAATTGTGATAAAAATCTTGTAAGAAAAGGTGCTATTTTCTCTATTTATGTATGAGAAGATGAGGCTATGTGACTGATTAGCCAAAATCACATAAAGAAAGCTAAAAGTAAAACCAGAATGAAGCCAGATTTGTTGGTTCTAAAGTTTTACCATTATTTCTGTGTAAAAATGTTTCCATTAATGTCTAAATCTTCCTTGTGTATTTGGTTTGAATTTAAAAAGACTTATTTTGTCATGTCTACATCATAAAAACTATTTCAAGGTCCATATCTGTAGGATTAGATCAAGATATATTTAATTTTTTCTCAATAACAACTTGTATTTCAAATGTGAAGTCATATGCTTTTTTAAGCATAGAGTAGAAATGCTGTTATTTTAGTCAAATTCACTTTAATATTCCAAGAAAATATCTGATAATATCCAAGGGAAATCATCTGGCTGTCCACTACTCATCACTATGGTAATAGAAATAAAAAATTGGTGAATATAAAAAATGAATTTCATATAATTAATCATTACGGTTTTTAAGCTTTTGTATTTTCCACAAAGACACTTTGTGGGAATTCATATTGTAAACTTATTGTGAAATACAGGTGTTAAAAACTGATAATCTTAGAAAATGGTCAGTTTATGAAGACTTTAAATTTACGACCTGGATAATCACGATGGTGTGATCACTCATCCAGAGCCAGACATCCTAGAATGTGAAGGCAAGTGGGCCTTAGAAAGCATCACTATGAACAAAGCTGGTAGAGGTGATGGAATTCCAGTTGAGCTATTTCAAATCCTGAAAGATGATGCTATCAAAGGGCTGCACTCAATATGCCAGCAAATTTGGAAAACTCAGCAGTGGCCACAGGACTGGAAAAGGTCAGTTTTCATTCCAATCCCAAAGAAAGACAATGCCAAAGAATGCTCAAACTACCTCACAATTGTACTCATCTCACATGCTAGTAAAGTAATGCTCAAAATTTTCCAAGCCAGGCTTCAGCAATACGTGAACCATGAACTCCCTGGTGTTCAAGCTGGTTTTAGAAAAGGCAGAGGAACCAGAGATCAAATTGCCAACATCTGCTGGATCATGGAAAAGAAAGAGAGTTCCAGAAAAACATCAATTTCTGCTTTCTTGACTATGCCAAAGCCTTTGACTGTGTGGATCACGATAAACTGTGGAAAATTCTGAGAGAGATAGGAATACCAGATCACCTGACCTGCCTCTTGAGAAATCTGTATGCAGGTCAGGAAGCAACAGTTAGAACTGGACATGGAACAACAGACTGGTTCCAAATAGGAAAAAGAGTACATCAAGGCTGTATATTGTCACCCTGCTTATTTAACTTCTATGCAGAGTACATCATGAGAAATGCTGGACTGGAAGAAACACAAGCTGGAGTGAAGACTGCCGGGAGAAATATCAATAACGTCAGATATGCAGATGACACCACCCTTATGGCAGAAAGTGAAGAAGAACTAAAGAGCCTCTTGATGAAAGTGAAAGAGGAGAGTGAAAAAGTTGACCTAAAGCTCAACATTCAGAAATTGAAGATCATGGCATGCGGTCCCATTACTTCATGAGAAATAGATGGGGAAACAGTGGAAACAGTGTCAGACTTTATTTTTGGGGGTTCCAAAATCACTGCCAATGGTGACTGCAGCTATGAAATTAAAAGATGTTTGATCCTTGGGAGAAAAGTTATGAGCAACCTAGATACCATATTCAAAAGCAGAGACATTACTTTGCCGACTAATGCCTGTCTAGTCAAGGCTATGGTTTTTCCTGTGGTCATGTATGGATGTGAGAGTTGGACTGTGAAGAAGGCTGAGTGCTGAAGAATTGATGCTTTTGAGTTGTGGTGTTGGAGAAGACTCTTGAGAGTCCCTTGGACTGCAAGGAGATCTAACCAGTCCATTCTGAAGGAGATCAGCCCTGGGATTTCTTTGGAAGGAATGATGCTAAAGCTGAAGCTCCAGTCCTTTGGCCACCTCATGCGAAGATTTGACTCATTGGAAAAGACTCTGATGCTGGGAGGGATTGAGGGCAGGAGGAGAAGGGGACGACCGAGGATGAGATGGCTGGATGGCATCACTGACTCGATGGACGTGAGTCTGAGTGAACTCCGGGAGTTGGTGATGGACAGGGAGGCCTGGCATGCTATGATTCATCGGGTCGCAAAGAGTCGGACACGACTGAGTGAACTGAACTGAACTGAACTGAAAATGACTTTCTAGAAGGCTGTTATTTCTGTACGATGGGTATTTTATTCTTCTGCTCCATTGGTGAACAATATTGCATGCTGTTGACACTTGGAGAAGACATAGAAGGGCAAGCTGGTTTCCCCCATCTCCAAAAGCAGCTGCTATGATGCTGACCAGAGGCCCCATGCAATTTACTGGGTCATCAAAACAGCAAGAGAGTTCAAGAAAAATATCCACTTCTGCTTTATTGATTACACCAAAACCTTTGACTGTGTGGATCAAAATAAAATGCAGAAAAGTCTTCAAGAGGTGGAAATACCAGACCACCTGATGTGCCATCTGAGAAATCTGTATCCAGGTCAGGAAGCAGTAGTTAGAACTGGGCATGGAACAACAGAATGGTTCCAAAATGGGAAAGGAGTATGTCAAAGTTGTCTATTGTCAGCCTGCTTATTTAATTTATATACAGAGTACATCATGTGAAATGCCAGGCTGGATGAAGCATAAGCTGGAATCAAGATTGCCAGGAAAAATATCAATAACCTTGGATATGCAGATGACACCACCTTTATGGCATAAAGTGAAGAACTAAAGAACCTCTTGATGAAAGTGAAACAAGAGAGTGGAAAAGTTAGCTTAAAACTCAACGTTCAAAATACTAAGATCATGGGATCTGGCCCCATCACTTCATGGCAAATAGATGGGGAAACAATGGAAACAGTGAGAGACTTTGTTTTCTTGGGCTCCAAAATCACTGCAGATGGTGACTGCAGCCATGAAATTAAAAGATGCTTACTCTTTTGAAGAAAAGTTATGACCAACCTAAACTACATATTAAAAAGCAGAGACATTACTTTGCCCACAAACATCTGTCTAGTCAAAGCTATGATTTTTCCAGTGGTCATGTACAGATGTGAGAATTGGACTATAAAGAAAGCTGAGTGCTGAAGAATGGATGCTTTTGAACTGTGGTGTTGGAGAAGACTCTTGAGAGTCTCTCAGACTGCAAGGAGATCCAACCAGTCCATCCAAAAGGAAATCAGTATTGAATATTCATTGGAAGGACTGATGCTGAAGCTGAAACTCCAATGCTTTGACCATCTGATGCAAAGAACTGACTCACTTGAAAAGACCCTGATGTTGGGAAAGATTGAAGGAGGGAGGAGAAGGGGACAAGAGAGAATGAGATGGTTGGATGGCATCAACTACCCAAAGGACATGAATATGAGCAAACTCTGGGAGTTGTGATGGACAGGGAGCCTTGAATGCTGCAGTCCATGGGTGGCAAAGAGTAGGACATGATTGAGCGACTGAACTGAACTGACCTGATAAAGCAGAAATAGATGTTTTTCTGGAATTCCCTTGCTTTTTCTATGATCCAACGGATCTTGGATCTAATTTAATCTCTGATTCTTCTACCTTTTCTAAATCCAGCTTGTACATCTGAAAGTTTTTAGTTCATGTACTGTTGAAGCCTAGCTTGAAGGACTTTGAGCATTACCTTACTAGCATGTGAAATAAGAGCAATTGTATGGCACTTTGAACATTCTTGGCATTGCAATTCTTTGCAATTGGAATGAAACTGAACTTTTCCAGTCCTGTGGCCACTACTAAGTTTTCCAAATTTGCCGGCATTTTGAGTGTAGAGTTTAAAAGCATCATCTTTTAGGATTTGAAGTAGCTCAGATGGAATTCTGTCACCTCCACTAGCTTTGTTTGTAATGATGATTCCTAAGGCCCACTTGACTTCACACTCCAGAATGACTGGCTCTAGATAACTGACCATACCATCATGGTTACTGGGTTCATTAAGACCTTTTTTGTACAGTTCTTCTTTTATTCTTGCCACCTCTTTTTAATCTCTTCTCTTCTATTAGATATGTGCTACTTCTGTTCTTTATTGTGCTCATCTTTGCACAATATTGTGCTCATATTCCCATGGTATCTCCAGTTTTCTTGAAGAGATCTCGTCTTTCCCATTCTGTTGTTTTCCTTTATTTCTTTGCATTGTTCACTTAAAAATCAGCACCCATTTTTTCTAGATTCTGTCTATATGCTTTAATAAATGATATTTGCTCTTTCTCTTTCTGACTTAGTTCACTCTGTATAACAGGCTTCATCCAGGTTACTAGAACTGACTCAGATCTGTTACTTTTTGGCTGAGTAATGCTCCATTGTGTGTATGTACCACAGCTTCTTTATCCATTCATCTTTTGATGGAAACTTAGGCTGCTTCTATGGCATGGCTATTGTAAATAGTCCTGCAGTGACCATAGTGATACTTGTGTCTTTTAAAATTGGAGATTTTTTCAGGGCATATGCCCAGACCTAAAAGCTATTCCACAGCAAAGAAAACCATAAACAAAATAAAAAGATAGCCCTCAGAATGGGAGAAAATAATCACAAATGAGGCAACTGAAAAAGGATTAATGTCCAGAATATACAAGCAACTCATGCAGTTTGATATTAGGAAAACAAACAACCCAATCAAACAAACAAACAAAAAAACATGATAAGAAGACCTACGCAGACATTTCTCCAAAGAAGGCATACAGATGGCTAATAAACACATGAAAAAGTGCTCAGTATTACTTATTAATAGAGAATTGCAAATTGAAACTACAATGAGGTGTCACCTCACACTAGTCAGAATGGTCATTATCAAAAATCTGCAAACAATAAATGCTGGAGAGTATGTGGAGAAAAGGGAGCCCTTTTACATAGTTGGTGGCAATGTAAATTTATAAAACTACTATAGCGAATAGGTCGGAAATTTCTGATACAGATTTTAGAAGATATGCACTAAGTTGTGACAGCAAGTTAGAGGAGTGAACACTTATTTTGCTTATTTTCATTTTTATTGAAGTGTAGTTGATTTATAAAGTTATGCTACTTTTAGGTTTAAAGTTCAGTGATTGAGTTATAGTCATAAATATATATTGTACAATTAAATATAAATGTACAATATATTTATATAATTGCATATAAATAAATATATAATATATGCTCTTTTTCAGATTCTTTGCCCTTATAGGTTATTGAAAGATATGGAATAGTTAACTCTGCCATGCAGGGAGGTCCTTGTGGTTTATTTACTTTATGTATAATAGTATGTATATATTAATCCCAGATTCCTAATTTATCTTCTGTCCTCCCTTTCCTCTTTGGCAACCATGAGTTATTTTCTATGTCTGTGTGTCTATTTCTGTTTGTAAATAAGTCCATTTGTATCATTTTTTTTTTAGATTCCACATGTATTTTTAAATGATAAAGAGCAACACTCTGTTCTAGACACTCAAGATATTTCAGAGTAACAGGTTTTATTTTCTCAAGAACTACAAAATTCCTATTTTGAAATAGAGCTCTGCAAGCATTTTAAGAGAACACAAAAAGTAATGAACTTACATCGAAGGATAAAACGTTTACTGTGTTATGGTTAAAAAATTAGAGATCTATTTTCATATACCTCTACCTCTATTTGTACTGTTCATACTGTACATGGAGTTCTCAAGACAAGAATACTGAAGTGGTTTGCCATTCCCTACTCCAGTGGACCACATTTTATCAGAACTCTCCATCATGACCCGTCCATTTTGGGTAGCCCTGCATGGCATGCCTCATAGTTTCACTGAGTTGGACAAAGCTGTGGTCCATGTGATCAAATTGGTTAGTTTTCTGTGACTGTGGTTTTCAATTTGTCTGCCTTCTGATGAAGAAGGATAACAGGCTTATGGAAGTTTCCTGATGGGAGAGACTGACAGAGGGGGAAACTGGGTCTTGTTCTGATGGGCAGGGCCATGCTCAGTAAATCTTTAATCCAATTTTCTGTTGATGGGTGGAGCTGTGTTCCCTCCCTGCTATTTGCCTGGGGCCAAACTATGGTGGAGGTAATGAAGATACTGGTGACCTCCCTCAAAAGTTCCCACACGCTGCTGCACTCAGTGCCCCCAACCCTGCAGCAGGCCACCACCTACCCACGCCTCTGCCGGAGACTCCCGGACACCCACAGGCAAGCCTGTGGCAGTCTCCTGTGTGGTCACTGCTCCTTTCTCTTGGGTCCTGGTGCACGAGATTCTGCTGTGCCCTCCAAGATCTATTTGCCAGTCTTGTGTAAGTTCTGGCAGCTCTACGGTAGGGTTTATGGAGACCTCCTCCAAGAGAGCTTATACCATACCCAAGACTGTTGCACCCAGAGCCTCTGTCCCTGCGGCAGTCCACTGCCAACACGTACCTCCACAGGAGATGCTCAAACACAATTCTGTCTCAATTTTTGTGGGGTCCTTGGGTCCTGGTGTAGAAAAGGTTTGTTTCAGCCCTCTGAGCATCCTGGTGGGAATGAGATTTTATTCTAAACATGAATTTGCCCCTCCTACCATCTTGCTGGGGCTTCTCCTTTGCCCTTATACATGGGGTATCTCCTCAAAGTTGCTTCAGCACCTACCATCTTACTGGGGTTTTCTGATCTTAGAATGGGGTATCTCTGCATGGCCAGTCCAGCAAAGCATAGCTGCAACTCCTGACCTTGGATGTGGGGTATCTCCTCCCAGCTGCTAACCACTCCCAGCACCGTGCAGCCACTGCTCATTGCTACTAAAAGATGATGCTGTCAAAGTGCTGCAGTCAATATGACAGCAAATTTGGAAAACTCAGCAGTGGCCACAGGACTGGAAAAGGTCAGTTTTCATTCCAATCACTAGGAAAGACAATGCCAAAGAATGCTCAAACTAACACACAGTTGCCCTCATCTCACACACTAGTAAAATAATGCTCAAAATTCTCCAAGCCAGGCTTCAGCAGTACATGAACCATGAACTTCCAGATGTTCAAGCTGGTTTTAGAAAAGGCAGAGGAACCAGAGATCAAATTGCCAACATCCATTGGGTCATGGAAAAAGCAAGAGAGTTCCAGAAAAATATCTATTTCTACTTTATTGACTATGCCAAAGCCTTTGACTGTGTGGATCACAATAAACTGTGGAAAATTCTTCAAGAAATGAGAATACCAGACCACCTGACCTGCCTCTTGAGAAATCTGTATGCGGGTCAGAAAACAACAGTTCAAACTGGACATGGAATGACAGACTGGTTCCAAATAGGAAAAGGAGTACATCAAGGCTGTATATTGTCACCCTGCTTATTTGACTTACATGCAGAGTACATCATGAGAAACACTGGGCTGGATGAAGCACAAGCTGGAATCAAGATTGCTGGGAGAAATATCAATAACCTCAGATATGCAGATGACACCACCCTTATGGCAGAAAGTGAAGAAGAACTAAAAAGCTTCCTGATGAAAGGGAAAGAGGAAAGTGAAAAAGTTGACTTAAAGCTCAACATTCAGAAAACTAAGATTATGGCATCTGGTCCCTTCACTTCATGGCAAAGAGATAGAGAAACACTGGAAACAGTGGCATACTTTATTTTTTTGGACTCCAAAATCACTGCAAATGGTGACTGCAGCTATAAAATTAAAAGACGCTTACTCCTTGGGAGAAAAGTTATGACCAAACTAGACAGAATATTAAAAAACAGAAACATTACTTTGCCAACAAAGTCCATCTAGTCAAAGCTATGGTTTTTCTAGTAGTCACGTATAGAAGTGATAGTTGGACTATAAAGAAAGCTGAGCACTGAAGAATTGATGCTTTTGAACTATGATGTTGGAGAAGACTCTTGAGAGTCTCTTAGAGTACAAGGAGGTCCAACCAGTTCATCCCAAAGGAAATCAGTCCTGAATATTCATTGGAAGGACTGGTGTTGAAACTGAAACTCCAATACTTTGGCCATCTGATGCAAATAGCTAACTCATTTTAAAATACCCTGATGCTGGGAAAGATTGAAGGCTGGAGGAGAAGAGAACGACAGAAGATGAGATGGTTGTATGGCATCACTGACTCAATGGACATTAGTTTAAGTAAACTCCAGGAGTTGGTGATGGACAGGGAGTCCATGGGGTCGCAAAAAGTTGGACATGACTGAGTGACTAAACTGAACATCTATTTATAACATAAAACAACTTTCAGTAAGTATATGTATTTGAGAATCAAAAAAGTACATAATCTTCAAATTTAAAGGGCTCATAATTTTATGTTTTCCAATTATTCTCTAAATTATTTTATCTAAAAATTTTCTAAATTTCAATCTTTAAAATAAATGACATTGCCATGGTTATGGATATATACATACAGAGAAAAATCAAAATAGCAAGAAGAAGTGCTTATCTCTGGACTTCAGATTTGGAGGCATTTAGGCTTTCAAAAATTAGCATGTGGTCCAACTAATATAAAAAACGAAAAAATAGAGCAAATTTAGTGTATTAATTATGCAATAGAGATCCACAGTTCAATTTGTCAGGCATGAGAAATTCAAAAATTTCTCATGTAATAGAGTGACTGCCTTTATTTTTTAGCAATTATTTCAAATGCATTTCTTAATTGATAACAGCTAACTTATGTCTTATAAGAAAGTATTTATATACCCTCATTGTCTTTGTTTTATGTACAATAAGATGAAACCAGTATTGAAAAATTTCACTTTTGTCCATCCATCCGTATAATCTTTCTTATCACTTAAAAATTTCTCTTGAATACTTAATTGCTTAAGACCTTATATGAATTTAATTAAATAGAAATAATAAATTTGAAATATATAAGCAAGACCTAGGGAATTTTACTATTTCCAGTATATCAAATATGTTAATTTAAAGCTTGCTAAGCAGAGACTGCAAGCTATTCTGTACAATTCTGCTTTTAATTAGAGATTCCAATTAAAGAGGAAAAGTGGTAGCCTTCTTAATAGAAATGAACAGATATTTGTCATTGACTTGAATTATGCCAGAAATCAGTCATTTTAGGTGGAAAATTCAAAACCATAATTTCTTTTCTTTCCTTTTTTTATTTTTTGTAAACAATGTGTCACGGGATGAAAAGGAGTGTATCTGTAAAAGCTGAACCTAAGACTAAAGTAAAATATTATCAAAAATTAAATACAGAGTGGTTTCATTGATAATGTAACATTTCATTTCAAAATTCTGACAACCAGGGACTCTATTCAAAAACATGAAAAGGGTAATAATCTTTTGAAACAACAATAATCATAATTAACCATAGTGAAAACTGAAGTTGTTCAGTTGTGTCCGACTCTTTGTGACCCCATGGACTGTAGCCTACGAGGTTCCTCCATCCATGGAATTTTCCAGACAAGAGTACTGGAGTGGGTTGCCATTTCCTTGGCCAAGGTTTAATCCCTAGTTGGGAAACTAAGCTCCTGCAAGCCTCACAGAATGGCCAAAATATATATGCCTGTGTGTGTGTGTGTGTGTGTGTGTATTTAATGTTTATATATTTAATATATAAATGTGAGTGTATTTTGGACTTCCCTGGTGGCTCAGAAGGTAAAGCGTCTGTCTACAATGCTAGATACCTATGTTCAGTCCCTGGGTTGGGAAGATTCCCTGGAGAAGGAAATGGCAACCCACTCCAGTACTTTTGCCTTGAAAATCCCATGGACAGAGGAGCTTGGTGCCGACTACTGTCCATGGGGTCGTATTTCAAGTTATAATTTTTAAATACATATCATTTGGAAGTCATTTATTTACTCTAATGTCACATAAATATTAAAATGATTAGAATGAATGTATTTTTACAAATAGTGTTAATTAAAAAATGAAAAATACTAAACCAAAATTTATAGTCATAATTCTTAGTTTTGTTAGTGCACCTGAGAATGAAATGATAGTGCTATATTGATATCATAGTATCTAATTGCATTCAATATATTGTACAATAAAATTTGAGCCAAAAAATATAGAAAAATCCTATTGTGAAGAATCAGTACCAAATATAACCCAAAGCACAAAGATGTATGTTCAGTTAAATACAACTTTAACCATCCTTGTGATGCTTTATATTTCTGTTGAGATTATCCAATAACTCTAGACATAAAATAAGGAACACATTTTCTGCACTGTCATACGACCCAGAAATTCCAGTGCTGGACATACACACCGAGGAAACCAGAACTGAAAGAGAAATGTGTACCCAGTGTTCATCACAGCACTGTTTACAATAGCTAGGACATGGAAGCAAGCTATATTTCCATCAGTAGAAATGGATAAGAAAGCTGTGGTACAAATACACAATGGAATATTACTCATCCATTAAAAAGAATACATTTGAATCAGTTCTAATGAGGTGGATGAAACTGGGGCCTATAAAACCGAGTGAGGTAAGTCAGAAAGAAAAACACCAATACAGTATACTAATGCATATATATGGAATTTAGAAAGATGGTAATGATGACCCTATATGTAAAACAGCAAAAGAGATGCATATATAAAGAACAGACTTTTGAACTCTGTAGGAGAAGGCAAGGGTGGGACGATCTGAGAGAATAGCAATGAAGCCTGTATATTACTATATGTGAAATAGATCACCAGTCCAGGTTCGATGCATGAGACAGAGTGCTCAGGGCTGGTGCACTGAGATGACCCCAAGGGATGGGATGGGGAGGGAGGTGGGAGGGGGGTTCAGAATGGGGGACACATATACACCCATGGCTGATTCATGTCGATGTATGGCAGAAACCACTACAATATTGTAAAGTAATTAGCCTCCAATTAAAATAAATTAGTTAAAAAATAATTTTTCTGCTTCAAAAGTCTATTTAAGTTGGAAAAATAAATCTTTAGGTACTGGCCCAAATATTTCTCATATTGAAGAGAAGCATGTAAGATAGATGTTTTCTTACTTGACACTTTGTTGAAGCTTCTGCATTTTGTTCTAATGTTGTTGAATACTGAAATGGTTCTTCGTGTTCTGTCACCATGCTTTTATTTTCCTTGACTTAGTGAACCTCCTTGAAACTCCAGTGCAATCTTGAATGAAAGTATTGAGCACAGGAACTTTTTCTTCTCACAGATCTCAAATTGAAGCTTTCAAGGTTTGCCCCTTAAATATGGTGCTTATTCTAGAAGTTATAAATATGTGTTGGCAGATAAAGGATGCTCATTTTATTCTGAGTGTGTCAAAGAATATTACCATCAATGATTCTTTTCTATTAAATGTGGGGTTTTTTTTCAGATTTTGGAATGATATTAAGAATTTTCTCTCAGTCTTTTACTATAGTTAGTTTATTTTCATAATATACATCAGCCATGATGTATTCTCTTGGCCAAGAGATTCATTAGATTGTGGTAGTTATCTTCTACTTTAATGTGACATAAATTTTATCAATAATTAGAGTTGAAAAGCATCCAGTGTTTTGTTTTTAATCTATTAAGGTGATCAAAGTAGTCTGATAATTCGGTAGATTATAGTGTCTAGTTTTCAAGGATTAAACTATCTTATCATTCCCGAGACAATATTACTTGCTCAAATATATATTATTGCTTATTTATGATCAGTTACATATATTGTTTCTTTTAATTCCCAATATATTGTTAAATCTTTTACTGATATTAATAAAAGGCTACAATTTTCTATTCTAGTCAGATTTCTATCATGTTTTGGTAATAGATTTTCCTGAACTCAGGCTGTGCATTGAGCTGTGGTCCTTTTTATCTATTTTGTGGTAGAATTTGTACAGAATTCACCAATAAAGACACTGAAAGTCTGAATTACTTTTGGCGGGGAGAGTTTGGGAATAAATACAATTATTTGAGAGATATAGGGCTAGTCAGATATTTTATTTCATCTCATGTTTGTTGGGTTAATATGTTATATTTTCAACCATTAGTACATAGTTTTTAATTCCAATCATAAAATGTATTGTCATAAGAGTATTATGTAAAGCACATCTTTATTGCCACTTTTAATGCCTTTAGGACCTGTAGTAATAGAAAATACTTCAATTTGGATATAACACAGGTCATTTTTTCTTTTACTTTAAGAAACTTGTAAGAAGTTAATAAATTTTATTCATCTTCTCAAGTAACCAAATTTTGCTTTGCTATTATTTCTGTTTTTATTGTGTTTTACTGGTTTCTGTTATGTTCTTTATTATTTTCCTTCTATTTAATATGGATTAAATTTGCTTATTTATCCTTAGCTAATTGAGCTTAAACTTTTCCTATAAGCTGCGTGTGTATTCAGTCGCTTCAGTTGTGTCTGACTCCTTGTGATCCTATAGACTGTAGCCTGTCAGGCTCTTCTGTCCATGGGATTCTCCAGGCAAGAATACTAGAGTGGGTTGTCCAGCCCTCCTCCAGGGAATCTTCCCAACTCGGAGACACAATTCAGAGATGCATCTCAGGAATCTCCTAAATTGCGGGCAGATTCTTTACTGCTGAGTCATCTATATATGCAACATATTAACTTCAACCAACACATTTTGAAATGTTATATTTTAATCATTATTTAGTGTGATGGATAACTACATTATGATTTCTTCTATGACTTATAAATTAAATATATATATACGTATATATGTGCATGTTATATATACATATATATATATATATACACTACCTATGTCCTAAAGAACCCCATTTAACACTCTTGTAGAGCAATACAACTGGAAGTAAATTGTCTACTTTGTTGATCTGAGCATTTCTCTATTTCTCTATCCGTAAAATTTGTTTTCACTAGATACACACTCCCTCACTCAAATTTTTATTTTAATTCATGATTTAAAAATGTCATTCTATTGTTTTTTTGCCTTTTTTTTCCTAATGAGAATGAAGTCTTTAATTCCATGTTTTTTCTTTCAGGCTTATCGAGTTATAATTGACATATAGCACTGTATAAATTTAAACTGTAAAACATAATGATTTGATTTACATACAGGATGAAATGATTATCACATTATCACAAGTATAGTGAACATTCATCATCTCATATAGATACAAAATAAAGGAAAATAGTTTTCCTTGTGATGCCAACTTTTACTATTCACTCAACAATTGTCATACATAGTTGTAGGATATAATTTAATATTTATGTTCATCAGTAACACTGACCTATAAATTTATTTAGCATGTTGTCTTCCTCTTGTTTTAGTCTCAAGGTGATGTTGAGTTTATAGAATGACTTTAGAAGTATTCTCTCCTCTGCAACCTTCTCTGATAATTTAAGGAGGATAGATATGAACTCTTCTCTGTATGTTTGGCAGAATTTACCTGTGAAGTCGTCTGGTCCTGAACTTTATTCATTGGGAAGCTTTTGGTTTTATTTCTGCTTGTTTTTTAAATTAAAGTTCTTTACTGGTAACTAGTCTGTTCATAATTGCTATTTCTTCCTGAATCAGTTTTGGAAGACTGTGGCTTTCTAAAAATTTGTCCCTTTGTTCTAGGTTTTCCATTTTATTGGTGCATAATTGTTCATGATCCTTTGTATTTCTATGCCTTGAATTGTAACTTTGTTTTCATTTATAATTTTATTGATTTTGGCTTCTCCTTTTTTTTTTCTCTCTTAATGAGTCTGGCTAAAGGTTTCTCAATTTTTTTTTATCTTTTTGAAAAACCAGCTCTTAGTTTCATTGATTTTTAATTTCTTTATCTATTTAGTTATTTTAGATCTCTACTTCATTTATTGCTTCTCTGATCTTCATAACTTCTTTTCTTCTACTAACTTTGGGTTCTGTTTGTTCTTATTTATTTAGTACCTTTAGGTGTAAGATTAGTTTATTTATTTGAGATTTTTCTTGTTTCCCAAGATGTTATTGCTAAAAATCTCCCTCTTAAAACTGTTTTTACTTTGTTCCATAAATTTTGGATCATTGTGTCTTCATTCTCATTTATCTCCATTTTGTTTAAATTTCCTCTTTGATTTCTTTGACCTACTGGATATCGAGTAGCATATTTTTAGCCTCCACATGTTTGTGGTTTTGGCAATTTTTTCTTGCAGTTGATTTATAATTTCATAATGTAGTTATTAGAAAAGATTACTGAAAGTGATCATCTTATCATTATGTAATGCCCTCTTTTGTCTCTTGTTAGAGCCTTTGCTTTGAAAACTATGTTGTCTGATATAAATATTGCTACCTCAAAAGAGAGAAAAGGGCAGAGAACATATTTGAAAACATTACAGCTGAAAATATCTCTAACTTGGAAAAGGAAATAGAAATCCAGGTCCAGGAATCAAAAAAGAGTCCCAAACAGATAAACCCAGAGGAATATGCCAAGATATATTATAATAACTAAAATGGCAAAAGATAAAAGAGATTATTAAAAACAACAAGGCAAAGGTAATTATTTATGTATAAAGGAAATAGCGGAAGACTGTCAGCTGACCTTTCAACAAAACTGCAGCTAGAAGGAAATTACCTACAACCAAGAACACTATATCCAGCAAATTAATCAGATGTGAATGAGAGATAAAGAGTTTTACTGACAAGCAAAGCTAAATGAGTTCAGCCTCACTAAGCAGGCTTTATAAGAAATGCTAAAGGGACTTCTCTAAGTGAAAAAGAAAAGTCACAATTAGAAATACAAAAATTATGAAAGGAAAAATCTCATTGGTAAAGACAAATATGCAGGCAAGGTGGTAGGCCAACAACTTATGAAGTAAGTAAGACGGTTAAAAGACAAAAGTAGTAAAAATATTTTGTATCCACAACAAATAGTGAAATAATGCAAAAAAAATAAGATGTAAAATATGTTAAAACTATTAAAAGTGCTCATGGCTTGTGAAAAGGCAGGGCTGTTGGAATGCATTCATATCAATGTTGATATGCATTGCTATATCTAAACCTCATGGTAATCAGAAACCAGGAACCTGTAACAGATACACACACACAAACAATGAAAGATGCTCAAACATAACACTAAATGTAAATATAAAATAACAAGGGAAAATAGCGAAAAAAGAAAAAAGAAGTGTATAACAACCAGAGAACAATTTAAAACACGGAAATAAGCATATGCCTACCAATAATTACTTCAAATGTAAATGGATTAAATCTTCCAATCTAAAGATATAGAGTAGTTGAATGGAAAAGCAAAAGCAAAGCAAAAAAAGCAGAAGCCTAGAGCCAGGCTACTTTTCTCCCATTCTGAGCCTTCCTTTGTCATGGTTGCTGCACTTTAGCCATCATGGAAGCATTTTAGGCAGAGAAAGAAAGTGGTAAAAGCAAGCCCAGCTAACTTCCTAATAGTCCACTTGCATTATTGAGTCTTTTGGCTACTTTTCTTTCTTTTTTTTTTTTTTTATAGAATTGTGATTTGAGAGCTTTATTCCTAATGAAATCCTATATTAAGGTGCCATTTTTCTAACAGAAATCTAAAGAGCCATTGTCACCAAAAGTTATTCCTCCAAGGTTCCTGAGTGTCTTGGAAGTATGCTTGCAAATCCTGGAAAAATGGAGGGAGAGAGATCTTTTAGCCAGCATGGGTTCAGGAGCTAAATTGACCTAGACAGTGAGCATCAACCAAGAAATCCAAATAATTCCAGAGTCTTAACCCCTGGCTCACAGCTGCTTCTATAATACACAGTCATAAAAGGCAGAGGGTCAGTGGGAGATGCTTTTCCAGAAACATTTCCCATTGCCCACTGTGTGGGGCATGTTCACAGGCTGGAGCTCAGGAGAGACATACAAAGTTTAATGGAGTCAGCATCATGTTAGTCTGAAAATCCCATCCAGTCAGTATGTCACTGGTAAGGATCTTCTCATCCCATGCAGCCTGTGAGGACTCAGAATTTCATTGAGTATTGTCACCCATTAAAACAAGTATCATATATTAATGCATATATATGGAATCTAGAAAAATGGCACTGATGATCTTATTTGTAGGGCAGCAATAGAAACACAAGCATGGAGAACAGATTTGTGGACACAGAGGAGGAAGGAGAGGGTAGAACAAATTGAGAGATAGCACTGAAATCTATACACTACCACGTGTGAAATAGATAGCCAGTGGGAGTGTGCACAACATTAGGAGCTCAGCCCTCTGCTCTGTATAAACCTAGAGGGTTGGGATGGGGTGGGGATTAAGAGGGAGTTTCAAGAAGGAGGGGCCATATGTATACTTATGACTGATTCATGTTGATGTATAGCTGAAGCCAACACAACATTATAAAGAAGTTACCCTCCAATCAAAAGAAAAAATTATAGCAGTGGTAGGGATGGTTCCATAGATCCCACTTCCTGGTAAAAATCCCTTCTCCTTGCATAGGGGATGGACCAAGTGACTCATTTTGGTATAATCAGATGTGAAAGATTATTCTCATCAGCTAAAATCAAGGTATTGGCAAAAGGAAAGTAAGGGGAAACGCATTTCCTTAGCATCTCCAGCTGCTGGTGGATGTCAGCATTCTTTGGCTCATGGTTTGTTTCCTCCATCTTAAAGATCATCAGTAAAGCATCTCAAATCTTTCTGGCTAATTTTTAACTTATTCTTCTAGAGCCAATGTGTCGCATGAGGATATGTGTGACATGAACATTGTGTGAGACAATACATTGTTTTTCTGCAATCAGCAGCATTGTCTCATCTTCTACCATCATGTACTGGTTGCCGAGCTAAAGGCATGGTATTCCTATGGCTCAAGGATCTGTGTATAAGTGTTGTAATAGCTACCACAGGCACGTGCATATGCCCTACCCAGTTTTAGACTCCCAGATTACTGTCAGTAAGGTCAGCAGTTAAAGTCTGAAATTGGGGTTGATGTAACAAGCAGTATAGCTGGATCAAGTCAGTTTTTATTAGTGGAAATCAGAATATGTTATTAGACAATAGTGTTACTAGCTTTTAAGATTTCTAGAGATAAAGGAAGATGTTTTGCAAGAATGACAAAAGAAAAACATGAGATAATGTGAGGTAAAATGGTTAAGAAAACTAAATATTTAACTATTGAAATTGAGAGAGAGCTTTATTTTTTCACTATTAAAGGCAAAATGGCAGGTGCATGTGTATTGGGTCTCAAATATTAATATATGTTAAAAATCATCTTGGAATTATTTTGATTATGCATCATTTTGTTCCCTTTCATTATCTAATAAATAGATTGGCTAGAAGAAGTAATCTATATTTTAAAACAAGTGTCCATTGGGATCCTGATATAAGCTTTATGCAGATTATATTTGAAATGATACATTTTAAATACAAGAGAACATACAATATTCACACATTTTCTCTATAAATTATATTTTAAAATTCTGTCACCATCATGAGAGTTGAATGAGTGAGACTTGAAAAACAATTTTAAAGTTCTGTGAGCACTGTGTCAGCAAAACCACAAAATGAATATAAGCTTTGATTGAATTTATGAGGCGCAAGACACACCATGTCCATTGCTACAGCTGTACTCTCAGTCTGGGGCTTCCCTGGTGGCTCAGATGGCAAACAATCTGCCTGCAGTACAGGAGACCCAGGTTTAATCCCTGGGTCGGATAGATTCCCTGAAGGAAATGACAACCCACTCCAGTATTCTTGCCCGGAGAATTCCGTGGACAGAGGAGTCTGGCAGACCACAGTTCATGGTGTCGCAAATAGGACACAACCGAGCGACCTTCACTTAAAACTTTCAATGTATTCTTTGCCCTGCAGACTATGCAAATTGTAATTAGTAACTGACCTGAAAACTATACAAATTGTAAATGGTACTGAATATGTAGTGATCTTGATAAGACTTCACAAATACAATCTTGGGGTTTATTCCCTCAGGATTAGAAAAAAAAATTGAAAAGTAAATTATAGAAAATATTGGGAAACACAATTCCATATTTATAATATTTATAAAATGGTAAGTGAGAAAGGCAAAAAACAAACAAACAACAACAACAAAAAAACCCAACCTGTTTTGGTAAAGTAGTGTTAATCCTGATTTATATATTGACCTAAGCAATACAGCCCAGGAAGTTTGGAAACAGTGATGCTATATGAAGGCTGTGGCCTTTACCTTCAGAAAGGCTTTCTCTACTTTTAAGTAGATGGAAATCTGGACTGAAATTGTGAACCACGTCATTGTAAAATGAGAATGATAGACTTTTTAACAAGGTAAGTGTGTAAGCATCAGGCATAGTTCTCTCCACACCTTCTAATAAAGAAGTAATAAAGTCTGAAGATACCCTTTAGGAAGAAAAGATAATATGTTGCTCTTTCAGATTACTGGGAGAAATAAGAGAATGTGATTGCCAGGAAGCAGACAGAATTCAAACAATTTCAAAAGCTGTGGCATAATAATAACTTTGACAGAGAAAAACAGTTTAAAAAACAGTTTTAAAAATATACATATTTATTTGTTTCTTTGGCTGCACAGGGTCTTAGTTGCAGCACACAGGGTCTTCAGTGCATCATGTGGCATCTTTTCTTGCACAGCACAGATTCTCTAGTTGTGATGAGTTGGCTCAGTAGTTGTGACTTGTGGACTTTGTTGCTCTGTGGCATGTGAGATTCTAGTTCTCCACCCAGGGATTGAACCCATGTACCCTGCATTGCAAAATGGATTCTTAACCACTGGACCACTAGGGAAGTCCCATATAGTTTTTTAAAAAAATATAGCTTAAGAGTTTCTGTACATGAAAATATAGAACATGTTGATGGATCCAGAAGTATAATGATAGTATAAATTCCATAGGCCCTGGAAGAAATGGAGAATCCTTGTATGATTTTGTTTTAATGTATAAATTCCATAAGCCCTAGAAGAAATGGAGAATCCTTGTATGATTTTGTTTTAATGTATAAATTCCATAAGCCCTAGAAGAAATGGAGAATCCTTGTATGATTTTGTTTTAATGTTTATTTGATCTAATGAGAGTAATCAAATCCTTTGTCACTTTAACATTTCTTACCGTGCCGTGTGTGTACTAAGCTGCTTTAGTCCTGTCTGACTGTTTGCAACTCTATGGACTGTACACAGTCCTCTGTCTATGGCATTCTCCAGGCAAGAATACTGGAGTGGGTTGCCATTTCCTTCTCCAGGGGATCTTCTTGACCCAGGGATCGAACCTGGGTCTCCTACACTGCAGGCAGATTCTTTACCTCTGAGCTACCTGGTAAGCCCTGTGGTGCCATAGAGAGTTGACTCATTGCAACCCCATGGACTGCAGCATACCAGGCTTCCCTGTCCTTCACCATCACCTGGAGCTTGCTCAAACTCACGTCCATTGAGTCAATAATGCCACCTAACCATCTTGTCCTGTGTCGTCCCCTTCACCTCCCGCCTTCAATCTTTCCCAGCACCAGGGTCTTTTCCAATGAGTCAGCTCTTTGCATCAGGTCACCAAAGTATTATAACTTCGGCCACAGCATCCATCCCTCCAATGAACATTCAAGATTGACTTCCTTTAGGATTCACAGGTTTGATCTCCTTGCTGTTCAAGGGGCTCTCAAGAGTCTCTCCAACACCACAGTTCAAAAGCATCAGTTCTTCAGTGCTCAACCATCTTTATGTTACAAGTCTCACATCCATACATGACTACTGGAAAAAAACATAGCTTAGACTATACACATCTTTGTCAGCAATGCAACATCTCTGCTTTTTAATACACTGTATAGGTTTGTAATTGCTTTTCTTCCAAGGAGCAAGCATCTTTTAATTCCAGGGCTGCAGTTATCATCTGCAGTGATTTTGTAGTACAAGAAAATAGTCTGTCAACTGTTTCTTTTGTTTCACCATCTCTACATGCCATAAAGCGATGGGACCAGATGCCATGATCTTCACTTTTTGAATGTTGAGTTTTAAGCCAGCTTTTTCACTCTCCTCTTTTACCCTCATCAAGAGGTTCTTTAGTTCATCTTCACTTTCTACTATGAGTGGTATCATTTGCATATCTGAGGTTATTGATATTTCTTCCAGCTATCTTGATTCCAGCTTGTGTTTCATCCAGCCCAGCATTTCACATGATATACTTCGCATATATTAAATAAGCATGGTGACAATACATAGTCTTGATATACTTGTTTCTCAATTTGGAACCAGTCTGTTGTTCCATGTCTGGTTCTAATTATTGCTTCTTGACCTGCAAACAGGTTTCTCAGGAGGCAAGCAAGGTGGTCTGGTATTCCCATCTCTAGGAATTTGCCACAGTTTGTTGTGATCCACACAGTCAAGAGCTTTGGTGTAGTCAATGAAGCAGAAATAGATGTTTTTCTGGAACTCTCTTGCTTTTTATATGATCCAATGGATGTTGGCAATTTGATCTCTGGTTCCTCTGCTTTTCCTAAATCCAGCTTGAATATCTGGAGCTGTTGAAGCCTAGCTTGGAGAATTTTGAGGATTATTTTGCTAGCATATGAAATGAATGTAATTGTTTGGTAATTGAACATTTTTTGAATGATAGAGGGAAATATCATTCAGTGAAACAATTTATAATATTTTATGCAATAACAAATGGATTATATGTCATTAAATATTTTCATGTTTAAAAATTTCATTATTTGAAGAGGCAAAAAATAGAATCATTTTGCTCTAGATATATTGGTAACATTTGATAAATTCATCACTTTTTGTTATGTAGCCTTTGAATATAAACCTGGAGGATGGGAGTATATAAATTTCTAGTCATTCAGGAAGTTTTCATTTTTTATTATTTGTTTATTTGTATTTATTTTACCTGATTCTTATTGATTTTGTTGCTCAGAAAAAAACTGCACAACAAAAAATTGAGGCTTATGTTGTATCTGGTGGGCATACTGAAGACTTAATCCCAAGAGACAGCTGTTCAGCTCTGAGGGAATGTTCTGAAGAGGCAAGAGAGGTGCCAGGATACATAGGAGTTTATTTTAAAAAAAATTCAGATAGTCATAACATCAAAAGATTATTGCTAGTTAAAGAAATCAGATATCTCAAGTTAATTAGTTTAGCATTTTTCTATGGATGGGAAGATAGAAGTATTTGAGCTTATTGCAATCATTCCTTTGATATGCACCTTAACTCTCTGGGGCCAGTATTCTTTCCATTTCACTCTTGAGTTCCTTCAGGGTGTACAGCTGGGGACAGATGCTGTGGCTGATGCCTTGATGGCCTCAACAACCTTTGCTTAATGTATGGCAGGTGACATTCTTCATCCACAATTATTTACAGTTTCCATTATCTCAGTGAATCTCTCTAATTGAGATTCCACAAAGGATAGTACACATGTGACTGCAGCTTTATATTTAAATTAAGATTCTCCTTACTTCACCAATTTTGGTATTGTTGTTATTTAGTTGTTCAGTTGCTAAGACATGTCAGACTCTGTGACTCCATGGACTGTAGCACACGAGGCTCGTCTGTCTTCCACCATCTCCTGGAGTTAGCTAAAATTCATGTCCGTTGAGTCAATGATGATACCTAACCATCTCATGCTCTGCCAGCATCTTCTCTTTTTGCCTTCAATCATTGCCAGTATCAGGGTCTTTTCCAATGATTCAACTCTTTGCATCAGGTGGCCAAAGTATTGGAGCTTCAGTGTCCGCAATAGTCCTTCCAATGAATATTCAGGGTTGATTTCCTTTAGGATTAACTCGTTTGATCTCCTTGCAGTCTGAAAGATTCTCAAGAGTCTTCTCCAGCACCAAAATTTGAATGCATTAGTTCTTCAGCTCTCAGCCTTCTTTATGATCCAAATCTCACATCCTTACATAACTACTAGAAAAACCGGTCAACCACTTGTAAAAGAATGAAACTAGATCACTTTCTAACACCGTACACAAAAATAAACTCAAAATGGATTAAAGATCTAAATGTAAGACCAGAAACTATAAAACTCCTGGAGGAGAACATAGGCAAAACACTCTCAGACATAAATCACAGCAGGATCCTCTATGATCCACCTCCCAGAATTCTGGAAATAAAAGCAAAAATAAACAAATGGGATCTAATTAAAATTAAAAGCTTCTGCACAACAAAGGAAAATATAAGCAAGGTGAAAAGACAGCCTTCTGAATGGGAGAAAATAATAGCAAATGAAGCAACTGACAAACAACTAATCTCAAAAATATACAAGCAACTTATGCAGCTCAATTCCAGAAAAATAAACAACCCAATCAAAAAATGGGCCAAAGAACTAAATAGACATTTCTCCAAAGAAGACATACGGATGGCTAACAAACACATGAAAAGATGCTCAACATCACTCATTATTAGAGAAATGCAAATCAAAACCACAATGAAGTACCATTTCACACCAGTCAGAATGGCTGCGATCCAAAAATCTGCAAGCAATAAATGCTGGAGAGGGTGTGGAGAAAGGGAACCCTCCTACACTGTTGGTGGGAATGCAAACTAGTACAGCCACTATGGAGAACAGTGTGGAGATTCCTTAAAAATCTGGAAATAGAACTACCTTATGACCCAGCAATCCCACTGCTGGGCATACACACCAAGGAAACCAGAATGGAAAGAGACACATGTACCCCAATGTTCATCGCAGCACTGTTTATAATAGCCAGGACATGGAAACAACCTAGATGTCCATCAGCAGATGAATGGATAAGAAAGCTGTGGTACATATACACAATGGAGTATTACTCAGCTGTTAAAAAGAATTCATTTGAATCAGTTCTGATGAGATGGATGAAACTGGAGCCAACTATACAGAGTGAAGTAAGCCAGAAAGAAAAACACCAATACAGTATACTAACACATATATATGGAATTTAGGAAGATGGCAATGACGACCCTGTATGCAAGACAGGAAAAAAGACACAGATGTGTATAACGGACTTTGGACTCAGAGGGAGACGGAGAGGGTGGGATGATTTGGGAGAATGGGAATTCTAACATGTAGACTATCATGTAAGAATTGAATCACCAGTCCATGTCTGACATAGGGTGCAGCATGCTTGGGGCTGGTGCATGGGGATGACCCAGAGAGATGTTGTGGGGAGGGAGGTGGGAGGGGGGGTCATGTTTGGGAATGCATGTAAGAATTAAAGATTTTAAAATTAAAAAAACAAACAAACAAACAAAAACAAAGTGCTGTCTCTGCTTTTTAATACACAGTCTAGATTTGTCAAAGCTTTGCTTCCAAAGAGTGTCTTTTAATTTCATGGTTTCAGTCACTATCCACTTTTATTTTGGAGCTTAAGAAAATAAAATCTGTCACAGCTTCTGCTTTTTCCCCTTCTATTTGCCATGAAAAAAAAAATTGGACTGAATGCCATAATCTTAGTTTTTTTTTTAATTTTTTTATGTTGATTTTCAAGCCAGCATTTTCACTCTTCTCTTTCACCCTCATCAAGAGGATCTTTAGTTCCTCTACAATTTCTGCGGTATCATCTGCATATCTGAAGTGGTTGATATTTGGCCCAGCAATCTTGATTCCAGCTTGTGATTCATCCAGGCTGGCATTTCACTTGATGCACTCTGCATATAAGTTAAATAAGCATGGTGACAATATACAGTCTTGTCTTACTCCTTTCTCAATTTTGAGCCAGTCAGTTGTTCCATATCTGATTCTGTTGTTTTTTGACCTGCATACAGGTTATTTCGGGAAAGAGATAAGGTTGTTTGGTAATCCCACTTCTTTAAGAATTTTCCAGTTTGTTGTGTTCCACACAATCAAAGAGTTTAGCATAGTCAATGAAGCAGAAGCTTTTCTGGAACTCCCTTGCTTTCTCCATGATCCAGTGATGTTAGCAATTGATCTCTGGTTCCTCTACCTCTTCAAAACCCCCAATCTGCACATATGTAAGTTCTCGATTCACATACCTCTGAAGCCTGGTTTGAAGGGTTTTGAGCATAACCTTCATAGCATGGGAAATGAGTAAAATTGTACAGTAATATGAATATTTTTTGGCATTGCCTTTCTTTAGGACTGGAATGAGAATTGACCTTTTCCAGTCCTGTGGCTACTGCTGAGTTTTCCAAATTTGCTGACATATTGTGTACAGCATTATCTACCATTAATGATGAAGAGGGATCCATTAATTTTTTAATGATTGTGATTACTTACTCCCTGAGAATAAAAGCATTTTAAATATAGTAAATTCTATAGTGGATGGCATACAGGAATAATTTTCTATCAGAATTTAGGTAGAAGATTTATTAATGAGAATAGATGGTTGTAACATAATCATAAATGACAATGATAGTGATTACATGAATTTACCAAGGTCTTCATGTACATGTATAATACAACAGAAGCATTTTTATTCTTAGTAATCTATGAGGTCAGTTAACTTGTCAATATATACAATAAATAGAGAATGGAATCTGAATCCTTTCCAAGGTTCTGATTTCAAAACTTCCTTTTGCTACTCTGATATATTACTTTTAAATTATTTCTGATTTAATGAAAGTCAATTTTTTATGGGTAGTATACATATTAACTAACTGACCCAAATTTAATTTAATCAAATAAAATGTTTTATTAACCTACTTTAAAGATGAGGAAACTGAGGTTCAAGGAGTTCATCTTACTGTCTCAGAATTACATAATTGTTAAATATCAGATCTTTGGGTTCATACAGAAAATGAGTGAGAACTTTAACAGAATACCTACATAGCAATTCAGCTTTATAGCCATGCCATTTTTACTGAATTTATTTTTTTATAATTCTGAGATAAATTAATTATTAAAGGAGTGTAAAATATTACAGAAGATATTGGTCATATCGTATTTAAAATGACTTGGTGATGTTCCTTTTTCAGGAGTTCAAGTAAATTAGAAGCTCAAGTATTTTAAATAGCAATAATCTATTAGAAGCCCATATCATTTTTAAAATTTAAATGCTCAGATATTTTGTTTCTTTAAACATGAAAATAATTTGGGAATATTTTACATATATTGCTATAAGTATAAAAAAGTAAAACACAAACTGGTCTTAATTAAATAGTCAGTGACATATGGAATATAATTGAACTGCATTAGAAATTCATGTTTTGCATATTTAATGTTTGTTTCAATCAAAGTCTTCCCAGATCATAAATATTTTAAACATGACCTTGAGCCTTAATTATATTTTCTGAACTCTGTATACTTACATTGCTAGGTCACAGACCAGAAACTTTCTAGAAAAGAGACATGATGAACAAAACTTGTTATTTGTAATTTTAAAGATTATAAGAGACTGTTCTCTTTAAAGGAAGTTTCAGGTGAATATTTCTGAAATATAAATAGAATTTCTGCCAAGAAGTTGCCTGAATGTTTTCTTAAAGTGGGTAATATTTGAAGAAGTGACCAGAGACGTTGTTTTCTGATTTCCATGTGACCTTCCCCCCTCACTCCCACTCTATTCCCTAAGCTGCCTTCTCTACCCTTTATCTTCACATCAGCATCACCCCTCTTAAGTACTCACATGGTTAGGCCAGCATGATAAGCATTGGGGTCATTATATCAGGTATTAATTTCCAAGAAATTCTGTGATTATATTTTAGGTTCAATAGATATTGTTAGCCTCAGGCTTGGTTAAAAGTTTTACTACCTTACTTAACTCCAAACTTGTTTAAATTTCAGAATTCAATCTTAAACCATAACAGTTAAGATACTTAAAATTATTATAACAAAACAACAATATTAAGGTTTTATATTATGAGTGTCACATTGCCAACACATTTGTATTTTTTACAAATTAAATTATTGAGTCTTGTAAATGGTAGTTATTACATATTTCACCATTTTATAGATGATAATTACAGAACAAAAGTTTATGGGACTTGCCTTTATCATTTAAACTTTGTTTCTGTTATAGATTCCATCTCAACATCTTTTCATACATCCTCAAATTCCTAACTTCCATCTTAGCCTATCAATTCATGAGCAAGAATTCCCTCTGAAGCTTCATAACCCTTTATGCCTAACTAAAGTAGTTCTCTCAAAAAGGCACTGTGTCTCCCATACTTCTCATCTCCACCCTTTTATCTTTGTTAGAAGAATCTAAAAAATTTTATACAAGCCTGTGAAAATATGCTCATGAGGGTTAATGAATATCACAAAGGTTAAATGCCATAGTGTGGATTCAGCACCAAGTTAATCTACCGGAATCATAGAAATATGATTATGATTCTAGTAGATTAATTTGGGCTTCCCAGGTGGCACTAGTGGTAAAGAACCCATCTGCCAATTCTGGAGATTTAATAGGGGTAGATTCAATCCCTGGGTGGGGAAGACCCTCTGGAGGAGGAAAGGGCAACCCATTCCAGTACTCTTGCCTGGAGAATCCCATGGACAGAGGAGCCTACAGTCCATAGGGCTGCAAAGAGTTGGACACAACTGAAGTGACTTAACACACACAACACAATCATAGAATTCTGGAGAAGGGGAAACTAGAGAAATCTGACTTTTATAATCCTCTAAACTGTCACTAATTATATTTTTCTTTACTGAGAAAACACACTTTGAAAACTTTGACATAACCCTTGTTCATTCATGACTTTGTTACTGGACTATGTACTGTTATCCTAAAAATGAGTAGGGATAGAACATTTTCATTCATAAGTTAGTATGAATACACCATTTCCATTTAAGTCAAAATAATTTTACCATTGGACTTCCCAGGTGGCTCAGTAGTAAAGAATCTGCCTGCCAATGCAGGAGATGCAAAAGACCCGTTCCATCCCTGGTTGGGAAGGTCCTCTGGAGGAGGAAATGACTACCCACTCCAGCATTCTTACCTGGGAAATCCCAAGGACAGAGGAGACTGGTAGGCTGCAATCCATGGGCTCTCAAAGATTCAGACACGATTTGGCTAGTGAGCATGCATGCATTTTCACATATATATTATTTGATTGCTTTCCCTTCTTCTGAAAGTAAGGCTAAGGTTCAACTTTGTCCTTTGAATTTGAGTTTGTTAATTATTAGAAGGAGTACAATGTGAAGCATCTCTTTTTCTCTCCTGGCTTCCCACATGTTGCAGATTTTATTTTTGTATGTGTGGCTGACCTTCAGCCTTCTTGTTTGCCAATATGTGCCCCACTCACTACCTCAAATTTTGGCAACATCTTGGATTTTACCCTCTTCTCTTTCCCTCAGTGACCCCACCCAGCCCTGGAACCTGTGATGATGACACCACCAGGGCATCTCCAGCAGCCCAGAACTTTGCAGCTTCATCTGTAGCTCTTTCTGGATCCTCTCATGGCAGCTTCTTTCCAACACTCAACTTCCCATTAGAAAGACATCCCCTGGTAGAGAAGACTTTCATGGCTGATTGCTTATGGTGAACGGTGTTGGATTTGTGATCTCTGAGGGAGAAAATGTTGCTTTGGGGCGAAAGACACGGCTTCAGTCACTTATAGCTTTGTGTGGCAAAAGTTTTATTAAAGTGAAAAGGGATAGGGAACTCTTCTGACATAGACATCAGAAGAGGGCAGAAAAAGTACCCCCCTCGCTAGTTTTCGCAAGGCATTTTATGCTTTTTGAACTGGTTACTAACAATAGATCAAAAGAATGTCTCAAGGTTATAAAGGACTTACCAGACCAGCTCCCACAACATACATCTTGCGATAACATCAGTACAAGATTAGCCAGATTGCTTCCATGTCCTGGCTATTATAAACAGTGCTGCGATGAACATTGGGGTACATGTGTCTCTTTCAATTCCGGTTTCCTCTGTGTGTATGCCCAGCAGTGGGATTGCTGGGTCATAAGGCAGTTCTATTTCCAGATTTTTAAGGACTCTCCACACTGTTCTCCATAGTGGCTGTCCTAGTTTGCATTCCCACCAACAGTGTAAGAGGATTCCCTTTTCTCCACAGCCTCTCCAGCATTTACTGCTTGTAGACTTTTGGATAGCAGCCATTCTGACTGGCATGAAATGGTACCTCATTGTGGTTTTGATTTGCATTTCTCTGATAATGAGTGATGTTGAGCATCTTTTCATGTGTTTGTTAGCCATCTGTATGTCTTCTTTGGAAAAATGTCTGTTTAGTTCTTTGGCCCACTTTTTGATTGGGTCATTTATTTTTCTGGAATTGAGCTGCAGGAGTTGCTTGTGTGTTTTTGAGATTAGTTGTTTGTCAGTTGCTTCATTTGCTATTATTTTCTCCCATTCTGAAGGCTGTCTTTCCACCTTGCGTATAGTTTCCTTTGTTGTGCAGAAGCTTTTAATTTTAATTAGGTCCCATTTGTTTATTTTTCCTTTTATTTCCAATATTTTTGGAGGTGGGTCATAGAGGATCCTGCTGTGATTTATGTCGGAGAGTGTTTTGCCTACGTTCTCCTCAAGGAGTTTTATAGTTTCTGGTCTTATGTTTAGATCTTTAATTCATTTTAAGTTTATTTTTGTGTATGGTGTTAGTGTTCTAATTTCATCCTGTCCTGGTTGTTTCCAGGACATGGAAGCAACCTAGATGTCCATCAGCAGATGAATGGATAAGAAAGCTGTGGTACATATACACAATGGAGTATTACTCAGCCATTAAAAAGAATACATTTGAATCAGTTCTAATGAGGTGGATGAAACTGGAGCCTATTATACAGAGTGAAGTAAGCCAGAAAGGAAAACACCAATACAGTGTACTAACACATATATATGGAATTTAGAAAGATGGTAATGATAACCCTGTATGAGAGACAGCAAAAGAGACACAGATGTATAGAACAGTCTTTTGGACTCAGAGGGAGAGGGAGAGGGTGGGATGATTTGGGGGAATGGCATTGAAACATGTATAATATCATATAAGAAATGAATTGCCAGTCCAGGTTCGATATAGGATGCTTGGGGCTGGTGCACGGGGATGACCCAGAGGGATGGTATGGGGAGGGAAGTGGAAGGGGGGTTCAGGATGGGGAACACGTGTACACCCATGGTGTATTCCTGTTGATGTGTGGCAGAACCAATACAATATTGTAAAGTAATTAGCCTCCAATTAAAGCAAATAAATTTAAATTAAAAAAAAAAAGATTAGCCAGAAAGAATGGGTTTCTCTTAAGGAGAAATGTGTCCTCAAGCAAGATACCTTGTTGTTATATAATCATCAGAATGGAGCTTAAAGAAAAACATATCTTTGAGCAAGATGTATTATTTTGTTGTGTAACCATTAGCTCTGGGCTCAAAGGAAGTTAGTATTTTTTTTAAATACAGCCCCAAGCATGCTGTATCCTGCATCAGACATAGACTGGTGATTCGATTCTTACATGATAGTATACATGTTTCAATGCCATTCTCCCAAATCATCCCACCCTCTCCCTCTCCCTCTGAGTCCAAAAGTCCGCTATACACATCTGTGTCTTTTTTGCTGTCTTGCATACAGGGTCATCATTGCCATCTTTCTAAATTCCATATATATGTGTTAGTATACTGTATTGGTGTTTTTCTTTCTGGCTTACTTCACTCTGTATAATCGGCTCCAGTTTCATCCATCTCATCAGAACTGATTCAAATGTATTCTTTTTAATGGCTGAGTAATACTCCATTGTGTATATGTACCACAGCTTTCTTATCCATTCATCTGCTGATGGATATCTAGGTTGTGTCTATGTCCTGGCTATTATAAACAGTGCTGCGATGAACATTGGGGTACATGTGTCTCTTTCAATTCTGGTTTCCTCGGTGTGTATGCCCAGCAGTGGGATTGCTGGCTCATATGGCAGTTCTATTTGCAATTTTTTAAGGAATCTCCACACTGTTTTCCATAGTGGTTGTACTAGTTTGCATTCCCATCAACAGTGTAGGAGGGTTCCCTTTTCTCCACACCCTCTCCAGCATTTATTGCTTGCAGATTTTTGGATCGTAGACATTCTGACTGGTGTGAAGTGGTACCTCACTGTGGTTTTGATTTGCATTTCTCTAATAATGAGTGATGTTGAGCATTTTTCATGTGTTTGCTAGCCATCCGTATGTCTTCTTTGGGGAAGTTAGTCTTAATTGAAATAGATTGTTGCCATAGCAAATCAGCACTTAAGAAAAAAGTATTACATGACTAAGGCAAAGGAATGTAGAATAAAAATGTTTGTCTCTTCCTCCTCCTAGAGGACACTGGACTTCCTATGAACCTACCTCGAGAATTAATTTTCTCAATGGCCATTCCATCTAAAGTCATTTTGCCACCTTAATTTTTCCCTAACATAATTTTACAATGGATATGAGCTTCCTTGGAGATGAGCTTCCTTGTGTTTCCTGTTTGATTCTCCTCGCTATAATTATGCCTCCTGATGCCAAGATTTATTCAATTGGCTCACTGTTCTGTTCTATACACTGTACTTGAATGGTATTTATTCCATAGCAGGTGTTCCATAACATTTAAAATGAAAGTAGAAAAACTCATGAGTAAATGAAAATACATAACATTGCTAGCTTTTAGTTAATGAGGAATAGAACCTATAGTAACTATTGTAGAGCGTATGTGTGCATAGATACCAAGTCACTTCAGTTGTGTTTGATTCTTTGCAACCCTATGGACTGTAGCCCACAAGGCTCCTCTGTCCATTGGATTCCCCAAGCAAGAATACTGGAATGGGCTGCCATGTCCTCCTCCAGGGAATCTTCCCAACTCAGAAATTGACCTCTAGTCTCTTGTGTCTCCTGCATTGGCAAGTGGGTTCTTTACCACCAGTACCACCTGGGAAGACCAATGTATGTACTGAGTTATAAATAAAAATTTTTTAGATAAATGAATGAGAGACTAAAGAAGAAATTTAAAGACAATACAAATACCACTTGTTTTTGTGGGTAACAAACAAGAATGTTTCCAACTCTGGGTGGGCAGAGGACACTGTTCTGACAGCATCACAGACCACCCTCTCCTTTTGCCTAGTCTTGCTTCTCACAGAGAAATTGCTCCACAGCAGTATCGCAAGGAATTTCAGGGAAAATATGATCTAAGACCATAGCTTTAAAAAAAAAAAAAAAAGATACCATCCTTGTGCCCTGGAGTTCATGTTATAATGGAAAGACACATGGTACACATAAGTAAGATAGTACCGTGATCTCCTAATTCCCATGCTGGGTTGTCACCTGTGAGCAGGACCCACTGTGTGTTCTCCAGCATTCTGCACCTGATTACAGCCACAATCTGTGACCCTCAGAACCCCACACTTTGCATTGCTATAAGGATGGTGGGTGATCATAGCACTTCAAGCTCAAGTGTGATGCTTAGGTGAGGCAACCTGTCTCCAGAACTAAAGGAAAGATGTCTTTTATTCTCTCACCATTTTGCCTTCATTCTACTGATTAATCACCTAGTGTTTCACCAGTGATGGGAAGAAATGGAAAATCACTTCCTTCCTGCATCATGGACAAGTAGGAGATCCAGCTCCCATACGGCAGGTCAGACCAAGATTCCCTCAGGTGACCCTCTTCTCAATCCATGTCCCCCGACAGCTGAGAGATCAGCATCTCCCTCAGCACACCCTACAATTGTGCCCACTATTTCTGGAGCATCAGAAAACCACCTTCAAATCCTCACTCAAATCCACCACAGTGTCCCTTCTGTCAGGTCCTCCTTTGAAATTGTATCCATGACCTTCCATGAGCAGGTACTGGGCTATAGCTGAGTGCTTTCTGAAAAAGCACTCAGCCAACCAGGCTAGGTTGGTTCAAGCTCTGGGAACACTTCCTACCAGCAGGAACTCCCCACTCTGAACTTCAGTTTTCTCATCTGTAAAATGAGACCACCCTGCCCACTACCCAGGACCTTGCGAGGATACAATCAGGTGATTCACACTTAACATTGCCTGGCACACTCACAGCATTGCCTGGCACACTGTGCCTTTCATATCTACTCAAATCTGCCTCACCTGCACTTGGTTTAGATGCAGGGTCTACTTTTCATGAGACATTCCATTTCATGAACCCAAGAGAGAGAGCTAGGAAGATATTGACCTCCTGGCATTTAAATACCATCTTCCTTACCATAGGGTCACAGACATCTTGGGTTGACCATAGGGTCACAGACATCTTGGGTTGGGCATGGTTCTTCTAAGACTCCTGAACACCCCTCTGCCATTCTTTCTGTCCCCTCTGTAGACTCTAATCTCAAGATTTGGATTAGGGGTGTTTCTGTTGCTGCTTCCTCTTAAGTTAAAAACTCACCATACATGGCATCATGGATTTTCTGATCCAAAGCACTGTTCTCAGTACCTGACCCTCACTAAAAACATGATCCTCAGTAAAATCAATCAGAATGGCTATTCCCTGTCAGGCAGGAGTCTTAAAAAAAGATGAAGAAAATACAAATATCTCAATTTTCTTGGTATTCATGTTTAAATTGCAAAGACCATGATATGATGAATGAAATATAATCAACTGGTTTAGGAAGTTATATATATTTATTTATTTATTTATTTATTTATTTATTTATATATTTATATATACACACATATATAATTGATATCATCTGTTCTAAAACCTTGTGCAACTTATTCAGGTCTTCTGTTTCAGCTTACTGCTTCTCAAAACAAATATGCTGAATTATCTTAGATGTAATTCTAAATCTTCTTTTTATAACATTAAATTTAAATAGGTTGCCTATTTTGTCTTATGAATGAGAAAATAAGTTACAGAAAATCAAAATTAGGCAAATCCATTTCTTATTATATCTGCACTGAAAATTAGCAGATAAAAATTATGGCACAAACAATTTCAACAGAAAAACAAAATGTACAACCAAAATATGAATAAAATATGTTAGAGAGGAAATAAATGCAATGTTAATTGTATATCAATATGTAAGCAACTATATAATTATTTCAAGGAGGTTTGTGCAGAATCTTGGTTTTCCAGCTCTTTCTGTGACATCTAGAGTAGGTTTCCATGAGAGGAGCAAGGTTGTCCCTAAGGAAATGGTCCTCCCTTTCCTCATATTTAGAGCAGTACTTCACTGTATTTCAGAAACCTGAATTCTACTTATTGGTCTCAGTCATGCATTCACCTCAGATTTCTCAATTTTAAAGCAAAGTTGGTTATAACATGGCTAGAATCGCGTTTCTTCTGAAACCAGCAGCACATGTTGGGAATGGTGAAGGGATATAACTGATTTTGGATGTTATGTATGATGTACATCTAGGAGATGCCAGTGGTAAAGAATTCACTTGCCAGTTCAGGAGACATCAGTTTGATCCCTGAGCTGGGAAGATCCCCTGGAGGAGGAAATCGTTACCCACTTCAGTATTATTGCCTGAAAATTCCATGGACAGAAGAGCCTGGCAGGCTACAGTCCATGTGGTTGCAAAGAATCAGAGACGAATGAGCTTGCACACACACACCTCTGAGTTAGTCATCTTTATTGCTATGGCTAGCTTAAGGATTCTATAATAAAGCTTTATTTTTCTGATTTGAGCACATGTAACTCCTACACATCCAAAGAATCACTTTCAAAATGTCCAACATGACTGAACTTAGAAATGCAACCCAAAAGAGGGGAAGCCACTCTTTCAATATTTTTAAAACCTCAGATTTTTAACTATTTTGTTGTTAGCAAGAAGAGTTTCAATAAACTAGTATATTTTTAATTGGCATAATTAGCAGGCATAATTTTGTCTATTGAAATTGAAGTTTTCTGACACATACATGTACTGTTCTGATAAAATAAATAAAATGTTTATTTCAAAATGTAATCTTCAAGATTCTCGTTAGTATGAGAATACATTAAGACAAAATGGCCCACAGGTGTCATAGTTTTGCATGGCTTGTGAGCAGAGGCATTTCCAGTTTGTGTTCTGAGCTATACGTGTAAGGATACACAGTCCTTGAAGATAGAAATATTGCTATTCGCAAAGCAGAGTACAGGTTTGTTTACTGTCTACAGCATTCACAGGGCTCCCATGGGAATAGGGGTCAGGGGGAGCTGATGCAAGTTTGAAACTCATGCACCTTGCTGTGCCATGAGAAATAAAGCCATTTGTCTCTGATCCAGGAACCTCTTGTCTTCTGCCAGCATTCACAAAACTGTGTCAGGCTTACTTATTTGCTTGTAAGTATGAAAAAATATCAGACCATTCTCAGTTCTTGACAGCTTGAACTGATTTCATCCAGCAAAGTAACCATATGAAGTATCAAGTTTGAATTTAATTGTGAAAAGCTTATGGGTAAGCTTTGAACTGACCGGTCTTGGATGGTTTCAGCTGGGTTTATGCATTTGATAACAAGGCTGTTGAGAAGACTTGTCTTCTGAAACAGGGAATGATCCTCTCTTGAAAGGTGAAGACAGTTCAATTTTCACTTTGGAGACAAGAGTTGGGTCTCCAAGTTGATGTCAATGAAGGGCATGATTTCAAGTATATGTGGAATTGAAAAAAAGAAAGGAACAAATATAACAAAGCAGAAGCAGACTCGCAGATACAAACTGGTGGTTTCCAGAGTAGAGAAAGATTGGGGAAAGGGACAAAATGGGTGAAGAGGATTAAAGGGCATGAGCTACTATGCATAACATAAGTAAGTTACACAAGGGATATAGTCAATATTTTATAATTACTTTGTATAAATTGCAACCTATAAAAATGTTGGGTTTCTATGCTATACACCTGAAACTAACATATTGTAAGTAAAATATATGTCATTTTATGTAAAAAAAGAACTTAATGAATGAGATGTGAGTCATTTGATCTTTACCATAAGTTAATTAATACTGTTGGAAGCAGTTTCCTGATAGTATTTATAATGGCAATTATCTTCTTTTAGAGATAAACAAGGAAGATGTAAGAACTCATTAAAAAGAAACATATTTTGAATGATTGGCAAGTATTTACTTCCAAAATAAGATAATTGTTGTATTATTTTTTGAACAAACCTTGATTTAGAATCTGGAAATAAAGTTATTTTCAATTAAGAGTTATTGCAATTAAATAGCCAATTGAAATATAGAGAAATAAAATGTGTCAATAGGGTTAAGTATGTGAATTCTATGGAGTGCCCTGCACAGGCGACATAATCAGAAACTAAACTTTGCAACATGTATTGTTTATTTTAAAGTTTTTACTGAAATATGGAAATGATAAAGACAGCTACATAAACCTTCAGTGAACAGTTTGGTGAGTTTTCACAAATTGAAAATCCTGATGTAACCATCTCCAAGATGCTTTTGAATTTATTCTCTGTGCATTAACTTTTTCTTTTCCCTTATTATTGGTGAATAATTAGAATAGAAAGTGTATGTAGTGCAAAATGTGTGACATTCAGTCAGCCATAGAGCTGACCAATAATTTTCCAAATTGGCGTTTTTCTTGAGAGATATTAAAATTTGATGTACTGGTTATTGATGCATTGACTCTTTTCTGCAAATCACCCTTAAATGATGGCCCTGGAATAATACATCTAGACCTCATAAATTTTTCTCTGGCAGCAGATGGCATGCATTGTTAGCAGAGGGTAACTAGAGTAAGGAAGGGGTTTCTTTCCCAAATTTGGTGTGTTTTTCTAGACAGGCTCCTGCACTAAGTGCAAATTTCTCAGTGTGTAGGCTTCAGAGGAACACACAGCTCCTCCAGCTCTGGGCTCCAAAATTACCTGATTTGTAGCAGCTCAGGGTAACCCCCATGGGCAGATTTCTCTAGCAATGCCATAGTGGTTTTTCAGTGGGGTGTTCCCAAAAGGGGAACCCTGGGAGACTTTGCAGTCTCAGTGAATTTCTCTGCTCTCTAATGAGGCACCCTCTACAAAAAAGAGTCTCTTCCTGGGCTTCCCCATCTTATCTCTAAGGGTTATGGAATATCCTTTATTTATTTATAGACAATTACTTGTTATAGTTTATCGTTTTGATTAAAATTTCCATGTTCAAATCACCCTATGCTTTCTGTTCAGTTCAGTTCAGTTCAGTTGCTCAGTCGTGTCCAACTCTTTGCGACCCCATGAATCGCAGCACGCCAGGCCTCCCTGTCCATCACCATTTCCCGGAGTTCACTCAGACTCATTTCCATCGAGTCCGTGATGCCATCCAACCATCACATCCTCTGTCGCCTCCTTCTTCTCCTGCCCCCAATCCTTCCCAGCATCAGAGTCTTTTCCAATGAGTCAACTCTTCGCATGAGGTGGCCAAAGTACTGGAGTTTCAGCTTTAGCATCATTCCTTCCAAAGAAATCCCAGGGCTGATCTCCTTCGGAATGGACTGATTGGATCTCCTTGCAGGTCAAGGGACTCTCAAGAGTCTTCTCCAACACCACAGTTCAAAAGCATCAATTCTTAGGTGCTCAGCCTTCTTCACAGTCCAACTCTCACATCCATACATGACCACAGGAAAAACCATAACCTTGACTAGACAGACCTTAGTCGGCAAAGTAATGATTATTTCTTGAATGATGTGCTTGCTTTTTTCAAGTTTCCAAATTTCTTTTGATTCAAAACTGATAATTCATGGTAGTAATTCTGAATAGATTCAGCACAATATTATTTGCCAATTTAATTCATGATATGTAAAATAGCTATCAATGAGTATTAAACTCAATTTAATGGAACATTAAAATCAACCTGGAAAGATAATTATCAAAACCACATTGAAAGTAAGGAACAAACGTTATTGCAAGAAAACCATAAGAAATGCATATTGAGTACAAATACCAATAAATGGATAGTTTTATCACTTGAATATATATTAGCACCTGAATCTGGTCATTTTAAAAAAATTGTGTTTATATTTTATTTATATGGAGATGCAAGAGATGTGGGTTCAATCTATGGGTCAAGAAGATCCCGTGGAGTAGGAATTGGCAACCCACTCCAGTATTCTTGCCTGGAAAATCCCATGGACAGAGGAGCCTGGCAGGCTACAGCTTTGGGGGTCACAAAGAGTTGGGAATGACTGAGTGACTGAGCAGCAAAGCAAACATATGTGCTCATATGATCAACTGAATGATTGCCTGATTTTTATAATAAAGCTATGGACTACTGGGTGATCCAAATTTTCCTAGCCAGGAAAAGTAAGTTTTGTGATGGAAAACTGACCTTGTTACCTCTCTTCACTGATTTTTCTTAATCTCCTTCTTTCATCCCTCACTTCTCTCATTGAAAGATAAATTTTTCAGGCATGTGATATCTTTACTGTGGTTACCACCTGATCTCAAAAACCTAGGAGACTCCATCTCCTGAAGATGATTGTGTACATTTATCTGACAGATTTTAATACTTCTCTTTACCTTTGGCCTTTAGCAGTATGAATATATTGGATTGGACAAAAGCTTCATTCGGGTTTACCTATAACATCTTATACAAAAACTTGAATGAACTTTTCGACCAACCCAGTATTTATAGGTTACATTTTAGTTCATTATCTATGGAAAATTCTTAACCATTCATTTTTCAAATGTTTTCCTCTCCATTCTCGCTCTCTTTTATTTCTGAGGCTTCAAGTAAGCATATTTTACACTGATATGGGCCAGTATCTTTTGGGTACTCTGTTCTTTTAAGAATGTTTTCAATAATTTCCTCTTTTGTTTCCATCTGAGTAATGTGTATTGACCTATATTCAAGTTCACCAAGGCTTTCCTTGGATGTGTCAGCTTTACTGATGAGCCTGTCAGAGATATTCTTCATTTCTGTTACTGTGTATGGGGGGTAAATTTATTTCCAGCATGCCCTTTGACATTTTCTTATTGTTGCCGTTTCTCTGCTGAAATTACCCATCTATTCAGGAATGTCTTCAAGATTTTTCCATTGGCGCTTGTAACGTATTAATCACAGTCATTTTAAATCCCCTGTCTGATTTTTAGTTCTTGTTGTTTGTTTTGTCTCTCAACAGCAGATTATTTTTCCTTTCCACATCTCATAACTTTTAGTTTAAATCTACATACTCTGTCGGGTGCCAGAGATCAAGGTAAATATTATTTGCGCCTGGGCATAGACATGTCTCTCTTCCTGCTTGGCATTTATTGAGGAGCTCTGTTTCAGTTTTGTTGGTTGTGGCAATTACTGTCAATGCACTGTGAGCCTCAGATTCCTTCAGTGTTACCTTGTGGTTAGGGAGGGAGCAGATGGACGGAATATCTGAGCACCTTCTGGTTGTGTCTGGTCCACGTTCAGTTTTAGGTGCTCCCTATGAGCCTGCACCTTCATCTCTCAACACTCTTGTCCCTCCATTAGTCTCCTGCTGCTGGTTTCTTGGAGCGCCTTATCCTGGGCGGTGAGGAGCAAAGTTTTCTACAGTTTCCTCATTCAGCATCAGATTTAGGCATTTCATGTGTCTCTGAGTCATTTGAGCCAAGTTTCCTCGGTGGTGCTGTCTTCCTCCAGTGGTAGTGAAAGTAGCTCAGTCATGTCCGACTCTTTGCGACCCCATTGTCTATACAGTTCATGGAATCCTCCAGGCCAGAATACTGGAGTGGGTAGCTGGTCCCTTCTCCAGGGGTTCTTCCCAACCCGGGTCTCTCGTATTGCAGGCAGATTCTTTACCAGCTGTGCCACCAGGGAAGCGCCAGTAGTAAAGGCTCTTTAAATATCTGAAACTAGGAGGCTTTCTTGCCCCTCTCCTTCACCCAAGCTCGTGAGTTTTCACCCACTGAAAGTGACAGGATTTGCTGCCCTTTTTCAGCAGCTTAAGAATTTATTCCATCGGGGAGAAGGATCCAGGTAAGAATTGTTTTTTCTCTCAGCAGTGCTGTTATGGGAGGCATGCTTCTTCTGCTCTCTCCTGCCCCCAGTCTTTCCAGGAGCAAACTGCTGGTCCATGGAGAAGGGGCTGCAAGTGTCCGTGCTCCCAGGACTCTCTATTCTCACAGCTGTGGCTGCTCAGCTTTCAGCGGTTCCCTAAGAAGTTAGTTGATAACCTTTAGTACCTGTGCAGATGCCTGCCTTGTGTCATTGCAATGCTCTGGGCAAGGTGAATGATTGCCTGTGTCTTGTCTGTCTGGAGGTTTACTTCACCTCTCCCCATATTTCCCTCGTTATTGCTTTTCAAAGAAGTCAGCACTCTGATAGGTTTAAGAAGAATGTGATTTTGCAGGTGGCCCAGATTCTTCTTCTTGTTGGATTAGTACACTTTTCATATATCTGTCGTAAGATGGAGCCATAATACATATCATTAATTCATTAATTACATAAAAGTCATCAGCTTCCAGGTACCTTTGGTTATTATGTCGTTAATATTTTTGAGGAAACCAAAATAAGTATTTATTCTCTTTGAAATACACCAAAATATAGCTTAAAATCTAAATGGTTTTAGTTCACTAAATTAAGAAGTGCCATTCCTCTCTATTTAAAGTAATAAGATATTTTGAGAATTTCTACATACACTTAGGGGGAGCTATGTACTTGAAGTGTATTGATTTAACATTTAGTAGATATTTTTAAAATTTTATTTATTTATTTATTTTTGGTTGGGCTGAGTCTTTGTCGCTGCAGGCACGTTTTCTCCAGTTGTAGAGAGCATCCGCTGTTCTTCCTTGTGGTGCATGGGCTTCTCATTGCATCGGCCACTCTTGTTGCAGAGCACTGGCTCTAGGTCGTGGGCTCAGTAGTTGTGATGCATGGGCTTAGTTGCTCCATGGCCCGTGGAATCTTCCTGGACCAGGATCAAACATGTGTCCCCTGTATTAGCAGATGGCCACTTATCTGCCTAGAGACATCCTAGTATTTTTTTTTATTTTACTTTTTTAATATTTCAAAAAACAGTTTATTTACACTTAAATAAGGATAAGTCTGAGGTGTGTACAATTTAAAGTGAAATAATACATGGATAACTATAGACTCGATACTCATTTAAAAATATAGTATGACAAACACACTTGAAGCCTTTGTAGATTCCTCCTCATTATAGTTTTCTTTTACTCAGTTATAATTCCTACCATGAGCCATAGCTCATACCATGAGCTATTCTTTTTATTCTTACCATAAAGGTATTTATCTAAGGCACAGTTTATTTTTGCCTATTTTGGACTTTATGTAAATTGAGCAGTACTGCACCCTAAATACATATGACCCTGAGATTGGGGATGCATCCATGAAGACACTTGGGCCAGTAAGTGTGACCTTAGAACCAGATTCAGGTGGCCTAGTTATGACTATTGTGTTATTAGCTTAATAGCCTTCCTTCATAGAGAAGTTACTCAACCCTCCTGACCTCTGTTTCTTTGTGTGTAAAACATATTGTCAATGCGAGTAATTAATATGGTTAATTAATATATTACAGTTCAAAGTTATATGGATCTTTATGTTTTAGAGTACCTACATTTTGAAGATGCTCTGTATAAGGAATAGGACAAAAATTATAATTGACAATTAGTTAAAACATAGGATATTAATTCCAGCAGAAAAAGAAATCACAGAAAATTATAACTATGTTTCTAAATTTCACAGAAATATATGTCCATATAAACACATTCCATGGCTACTGTCGGGCCCTTGGGAGGGACTTGCACAAATGAAGGGCTCTGAAACGTGAACTTTGTCAGTTTCAAGGCACATCTGACTGCATGTATGCAAAATACCTTGAAGAGTGGTTCTGTAACAGTGATTGATATTTTTGCTTATTTTTATTACTTACTATTATATTGATGGAGACTTTTTGTGAGCAATTTTCTTAAGGAGATGAAATATAATTTATATAATTATTTACATATATCCCAAATAATATTGTTAGTCACAGTTTTTTTTATCATTTTGATTTTTCTACCAATAATCAAAATTTTGTTTTGTGTTTGTTTTTCAAAGTATTTCCCACTCATATTAGTTTACTGTTCTATTCCAGTTCTTTAAATTGATACATTAAATTCTTTGCTTTAAGAAAAAAGGTATTAAAAGAAGTGTATTGACCAAATTGAATTTTTATTATTTGACTTTATCATACTCTGTGCTTTTAATTGGTGATAGATTAAACATCTAAGGAAAAAGACTGGAAAGAAACTTCCATGATTTTTAGAAAACCATATAAATTATGAGATTATAGAACTTCCATCAATTTCAATATATAGATCCTATCTTAAATTGCTTTTATTACTATTTTATAAAAATATATTTTGTATACATAAAAATCTAGTAAAATAACTTTCGCAACATTACAAAGTAACAGCATACTAGCGTAACTGAAATTAGAAAGGAAATTAATGTCTGTGTATATCGAAACAGCGTATATTACATGGAAAACCTCATTTAAAGTCTAGTAATACTGGGACCATATAATTTGAAACAATCAGTAAAAGCATAATATGAAATAGGAAAGTACACTTAAGTTCAAAATGTACCATTTTCTAATGGATGGGATTTATCTTTTAATCATAACAAATGTGTATGGATAAATGCAGGCCTTAAATTCTGCTGTTTTATTCTGGTATAATCTGACCTTATGTTTATTGCCATGTACATCCTGAATGATCACTGCCTGTCATCTGCAGGTGATTAAACTTTGCCATTACTACCCTTAAACCATTGATTATAGTCAATAAATAGTAGCTATAAACTATTTAAATTTTAGAAATGTGCTGCAGATTTTCCTTTTTTCTATTTCCCTTTTGTGCTGCCTTTAAGAATATAAGCAATCAGCTCAACAAAATAAGTGATTTTAGGTGTTTTTTTATTTTGTATTGACTTTCCAGACATTAGTGCCTTGAGGCGACTTTCTAATGGTATAGAGGTTCATAAAGATTTAATCACTGAAGAAATATTTATGGAGAATCTATTTGCAGCAAGATTATAAAGGTGTGATGGGGATTTAAAATAAGTGCAAATTTTGTCTCTGAATTCAAGTAGTATCTGTTCTAAAGCCATAACTTTCAACCGTGGCCAAGCATCCAAATCACACAGTTGTTTTAATCTATTTAAGATTGGAAAAACTGCTGAGAAAATGAAATATGAAAAGAGTAGAAATGATGAATCAGGATGGAGGTAAAGTATAGGGTTGATGTAATGGTATGAAAAAACTCCACAAGTAATTTTGAAGTTTCCCTAAAATAATGAATAATTGGGACAAGAATATGGTTTAAGAATTGTGTGGGACTTCCCTGGAGGTTCACTGGTTAAAGTTTTGCCTTCCGATGCAGGAAGTGTGGGTTTGATCCCTGATTGGGGATCATGGCATCTGGTCCCATCACTTCATGGCAAATAGATGGGGAAACAGTGGAAAGAGTATGGACTATTTTGGGGGGCTCCAAAACCACTGCAGATGGTGACTGAAGTGAAGTGAAGTGAAATTACTCAGTCATGTCCGACTCTTTGCCACCTCATGGAGTGTAGCCTACCAAGCTCCTCTGTACATGGGATTTTCCAGGCAATAGTACTGGAGTGGATTGCCATTTCCTTCTCCAGAGGATTTTCCCAACTCAGGGCTCGAACACGGGTCTCCTGCATTGTAGACAGATGCTTTACCGTCTGAGCCACCAGGGAAGTCCATATGTTGACTGCAGCCATGAAATTAAAAGACGCTTACTCCTTGGAAGAAAAATTATGACCAACCTAGATAGCATATTCAAAAGCAGAGACATTACTTTGCCAGCAAAAGTCCTTCTAGTCAAGGCTATGGTTTTCCAGTGGTCATGTATGGATGTGAGAGTTGGACTGTGAAGAAAGCTGAGGGCTGAAGAATCGATGCTTTTGAACTGTGGTGTTGAACTATGGAGAAGACTTCTAAGAGTCCCTTGGGCTGCAAGGAGATCCAACCAGTGCATTTTAAAGGAGATCAGCCCTGGGTGTTCCTTGGAAGGAATGATGCTAAAGCTGAAACTCCAGTACTTTGGCCACCGCATGTGAAGAGTTGACTCATTGGAAAATACTGTGATGCTGGGAGGGATTGGGGGCAGGAGAAAAAGGGGACCCCAGAGGATGAGATGGCTGGATGGCATCACTGACTCGATGGACGTGAGTTTGAGTGAACTCCGGGAGTTGGTGATGGACAGGGAGGCCTGGTGTGCTGCGATTCATGGGGTCGCAAAGAGTTGGACACAACTGAGAGACTGAACTGAACTGAACTGGGGAGCTAAAATGCCTGGTAGCAAAAAAACGAAAAAACAAACAAACAAACAAACAAAAAAACAACAACTAAGCATGAGGCATAAGCGATATTGTAACAAATTAAAGAAACATTGAACGATTGCATAATAACAAGAGTTCTGTTCTGTAATGTGACCATTTGGGTGTTAATCTTAGACCCCTTTGTTTGGTTGATGTCTTATTCTGTTGGGCTTCTGTTACAAAAGACTACAGGCTCGATGGTATAAACAACAAAAAAGTATTTCTCACAGTTCTGAGGCCAAGTTCAAGACAAGGCATCCACACATTAGTCTTCTGAGTAAGATACCCTTTTCCCAGTTCAACACCAGAGTCCTCCTCCTGTGTCCTCAAAGCAAGGAATGGCTAAGGCATCTCTGTGCAGTCTCTTTTACAATAACATGAAAACCATGCTTAAGGTCCCCACCCTCACAATTTAATAAACCTCCAAAGGCCCACTGTCACATTAAGTTTTAGGATTTCAGCAGATGAAGTGTGTGGTGAGGCACACAAACATTCAGACCATAGCAGTTGGTGATCTCAGATCATCCGCAAATTATCAGCATATTTCAATTTTCTTCTATATAAAATGAAGCTAACAGTAGAACATTTTTAAAAAGTTGCTTAAGGTTAAAATTTGGTAATTTATTTAAATTATTTATCACAGCATGTGACATAGTCAAGTGTCCAATAAATATTTGTTGAGTTGTATTATAAATGTAGTGAAGCAATCTGTGTTTCATCTGAAGGGGTGGGACACTCTTGTTTATTCAGAAATGCTATATGAGAAGGTGATTATAAAATGATATATTGAAACAAATTGAGTCTGAAAGATTTTGCTTCTACTTGAAAGAAACAGGAAAAAATATGAAAAAATATAGAAACTAGAAGGGGTTACACAGTATGCTAATTTAGAAAATATCTAAGTTAAAGGGACTTCACATTGCAGAATAATACATAGAAAAATAACATTCCAAAGGTTATATTCTTGGAAAATTTTCACATCATTGGGTGAAAGAATCTTGATTATAGTAATCTGGAAAGGACAGTGTTTTCTAGGTAGTTATGTAGGAAAACATCTGGAAAAGTTGTTTATTTCAGGTTTTGTGGATATTTAAAAATATGAGGACCTACTCTATGGCACATGGGATGCTGCTCAACGTTATATGGCAGCCTGGATGGGAGGGGAGTTTTGGAGATAATGGATGTAAGTTTGTGTATGGCTGAATTCTTGCTCTATTCATCTGAAACTATCATAACATTGTATGTAAATCAACTATGTGCATGCCTGCGAAGTCACTTCAGATGTGTCCAACTGTTTGCAACCCCATGGACTGTAGTCCGCCAGGCTCTGCTGTCCACGGGATCCTCCAGACTATAATACAGGAGTGGGTTACCATGACCACCTCCAGGAGATCCTCCCAACCCAGGAATCGAACCCACATTTCTTACATCTCCTGCATTGGCAGGTGGGTTCTTTACCAATAACACCATCTGGGAATCAGCTATACTCCAGTAAAAAATAAAAAGTTTTTTAAAAAGTGTTATTTGAAAATTGCCTTTAAGACATGTGTGTGCACTTTGGCATAAATAAATATAAACGTAATTACACATATTAGACATACTTTGGGTTTTTATGCTGATTTCCGTTTATTCTTGTCCAGTGAGGGATTTCACCTTTGTTCTGACTTGGTCTCCCTTAATCTATTCTGCTGTGAGGAGTCCATGTTCTATGTGCTTGCTTGCCTTACGTTAACTAAGAATCTTACTGTTACATTTCAGGTTATTGAGAGTTATGTTTGGCTTATAATGTTTCTCAAGATATTTTAAATCCTTAATTGATCTCTACAGATATTTGGCTTTTCCCCATATTATACCAACTGCATGTCACCTACCTGCTTCAGTGTTAACCTGAGGAATAATTCTGGCCTTTCTGTTTGGCATTTCTGCTCTGTAGCCTAGGTGGGGGTGTAGAATCCCTGTTTTAAATGGTAACCCATGGTCGTGTAACGGATGCTATGACACACTGGTGTCACACACTGACATTCTTGTTAGGGTTAAATCTCTAAATCCTCTCCTATCAGGCAAGATGTAAGGCTTTTCCTGCAAGTCCATGAGACCCCCTGGGAGGTGCCAAAACATGATATGCCTAATCTCTTATATTGGGTTGGCCAAAATATTCACTCATTTTTTTTCCACAAAATGGCTCTAGTAGGGCTTAGTTTTCTTGAACTTCATTTGAAGCATTTTTGTAAGATTGTATTATGAGCTGCTGTATCAGTATGCATTAAAAATTCAAAATATGTGAATTTTTGTGTAGCAATTTTAATAGTGAATACAGAAGCAAAAACATTTTTGGCATATTATGCTTTATTATCTCAAGAAAGATAAAGTGTAACCGAAACACACACACACACACACACACACACACACACACACACACACAAAATGAATTGTACAGTGTATAAAGAAGGTACTATGATGAATCGACTTTGTCAAAAGTGGTTTGTGAAGTTTTGCCCTGGAGATTTCTTGCTGCGTGATGCTCCATGATTTGGGAGACCAGTTGAAGTTGATGGAGATCAAATTGAGACATTCATTGAGAACAATCAACATAATCAACATTATTTTATGTGAGAGATAACCAATATTCAAATCAAGCATTGGAAATCATTTATACCTGTTTGATTATGTTAATTGCTTTGATGTTTGGGTTGCACATAAGTTAAGCCAAAAAAATAAGCCACTTGACTGTATTTCCATACATGATTCTCTAAACATAAGGAAAATATTCCATTTTTAAAGCAAATTGTGACAGGCAATGACAAGTGCATACTGTGGGAAAAAAGAGATTGTAAGGCAATAGAACTGAACCATCACCAACCAAACCAAAGGCCAGTCTTTATGCAAAATTGATGTGTATATTCTGGGATTGGAAGGAAATCCTCTATTATGAACTCCTTCTGGAAAACCAAGCAATTATTTCCCAACAAGTACTGCTCCAAGTTAGACAAAATAAAAATAGCACTTAATGAAAAGTGTCAAAAATTATTTAACAGAAAATGCATAATCTTCCATTAAGATAATGCAAAACCACATGTTTCTTTGATGACGAGGTAAAAACTTTTATAGCTTGGCTAGGAAGTTCTGATTTGTCTGCTTTATTAACCAGACATTGGACCTTCAAATTTCCATTTATTTAGTCTTTACAAAATTCTCTTAATGGAAAAAATTCCAATTCCCTGGAAGACTGAAAAAGGTACCTGGAACAGTTCTTTGCTCAAAAAGATAAAAAGTTTGGGGAAGACGGAATTATAAAGTCACCTGAAAAATAGCAGAAGATTGCAAAACAAAGTGGTGAAGATGTTCAATAAATTTCTTAATGAGAATGGAAAATATCTCTTTTATTTTTACTTAAGACCTAAGGAACTTTTTGGCCAACCCAATAGTTACAGTTGAGAAAAAGAGGTAACAATGAATAGTCATTTCATTATAAAAAAATTGAAAGGAAATTATAAATGCTTAGATATAATTGTTATAACAATAAGAACATGAGAATAAATGTTGCCTTAAGAGGCGGTATTACAAATTACACTTTAAGAGGAGGGAGTGAATCAACACCTTATTTCTTTATTTTCTGTTGTTGAGAAAGCAGGGAGACTGTTGACTTACTTTGAACGCTGTTGTTTTGTGACCTCAGATCTGTCCAGGTTCCCTTCTTCCATTTTCGTCATACACTTCCACTGTATTTCTAGCTTCTTTCCTTCAAACCTACCAGGATATTTGATCTCTGTTTTGGACATTTTGTTTTCACTTTCTTCTTTATTCTTTAAATCACTAGGTCAATCTATGATTGGCAAGGTAGGTACCATGTATAGGGGTTTAAAGCCCACATTCTGGAATAAGCCTGCCCAGTTTTTCAAACCTGAAACTATTTACTAATTAAGGGCCAAGTGAGATTTAGGGAATGACTTATCAGTATCTTCTGCTATCAAATGGCTGGATTTTAGAAGTCTCTTCTCATAGATTTGGTTTACAGGTTGAATATGTCAATATTTCTGAATTAGAGCAATTTCTGACATAACTGCTTTGCAACTAAGAATTAAAATACATTTATGCATTGTTATTTTTATTTTGCATAGATATCCTGTGGTTTATTATCTTTTAACGCTTACAATATTTTGTAGTTCAGAGTGTTTCTTCTTTATGTAAACATATTGATTATTCCTTCTTTCTAGATTTATAAATTGTTCCATACTCATAAAGATGTCATTAGACAAGGTGATACACAGTTTTATTTTAATATATTACATTTATAATATTTATGTATTCCATGCATAAATTATTTTAATAGCAGTTTTATTGAAATGTAATCTTCATATGATAAAACTAACCCCTTTAAAATATGTAATTTAGTGGTTCTTAGTATACTCACAGAAGTTTTCAGTCATCATTGTGATTACAGTTTAGAATAGTATGACTCCATATATATTAGAAGTCGTATCCCATCATTCCATCCCCTCAGCTCCTGATAACCACTAATCTCTACCTGTATGGATTTGGCCATTCTGAATATTTCATACAAATAGACTCATACAATTTGAGACTTATTTTTCCATTTAGTGTGTTTTCGATATTCATTTATGTTGTAGTATATATCTGTATATTTTCCTTTTAAGTAGAAAATTGTTCTGTTGTATATAGATGTATAATTTTATGTTTGTCCATTCAACAGTTCATAGGTATTAGAGTTATTTTCACTTTTAGGTTACTTTGAACATTCATGCTCAGCTTATGTATAGTCTTATGTTTTTGTTCTTTTAAGTATATGCCTAGAAGTGAATTTTTTATACATATAATTACTCTCTAACTTTTTAAGGAACTGCCAAACTGTGATCCAAAGTATATGCACAATTCTCATCAGCAAAGTCTGAAGCTTCCTGTTTTTCTACACCCTTCCAATATTGTTACTATCCATCTTTTTAATTTTAGCCATTCCAACAAGTTTTAAGTTGTATCTCATAGAGATTTTTATTTGCATTTTCCTAGTGACTAATGATGCTAGATTTTTTAAATTATGTGCTTATTGCTCATTTGTAAATCTTTCTTGAGATGTACTATTCAAATCCTTTATCCATTGTTTTGATTTGATTAGGTGTCTTTTTAATGTTCAGTTATATAGTTCTTTACATATTTCGGATACAAGATTCTTATGAAACAAATAATTCAAAAATATTTTCTCCTCTGAAGGGTATTTTTTAGCTTTTTGAATAGTGTCCTTTGGGGAACAGAAGTTTTTTTTTTTTTTTAATTAATTTTGTTAAAGTTTAATGCATCCAATTTCTTTACTTTGCTTATGTGGTTACTGCAGTCTTTGCTCAGGTACCTACCTAGTGCTGAGCTAATTACTGGATAGAGACTTAATTAAAAGCTTTGAATCAATATGTGTTCCAGACTTTGGCATGATGCTCTTTTTTTTTTTTTTTTTTTTTTGATTGGAGGTAAATTGCTTTACTATGTTCTGTTGGTTTCTGCCATACAGCAACACAAATAAGCCATAATTAGGCATATATCAGCCTCCTCTTGAGTCACCCTCCTCCCCCAATTCCATCACTCTGGATCATCACAGGGTATCAGGCTGGGCTCCTTGATATATAGCATTTCTCATTAGCTATCTATTTTATACTGTATATATGTCAATCCTGTTTTCTCCATTCATCCAACTCTCTCCCTCCCCACTGCGTCCACAGGCCCATTCTCTATATCTACATCTCCATTCCTTCCTCGAAAATAGGTTCATCAATACCATTTTTTTAGATTTAACATATATATACATTAATATATGATTTTTTTTCTCTTTCTTATCTACTTCATTCTATATAACAATTCTAGGTTCATCCACCTCACTAAAACTGACTGAAATTCATTCTTTTTTATGGCTGAGTAGTATTTCATTGTATATATGTAACACATCTTTATCCATTCATCTGTCAATGGACATCTAGGTTTTCATGTCCTAGCTATTGTAAATATTGTTGCTATGAACACTGAAGTACATGTATCAGTTTCAATTATGGTTTTCTCAGGGTATATGCACAGTAGTAGAAACAGTATTTCATATGTAGTTTTATTCCTAGTTTTTTAAGGAGTCTCCATACTGTTCTCCATAGTGACTGAATCAATTTACATTCCTACCAACAGTGCAAGAGGGTTCCCTTGTCTCCTCATTGTCTTCAGCGTTTATTGTCTGCAGATTTTTTGATGATGGCCACTCATACTGGTGCGAGGTGATACCTCATTGGGTTTTGATTTGCATTACTCTAATAATTAGTGACGTTGAACATATTTCCTGTGTTTACTGGCTATCTGAATGTCTTCTTTGGAGAAGTGTCTGTTTGGGTCTTCTACCCACTTATTGAATGGGCTATTTCTTTTTCTGATATTGAGCTATGGGATCTGCATTATACTCTGGAGATTAATTGTTTGTCAGTTGTGTGGTTTGCAATTATTTTCTCCTGAATTCTGAGGGTTGTCTTTTCATGTTGTTTACTGTTTCCTTTGCCCTATGGCTCAGACGGTAAAGCGTCTGCCTGCAATGTGGGAGACCTGGGTTCGATTCCTGGGTCAGGAAGATCCCCTGGAGAAGGAAACGGCAGTCCACTCCAGCACTCTTGCCTGGAAAATGCCATGGATGGAGGAGCCTGATAGGCTACAGTCCATGGGGTCGCAAAGAGTCGGACACGACTGAGAGACTCCACTTTCACTTTGCTGTGCAAAAGCTTTTAAGTTTAATTAGGTCCTTTTTTTTTTTTTTCCATTACTCTAGGAGGTGGTTCAAAGAGGATCTTGCTGTCATTATGTCAAAGAGTGCACTGCCTATGTTTTCCTCCAAGAGTTTTATAGTTTCTGGCCTTAACATTTAAGTCTTTATATCCATTTTGAGTTTATTTTGTTTATGGAATTGGTAATTGTTCTAGTTTCATTCTTTTACATTTAGCTGTCTAGTTTTCCCAGCATCACTTATTGAAGAGTCTGTCTTTTCTCTAAGGATAAGGTGTCCATAAGTGTGCAGGGTTATCTCTGAGCTTTTTAATCTTGTTCCATTAGTCGCTATTTCTGTCTTTGTGCCAGGACCATATTGTCTTGATGACTGTAGTTTTGTAGTATTGTCTGAGATCAAGAAGGCTGATTCCTCCAGCTCCATTTCTCTTTGTCAGATTGCTTTGGCTATTCAGGGTCTTTTGTGTTTCCAAACAAATTGTGAACTTGGTTGTTCTAGTTCTGTGAAAAATGCCAGTGGTAGTTTGATAGGGATTTCATTGAATCTATAGATTGCTTTGTGTAATATAGTCATTTCACAATATTGATTCTTCCAATACAAAAAACTTGGTATATCTCTCCATACGTTTGTGTCAACTTTGATTTGTTTCATCAGTGTCTTAAAGTTTTCTACAAACAAGTCTTTTGTCTCTCTAGGGAGGTTAAGTTCTGTATATTATTCTTTTTGTTGCAATGGTTAATAGGATTGTTTCCTTAATTTCTCTTTCTGATTTTCATTGTAGTGTATAGGACTGAAAGAGATATCTGTATATTAATTTTATATCCTGAAACTTTACTATATTCATTGATTAGCTTTAATAATTTCCTAGTGGCATCTTTAAAGTTTTCTATATATAGTATCATGTCATCTGCAAACCTGGGAGAAGGGAAGGGCTACCAACTCCAGTATTCAGGCCTAGAGAATTTCATGGGATCTCAAAGAGTTGGGCATGACTGAATGGCTTTCACTCCCTGGCAAACAGTGAGAGTTTTGCTTCTTCTTTTTCAATCTGGATTCCTTTTATCTCTTTTTCTTCTCTGATTTCTGTGGTTAGGAAATCTAGAACAATGTTAAATAACAGTGTCAAAAGCGGCACCCTGCTCTTGTTCCTGTTCTTAGAGGAAATGCTTTCAGGTTTTCAACATTGAGGATAATGTTTGCTGTGGATTTGTGGTATATGGCCTTTATTATGTAAAGGTATGTTGCTGGGAGAAATATCAATAACCTCAGATATGTAAAGAACGTCGATGTAAGTGAAATAGAAGAGTGAAAATGTTGGCTTAAAACTCATTCAGGAAAGTAAGATCATGGCATTTGGTCCCATCACTTCATGGCGAATAGATGGGGAAACAATGGAAACAGTGAGAGACTTTAGTTTTTGGAGCTCCAGAATCACTGCAGATGGTGACTGCAGCCATGAAATTAAAAGACACTTACTCCTTGGAATAAAGGTTATGACTAACCTAGACAACATATTAAAAAGCAGAGACATTACTTTGCCAACAAAGGTCCATCTAGTCAAGGCTGTGGTTTTTCCAGTAGTCATGTATGGATGTGAGAGTTGGAGTATAAAGCAAGCTGAACACCAAAGAACTGATGCTTTTGAACTGTGGTGTTGAAGACTCTTGAGAGTCCCTTGGACTGCAAGGAGATCCAACCAGTCCATCCTAAAAGAAATCAGTCCTGAATATTCATTGGAATGACTGATGTTGAAGCTGAAACTCCAATACTTTGGCCACCTTATGCAAAGAGGTGACTCATTAGAAAAGACCCTGATGCTGGGAAAGATTGAAGGCAGAAGAAGAAGTGAACAGAGGATGAGACGATGGATGGCATCACCAACTCAATGGACATGCATTTGAGTAGGCTCTGGGAGTTGGTGATGGACAGGGAAACCTGGTGTGCTGCAGTCTATGGTGTCACAAAGAATCAGACATGACTGATCGACTGAACTGAACTGATGTTACATCTACACCTACTTTCTGGAGTTTTGGTGTGTTTTTTTTGTTTGTTTTATTTTGTTTATCATAAATGTGTGTTGAATATTGTCAAAAAGCTGTCTCTGCATCTTTTGGGATAATCATACATTTTTATATTTCAATTTGTTAATATGGTGTTTCACATTGATTGGTTTGTGTATATTGAGGAATCCTTGCATCCCTGGGTTAAAGCCTGCTTGATCATGATGTATGATCCTTCTATTGTTGCATTCTATTTGCTGGTATTTTTTCAAGACTTTTGCATCTATATTCATCAGTGATATTGACCTGTAATATTCTTTTTTGTAATATCTTTGACTGGTTTTGTTATCAGGGTGATAGTGGTTTTATAGAATGAGTTTGGGAGTGTTCTTCCTTCTGCAATTTTTTGGAAGAGTTTGAAGATAAGTTTTAGTTCTTTGCTAAATATTTGATAGAATTAATCTGTGAAGACATCTGGCCCTTGGTTTTTTTTATCAGAAGTTTTTTGATTATAGTTTCTGTTTCCATTCTTGTGATTAGTGTGTTCATATTTTCTATTTCTTTCCATTTTAGTTTTGAAAAGTTATGCTTTTTAAGAATTTGTCCATTTCTTCCAGATTGTCCATTTTATTGGCACATAGTTGCTCATATCAGTCTCGTGATTCTTTGATTTTGCATTTTCTGTTATAACTTCTTTTTCATTTTTAATTTTACTGATTAGAGTCTTCTCCCTTTTGTTATTGATGAGTCTGGCTAATGGTTGGTCAATTTGTTTATCCTCTTAAAGAACCAGCATTTAGATTTATTGATCTTTGCTACTTTCCTTCATTTCATTTCCATTTATTTCTGCTCTGACCTTTATATTTCCTTTTCTTCTACTAATTTTTTTTCCTTTGTTGTTGTTGCGGTTGTTTTTCTTCTTATTCTTTTTCTAGTTGGTTTATGTGTAAGATTAGGTGGTTTATTTGTTTTCTTTTATTTCTTGAAATAGGCTTGTATTTCTATAAACTCCCTCTTAACACTCTTTTTAGTGCATCCCATAGGTTTTGAGTTGTGTTTTCATTGTCCTTTGTTTCTAGATATTTTTGGATTTCTTTGATTTCTTCAGTGACCTGTTGGTCATTCAGAAATGTATTCTTTAGCATACATGTGTTTCTATTTTCTACAATTTTTTTTTCCTGTAGGTGATATTTAATCTTATAGTGTTGTGGTCAGAAAAGTTACTTGAAATGATTTCAATTTTTTAAAACTAACCAAGGCATGATTCTACTCTTTTGCATAAAATACCCTATAGATCTCAATTATGTCCAACTGATATAACATCATTTAATTCTTGTGTTTCCTTATTAATTGTCTGTTTCAATGATCTACCCATTTGTATGAGTGGAGTGGTAAAGTTCCCACTATTATTGTGCTACTGTCAGTTCCCCCTTTAATAGCTGTTAGCTTTTGCCTTATGTATTGCATTGCTCCTGTGTTGGGTGTGTATATATTTGTAATGTTTATATCTTCTTGGGTTAATCCCTTGATCATATGTAGTGTCCAGTGCTCTATTTCTGTTTTGCATTATGCAATGAATACTTCTGCAAGTGTTACAAATCTGTCTAAGCCTTTGTTCTGCTTGTGTAGGGCCTCAAACTCAGATAGAGATGAGAAATTACGTATTCTGTCTTACTCTTAAAATGTAAAGAAAGTCTACATTTTCTAGTTATATAGATAGTCTTGCACATTTCTGTGGGTTTCTAGATTCCTAGAATATGCGATCTTTTCAAACCCCTTTTTGGATACCTTCCAGTTTTCATTTTTAAGTGTTTTGATGTTCTTGTTATCTCCATTGCATATCTTTGCCATAGGAAGCTGTGCTGCTGCTGCTAAGTCGCTTCAGTCGTGTCCGACTTTGTGCGACCCCATAGACAATGTTATACAAATGCTGATGTTTCTCTTCAAAAACTAGTCTTAGGGCCAGGACTATTTACAGAGACTCAGCTCCAAGTCTGGCTCACAGAAAAGGTCATTAAAATGGAAATATTCAGGGAGCTGCTACATAGGTTAGACTGTGATGATTTTCTGAGGATGGGATCTTGGAGGAGTTTTAAATAGGTTCTTCCCCACTCTGAAGTTTGAGGTATGATGATTTTCACTGCTAGTCAAATCACAAAGTTGGTAGTCCAAGGCTTTTATGTAGCTGTGAAGAGAGGGAAACTATCAGCCTCACTGTTCTTTCTGAGAGGCAGCCACTGTTTCCAGTAAATGCTCTGTGGGCTGGTGCAAGCCTTTGTCTATTTCCAAAGTTCTGAAAATTTTTATTGAGATAATTTTTGCCAATATATTCATTGCCTTTATGAAAGCAAAGCTTTTTTGTCTTTACTGTTTCAGAGGTGTTTCTTGAATTTGATTTTGACAGGAAATGCAAGATTATTTGTTCTTTTTAAATGGTTACCCATGTTTCCTCATAAATTTGAAAGGCCACAGTCATTTCTGTCTAATGTACTGATTGTTCCCAGGAGGCTTGAAAAAATCATGATCTATTCACATGACTATAAATTCCATCTCTGAGACCACACTGCTTTAATATTTTTTCCTGGGTAAATATATAATTAAAGGGTATAAGAATTGCAAATGTGAAGAATGTAGTTAACAGCTGTTTGTTTTAGTTATAAATAAGAAAAAACATTGTAGGCCTTTATTAATGTAAGCTGAATTATAATAAATATGTAAAAATTCAGTTATTTTATATAAGCTCATACATTTCAAATAAATACTAAGAAGTTATACTTTTTTTAAAAAAACTTAATTTGAAATAAGTAATTTTAGCCCATAAAGTCTTCCAAGTTTATTGAACTAACTAATCACTCACAGTGGTCATTTCCATAATTTAAATATATTAATTTACTTTTTCTTGAGTACACATTTTTAAAATGTGAACTGATAAAATATATTTTAAGGACAAATGGCTAATTCTATTTAATTTTGCTTTTTTTCTATAGGACTTTGGAGATGATGGGTCCTTGTATATAACCAAAGTCACCACAACTCACATGGGGAATTATACCTGCTATGCAGAAGGCTATGAAAACATCTATCAGACTCATATCTTCCAAGTGAATGGTAAGAAATGTGGGGTTGTTTTAATGGTTTTTTCTTCAGTAGATATTCAAAGACCATCCCAAATGACTAAGAAAGGCTAGTACTTTGGCCATCTGATGGGAAGAACTGACTCATTGGAAAAGACCCTGATGCTGGGAAAGATTGAAGGCAAGAGGAGAAGGGGACAACAGAGGATGAGACAGTTGAATGGCATCACTGACTCAATGGACATGAGTTTGAGTAAACTCCAGGAGTTGGTGATAGACAGGGAGGCCTGGCATCCTGCAGTCCATAGCATCACAAAGAGTCAGACATGACTGAGGGACTGAACTGAACTGAACTGAGTTTTATAATTTCAATAATCAATTTAATTGCTATGAGCATTGGCCAAGTAGGCTGATAACAATTTTATAATCAGTGCTTTATTTTATTTATGACTTAATTAAAATTTTCTTCATTGAATTGATGATATAGAATTGCATATATGATTCATTAATACACACTAATTAATTCCCATACAGATATGTACATTAATTTACTCTATAGTTTACAAAAAGGAGGCAGAAATTTACTAGGCTTTCTGTAGGAACAGCAAGGTGGTTGGTGTGATTGGTATGAATTAAGAGGAGACTGGCAGGAATGACATTGGAGAGACAGCCTCCAGGCAGATCACATGAATCCCTGTACATAATTAAGAAATTGGATTCTGATTCTTATTATAGCCAGAATATCATTATAACATTATAATATATTATTATATTAAGCATTTATTATTTGAAATGGCATGTTCTAATTTATTTTAAAATGATTGGAAGCACTCGGATCTGTTTTTTAAAAAACTTTAGTAGTCTAGAGGAGAGATAAACATGGCTTAAGATTGAGTGTTAATGATGAAGAGGTAAAAAGTCGCCAGATTGGGGATATATTTTGAAAGTAGATTTGAAGAATGGCTTGTGAATATGAGAAGAAGAGAGCTTTGAAAAGAATGAACCCAAGGAATTTGAAGGCAGCACTTAGATCTATGGTCATAACGTCAACTACAATGGGGAAGAAGCATATTTGGAGACTGAGTAAGATTAATGTTTTTTTTGTCTGTTTCTTTGTTTGTTTATTTGTTTCGACAAGTTAACTTCTATACAATTATCCAGATGGAAGTCAAGTATGCAGTTTAGTATGTAAGTCCAAAGATCAGAATGACAGCACGAAGCTGAATATTTTGATAATATCAGTGTGCATAGACTGGATTTAAAGTCTTAAATTGGAGCTTGATGAAGTCATTTTAGGATAAGTATAGTTGGATTTGAAGTCAGAGAACTGAGCCTTGAAGCTGAGGTTAACAATTGGAGAAACGAAGACTTAGAATGAGCACCCTATAAATCAAGAAAATATTGGAAAAAGAAGTTTGAAAAGGTTAGGGAGCTTATGGTTTTGTTATCAGATTCTTATAGATCTCACTCCTGCTGCCTGGGTTGGGGAGGGTTCGTTTTCTGATCTGCTAAAGCAGAAAATAATGAAGCCAAACCTGAGATTGACCAAACACAGGCTTTATTCAGTGGCCAAAGAATGGAAAAGTGGGAACTAAGTTCACAGATCAACTTCCTGCCTGCCTAATGAAAGGAATCTAATTTTAAAGAGTAAAGACAAAGGAAGGAGGGCTGAGGTGAATGATGAGATAACATTTGCATTAGTCTACCAGGGAAGGCAGAGTAGGGTGCCGCCCCCTTTTATACTTTTTTGACCCTTAGTGTTGGGTCATGGCCACTGACAGATGTGTCATTTAATATGCTAATAAAATAAAATCAGTGTTTAATAAGACCCAGGGTCTGTGGGAGGTCACCTTTGTTGCTATCTTGGTCCAAGCTTTTTCCTGTTTTTTTTGTTTGTTTATTTGTAACATCCTTTCTTATCTCTGGACCCTTTAATTTAAAGATTTATGTTAAATAAATCTTTCTAAAGCTAGAGGTTGATGGATTTTCATCAAAGACTTGGTATGACTCTGCCAATAGTTTAACTACTGTTGGCACTCCACAGAAGCAGATTTAGACCTTGGTTTCTGATGCAAACCCAGCTGTCAACTAAACATGGGTTAAGGCATAGAAATGGACTTTCAAGGAAACCAGTGAAGAAAGCAGACAGGATGTGAAGGAAGTGAAGCATGCTTGTTCCCAGTGGTCTCAGATATTTAAAGTAGGACATTCAGAGATAGCAACTATCCTGGAGGACACACAGTCCTGGGAAGACAGGACAAGTGTGTATGTGGGATGTTTGCTATGTGGGTGCTGCATCCATGATGAAGTGGCTGTTGTAGCAAGTTTGGCCATTGCCCCCCTCTTTGTTGATGAATTATCAATGATGCATTGTGCTTTTTTGTTTTGAGCATATATATATATATATATATATATATATGCATAAATATATTAGGGAGAAACATTCTCCAATTTTGTTCTCGGCTAGCCATTCATTCCCTGGTGGCTCAGTGGTAAAGAATACACCTGCCAATGTAGGAGACATGGTTCCACCCCTGGGTTGGGAAGATCCCCTGCAGGAGGAAACGGCAAACCAGGCCAGTATTCTTGCCTGGAAAATCCCATGGAGAAAGGAGCCTGGCAGGATACAGTCCATGGGATTGCCAAAGAGTCGGACAAGTCTTAGCAACTAAACAACAACAACAACACTAAATAATCTCTTTTATTTAGAGCATCCTCACTTTCAGCCTGTGTTTATCCAGTCTAAGCGGCAGCTGTGTAAAAACTCTTGCTAATTTGTTGAGCAGTGCATGTTACATGCTCTAAGTGGATCAGGATAACAGGAAAAAGTATCAAAAATATAGAACTGGAGTTTTACCAGCACCTTCTAGAAGTTTGATTTAAAATCTTCATTTTGACAAGCTTCTCAAGTAATTGTGATGTAAAGCACGAGAACTATTCTGAATGGTTGCTCTTTCAAGTGTCTGCTTCCCATTCACATCTGATGTAAGTTTCTTACATAACTCACTCATTTGCTATGCTCCAGCTGGGAAGCCCAGGAAGAAGGTTTTGAGCCAAACCGCAGGCATTTGTGTCATAAAATGTGCCCTGAGAGGTTCTGGGGAAATGAAGTGTTCTGATTTCATCCCTCCTGTGGATGAACTATTTACTCTGATCTCAGATTTTTCTCTGAAGATGGAATACAAGAATAAAGGAATAATGAGGTCTCAGAAAACACTGTGAATTTTCTGCCATTATCAGGCTTAGCATTACAAATTCAATATTAGCAGTGATTACCTTGATTGAGCACTAAGGTTTTCCTTTTTCTGGGAAGAAAGATTCCTAAATTTGGGATTAAAACTAGTCTTTTCCTATTTTCTCCGACTACATTTAATCTGCTTTGAAATTCTTGGTATAAATGTTTTTGTGAAAGGATGGGGTTTGCAAAGAGAAGCAATGATATTATATAGATTGAAAGGGAACAAAGAGAGAACTATGCCTTGACTGGAGAGTGATGTAGGATTTGGAGAAAGAATTTTATTAAAAAAAAAAATTGCAGATGTGATTATCTTTTATGTTGATGTGAATAATCCAATAAAAATTAAAAGTAGCTCATATCAGAGGAAAAGAGGAAAATTGTAGTAATCAAATCTTTTAAAAGTTGATATAACCTAGTACACAAATGGAAGAGTTGTTCTTTGAAAGATTGGCAGTTAATCTCTTTAAACCAGGAGAAAGACACTGGGGAAGATGCTCAGGGAGGGAGCATGAGAAAATCTTCTTTGCATTGCTTGGATTATTTCATGACATGAGGAATGCCAACTATTGAGGATGCAGAGTTGAGAGCTTTAGTGCTTTGAGGAGAAGAGAGGTATGTAGGAAGGACAATAAAAATAGCAGTATGTAGTTGGAATGTGGTTCTGACCTTTGGGTGTCCTTGAGATGATAAATATGGATATGTTTTTCTTCCGCTGTGGTTGGTTGTGCACTTGCAATCATAGAGAGAAGAGATTTGGATTTAATCAATATTTTATTTTGTCAGATGAGTAGGTGGGAGAGAGATAGGTACTAGAAATTTAAGCAAGTTGTTAAAGAATGATTATAGTGATGGACCACAGAATAAATGATAAGGTAAGGAAGTGATAGGTAAGACAGTAGGTGAGAACATGAGAAAGTGAAAGTGAAGTTGCTCAGTCGTGACAACTCTTTGTGACCCTGTGGACAGTAGCCTGCACCAAGCTCCTCCGTCCATGGGATTTTCAAGGCAAGAGTACTGGAGTGGGTTGCCATTTCCTTCTCCAGGGATCAAACCCAGGTCTCTCACATTGCAGACAAACGCTTTACCTTCTGAGGCATCAGGGAGAACCAAATTGAAAAATTAACTGGGATATCCACCTTGGTCAAATACTACTAGTACAGGGTACGAGAGAGAAAGAAATGTAAAACCTTCACTCAGAACGTCTTTTTAAGGTATCTGGCAATTTCTGTCTATTAAAAATACACTTCTTTAGGTCAAGCATATATAAAGGAGTATATGGACCATTAAAATGTGATAGATGTTTAGAAACCCAGATGTTTAGATCTAACTTTCCAGTTCTGGCCTTAGCTGAGAGGGGGAAAATGTGTTCATCAAATTCAACCACAACTGACTAAAAAAAGAAAAGCCCCTTGTTCTACTGCAATTTTTATCAACTGGGGAAGCCAATAAGTGTATTTTAAGGATCATTTTTTCATATTTAAGATTATTTGAATAAGTAAAAATGCTGGGTAGAAAATGTCTTATGCATGTATTGGTCATAGATTATCTTCAGCAGCTGTAAGAAACACGCCAAATAACAGGGCTTGAGGGAGACACAAATGTGGTGTTCTTACGCATAAAAGAAGTCCAGATGAGGTGGTTCGGGGGGGCAATTCCACAACGCCATCACCATGTTATGCTTCCCCTACCTGTGCTTAGCATGTTGTTTCCTTTCTTAACGTTTCCAAGTGGAGGTGAAAATTGTAGTCATCAATTTCATATTTCAAGAAGGAAAAAGGAAGCAAGAGGAAGGAAAACAGTGCCTGACACCAAGAGCCCATTTTTAAAGAAACTTTAAAGAGAGTGCCAATAATAACTGCATTGGCTCTCTAAATAGAGAGAATGCAAAAGATGTTTCTTTGACACTGGGGTTTTGCCATTCACAACACTGAAGTGTTCAATTATCTAAAAGGAAAGAAGGAAGGAAGGTAAGAATAAATACTGAGTAAGTAACTTGTCCTGTTTATCACAAAGCATGCTGGTATGTCAACATATTATGCAAAAAATAATAGAATAATAACTTTATAACAAAATATTTAGAAATGATAAGACTAGTTAAAAATAACAGCCTGTAACTGATTTGCTAACATGCGGTTTGTCTCTTTTCTTAATGTTTCCCTTTTCTTTATTTTATATTTATATTTGGCATAATAACTTTAAAGGTATGATTTGTGGATAAGTAAATATACTAAAATTAAGATCACTCAGAACAGTTATAAGCCGATAACAAAGGAATGGTTGAAAAGGAACTGTGACACTGAAAAATACAATGAACATGCAAGGAAATGCAAATTAGACAAATAACACTTTTATGGACCCAATAAATCTCTGAAACTAGTTTAATTCATTTTGCATTCTCCATCCACTTTTTAGAAAAGGTTAAAAAGAACTTTAGAAAATCAGGTTTTCATAGGAAATTTAACATATCTTAACAGTTTGTCAATTAGTAATAAAAATAAAATATATTATTGATTACCATAAAAACTTAGGCAAATGCCACAAGTCATTGGAATTTGTTAGAGTGTTTTTGAAGTGCAAAGTCTATTTAAATATCCCAGGGTGCAGGCTAAATAAAAGTCTATCAATAGCTCTTTTTCTTTTCAAACAATACAAAATTAGATTATTGAAATATGAGAGTGCTTCTGTGTCCTTGCCAGAGGAAACATTATGTATAAATCAAAGGAGCTTGACTCTACCAGTGGAATTCATTTCATGCTTTTCTTTTTCTTTTTATACAAAGCGAATCGTCTTTAGATCTTCAGCTTAAGATACAGAATCTATGAAATTTTAAATGTCATTTGGTGTTTACACTACCCTCTGGGCAGAAAGCTCGTCCATATTCAAAATAGACCTATAAGCACACAGTTATTTCTTTCTTGTTTATTGTTGAAGACCTCACACATAATATCAAGTGTATATTTTCCTACTCATGTCAAAAACTTCTGCAAAAAACTGCTGGCTTTATAGAATGTTTATGTAGAACATCCCTATTTTTCTCCTTCAGAGTTTGGAAACAACACTTGGAGTTAGTTATATAGATATCAAAGCATCACCTTCATTACTGGTAAAGCTTTGTAGATAAAGCGGCTTAAGTCTGGAGCAACAGTGGCTTGCTTTTTCTTGTATCATGAGACTGAATTTCCTCACCCAGTCTCAGGGAGGCTTCCCAACTAAGTTTTTAGCAAGGACAAAGTAAAGATGGGAATAAAAACTTCCTGTGAATAGTAAGGTCCAGAAAGCAGGGAGCAAAAAGGCCAAGTTCTTCCTCTCTCTTCTTCCCACTGTGAGTTATCAGAGGATGATGAGAGAGAGGTTTTGAGAGTTACACTGGCTCAGTTATTCTCTAACTATGGTTCCTGGGCAAGCAGCACCAACAACTTATTTTATTTTTAATATTAATTTTTTTTAACTTAAATGTAGTTAATTTACATTTTTGTGTTAGTTTCAGGTGTATAGCAAAGTGATTTAGTTATACATAATACACGTGAAAGTGAAACTGAAAGTCACTAGCCATGTCCGACTCTTTGCAACCCCATGGACTATATAGTCCATGGAATTCTCTAGGCCAGAATACTGAAGTAGGTAGCCTTTCCCTTAACTAGCGGATCTTCCCAAACCAAGGATCAAACCCAGGCCTCCTGCATTACAGGCAGATTCTTAAAAGAATATATATATTCTTTTAAAAAATTTTCCCATTACAGATTATTTCCAGATATTAAATATAGTTCCACATGCTATACAATAGGACATTGATATTTATCTACTTTATACAGAGTAGTGTGCATCTGTTAGGGTTTCCTGGTGGTTCAGATGGTAAAGAATCTGCCTGCAATGCAGGAGACCGTGGTTCCATCCCTGGGTTGGGAAGATCCCTTGGAAAAGGGAATGACTAGCCACTCAGTATTCTTGCCAGGAGAATTCCAAAACAGAGGAGCCTGGAGGGTTATAGTCCGTGGAGCTGCCGAGTCAGACATGACTGAGCAACTAACACTTAATACTACTGTGCATCTGTTAATCTTAAACTACTAATTTATCTTTCTCCCCCCTTTCCTCTTTGGTACCCATATGTTTGTTTTTGATGTCTGTGAGTCTATTTTTATTTCATAAATAAATTTATTAATATAATTTTTTAAAGTGCACATTCTCAGGGTGCCCTGAATGCCCTGAATGCCCTGGTCATGGGGTAAGAGGACCCGTGACAAACAAACCCTCCTGATGCCAGTTGGAGAACTACTGCTGCAACAATTTGATTCCCCAGAGATATGTGATGCAGGGGTGTGTATCCTTCTTCAGAGTTTCCAGCTTTGTTCTCCTAATTTTGACTTGAAAATAAATATATAGGGAGTGGCTGTTTCTTCAAGAGTTGAGATCAGACATACGTCAAGTCAGTCTTCCCCTTAATTTTGATGATTGGCTCCAAACCTCACTCTCCCTTCTCAGGTGTGGTGGACATCCCCTGACAGCTGGTCATGTAGGGATCTTTCTTCCACTCTCTTTAGTTAGGTCTTTACTTGACACAGGAAGCTTTACCAACTGCACTCAGTGCATCCCAGGTGTACCAGGCATTGAATGTCCCCAGGTACAGTCCTTAACCAGTGGGGAACAAGAGTTGATGAGTAGGAAGCCCAGCTTCCAGCTCCTTAGTGGTTCCTGATTTCTCAATTCCTAAGGCACTGGAATTGAGCCTTTTTTGGTGCTGTTTTTCTTTCCTCTATCTTATTTTTCCTAATCTTTAACTTGTGCTTTCTGGGATCATTTCCCAGACCAACTATCTGAACTAAGTTCTATTCTCAGAGTGATTCTTGGAGATGCTCATACCTAAGGATGTCCTTCAGTATTCTTGCCTGGAGAATTTCATTGACAGAGGAACCTGGCAGGCTACAGTCTATGGGATTGCAAAGAGTCAGAGACAACTGAGCAACTATCATTTACTCACTAGCCTAATGACCATTGCTGCCTTTTTATAGCATCCCTGAGAACTACTGGTGGGTACCATATGTTTTCTTCCAAAAGGCTTTGAAATATGGTAGGACTGTACATTGGGCTTCCCCAGGTAGCTCAGTAGTAAAGAATTTGCCTGCCATGTGGGAGATAGAGGAGAGTTGAGTTAGATCTCTGGGTCAGGGAGATCCCCTGGAGGAGGGCATGGCAACCTACTCCAATATTCTTGTCTAAAAACCCATGGACAGAGGAGCCTGGTGGGCTACAGTCCATGTGGTCACAAAGAGTCAGACATAATTGAAGTAGCTGAACATGGCAGGACAGTACATTAAGCCATTAATTCCAAAGCCTGAAGATTTTTTTCTGTTTCCCATGCTACATTATGTCTAGTTATACTGTTCAGTAGGGCTTTTCAGAGCTTCTGCAATTAGATTAAATCATGATATCAAGATACTCCAATTATGCAATAGTGAGAGCATAATGTTCAAATTTTAATATATAATCTAATTATTAAATTCCCAGAGAGTAATGATACTTCAAAGATTAAAGTTTCAAAGAAATTAGTCCAAAGTAATTAATATCCAAAATTAAATCCTTATACCCTTGTGACATAAAGTCTAAAGAAAGTCTGAAAGCTTTAAGAACACGTAATATCTGAAGAATCAGGTCCCTCCCTAATTTCTCATTTTGTTTCCTTTAAGTGAAAGAGTTTTTGAAGTTTATAGTTTTGGGAGAACGTCAACATCTCTATCCTGGGATAATTCTCACTGATTTAACTGTTCTGTCATGCTGCTAAGTTGCCTCAGTAGTGTCCGACTCTGTGTGACCCCATAGATGGCAGCCCACCAGGCTCCCCCCGTCCCTAGGATTCTCCAGGCAAGAACACTGGAGTGGGTTGCCATTTCCTTCTCCAAGGCATGTAAGTGAAAAGTGAAAGTGAAGTCACTCAGTCGTGTCTGACTCTTTGCGACCCCATGGACTGCAGCCTACCAGGCTCCTCTGTCCATGGGATTTTCCAGGCAAGAGTTCTGGAGTGGGGTGCCATCACCTTCTCCATGCTATCTGTTTTCAATGGTTGCATCAGCTCTCTTTTTCATTATTTTCTTATATTCTGCCTTCTGTTGGAGTACATATCTTTTAGATTTTTGTTTTTTATCTCAAAATTATTTAACTTGTTCTGGATTTCCCTGATGGCTCAGTGGTAAAGAATCTGCCTGTAATGCAAGAGCTGCAGGAATTGAGGGTTTGATCCTTCAGTTGGGAAGATCCCCTGGAGAAGGAAATGGCATCCCAGTTCAGTATTCTTTCCTGGGAAATCCTGTAGACAGAGGAGGCTGATGGGCTACAGTCCATGGGATTGCAGGGTCAGAAATGATTAGTGACCAAATAACAACCACCAAAAACTTCTCAACTGTAACTCTTTTTTGACTTTTAAGGTGTAACTGAAACTGTTCTCAACATACAGCTTTAATGTATTACTATGTATCTTTACAGATTTTACCACTTTACATAAAATATAAGGACTTTAACACAATATACATTTTCTTTCTCCTTTCCATTCATTGTGGTAACATTGTCAAACATTTTACTTCTACATATGTAATAAACCTCACAATACATTGTATTATTTTTACTCTAAATAGTCAAATGTCTTTCAAAAATTAAAAGAAAAAGAAAACAGACTTTTACATTTATCCTTCCTAATCCCCTCATTATTTCACTTAAATCCAAATTTCTGAACTTTCCTTTAGCCTACTAAACATTATTTAGCAATGTGAAATTCAAATCTGTTCCTAATACCTTTTCTCAGCCATTTTGTTTAAAGACATTTTCATTTTTTCTTCATTAAAGAATGATTTCTACTGGATATTGAATTTGGAGCAGTTTTCCTTTTTTTTTTTTCTTTCAACATTTTTCACATGTTATTCTATTGCTTTCAGACTTGTATAATATCTAATAAAACTTTTAGTTCTAGTCATTTTTTTCCATTTCTCTGGCTGTGTTTATCCCCATTGTGTTCACGTTTTTCTTTAAATCTTTCAGTATTTCCATACCAGATTGTTTTACCTTTTTTGCTAATTCATTTATGAAATTGTATGTGTCTGTTGACTAATACTTTTCTTGCATGTGAGTCAAATTTTCTCTCTTCTCATGTCTGTTGAAACATTTTTAAATTGATTGATAAAAACCATTGAGAGAGATTTGTTGGATACTTTTGAGAAGTATTGAATTTTGTTTTGACATTAATTTACTGTAAATCAGTTTTGCATTTTAGAGGTTTTTTTTTTTTAACTTTATTTGAGTATTTATAGGTTAGAATTTATTTCATTATCTTTCTAAGATATCTTGTTTCTGGGGTCTATTAAGGTCTCCAGTCTGGTTTTTCAGTTAGGTCTCTCCAGTCCACAAAACTTCTTTGTGTAGTTTTAGTCTATGCATTGGACCAAAGCCCCCACCACCCCTATTCAGATTACTATAGCTCTTTCTCAACATCTTTCACTACTTTTAGGTGCTCTCTCCTACAAATTCCAACTGCCAAGCTTTTTTGAATTTCACAAGCTTTATCTTTAATTCATTGTGACCTTTCAATTCCTCTCCTCATCATCAATATCAACCAAATGCTTGATGGCTGAGGCATTAAATGTATGCTAAGTCACGTCAGTTATATCTGACTCTGTGTGACTCTGTGAACTGTAGCCTCCCAGGCTCCACTGCCCATGTGATTCTCCAGGCAAGAATACTGGAGTGGGTTGCCATGCCCTTCTCCAGGAAACTTTCCAACCCAGGGATCGAACCCACATCTCTTATGTGTCCTGCATTGGCAGGTGGGTCCTTCACCACTAGCATCACCTGGGAAGCCCAAGGCATTATATAGCTCATCCTTTTTTTTTTTTTTTTTTCTTTTTGTCTTATTTCAGGGATTACAGTCATCTGCTGCTGATTTTCAGTATTTGATAACTGTTGTGTTATTTATTCTATTTATCTAAGGCAGAGGACTTAGCTCTTACTAAGTTTCATCAGGATCTTCTATCTTATAAAAATCATTTTAAAGCATGAGAGATTGTATTAGTTAAAGGCAAGTTTCCCATGATCCTCATTTGTAACAATTCTGGAAGTTAGTGGATATGATTAATGTGGGCATCATCAAGAAAATACCAAATAAATTTAGAAATTACAAGTAATTCCAAGTAATTTCATCTTTATTCTCAGAGTTCAGTACTTAATTCTGCTAAAAACCATGGCAGGTACTCAGTAGTATGTAAAGAAAGGAGAATGACCCCCCAAAATGGTTTTTCTTGGTATAATATTTCTCTTTCTATATCAACTACTCAAGGACAAAAATCTTATATTTAATTGCTTAAAACCATAGATAAACAGATTAATTTTGTCACTATATGTGAGTTGCTCTCTACCAAATAACCCTCTTTAGTTTTCTGTAATAATAAAAGATCACTTTTAACAAGCCTAAGGCAACCTACCAAAACCTATCTTTCCACTTCCCTTTGAAGCTAAATGTTTCCCTGTAACAAAGTTTTGGCCAATAGAGTGTGAGGGTAACTAATGCATTTAATACCTGAATTGTGATCATAAGAGAAAAGATATGTGCCTTCCCTTCCTTTTTTCCTGTTTCTTTCTCTCTCTCTTCTTCTTCTTCTTCTTTTTTTTTTTTTTTTTTGAATATGGGTCTGATGGTGGTAGCTGGAGGATCTATTTTTAATTCTGAGAAAGAAAGTTATGCTTTGAAGTTAGCAGAATAATAAAAATAGAAGGTGCCTGAGGATGGAGGGCTGAAAGTGGCCTCACAGAAGCTATGCACATCCTAATCCTTGGAACATGTGAATGCTACGTTATATGGCAAAGGCAACCTGCATATATGATTAAGGTTCTCAAGATAAGGATATGATTCTGGTAGGCTCTAAGTGTAATTATCCGGGTCCCCAAATAGGAGAAGCAAGAAAGTCAAAGAAGAAATTGGGAGATGTGATGACAAAAACAAGAAGTTGGAGTGATTTGAAGAATTAGTAATAGACCAAGGATTGTAGGTAACCCAAGAAGATAGAAATTCCAAGGATGTGGAGTTTCCTCTAGAGTCTCCAAAATGAACCAACCCTGCTGGCACCTTAGTAAAACTTAGTTTTGATTTCTGGCCTTCAGAAATGTAAGGAAATAAATTTAGGTTGCTTAATATGTTACAGCAGGAATAAGAAACAAATGCATTGGGTGTGCAATGAGAACAAGTTCCTCAATCATTATCTGGCTGCCTACAAGTCTAATATCTTGTTTTAGACAAGGTATTTGGTTCTGTGTTAAAATAGCTTAATCCATAGCCATACTATGAAGCCACGATACCACTTTATGATGACATATCAGGATGTATATCTTACTTAAGCCACTGACTGTGTGGTTTCTCTGTTATTCTAGTAGTTTAACCAATATGTAACTTTATTTATCATGCTGATTTCTCATTTCTACTGCAATCCAGTTCAGTTAGGGGTCTAAACAGGGAGCTCTGTTTCATGCAGTCATCTTGTGATCAAGGATTGGTCTCTCTGAAGCCCAAAATATCATATAAGACAATGCTACTGAATGCCCTGGATCCAGTCGGTGAACTGTTTGTTACCTGGGCCTGGTTATGAGATAAAATACAGCAAGTATGAGTAAGCTTCAGCATTTGTATAGTTAGTTCATATTGCACCATGACCTATAAAAGAGATCTTATCTGAGTAACTGTAAAAATTGAAGGGGAGGGGGTGGATATCTCCACACTGCAAATAAAATCGTTTTCCTCAAGCACTGGAGAGACCACATGTGAAGGACTGTGTAGGAGATTTTTTAAGAGTAGGACTTGTGGTATCAGATAGTGTTTTGCCTGCTTAGCAAAACACATAATTAGTGTGTTTGACATAAAGAAATCTGAGAAAAGTAAAGGAGCTCTGTGCTCAAAAAGAAGAAAGGATATATTTCATGTACATTAAGCCTGGTTTTGCCACAAAAGCCCAGTGTTCATAAACTTTCTGGGAGAAAGATCAGTCCATGCAGCCTGATAGCGCTCTCAGAAAGCAGATAAGACAATCATATTTCCGCCAAGATGGAATTACTTGCATTTGTGAAAGTAGGTCCCTAGAGATTACACCAAACCCCCATGCTGTTTTAGCTGGCATATATCTTCTCCCTGATTCTGAAACAGAAAATGAGATTAACGTTTCTACAGCCAGTGCTTTTGGGGCTGCTACAAAGCTAAACTTCCCGTGAACTCCACAATATTTCATACCCTCAGTCTGAAAGTTTCTAGATCCTGTTCTCTATTAATTTCTGCTACATTTCCTCTTGTTTCTAATACTGTCTTGCTCTTAACTGTTCCATTCTTTCTTTCAGAAAGAATAAGCCACTTCATCTGGCTTTTTCGTTTTGTAAGGCAGTGTGGCAGAAACAAGGGTCTTCCTTCTCTTTTATTGCTCTCTGCTTTCTGGTCCACACATATTTGTTCCCATGGATTTCTTATATGTAGTCTTATGGATTTGTCACAGTGAGAGATTTGAAAATATTGCATCTAGATCTGCCCAAAGCATGTATAGTTCAAGCAAAAGTTTTCCACGCTTTCCTTACTGATTTGAGTAATCCCACCCAGGGGCAGTTCTTCCATTAGAATGATATCTAACCTACGCCCAGACATGATCCATCATTATCTTGCCTAGAGTCCTTTGGGTATGTTTCACCTTGGCTGTGTTTTCACTCAGAGTCCTGATTCCAAACATTGCCAGATCATGAGTCCTTAGGCGCAGAGGACAACTTCATGACCACCTGCAATAGCTGTCGCTTTAGAATACATCCCTGGATGCCAGGGGAAAGTTTTACTGTCCATCTGTCTTTCTAATGTATTTTACACAGTTTGTGCAAACACTTGATAGGAATTTATGGGCTGCTATTCTTACACTTGAGTAACCATAACTAAAATTATTATTCCTATTTTTGTGTATATCTAACTTCACATTTATGAGTTAAGTCGCACCCTTCCTCTGCTTAAAATTCTAAAATGACTTCTAATGTCACTCAAATTAAAAGCCAGTCTCTTGAAAGCCCATCAAAACCATAAGTTTTCTGATTTTGTAGTATCTTCCTATCCTGTTCGCCTCTCTCTTGCAAACTCCACTCTATCTGCTCTTAGTGTCCACTGCTTTTCTTTTCTTTAGTATAACCAGTTTGCAGGCATCTATTCCCTAAACCTGAAGATATTTAGCCAAATGCCAACAAGGCTCAGTTTCAACCACTTTAAACTGTTCAGTTAAATGTCCTTTTCTCAACAAAGACTTATCCAAATTATACAGTTTAAGATTAGGACTAATCCCCATCTTCCCACAGTCTTGGTCCCTCTTGATTTTATTTATGGATAGTGCTATTACTTTCTAATAAGATGTATATAGCCTAGAAAAGTATTAACATTATTTCCTCATTATGTCAACATCTTTGAAATAGTGATACATTCTATATATAAAAATGGGTATAAAAACAAAGTGTCTATCAACTAGCAATGTTTCCTTCTTCGTTCAGTTCAGTTCAGTTCAGTTCAGTCACTCAGTCGTGTCCTACTCTTTGCGACCCCATGAATCGCAGCACGCCAGGACTCCCTGTCCATCAGCAACTCTTGGAGTTCACTCAGACACACATCCATCAAGTCCATGATGCCATCCAGCCATCTCATCCTCTGTCTTCCCCTTCTCCTCCTGCCCCCAATCCCTCCCAGCATCAGAGTCTTTTCCAATGAGTCAACTCTTCGCATGAGGTGGCCAAAGTACTGGAGTTTCAACTTTAGCATCGTTCCTTCCAAAGACATCCCAGGGCTGATCTCCTTCAGAATGGACTGGTTGGATCTCCTTGCAGTCCAAGGGACTTTCAAGAGTCTTCTCCAACACCACAGTTCAAAAGCATCAGTTCTTCGGCATTCAAACTTCTTCACAGAGACATAAATAGTAGCATCTTAAATTTAATTAAATAAGGTCAATTTTACCTAATAAGTTTATAGTTCAGTTTTGGCCTGCCCTCACTAGAGGAGATTTACTCTCTCTTGTTATCTCTCTCTTTTTCTCCTTTCACATGCCTTGCACAGTGCCTTGAACATAATTATGACTCAATAAATATTTCCTGAATAAATGCACATTGATAAATGAATAAATGTTTCTGATTAGTTCCTGATTGTGGATTCCTTTGAAGAGTCAACTTAGCTTGCTCTCTGAGATCTTTCCAGTCTCCTCTGGTGTCAGATTGCTGGAGACTACCAATCATTTTATTAAACAGACAACTAAAAAATTTCCTCATTTTTTAGTTATATCTATTTTAAGAGAATTTAGTCCTCAGAGTCACCTCTCCATGATGTGTGTACACGTATGTGCATGTTTGTGTGTACATGCCTGCATGTGCTTGTATGCATGTGTGTGTGTGTGTACTGAATTTAAGATCTAATTTTCCTTTTCATATCTGGTGGCTTCTCTGTCCTCTAAGATGTTCTCCTAAGTAAATCTCTCTTTCCAGGTTAATCAATTTCTCCCTTTATTTTGCTTTCAATTTCTACTAATCTTGCCCAGATGAATCACTAAAGTAAGCATTTTAAACCATGTCAGGTCCTCCTTGACAAACTGAGCAAACTCCCTTCTTAGAGACATTAGAGATATGGAACTTGAACTGCTATTTAGTGTTTTGGCTTTTAAAGTTTTGAGGGTTTTTTTTTTGTTTTTCCTGTCCAGCTTTTGAGATTTATTTCCTTTAAATAAGGGATTTTTTCCTTTGTATTTGTTTGTTAATATATTATTTTTCTTTGAGTGAAGACAGATTATAGACCTCTGCAATCTGAAGTCATGACCAGCATTTACATAAATAAGGAAACCAGAGTACTTGTTAGGTTTTGAACAAGCCCTTCCTTACAGGAGCTCTCATTTGTAAATAAAGGCAATTAATGGAATTGGGGCAGGTTAGTACTGCCAACCTAGGGCTGCTACTAATAACATAAAGCAATACCTTACACTCAGTCCTTCGTAACACTAATGGAAATTAACTGCCAAATCATTAGGGGGAAAATTCCATTAAAATGCTTCCTACCAACTTGGTTGAGAAACATAGTAAAAGTCACTTGCTTCTCCTTAAAAAGCACCTATCCTTGCTTCAGTTGTGATTGAAATTTCAGAGAAAGTGCCCCTCTGTCATTCAAAGTTCAGCCATGATAGCCCCTTAAGCAGGGCAACCTGCCTCCTAAGATCTGTGTTTGTGTCACTGGGCTCTCCTGCATAAACACAGTTAATCCCTCAAGGACAAAAGTCATTCAAAGGGATCAAATCCAACAAGTGCATATATTGAATGCTTAAGACTTGAGGCTACCTGCTGAGGCTACAGCATATAGAAACCATCTTTTGTACCTATACACATATATATTTTTAATCAGCTCCAGGGCATATACCATGAGAGCTAAGTTATCCACTGGAGCCATTTCTAATCTGTAATCCTTCCTCATGTGATTTTATCAATCACAGGAACTCTGTGAATTTCTCAAGGTTTCCCAGATCATCCGATTTTGGGCATTTAGAAGATCCATAAATAATACCACTCTAGATCTCAGCAGAGAAACAAGGCTGAGGCCACTGATGGTCTACAGACAAAAGACCAGAACAAGTCCAGGATATGAGAAAGGATGGTCTGACTGTGTCCAGTAATTCTCAAAACACCAAGCAGATGCTTTGTCCTCTTCCAGCTTGGGGGCTTAGTAAGGGCAGAGGACAGATGTACCCATCTCTACACGAATCAGAGATGTGTGCAGTCTTCTGTTAATTGGAGCAAATCTCTTGGGTAGATGACTCATTCTCAGATACCATTGTTTTGCACTCACCTATGATTGACTCAGATCTAAATTCATTCCACCAGAATTCTTTTATAGTATAAGTCAGCATGCTTATATATCTTTAGGTATAAATGAATGTATTATTTTTCATATTGCAAAATTATTTTTCTTTGTAAAACTTCAACCTGATTATATCTGCATGAATATTTAAATTAGTCTGACAAGGTTTACTAGACTAGTTTTCAGGGGTTGATAGAAGCGATATTTCATAGACTACATTTGTGTGTACAAGGACTGGGTAATGTTACAAAACATTCCTGAGGTGGCCAGCTCTTAAAGAACTGCATAATGACTAATTAATTAACAACACTTGTATAACAAGTGTGTGGAAAGAAGGTTAATGTGATAATGAGGCTTATTTGATCTTAAAGATTCAGCATGAGGGCACTCTCAAGATAGTTTAATTAGGTTTTAAGCACCTTTTGCAATTTGCATGTGTACTTGCTAATCCATATGTTCTAAAAATAAAATTTACTTCATTTAAATTAAGGAATGTATCTAATTTTTCCTCTGTGTTGTTTTACTCTCACTGGTGATGGTGTTTTCTTGAGTTTTTCACTTAATGTATATTATTTATAATTTTTTTCTTCCATATTATCCTTAAATTGTGCTCACTGCAAAATAATACAACATTTTAAAATTGCAAAATGACACATTAGTGTAATTCTTGACAAGTCATGACCTGATTCTTATTTAATCCTAAACTTATTTAGCATAGTTTATTGTATCATCCAATATATTAGTTAATTTGATTGCACCATCTGATACTATATCATTTATTTTTAAACTTGACTTTAAACGTTAACTTTCAAATGGAAAGAATATTTTGGAAATTAATTTAATAATAATATAGAATATAATTTTTCAAACATTCATTCATTTGTAGCAATAATTCAGTCAATAGTATTGTGTTTTCTGCTGCCCTGGAAATTATAGAATCATATATTCACATTCTATATATAGGCTTTCATGAGTTCTCAAATTAATACACTTTTCTGTTTTGTTTTTATTTATGAGTGATTATTATAATTTATTTTCAGGATTTTTACTGTTCACTCCTTTTTGAATACAGTTTCCTCTGTAGTGTATTATTAGTCTTAAAGCCATCAAGGAGTTCCAGTGTGAGTGAGTCTCTTGTTTTCTCTGGCTGATGTAAGTCAGATCTTTTTCAAGGTTCAGATCATGTTCCATGTTTTACATGAAGGAAGGAAATGGCCACCCACTCCAGTATTCTTGCCTGGAAAATCCCGTGGACAGAGGAACCTGACATGCTACAGTTCACGGGGTCATAGCATCGCACACGACGAGGCTACTGAACAGCAATAGTCAGTGAACACTGAAGCGCACAATAATCAAGTCCACCTCAGGCATCCTGCAGTTCTAGATATTGCTTTCATTAGAAATAATTAATTGGACCTTCACACCTTTCCTTTAGATCTTTAATGTATATGAGGTATTGTAATGAGATGGCCAAAGAAAAATGGGCATATTTCACACCTCATTGCTTTCTAAAGCTTAATTTTGTATTTTGCAAACAGTAAATAGTAAACACATATTTATTGTTCTATTCTGTGTATTGAACTGGAAAGGTGTGTGCTATACTAAAGTAAATAATGAGCTAAATGGTTCACGGACTGGTGAGCCGGTCACTCTGCATTGTAATAATGGGATTTGTGCCTCAATTTATGGTACCCTCACAATGATGAAATCAGCAACTGTACTAATCTCACAGCAGATTAGGTCACTAATGAAAAGCTCTAGTGGCATAAGCAAGGACATAGCTCCTACCCATACAGAATTTCTCAGATGTGAGGTGCTAGGCAAATCCAAATAGTCGTACGTAAAAAAAAAAAAAAAAAAAAAAAAAAAAGGTTGCATGCAAAACAAGGACTGTTTCAAAGCAGGCCAAGGAGACATTTAGTTTGCTTAAATTTTCTTTTAATAATAGGATTACATGGCGCTTACATGGGAGAAGGCAATGGCACCCCACTCCAGTACTCTTGTCTGGAAAACCCCATGGATGGCAGAGCCTGGTAGGCTGCAGTCCATGGGGTCGTGAAGAGTCAAACATGACTGAGTGACTTCATTTTCACTTTTCACTTTCATGCATTGGAGAAGGAAATGGCAACCCACTCCAGTGTTCTTGCCTGGAGAATCCCAGGGACGGGGGAACCTGGTGGGCTGCCATCTATGGGGTTGCACAGAGTCGGACACTACTGAAGTGACTTAGCAGCAGCAGCCACTCACATAGATGAATAATGATAAATGAGAGGGAGAAAGTTGTGGCCCTGCAAATAGTATTTGTTTTCTCAAAAACCTGCATGTCTATTTTTTGATGTATTTATTGACATTATATTAAGTATAAGGAAATTTCAATTTGATGGAGATTACTAGGCAAGTATACATGTATAATTTTAATGCTACTAAAGACTCCATATTGATAAAGTGCTAAAATATGTTGTTAATTATAATTTATATGACAGACAAGAAATGCCAAAAGAAAATGAGAAATTAATATCGACTGGGAGGCTCTGATTATTTTATTGTTAATAAGACAGTCTGAGAAGCTCTTCTGGCTTCTGTCTCCACATTTCCAGTTAACAAAAATTAGTTTAAATAAACTTTGCCTGAAGGTAATTAGAAACTTTGCTCTACCGTGTACTGGCAACCACAACAGTTACTTGTAAGTATCTGTTCAGTTCAGTCATTCAGTCATGTCTGACTCTGCAAACTCATGGACTGCAGTACAGCAGGCCTCCCTGTCCATCACCAACTCCTAGAGTTTACTCAAACTCATGTCCATTGAGTCGGTGATGCCATCCAACCATCTCATCTTCTGTTGTCTCCTTCTCCTCGCACCTTCAATTTTTCCCAGCATCAGGGCCTTTTCCAATGAGTCAGTTCTTCACATCAGGTGGCCAAAATATTAGAGTTTCAGCTTCAGCATCAGTCCTTCCAATGAGTATTTGAACTGATTTCCTTTAGGATGGACTGGTTGGATCTCCTTGCAGTCCAAGAGACTCTCAAGAGAAGTATGCTTCATGATAAAGTAGAGATAATTATGCATGTCATATAGTTACATAATAGATTAACAATAGAAAATATTCATTTTAGGACTATCAATGATGCTTGATAACTTTTAATAGATAATTAATGCTATTAAATTTTAAGAATTTCCTCCAATTCATACTTTGACTTAAGATTTTTTATTATTTGAAAATAAAAACAAATAACAAGTAAGCAAAACATACGATAGCCCCACTCCCCACAACTACAACAGACATTTCCTCCATAAACACTATTATGAGTCAGAATGTTTTAAAATTAATAACAAAAAAAGTTTCTAGAAAATATCTGGAATATTTTGTGTATGATAACAATACATTTGACAGTAATTATCATGTACTAAAATTGTATTATCAAAGATTTTAGAAAGTGGATATATGTATATGTATAACTTATTTACTTTGCTATATAGCAGAAATTAACACAACATTGTAAATCAATTATACTCTAAAGAAAATAACTTAAGAAAATAAAATAAAGCTGTAAGTATCACTTTTGAAAGTGAATACTTTAAAATAATGACAATTATGTCAAGGAAATTTTTTTTATTAAAAAGATTTCAGAAGAAAGAAAATATTTATTCAACTAATGTATTTTAGCAAATGTTATGTGTCACCAAAATACAGTAAATAGTAGTGCCATCTATTGATTAAATTGAAAACTACAGTTTCTTCTTAAAGAAAATGAAGATTTTTACATAAATAGGAATATATCTCCAAAAAGTATATGTGCCTGTGCTAAGTTGCTCAGTAGTGTCTGACTCTTTGCGACCGTATGGACTGTAACCCACGAGGCTCCTCTTTCCATGGGGATTCTCCGGGCAAGAATACTGGAGTGTGTTGCCATACCTTCCTCCAGGGGTATTTTCCCAACCCAGGAATCGAACTCAGGTCTCCCACATTCCAGGTGGATTCTTTACCTGCTGAGCCACCAGGGAAGCCCAATTCTATGTTATCAGTAATAAATGTTATTATTTTAAATTACTATTGTGTCACACAAAATACTGGAAATGCATTAATATGTGTATGTGTGGGTGTATGTGCATGTATGTATATGTGTGTGTATAGTAGCTCAGAAGGTAAGGCACCTGCAATGCAAGAGACCCGGATTCAGTCCCTGGGTTGGGAAGATCTCCTGGAGAGGGGAAAGACTACCCACACCAGTATTCTGGCCTAGAGAATTCCATAGACTGTATAGTCCCTGGGGTCGCAAAGAGTCAGACATGACTGAGTGACTAATACACACATGTATATAAGATTAATAATGTGATACTTCAGATAATAATATTGGTTATGGGTTTAGTGTAATTGGGTTGACTTTATCCATCTAATCACTGAAGAAAAATAATTCAATATTAACTATTTTCTGCTAAAAATTTTAAAGCAAGAAGTATGGTGAAAGAGTAATCATGGTCTTAATGTATTCACTTAATATACACAAAAATATTTTTGACATGTAAAAATTTGCATGCATACTTATTAGGATCCACTATGACACAGGAAAACCAGGTTCAATTCTTGGGTTAGGAAGATCCGCTGGAGAAGGATATGGCACCCCACTCCAGTATTCTTGCCTGGAGAATTCCATGGACAGAGGAGCCTGGTGGGCTCCAGTCCATAGAGTCACAAAAAGTCAGACATTACTGAAGCGACTGAGCATGCATGCATGTGACCATTTTAATATTTCTTTTCTTTATGATTTTGATTTTATTATGTACAATAATAGACTATTATTTAGAAAACTTAAATTAGCTTGGCTCTTCTCACTACAGTACATCTGACTAAGATCATGCATGTGCCCTCTGGCTAAAGTATCAGGATGAAATCAAATAGTTTAGGACAGTTAGGTTAAAATGTATATATACTAATTAAAGGATGGGATTACAGAGAACAAAAGAGCAGTGGGGGTATCCATTAAACCCTAAGTTCTGCAGATAACATGTTACAGATACCAGAATGTTCACTGCAGCAGAGGAAGCAATGTGAATGACAAGAGCAGAAACAATAAAATGAACACAGCCTGAATAGGGAAGAACCAACTGGAGGCTGAGATGATATCAGCCTCCGCAGCCTCCCAGCATGTTATTACGGGGACTCTTATAAAGCTGATATCAAGCTCTCATTCATTCATTGACTCAAACATATGTAATTTATCTACATTGTATTTGCAGGTTGAGATCTATTATATACTGTGCTGGATGCTGAGGACCCAGTAGTGAACAAATAGTAGTTTCTAGAGTTTGCTGCCATTCCTGAGGCTAGTCCAACCTCCCATATGTTGACTACGAGATGCCCTTCTCTCAAAACATGTTACTGCCATTGATTGCATATTGTCATAAATAAAGCAAAATATATATTGAGTATGAAACTACAATAATCAAGATAATGTGATACAGGCATAGTATAGATTTAAAGATAGAAGGAAACTGAAAGAATTTGGAAAGAGACAAATGGATATAAAATGTAGAAAAGCAAGGAAAATGCACAAATGTGAACGCAAAGAGGAACTTGGTACCAACATCAATGCTCACTGTTTCAACCTTGATGAGTTGAATGTCCCCAGATTCAGTTCATTTCAGTGCAGTCGCTCAGTTGTGTCCAACTCTTTGTGACCCCATTGATTGCAGAATGCCAGGCTACCCTGTCCATCACCAACTCCCAGAGCGTGCTCAAACTCATGTCCATCATGTCGATGTTGCCATTTACCATCTCATCCTCTGTCATCGCCTACTCCTCCCACCTTCCATCTTTCCCAGCATCAGAGTTTTTTTCCAGTGAGTCAGCTTTTCACATCAGGTGGCCAAAGTATTGGAGCTTCAGCTTCAGCATCAGTCTTTTCAATGAATATTCAGGGTTGATTTCCATTAGGATTGACTGGTTTGATCTCCTTGAAGTCCAAGAGACTCGAGTTGTCCCCAACACCACAGTTCAAAAGCATCAATTCTTCGGTGCTCAGCTTTCTTTATGGTCCAACTCTCACATCCATACATGACTACTGGAAAATCATAGCTTTGACTAGATAAACCTTTGTTGGCAAAGTAATATCTCTGCTTTTTAATATGCTGTCTAGGTTGTTCAGAGCTTTCCTTCTAAGGAGCAAACGTCTTTTAATTCCATGGCTGCAGTTACCATCTGCAGTGATTATGGAGTCCAGAAAAATAGTCTTTCACTGTTTCCATTGTTTCTCCATCTCTTTGCCATGAAGTGATGGGACTGGATGCCATAATCTTAGTTTTCTGTTGAGTTTTAAGCCAACTTTTTCACTTTCCTCTTTCACTTGCATCAAGAGGCTCTTTAGTTCTTCTTCACTTTCTGCCATAAGGGTGGTGTCATCTGCATATCTGAGGTTATTGATATTTCTCCGAGAAATCTTGATTTCAGCTTGTGCTTTATCTAGCCTGACATTTCACATGATGTACTCTGCATATAAGTGAAATAAGCAGGATGACAATACACAGTCTTGACACACACCTCTCCTAATTTGGAACCAGTCCATTGTTCCACGTCCAGTTATAACTGGTGCTTCTTGACCTTCATACAGATTTCTCAGGAGGCAGGTAAGGTGGTCTGGTATTCTGATGTCTTTAAGAATTTTCCACAGTTTTTTTTTTTTTTTTTTTGGTGCCTCAGAAAAATTTTGGTGGTTTATTACAGTAACACATGCTTGGAGTCAGAATGTTGTTGGGGGTGGTTATGATATGTGCAATATTTTTAATAGGGTGTTTGCTTAATTTTTTATTTTCTTTTATTTTTTTATTTTTTACTTTTATTTTATTTTTATTTTTTTAAATTTTTTTTAATTTTAAAATCTTTAATACTTACACGCGTTCCCAAACATGAACTCCCCTCCTACCTCCCTCCCCACAACATCTCTGTGGGTCATCCCCATGCACGAGCCCCAAGCATGCTGTATCCTGCGTCAGACATAGACTGGCGATTCAATTCTTAAATGATAGTATACATGTTAGAATGCCATTCTCCCAAATCATCCCACCCTCTCCCTCTCCCTCTGAGTCCAAAAGTCCATTATACATATCTGTGTCTTTTTTCCTGTCTTGCATACAGGGTCGTCATTGCCATCTTTCTAGCAACTTATGCAGCTCAATTCCAGAAAAATAAATGACCCAATCAAAAAATGGGCCAAAGAACTAAATAGACATTTCTCCAAAGAAGACATAAGGATGGCTAACAAACACATGAAAAGATGCTCAACATCACTCATTATTAGAGAAATGCAAATCAAAACCACAATGAGGTACCACTTCACACCAGTCAGAATGGCTGCGATCCAAAAGTCTGCAAGCAATAAATGCTGGAGAGGGTGTGGAGAAAAGGGAACCCTCCTACACTGTTGGTGGGAATGCAAACTAGTACAGCCGCTATGGAGAACGGTGTGGAGATTCCTTAAAAACTGCAAATAGAACTGCCATATGAGCCAGCAATCCCACTGCTGGGCATACACACCGAGGAAACCAGAATTGAAAGAGACACATGTACCCCAATGTTCATCGCAGCACTGTTTATAATAGCCAGGACATGGAAACAACCTAGATGTTCATCAGCAGATGAATGGATAAGAAAGCTGTGGTACATATACACAATGGAGTATTACTCAGCCGTTAAAAAGGATTCATTTGAATCAGTTCTGATGAGGTGGATGAAACTGGAGCCGATTATACAGAGTGAAGTAAGCCAGAAAGAAAAACACCAATACAGTATACTAACACATATATATGGAATTTAGAAGATGGCAATGACAACCCTGTATCCACAGTTTGTTATAATCCACACAGTCAAAGGCTTTAGTGTCCTGAGATTGTATGTAATCAAATGTACAACATGTCTAGGAACCACCAAACCTGAGGGGTACATTATATATATATATATATGGATGTGTAAGCACTGTAGCATTAGTGGTGTTCTTTTACCTTTCTTTAAAATCATTTATTTGATGACAAGATTGGCTTTTTAAAAACTCTTTTAATAGTACATGGTGAAAGTACCTGATAGTGTTAAGATACCGTTCTTAAAAATTCTGAATTTGTTATCATAGGAATCCAGCTATACTTTATAATGCTTATTTTTAAATGATAGCTAACATTAAAAAGTAATTCTTTTGACAATTGAGTGGTTTTTTTTAACATTAAAACAAGACAAGGCTATAATTTATCATTGCTCTCCCCTGCTATTTAAAATGTTTTGGAGTTGAAAACCATATATATTATAAAATAGACATTTTAAATATATATTTGTAGTTGATGTGATGGTTTCCCTCTAAAACCCAGAGATCAAAATCTAAAAGTATTTCAACAAAAATAAAATTGGGACTCAGTCACTTAATTGTAAATATATATAAAACACATTTCCATTAGAAGCTAAAAAAGAAAATGTTGAGGAAAAAAAAATGTCCAGGGAAAATTCACTCTAACTTAAAATTATAAAATGTCATTGAAGGTCTTAAAAATAATGTAAATAAATGAAATAATATACCATGGTCCTAGAGTGGGAGATCATGTATTAAAATAATTAACCTTCTTTGTTTATACCTTTAAGGCCATTTCAGCCAGAATTCCAAAGTGTTTGTCTCTTGTAACTTTCCTCTTTATTTCCTTTCTGTCTTCACTTCCTGTTTACTTCTCCTCCTTTCTTTCCCTTTCTGCCCCTACCCTTTCTTCCAATAAAAGAATAAATATGGGGAAATTACTGCAAAAGAACTTAAAATGAACACTAGTTTGAATGAACTTGTTATAAGGAATATTAAAGTTTTTTTAAAGCTATGTTAACCAAAGAATATGGTATAGATTCAAAGGGTGGATGAAATACCAGACAGACATAAAATTGGTTTATGTGTAAAATCATTTAAAGTAGGAACATATACGTATATGCATAAATATGAAATATCAAATAAAAACATTAAATGTATAATGAAAATATATATCATCACATATAAGTATATGATGAAGAAAGAATATCAGATTCAGGAGAATATATTGCTTTATTCTTGGGTAGTGTGTAAAAAATAAGACCACTGAAAGAAAATTGTTTCTTTTCAAATGAGTCAGCTCTTCACATCAGGTGGCAAAGTATTGGACTTTCAGCTTCAGCATCAGTCCTTCCAATGACTATTCAGGACTGATTTCCTTTAGGATGGACTGGTTGGATCTCCTTGCAGTCCAAGCAACTCTCAAAAGTCTTCAACACCACAGCTCAAAAGCATCAATTCTTCCTCACTCAGCTTTCTTTATAGTCCAACTCTCATATCCATACATAACTACTACAAAAATCATAGCCTTGGCTAGACAAACCATTGTTGGCAAAGTAATGTCTCTGCTTTTTAATATACTGTCTAGGTTGACCATAACTTTTCTTCCAAGGAGTAAGCGTCCTTTAATTTAAAGGGTGCAGTCACCATCTCCAGTGATTTTGGAGCCTAAAAAACTAAAGTCTCTCAGTGTTTGCATTGTTTCCCCATCTATTTGCCATGAAGTGATGGCACTGGGTGCCATGACCTTAGTTTGCTGAATGTTGAGCTTTAAGTCAACATTTTTACTCTCCTGTTTCATTTTTATCAAGAGGCTCTTTAGTTCTTTTTCACTTTCTGCCAAAAGGATGGTGTCATCTGCATATCTGAGGTTTCTGATATTTCTCCTGGCAATCTTGATTCCAACTTGTGCTTCATCCAGCCCAGCATTTCTCATGATGTACTCTGCATATAAATTCATATATGGAACTCCGGTTTCACATAAAAACAAATACATTTTATATATTATACAAATATTTATATACTTTATTATTTATAATAAAATCCCTAAGCAAAGTTATTTAACATTTTCAAATTTTATCACTTCTATTGAAAAGGTTTTCATCAACTCAACTAACAATGTTATCATTAATCCATTTCTCCAGCTTCAAAGGCATTTTATATTTTAAAGTAACATCACACACTATTTGGTTATAATGTTCAGTTTTGAAATGAAAAAATAGGCACCAAAAGAGCTGGACTACCTCTCAAAATCACAAAGCTAGTTAGTTCCAGGTTGTGATATAACATCTGCCTCTTAAGGAATCCTGTTTGGTGCAAGATGTTTTATTTTTTATAGTTTTACCATATTCAAATTTTTAAATTTCTTACACAAATGATGGAAGAATATAAGGCTAACTGGAATAATAGCTGTAAGAAAAGTTATGAACAAAACCTTCCAAAATCATTTATATATATTTTTCCATGCATTTTAATTATATTGAATGACATGCATTTTCCTTATCTTTTTAAGCTCTAATGCATTTTTTTTTTTTTTTTTTGCTTCCCAGCCACACACACACACATACACAAAGTGCTTTTTTGCCAGGAATGCATGAACTTAATGGTTCTGTGAGTAATGGGATATAAATGTGATTGGGGAAATGCTTAGATGTAACTTGGTCTGCTTAGAATTTTTTATTTTTTTAGAGACACCTTTGAAAAAAAAATCTTTCAGTATATTGTATTATGTAGAAGTTTGTTTTTCATCCTGAACATTAAGCAAGTTGGCAAAATGTGTGTCTTGCTTTCATTTCCCTTTCTCTAGTTTTGACAGATATAGATCAAATATAGTTTTCACTCCTATTGAACCCATACATGGATTTAGGCTACTTTTAAATTAGATCTCCAAGCAGTACAATCAATTTGTGTTGGTATTGACTAGTGAAATTATAGTCTTCCCAGGCAGTGCTTGCGGTAAAGATTCCACTTGCCAATGCAGGAGACGTAAGAGACTAGGGTTGGATCTCTGGGTCAGGAAGATCTCCGGGAGGAAGAGGAAATGGCACCCTAGAATCCCATGGAGAGAGTGGCCTGGTGGGCTACAGTCCATGGAGTTGTAAAGAGTCAGACACCACTGAACATCTGAGCCACAGTGAAATTATAGGTCTCTGCTATTTCTCCTAAAAACCCTCAGTGATTCTATTTATAAGAGATTAAAAAAAAAAAATTCTGGAAAGGAAAGTTGTGCTTTAAGGCACAACATTTTCCTGCTGACCTGAATTTAGCAAGGGGTTGGGAACTCACCATATACTGTTCCCTTTAATCCATTTAATCCTAGAAAGGATTTCAAATTTTATAAATGGGGAAGGTGAGACTTAGAGAAATTGAATATATTGCTCCTTAGAACACAGATTAAGTGCTAGAAACACATTCAAATGTTAGGTTGAATAGGTTATAATAATATATTCATTGGACAGTCAAGTATTTAATTTGAGATCTCTTGACAAACTTTAAATTGCATATGTATTATATAAAAGTAAATAACATTTAAGAAAGAAAAAAATGGCATCTATCATGTGTCACCATTAAATTCATTCTTTCATTAATTCCTATTTTATTTTTTCATAGATTTAGAAAAACATCATCTTACATATTCTATTGAATACTCTAGTTTTCTTTTGTGCTTCAGAGAGCATTTCTGAAAATGGTCGCTTTTGAGACTTTGAAATTGGGGATTAAAAAGGCCACTACTAATTTTAAGGCTTGATGGATTAGATCTGAGATAATTAAGATAGGACAAACTGCTGTCCCTTTCAAAATGGCTTAAATAGTTGTGATTTATTACAATACTATGGGAAAATGGGAAGATCTAACAAGTTAAGAAAAATCAGAAAAACTTATGACCACAAGTGTGTTACTGTTAATTTGTATTTTGCCTCCAACATTTGTTGCATGCTCTATACTTTTATGAAGGCTTAGTAATGTGATCAGAGACTTTTGTAATATTGACAAGAGGCAGTGTGAAAGTCATGAATATAAAAAGATTGCTTTGGGACAAAGTTAAAGAGAAATTGATGGCTTTAATAATGTCAGAGACAAAAGGCATTGGACAAGCTCAGTAGCATTTAAAATATTTATTAAACCTGGTCTGTAATTTTTCATTGGAAAGTTGCTTTAGTGACAAAGGAACTCATAATACAAACAGAACAATCCAGATGCCACTGTGAGTCTGTACTACTTCAGAGACATTTATATTCTTACCCTTAAGCTTTCTTACAAGCCTTTCTAGCAGTGCAGCTGTATGAATAATTTGTGGAAGAGCAGTGACAGAATCCTTCCAAAGAATAGAGGATAATGCCATCAAGAAAAGGAAAAAAGATATCCAGCGATTATTTGTTTACATCCCTGTGACCTGACAATTCACCTTAAATTCACTTTTGTTTTCAGTTAGAATGCAGTAAGGGTATTGGGTCAGTGATTGCTATCCCCTAACTATAAAATCTGACTTTCAAAATACCTAGGATGTGCCATAATTTTTGGCAATAGTGCAGCAGCTGCTAACGGAAGATCACAGAATGAAAAGTTAAGGATGACAGAAAGGTAGAGCTCAGTGTTACTAAGGCATACAAATTTTCCATCAGGTCATTTCTACTATTAGATAAAGTCTTCCTTGGTGGCTCAGTAGTAAAGAATCCATCTGCCAAGGCAAAAGATGTGTGTTTGATCCCTGGGTGGGGAAGAATCCCTGGAGCAGGAAATGGTAATCCACCCTGGTATTCTTGCCTGGAGAATTCCATGGGCAAAGGAGCCTGGCAGGCCTCAAGTCCGTGGTGTTGGCAAAAATTTGGCACAACTAAGCGACTGAGCACACATTCACTATTAGGTTAGAAAGATTGTTAAGTTAAAAGGATTCTATTAGATATTTCCAAATATTGAGTAAAATACTGATTTATTCTCATCCAATAAAGTTACTATGGTTTTTGAGAAATATATTCATAGGCCTTTATTACCCAGTTTTAAGCCTGTTATTATTATCATTAAATATTTCATGGTTTTGAGCATATATCTATTTATAACTGATTCTAGAAGTTTCCAGAAATGTAACTATACTAATCATACTTTATTATCTTTAACTCATTTTTTTTACTTTTAATTTAATACTTTCTAGTATCAGAGACTCATTTCCATTTCTAATTTCTATAACTAGCTAAAAGTAGCCTTATCTATGTATTCTTAGACTTACTAGTCCTCCGTATATAAGCATCCAATTTTTTTTTCCATTTATGCCCTAAAATTGTTAAATAAATATTAGTTTAGTTTAGTCACAGTTCAGTTCAGTTCAGTTCAGTTCAGTCGCTCAGTTGTGTCCGACTCTTTGTGACCTCATGAATTGCAGCACGCCAGGCCTCCCTGTCCATCACCAACTCCTGGAGTTCACTCAGACTCACGTCCATCGAGTCAGTGATGCCATCCAGCCATCTCATCCTCTGTCGTCCCCTTCTCCTCCTGCCCCCAATCCCTCCCAGCATCAGAGTCTTTTCCAGTGAGTCAGCTCTTCACATGAGGTGGCCAAAGTATTGGAGTTTCAGCTTCAGCATCATTCCTTCCAAAGAAATCCCAGGGCTGACCTCCTTCAGAATGGACTGGTTGGATCTCCTTGCAGTCCAAGGGACTCTGAAGAGTCTTCTCCAACACCACAGTTCAAAAGCATCAATTCTTCGGCTCTCAACTTTCTTCACAGTCCAACTCTCACATCCATACATGACCGCTGTTGGCAAAGTAATGTCTCTGCTTTTGAATATGCTATCTAGTTTGGTCATAACTTTTCTTCCAAGGAGTAAGCGTCTTTTAATTTCATGGCTGCAATCACCATCTGCAAGGTGATACTACTTATTTTAACTGGGCGATAAAAGAAATAGTTCACTTTCCTTGAGAGGTTACATCTATTTGAAGTGAGTTAGTAATACCTCTCTGAAAATACTATACATGAACTGATGATTTATTTGACTTTGGCATTTAAAAATACAAATTTTTAAGGAATCTCAAATATACCTTATGTATGACTATATGATATCTAATTCATAATTTCTATTTAGATTCCCAGTACTCACATTCCAGTAGATACTTCTCTGGGGCCACTTATTTTGTGATCACTACCAGATAAGACAATTTAGACCAATTATTTCCCATAGTCCCTTAGGCTAATTTCCAAACATGGTCTCAGTAGTCACTCAACATGTTTATATGTAAAACTGAACATGTGAGAATGACACCTAGAACTACATGCTACACTAAGAAGTTGTTAATAAATATTTCTCAATTATAATCGTAAGACAATAAAATCAGATTTTATACTTAAACTTTTTTCATAAACAAAATCAAATATTTAGGTCTTCTTATATACCTTCCATTTTATTTTTATTTATTTATTTTTTAATTAAAAAAAAAAACTTAAATACTTTATTGGTTTTGCCATACATTGACATGAATCCACCACAGGTGTACATGAGTTCCCAACCCTGAACCCCCTCCCATCACCCTACCCATATCATCTCTCTGGGTCATCCCAGTGCACCAGCCCCAAGCATCCTGTATCCTGTATCGAACCTAGACTAGCGATTCATTCAATGCCATTCTCCCAAATCATCCTACCCTCTCCCTCTCCCACAGAGTCCAAATGTCTGTTCCTTACATCTGTGTTTTTTTGTGGTCTCGCATACAGGGTTATCATTACCATATTTCTAAATTCCATATATATGAGTTAGTATACTGTATTGGTGTTTTTCTTTCTGGCTTACTTCACTCTGTATAATAGGCTCCAGTTTCATCCACCTCATTAGAATTGATTCAAATATATTCTTTTTAATGGCTGAGTAATACTCCATTGTGTATATGTACCGCAGCTTTCTTATCCATTTGTCTGCTGATGGACATCTAGGTTGCTTCCATATCCTGGCTATTATAAACAGTGTTGCGATGAACATTGGGGTACATATGTCTCTTTCAGTTCTGGTTTCCTTGGTGTGTATGCCCAGCAGTGGGATTGCTGGGTCATAAGGCAGTTCTATATTCACCTTCCATTTTAAATAACAGAAACTTAGCTATATTTATAGAATAAAGCTGAATAATGTATAAACTTAACCATTTAATGTGTTTTATGTGCTTATATATTAACAAATGTTGATATTTAATATTAATATTATTTGATAATAGTATATTGATATATTTGATGATACAAATATTGATATTATTTGATAGTACTAAAGTCAACTATTTAAAATGCTAAGATATTTTTGTGAGACATCAAGTATTGTTAGGAAATTTTCAGTGAATAGACAACTTTAAAATTATCCCTTGTTTAAATTATGAGGAAGTTGCTTTAAGGCCAGTATAAGAACCCCTTGGTCCCCTAGGTTTCTTTTTACATGCATTGCCCAGAGAAAGGAAAAACAAGTTCATAGAGTACAATTCCTATGTAAAAATGACTGTAACAAATGGCTTGAAATGTTCTCTGGAGGATTATTGACTTTTTAATTCAGGCTGAAATCAATCCTCATTTATATTTCATAATGTGTATCCTGAGAAAAATAACATACTATTACTGTGTAGCTTGTCATCAAGGTTAAATAGTTGTTATGCCAATCACTAATCCTTCAAGTTTATGTGAGACATTTTTCAGACCATCACTTGATCAGTTCAGTTCAGTTCAGTTCATTTCAGTTGCTCGTTGTGTCCCACTCTGTGACCCCATGTACTGCAGCATGCCAAGCCTCCCTGTCCATCACCAACTCCCGGAGCTTGCTCAAACTCATGTCCATCAGTCAGTGATGCCATCCAATCATCTCATTCTCTGTCTCCCTCTTCTCTTCCCACCTTCAATCTTCTCCAGCATCAGCGTCTTTTCCAATGAGTCAGTTCTTTGCATCAGGTGGCCAGTATTGGAGTTTCAGCTTCAGCATCAGGCCTTCCAATGAGTATTCAGGACTGATCTCCTTTAGGATTAACTGGTTTGATCTCCTTGCTGTCAAAGGGACTCTCAAGAGTCTTCCCCAACATCACAGTTCAAAAGCATCATTTCTTTAGTGCTCAGCTTTCTTTATAGTCCAACTCTCACATCCATACATGACTAATGGAAAAACCATAGCTTTGACTAGATGGACCTTTGTTGGCAAAATAATATCTCTGCTTGTTAACATGCTGTCTAGATTGGTCATAGCTTTTCTTTCAAGGAGCAAGTGTCTTTTAATTTCATGGCTGCAGTCACCATTTGCAGTGAGTTTGGAGACCCCCAAAATAAAATCTCTCATTGTTTCCATTGTTTCCCCATCTATTTGCCATGAAGTGATGGGACTGGATGCCATGATCTTAGTTTTCTGAATGTTGAGTTTTAGGCAAACTCCTTCACTCTCCTCTTTAACTTTCATCAAGAAGCCCTTTAATTCTTCATTTTCTGCCAAAAAGGTAGTGTCATCTGCATATCTGAGGTTATTGATATTTTTCCTGGCAATCTTGATTCCAGCTTTTGCTTCACTAACCTGGCATTTTGTATGACGTACACTGCATATAAGTTAAATAATCAGGGTGCCAATATACAACCTTGATGTACTCCTTTCCCAATTTGGAACCAGCCTGTTTTTCCATGTCTAGTTGTAACTGTGCTTCTTGACCTGCATACAGATTTCTCAGGAGGCATGTCAGGTGGCCTGGTATTCTCATCTCTTTAAGAATTTTCCACAGGAGAAGGAGGACTGGAATGGCTGCTTTAGCCTGAGGAGCATTATTAGTAATGGCGGCAGGACCAGCTTCCAAGGATTAATGGAGGAAAGGGAGGTGAAGAAATAAAGATTCAGAGAAGTAAAGGACCTGTGTCAAAGTCACAGTGCTAATTCTGCATATAGGGAATATCATATATCTCCTTTTCTGTCTAACTTATTTCACTCAGTATGAAAACATCAGTATTTACATTTTGACATTATAGCACAATAGATAAAACTGAAGTCTATAATCACACTGTCTGAGTGCTTTTGCTGATTCCACCAATTACTATTTAAGTAAACAGGAGAATGAGCCATTTTGATCAATACAAGATGGCGGAGTAGAAGATATGTGTGCTCATCTTCTCCTGTAAAAACTCCAAAATTACAACGCACTGCTGAACAATCATTGATAGGAGAATTTTGGATCCCACCAGAAAAAGATACCCCAAGTCCAAGGGCAAAGGAGAAGCCCAAGCAAGATGATAGGAGGGGCAAAATCACGTTTAGAATCAAACTCCTTATCTGCCAGAGATACTTGGAGGGCTCAGACAAACCTTTTGCACACCAGGAGACCTCACAGAGTCTGATCCAGAACTGCCGTTGAGTGTTTGAGTGTCTCCTATGGAGGTATAGGTCATAAGTGGCCTGCCACAGGGGCAGGGGTTCTGGGTACACCAGATCTGGATCTGGCATAAACCCTCTTGGAGGAGGTCACCATTAACCCCACCAGAGAACCTCCAGAACTTACACAGGACTGGGGACACAGACTCTTGGAGGGCACAAATAAAGCCTTGTGTGAGCCAGGACCCAGGAGAAAGGAGAAGTGACCCCACAAGAGACTGACCCAGACTTGCCTGTGAGTGTCCAGGAGTCTCCAGTGGAGGCGTGGGTCTGTGGTGGCCTGCTGCAGTATTGGGGGCACTGAATGAGGCAATGAATGCATAGGACCCTTTGAAGGAGATATGTTCATGACTTCCACCATAGTTTGGCTTCAGGTCAAACAACAAGGAGGAACCACAGCCTGCCCCATAAACAGAAAATTGGATTAAAGATTTACTGAGCATGGCTCCACCCATCAGAACAAGACCCAGTTTCCCCCTCAGTCTCTCTCATCAGGATGCTTCCATAAGCCTCTTATCCTCATCCATCAGAGGGCAGACAGAATGAAAACCACTTGGATACCATTGGAAAAGACTCTGATGCTGGGAGGGATTGGGGGCGGGAGGAGAAGGGGACGACAGAGGATGAGATGGCTGGATGGCATCACGGACTCGATGGACATGAGTCTGAGTGAACTCCAGGAGATGGTGATGGTCAGGGAGGCCTGGTGTGCTGCAATTCATGGGGTCGCAAAGAGTTGGACAAGACTGAGCAACTGAACTAACTAACTAACTAACACTAAATGAGAAACATGTTATATGAGTACTATTATTATTTTCCAAAATATAATATCTGTTTGAATGCAAATCATCATATGACAAATAATTATTTTTGACTGATTTTCTTTCAGTTCACATATGTGTATCAATAACATAGAAATAGCTAGGAATGCAAGGGAAACCTAAACATATTATTTGAAAAATTCTCCTTTGGGAAGTATCAGGCATATAGGTGACACATATAATATCTGTATATTCTAACACGAATGATGTTGCATCTGTTGTTATCATTGAGTTGATTGGTTGCTCCCTTTCAAACTAACTTTCAAATATGTTTAGATTGTTTCAAGTTTATACTATTCCAAAGAATGTTGCAAAAAATATTAAGCGTTGACTTGACTATATTGTGACAAATATACTTTCTCTTATTAACTATTAGTTGAAAGTAGTTATCCATTTTGACTTTCTATATACCTCTTTTTTTTTTTTAATAGTTCATTTCTTAACTCCCCTGTTGTTAAGTGATTAGAGATTAGGTCTGAGTTTTGAAAGTGTCTTTTTACTCCACATCTTATGGTGATATAGGTTTGCTGGCAGCATATTAAAATATCTCATTAAAAATTATTTGTTTTAAGCTCCAATAAAATAAAATGCTAGAAAAAACTACTCAGTGCTACATATTTCAAGAGCCTAAATATGTGTTGTATATCACCAGCAAAGCAAGTATTATGAGAATTATTTTTTAAATTGTATTTGATATTTAATTCTTAACTTATTTTTATTTGATTAAAGTATAGTTTATTTAGAGTGTTTCAGGTGTACAGTAAAATGATTTAAGTATATACATATAAAAGAAATACATATATGAATGTACATATTTATATATATATATATTATATGGGTGTGTGTGTGGGTATACCTATTCTTTTTCAGATTCCTTTCCACTATAGGTTATTGTAAGATATTGACTATAGATCCCTGTGCTATACAGACTGTCTTTGTTTGTTATATATTTTATATATAGTAATGTATATATACTAATCCCAAATTCACAATTTATCCCTTTCCTCCCTTTCCCTGTTGTTGGTTACCAATGTATTTGCTATTTTAAAATGTTATTTAAGTAATCATCAAGCGAAAAAAAATCAGAATTGTTTTACTTCCTATCATTGTTTTCCATGCCTTTGTGTGTGTGTATTGTGAAATGTGTAGCAGAATTCTGGTGCTCACAGCTTTGTTCTTGTTCAATCACTAAGTTGTGTCTGACTCTTTGTGAACCCATGGATTGCACCATGCCAGGTTTCCCTGTCTTTCACTATCTCCCTGAGTTTGCTCAAACTCATGTCTATTAAGTCAGTGATGCCATCCAACCATCTCATCCTCTGTCATCCCCTTCTCCTGCCATCAATCTTTCCCTGCATCAGGGTCTTTTCCAGTGAGTCAGCTCTTCACATCAGGTGGCCAAAACTATTGAAGCTTTAGCTTCAGCATCAGTCCTTCTAGTGAATATTCAGGTTTGATTTCCTTTAGGGTTGACTGGTTTGATCTCCTTGCAGTCCAAGGGACTCTCAAGAGTCTGCTCCAGCACCACAGTTCTAAGGCATCCATTCTTCAGCACTCAGCCTATTTTATGGTCCAACTATCACATTCATACATGACTACTGGAAAAACCATAGCTTTGACTTGGCGGACCTTTGTTCACAAAGTGATGTCTCTAATTTGTGATACATTGCCTAGGTTTGTCATAGCTTTTTCTTCCAAGGAGCAAGTTTCTTTTAATTTCATGGCTGCAGTCACTGTCCACAGTAATTTTGGAGCCCAGGAAAATGAAATCTGTTACTTTCTCCATTTTTTTTCCCATCTATTTGCCATGAAGTGATGGGACCAGATGCCATGATCTTAGTTTTCTGAATGTTGAGTTTAAGCCAGCTTTTTCACGCTCCTCTTTCACCTTCATCAAGAGGTTATTTTTCCACTATTATTCCATTATTATTTTTCCACATCTGAGACTATGAAAGACAATACACAACATCAAATCCTAGATGATTATTGAGTATTTGAGGAGCGTTCTTTAGCCCCCTTTTTTTGTCTCTGCATTACAGTTGGCATGAGTATGGTTTATGATGTCTAGAGTATCTATAACCAAGAATGGGAACTAAGGGATGATAAGGAGATAGGCATGTCTATAGTTCTGATCTGGTGACTTCAACTAGGCTTCTGGTTTGCAGTGCTTTTATAATTCCAGTAGATCTGAAAGGTTTACTTTCAGAAAGATCTGTTCATTAGTCAGTCAGATTGTACAATGGCTCCTCCAATCATTTTCTGTCCATGGTCCTTTTGCTAAGATAGATCCTGCAAAAGAGTCTGTGAGAGCTAGACTCTTTCCTGTTTTGCCAAACCATGTTTTTACTAAGGTAAATGCAGGGTACGTGTACTCTCATGGTCATTCTAAACAAAAAATGCCAGCCTGAGTGTGAAAAAGGGACAGGTATGATAAAACTATACTGCACACCCTGTGGACCACTTTTCCACACTCTATGGTTCTTTCATCACTCAGCTATGTATGAGGATACCATAACTAAATAAGGCAAAAACCCCTCTGCCAAATAATTGTATATCTGTATATATATAACGGAGAAGGCAATGGCACCCCACTCCAGTACTCTTGCCTGGAAAATCCCGTGGATGGAGGAGCCTGGTAGGCTGCTGTCCATGGGGTGGCTACTAGTCGGACACGACTGCGCGATTTCACTTTCACTTTTCACTTTCATGCATTGGAGAAGGAAATGGCAACCCACTCCAGTGTTCTTGCCTGGAGAATCCCAGGGATGGGGGAGCCTCGAGGGAGGCTGTCTATGGGGTTGCACAGAGTCGGACATGACTGAAATGACTTAGCAGTAGCAGTTCAGTTTAGTTCAGTTCAGGCGCTCAGTCGTGTCCGACTCTTTGAGACCCCATGAATCGCTGCACGCCAGGCCTCCCTGTCCATCACCTACTCCCGGAGTTCATTCAGACACACGTCCATCGAGTCAGTGATGCCATCCAGCCATCTCATCCTCTGTCGTCCCCTTCTCCTCCTGCCCCTGATCCCTCCCAGCATCAGCGTCTTTTCCAATGAGTTAACTCTTCACATGAGGTGGGCAAGGTACTGGAATTTCGGCTTTAACATCATTCCTTCCAAAGAAATCCCAGGGCTGATCTCCTTCAGAATGGACTGGTTGGATCTCCTTGCAGTCCAAGGGACTCTCAAGAGTCTTCTCCAATACCACAGTTCAAAAGCATCAATTCTTCGGCCCTCAGCTTTCTTCGCAGTCCAACTCTCACATCCATACATAACCACTGGAAAAACCTTAGCCTTGATTAGATGGACTTTGTTGGCAAAGTAATGTCTCTGCTTTTGAATATACTATTTAGGGTGGTCATAACTTTTCTTCCAAGGAGTAAGCGTCTTTTAATTTCATGGCTGCAATCACCATCTGCAGTGATTTTGGAGCCCATAAAAATAAAGTCTGACACTGTTTCCACTGTTTCCCCATCTATTTCCCATGAAGTGATGGGACTGGATGCCATGATGTTTGTTTTCTGAATGTTGAGCTTTAAGTCAACTTTTTCACTCTCCTCTTTCACTTTCATCAAAAGGCTTTTTATTTCCTCTTCACTTTCTGCCATAAGGGTGGTGTCATCTGCATATCTGAGGTTATTGATATTTCTCCCAGAAACCTTGATTCCAGCTTGTGCTGCTTCCAGCCCAGCATTTCTCATGATGTACTCTGCATATAAGTTAAATAAGAAGGGTGACAATATACAGCTTTGACGTACTCCTTTTCCTATTTGGAACCAGTCTGTTGTTCCATGTCCAGTTCTAACTGTTCCTTCCTGACCTGCATACAGATTTCTCAAGAGGCAGGTCAGGTGGTCCGGTATTCCCATCTCTTTCAGAGTCAGTAGTGTATGTATATATTCATATATATGTAGTAGAAATAGCATTATATATAATATATAGCATAAACAATGTAATATATATCATTTGTAATATATAAAACCTAATTTTTATTATTTCATTTGGTTTTCAAAACCTGCATAGTATGATACAATATCTGTTTTCAATATAGGAAAACAAAGGCTTAAAAAGGTTTAAAAATGTGCTCAAGATCACGTAACTATTGAATAACAGAGTAAGGGTTCACACTCATTTGTCACAGTCTAAATGTCACTGAATGTGACCAAACAAAGCAGTGCTTTCATTATCATAGAAGTTTCTAAATATGAAATCTGTATTTAATTTAAGACTGTCATAAAAAATAAATGTTTATCTTAAATATTAAGTATTATAAAAGATTTTGCCTCCAACACTTAGAAAATCCACCTATCTAGAACAGCTTGTTTTCAGTATGAATACATTTAATATTTATATTAGAGATAATATATTTGTTTTTCTTGAAAAGAACAAATGCTTTTGGATATTGGAATTAAAGTGTCTAAATCACTTGCCCTAATGTACTCACATTCTCATCCAACTCTCAAAATATATTACATGATCATTTGAGAATTGTGTAATTAATAATTAATCATTGCATAATTCCTGAACCCTTCCACAAAGTGTAATCAATATACATATGTTTATTGAATGAATGCAGAATTTCTCTCACAGAATCGCTGATGGCAAATTTAGTAACTGACTCTCAGAACAAATGTGTATGACATACATCTAACTACCCATAATATAACTCAAGTTGAAGAACGTTTCTGCTATAAATTCCTCCCTCACTTGTCCTCTTGTTGTACTCCTAAAAAACACTTCAAAATCCAATTCAAACACTCTCTTAACATTTGCTGTGTCCATCACTCCTTTCACAATGTACCCATCACATCCTCTTCAGCTCAGCTGCAGGACAAAAGCATTGTGTTAAAGTTATTTGCTCCTTGGCTTCCATTATTGAATGGTGTACACATGAGAGTAAGGAGACTTGTCTTCCCATATCAATATATTACTTTACAGTTTGTCACAGATATTGGGTAACATATCTATGACCAGTTAATAGAATAAATAAAAGAATTCAGGTAAGAGGCACAATATTTAAAGATTTCTATACAAATGTGTTTACCTTACTGAGGCATGGGGAGGCAAAGGAGCAAAGAACTTCTGATGACTGAAATTGACATAATGAAAACTAGAGGACAGCAAATAGGTTTTATTTCTCCATTAATCAGTTCTTATCTAATTTTTCTTAACATTTTTCCAAATAACATTTTAGAATTTTCTTGCAAGAGGCATGGACATTCATTAAATATGTTTTTATATATATACATGTTTGTTGGTTTACGAATGTAAAAGTCACTCAGTTATGTCCAACTCTTTGCAACCACATGGACTATAGCCTGCCAGGTTCCTCTGTCCATGGAATTCTCCAGGCCAGAATTCTGGAGTGGATAGCTGTTTCCTTCTCCAGGAGAATTCCCAACCCAGGGATCGAACCCAGGTCTTCCACATTGTAGGTGGTTTCTTTACCATCTAAGCTACCAGGGAAGCCAAAGAATACTGGAGTGGACAGCTTATCCCTTCTCCAGCGGATCTTCCCAACCCAGGAATCAAACTGGGGTCTCGTGCCTTGCAGGCGGATTCTTACCAGCTGAGCTTCTAGGGAATATCAAGTAGTATAAAAGAAGGGAAGCCCTGTTGCTTTATGACACTGCATTATTCAAGGTACTTTGAATGTTTGTTGCTCACATTTACAAATATAAATAACTTGTGTCATGTAAACTTACTGCTGCTGCTGCTGCTAAGTCACTTCAGTAGTGTCTGACTCTGTGTGACCCAACAGACGGTAACCCACCAGGCTCCCTCAACCCTGGGATTCTCCAGGCAAGAATACTAGAGTGGGTTGCCATTTCCTGCTCCAATGTATGAAAGTGAAAAGTGAAAGTGAGAGTGTACTTTTTGACAATTCATCCATGGATTATTTTGTATTTTACTTTACTTAATCATATCATCTATCAAGGTTAGCTGTATATTTTAAGTCATCTTTTATTTAAAAAAATAAAATACTTGCTCATTTCTGTGTGCTAAAAGTAAATGACTCTTCTGTAGCTATTGAGATATATGGTTTTTCTCCTTTAAACTACATATGTTGTAAATTATATTGAGTGATTTTTTAATATCTATAGCAAAACAAATATTTTATGGTCTAATATCATTTTGGCAACCCACTCCAGTATTGCTTGGGAAATCCTATGGACAGAGGAGCCTGGTGGGCTACCTCCATGGGTTACAAAGAGTTGGACATGACTGAACAGTTAACACTTTCAATATCATTTTATATTCTGTTAGATTTTGTTTGTTAATATATTTGAAAACTTTCAAAGTCTATTTTCGTGAATGAAATTGACCAGTAGTTATTCTTTTTTTTAGTAATGTCCTTGCTTAATTTTGGTATTAATTTTATATTGCTCTCAACTTTGGGGGATTTTATCTATTTATCTATGAGCACATACTAAATTACCTAATGCTTAGTGGCTTTAAACAGCAAACCTGTATCATCTTCTCAACATAATTAGAATTCTAAAATATAATAAAGAGATAAAAGATAATAAATAGAGAAATGAAGTTAAAAAATATTGAGAAAAGCTTAGCTAGTTGCCCCTGGTACGAAGTATTTCTGAGGTACAGTCAACATTTTGGCCAAGGCGGAGAAGGCAATGGCACCCCACTCCAGTGCTCTTGCCTGGAAAATCCCATGGACAGAGGGGCCTGGTAGGCTGCAGTCCATGGGGTCGCTACTATTCGGACACGACTGAGCAACTTCACTTTCACTTTTCACTTTCATGCATTGGAGAAGGAAATGGCAACCTACTCCAGTATTCTTGCCTGGAGAATCCCAGGGATGGGGGAGCCTGGTGGGCTGCTGTCTGTGGGGTCACACAGAGTCGGACACGACTGAAGCGACTTAGCAGCAGCAGCAGCGATCTAAAAGCTTGCTAGAGAATTTACTTTCAGGATGGCTCCCTTACGTGAATATTGTTTCTTAGCTGCTATTTACATGGGAACTTTCTCTGTCACTTGACCTATAAGCACTTCTATAAGGCTTTCCTTTCTTATCAAAGTAAATTTCACGTAACATTGAATCATTTTAAAGTGAACAGTTCTGTGGTTTACAGTACATTTAAAATGTTGTGCAACCATCACTGTCTACTCCCCAGACATTTTCATCATCCCTCAGATAATCCTGATATCCACCAAGCAGTTGCTTTACATTTCTCCTTCCCTTCAGCTCCTACAAACCACTAATCTGCTTTTTATCCTGATGAATTTACCCATTCTGGATGTTTCATAGAAATGGGCTCATACAATATGTGGACTTATGAGTTATACTTCTTTCACTTAGTGTAATATCTTAGCATGTTAAAATAGTAGCATATATCAGTACTTCTTTTTTTTACCATCAAATAATATTTTATTGTATGGACAAACCAAATTTTATTTTCTATTTATCAGTTGATATTTGCTGTATCATTTCCACTTTTTGATTATCATTTATATTATGATATTATATATGCATGTATATATATATTTTTTTCTTTACTATTATCCATTGAAGAACACTTAGATTCTTTCCATATTTAAGCTACTGTGAATAATGTTGCTTTGAACATGGGAAAGATGTTCATACATATAGCTATCTCTTTGAGATAATAAACTTTCCTTTTCCTTTGATTATATATCCTGAAGTGGGACTGCCAGATCATTACAGATATATGTATATGCCTCTCAGAAAGTGCTAGTGGTAAAGAACCCACTGGCCAATGAAGGAGACTTAAGAGATGTGGGTTTGATCTTTTGGGTTGGGGATGGGAAGATCTCCTGGAGAGGGGCATAGTAACCCCCTCCAGTAGTCTTGCCTGGAAAATCCCATGGACAGAGGAGGAAGATGGGCTACAATCCATAGGGTTGCAAAGAGTCGAACACAACTGAAGCAAATTGGCACCATGTATGTTTATATATATACATACAAATATGTCTAAAAGGTTTTGGCATAGGAAATTCTGACCACTCAAAATTTGGAACATACTTGTTTTTAATACTCATCAGATCGTCTTTCTTTCTTTCCAGCTCATTGGCTAAATTCAGTGGCTATTACAGACCATGTTCAGCCAGGTTGGTTAAGGGCAACATGAAATGTGGAGAGGGTTGGTCCAGGAATTAGAGCTCCATGACTTTTATCTCAAACTCTGGGCTATAATAAGCTGTGTGACCTGGAGATGTCATTAACTTCACTGTGAATCATCTTCCCAGCAACACGACTATGAAGTGTTCAGCATTATCTATAGAGTCGATGAATATGTTATAATTTTCACTCTTAAGGTACTGCTGTGAATGCTGCACCAGAGGAATTAATACATATAACAGGGGAGACATTATTAAATCTCATTTTTCCTGATGAGAATATCAAGGTTAAAGTTCAGAAGGAATCTTTATCAGTTAAGGCAGAAAGGGGGGATCTATTCACTTAATTACAGATATATTTATAATTTCTGAGAAATTTTCATACTAGTTTCCCAGTGGCATCACCACTTTGCTTTCCCACCAACAATGTACATGAGATCCCTTTTCTCCACGTCCTCAACAGCATGTTATCTGTTCAGTTCAGTTCAGTCACTCAGTCATGTCTGATTCTTTGTGACCCCATGGACTGCAGTATGCCAGGCTTCCCTGTTCATCAGCAACTCCCAGAGCTTGCTCAAACTCTGGTCCATTGAGTTGGTAAAGCCATCCAGCCATCTCATTCTCTGTCATCCCCTTCTCCTCCTGCCTTCCATCTTTCACAGCATCAGAGTCTTTTCCAATGAGTCAGTACTTCCCATCAGTATTGGAGCTTCAGCTTCAGTATCAGTCCTTCCAATTAATATTCAGGACTGATTTCCTTTCAGATGGGCTTGTTGGATCTCCTTGCAGGGACTCTCAAGAGTCTTCTCCAACACCACAGTTCAAAAGAATCAGTTCTTAGGTACTTAGCTTTCTTTATAGCCCAACTCTCACATCCATACATGACTACTGGAAAAACCATTACCTTGACTAGATGGACCCTTGTTGGCAAAGTAATGTCTCTGCTTTTTAATGTGCTGTCTAGGTTGATCATAGCTTTTCTTCCAAGGAGCAAGAGTCTTTTAATTTCATGGCTGCAGTCACCATCTGCAGTGATTTTCAGTTCAGTTCAGTTCAGTTCAGTTCACTCTCTCAGTCATGTCTGACTCTTTGCGACCCCATGGACTGCAGCACACCAGGCCTCCCTGTCCATCACCAACTCCTGGAGTTTACTCAGACTCATGTCCATTGAGTAGGTGATGCCATCCAACAATCTCATCCTCTTTTGTCCCCTTCTCCTCCCGCCTTCAATCTTTCCCAGCATCAGGGTCTTTTCCAATGAGTCAGTTCTTCGCATCAGGTGCCAAAGTATTGGAATTTCAGCTTCAGCATCAGTCCTTGCAAAGAATAATCAAGACCGATTTCCTTCAGGATGGACTGATTGGATCTCCTTGCTGTCCAAGGGACTCTCAAGAGTCTTCTCCAACACCACAGTTCAAAAGTATCAGTTCTTCAGCACTCAGGTTTCTTTATAGTCCAACTGGCACATCCACACATGACTGCTGGAAAAACCATTTTAGAGCCCAAGAAAATAAAGTTTGTCACTGTTTGCACTTTTCCCCACCTATTTGCCAAGAAGTGATGACTAGATGCCATGATCTTAGCTTTTTGAATGTTGAGTTTTAAGACAGCTTTTTCACTTTCCTCTTTCACATTCATCAAGAGGCTCTTTAGCTCCTCTTCACTTTCTTCCATAAGGGTGGTGTCATCTACATATCTGAGATTATTGATATTTCTCTCAGCAATCTTGATTACTGCTTGTGCTTCACCCAGCCAGCATTTCACATGATGTACTCTGTGGCTCAGAGGTAAAGTGTCTGCCTTCAATGCGGGAGATCTGGGTTCGATCACTGGGTCGGGAAGATCCTCTGGAGAAGGAAATGGCAGCCCACTCCAGTATTCTTGCCTGGAGAATCCCATGGATGGAGGAGCCTGGTAGGCTACAGTCTACGGGGTTGCGAAGAGTCAGACATGACTGAGCGCCTTCACTTTCACTCCGTGTATAAGATAAATAAGCAGGGTGGCAATATACAGTCTCGACATGCTCCTTTCCCAATTTGGAACCAGTCCATTGTTCCATGTCCAATTCTCACTGCTTCTTCATGATCTGCATACAAATTTCTCAGGAGGCAGGTAAGGTGGTCTGGAATTCCCATCCCTTTAAGAATTTTCCACAGTTTGTTGTAATCCACACAGTCAAATGCTTTAGTGCAGTCAATGAAGCAGAAGTAGATTTTTTTTTTCTGGACTTCTCTTGCTTTTTCTATGATCCAATGGATGTTGGCAATTTTATCTCTGGTTCCTCTGCCTTTTATAAATCCAGCTTGAACATCTGGAGGTTCTTAATTATCTTTCAGATAACAGACATCCTACCAAATGTAAAATTTTATTTCATTGTGGCTTTGATTTGCATTTCCTTGATAATCAGTGACACTGAGCACCTTTTTATGAACATGTTTGCCATTGTATATCTTCTTTGGAAAAATGTTTATATAGATGACTTGTCCATTTTTTTTTTCTATTAAGTTGTATGAGTTTTCTGAATATTTTGGCTTAACTCCTTATTTGATAAGTGTTTACAGAGGTTTTCTCCCATTCTGTATGTTCACTTATGTTTTTTTCTGTACAGAAATGGTCCTTTGCTTTTTAGTTGCTGAATTACAAATGTTCATTATATGATCCAGATACTGGTCACATAACAGGTATCATTTGCATTGTTTCCTCTTTTGTCAGTTGTACTTATACTTTCTTGATAGTGTCCTGTGAAGATTCAAAAATTTTTATTTTGATGAAGTCCATTTTGCCTATTTTTTGGTTGTTGTTGCTAATGTTTTGGGGTCATATCTAAGAAACCATGGTCAAATACAAGGTTATAAAGATTTGCTCTTATGTTTTCTTATGACAATTGTATTGTTTTAGTTGTTGCATTTAGGTCTTTGATTCATTTTGAGTTTATTTTTATTCAGGTGTGAAGTAGGGATCCACATTCATTGTCTTGCATGTGGATATCCATTTATTCTAGCCTCAATTTTTAAAAGACTGTTTCTTGGCATCCTTGTAAAAATTGATATATATATATATATGAACGATCTCTTGTGTTTCTTATCTAATTTCATAGATGTGTATTTTTATCTTATTTCCAGTACCACATTTTTTGACTACTGTACCTTGGTAATATGATTGGAAATTGGGAGATATGAGAGTTCCAGTTTCATTCCTCTTTTTAAGGATTGCTTTGTCTCTTTGGGGGCCTTGTACTTCCCTATTATTCTGAGGATTAGCTCTTCCATATCTACTAAAACAATCAGTTGTGAATTTTGATAGTGGTTACATTGTATTTACAGGTCAATGTTGGAGTATTGTCATCTTGCCAGTTATTATTATCTCACCAATTAATTGAGTCCTTGAACACATGATGTCTTTCCATTTATTTAGGTTTTCTTTAAATTCTTTTAACATGTTTTGTATCTTCAGTGTAAAAGTCTTGTACCCTCTTGGTGAAATTTGTTTCTAAATACTATATTTTTAGTGTGTGCCATAAGTAGAATTATCCTAAATTCTTTTCTTTAACTTTTGTATTAATTTATTTTTAATTGGAGGATAATTGTCTTACAATATTATGTTGGTTTCTGCTGTACAGCAACAGGATTCAGCTATAAAAGTGAAAGTGAAAGTGAAGTCTCTCAGTCGTGTCCAACTCTTTACGACCCCATGGACGGTAGCCCACCAGGCTCCTCCCCCCATGGAATTCTCCAGGCAAGAATACTGGAGTGGGTTGCCATTTCCTTCTCCAGGGGATCTTCCCGACCCAGGGATCGAACCCAGGTCTCCCTGCATTGCAGGCAGACGCTTTAACCTCTGAGCCACTAGGGAAGCAGCTATACATATGTCCACTCCTTCTGGACCCCTGCTTCAACCTTCCACCACATCCCACCCTTCTATGCTGTCACAGAGCACCAGGTTTGAGTTCACTGTGTAACAGAGATAATTTCCACTGGCTCTCTGTTTTATATGTGGTATTTTATGTGTTTCAGTGCTACTCTCTCAATTTGTCCCGACCACTCTTTTCTCCACTGTGTCCCCAAGTCAGTGCTCTATATCTCTGTCTCCACTGCTGCCCTGTAAAGAGCCATCGGTATTATCTTTCTAGATCGCATAAGTATGCATTAGTATATGATACTTGTTTCTCCTCTTTCTGACTTACTTCGCTCTGTATAACAGGCTCTAAGTTTATCCACTTCATTAGAACTGACTCGAATGGTTTCCTTTTTATGGCTGAGTAATATTCCATTGTATGTGTGCCACAACTTCTTTATCCATTCATCTGCTGATGGACATCTGGGTGGCTTCCATGTCCTAGCTATTGTAAATAGTGCTGCTCTCAACATTGGGGTACCTGTGTCTTTTCCATTTATGTTTTCCTCAGAGTATATGCCCAGTAACGAGATTGGTGGGTTGTATGGTAGTATTATTCCTAGTGTTTTAAGGAATCCTCATACTGTTGTCCATAGTGGCTATATCAATTTACATTCCCACTAACAGTACAATAGAGTTCCCTTTTCTCCACACTCTCTCCAGCACTTATTGTTTGTAGATTCTTTGATAATAGCCATTCTGACTAGTGTTGAGGTGATCCCTTACTGTAGTATGATTTGCATTTCTCTAATAATGAGCAATATTGAGCATTTTTTAATATAAATTTATTTAAGCATCTGTATGTTTTCTTTTGGAGAAGGCAGTGGCACCCCACTCCAGTACTCTTGCCTGGAAAATCCCATGGATGGAGGAGCCTGGAAGGCTGCCATCCATGGGGTTGCTGAGGGTCAGACACGACTGAGCGACTTCACTTTCATGTGTTTATTTGGAGAAATACCTATTTAGATCTGCCTACTTTTTGATTGGTTTGTTTGTTTGTTTTGGTATTGAACTGCATGAACTACTTGTATATTTTGAAGATTAATCCTTTGTCATTTGTTTCATTCACTTTTATTTTCTCCCATTCTGAGAGCTGTCTCTTCAACCTATTTATAGTTTTCTTTGCTGTGCAAATGCTTTTAAGTTTAATTAGGTCCCATTTGTTTACTTTTGGTTATATTTCCTTTATTCTAAGAGGTGAATCATAAAGGATTTTTCAGTGGTTTATGTCAAAGAGAGTTCAGCCTATGTTTTCCTCTAAGAGTTTTATAGGTTCTGGTCTTACATTTAGGTCTTCAGTCCATTCTGAGTTCATCTTTGTGTATGGTGTTAGAAAGTATTCTATTTTCATTTTTTGCATGTATTAATAACTGTCTAGTTTTCCCAGTACCACTTACTGAAGAGGCTGTCTTTTCTCCATTGTATATTGCTTCCTTTGTCAAATATAAAGTCCTCATAGGTGCTTGGGTTTATCTCTGGGCTTTCTATCTTGTTTCATTGATCTATATTTCAGTTTTTGTGGCAGTACCATACTGTTTTGATGACTATAACTTTGTAGTATAGTCTGAAGTCAGGAAGCTTTTCTCCTCCAGCTCCACTCTTCTTTCTCAAGATTTTTTTTTTTTGCATTTGGAGTCTTATGTACCATAAGTGGAATTGTTATTGTAATTTTTTTAAGATACTATAGCAAGGACAAGCTTTTCCTTTTCTCCCATTTAAGTATTTATTCACTTATTTATATGACTGAATGCTTAGAGTCTTATTTTATACTCCTTCATAACCTGTAATTATCTTAATGCTCCAATTATTTTCTATTTGTTAAATGAAAGCCCCTTTAAACTGGTTTTGTATTTTCTGATACGTTTTTCTCATTCCTTAAGGACCTCTTTAATTATTGAAACAAGATATCCTGGGCTTACCTTGTATTTCACCTGGTACAGTCTCAGAATAGCTTTTGTCCAGGGACCACTGGCACATGTTCAGTTCAGTTCAGTTTAGTTCAGTCACTCAGTCATGTCAGACTCTTTGCAACCCCATGAATTGCAGCACGCCAGGCCTCCCTGTTCATCACCAACTACCAGAGTTCACTCAGACTCACATCCGTTGAGTCAGTGGTGCCATCCAGCCATCTCATCCTCTGTAGTCCCCTTCTCCTCCTGCCCCTAATCCCTCCCAGTATCAGAGTCTTTCCCAATGAGTCAACACTTTGCATGAGGTGGCTGAAGTACTGGAGTTTCAACTTCAGCATCATTCCTTCCAAAGTAATCCCAGGGCTGATCTCCTTCAGAATGGACTGGTGGGATCTCCTTGCAGTCCAAGGGACTCTCAAGAGTCTTATCCAACACAACAGTTCAGAAGCATCAATTCTTTGGTGCTCAGCTTTCTTTGTAGTCCAACTCTCACATCCATACATGACCACTGGAAAAACCATATGTTAGTGGATACTAAATTACTGAGATTTGCAAGCTGAGACCTTGTAAAAATGCATAACATCATTAACATATATAATTGCTATTATTCTTTGTTTCAGAAAACCAAGTGGCATATATGTATACTAATCATTTTCCCTTCTGTTTCTAATTTTAGTCCCTCCAGTAATCCGGGTGTATCCAGAGAGTCAAGCCCGAGAACCTGGAGTTACTGCAAGTCTTAGGTGCCATGCAGAAGGCATACCAAATCCTCAGCTTAGCTGGCTGAAGAATGGAATCGATATTACACCAAAGCTGTCAAAGCAACTCACACTTCAAGGTGCTTTTTTACTTGCATTTTTTCTCTTAAATAACAATGCAGAAATTTCATACTAAAATTTATAACACATTTTACATTCTTTGAAAAAAAAAAGAAAGTGATATTTGGTGGCAATGTATATAATGAATATGAAAAGAAGTTATGTTAGTACCTAAGACATTATATTTGAAACAATACTTTAATACTTTTAATGTTTTAAATAATAGTCGTCGTAATGATTAGTTATGTCATTATTTTTATAAGTAAAATATTTTCTTCTAAAACTTATCCTCTAAATTATAGCAGATATGCTGAACAGAATAATTGAATTTCTTCATTAAATACATTTCTGAAGAGACAATTTATATGTTTAAATCATACATTAAAATATGTATTACAGAATATGTCAATAATATAGAAATTCTTTAGGAAATATTTTATAGCACACTTTGCAAATGAACAAAGGAAAAAAAATCAAAATGTTGCTAAATATGTTTCACATTTGTGTTGTTTTAAAGTGATGAAGTTCTTGCACTCTAATATATAAAATATTCTACATGTTTTAATAATCTAATATGCAGTTGTGATTAGTCATTATACAGTTTACAATAATCACACATGTGTGGTATGTAAAAAACAGATAATCTTTATCATATCAAATAATCAAAATAATGCAAAATTAATTGCATATTGTTTGATTATCTTAGTAAGTAATAAAATTTACAGATCTTATTTCCATTGTCAAGAGTAGCCCAGGGACAGTCATTTTATTGGAGTATCTGTTACGTGGCATTACATTCCTTATTCCATGCCTTTAAATTCCTTCTATTCATACTGTTAGAAATGAATATATTTTCCTTATTTCTATATGAATATACTGCTGTTGTTGCTGCTGCTGCTAAGTTGCTTCAGTCATATCCAACTCTACGTGACCCCATAGACAGCAGCCCACCAGGCTCCCCCATCCCTGGGATTCTCCAGGCAAGAACACTGGAGTGGGACTACCATTCAATTTAGAGAGTGAATGAAATTTATTAGCATACATTTAAAAATAAATCTTTTAAAAAATTTACATATCTATTTTTGAAAATCAAGAATGACATATGAGAGTATTTTTGATCTTTCAAAGCTGAATCCTAACAAGGTTAATATAAATCACCAAAATAAATTTACATGTTTACTTCTCTGATTGTGTCTTGGTGTCTATTATCTGAGAAGAAGATTGATCTGATTAACAGAAATCAAATTGAGTAAAAGTCTAATTAGCTTCTGATTTTGCAATCTCTTGTCCACTTGATAGCAGCAAACCTTATTGTATAAACATAATATAGCCTTGTTTTAGAAATGTGTGTGTGCTGTGTGTGTTGAGTCACTTCAGTTGTCTCTGACTCTCTATGACCCTTTGGAATATAGTCTGCAAGGCACCTCTGTCCATGGGATTCTCCAGGCAAGAATACTGGAGTGGGTTGCCATTTTCTCCTCCAGGGGATTTTCCCAACCCAGGGATCCAACCAGTGTCTCTAATGTCTTCTGCATTGGCAAGCAGGTTCTTAAACACTAGGACCACCTGGGATGCCCTTTATATGAGAAGGGAAATTTGGGAAGTTAGTTACAATCATCACTCAACTTTGAAAGGATGAGGACATTTGTAAAACAGCTATTATCATTTAAAAAAAAATAAAAGAAATTAGGCTAAGTTTTAAGAGGCAAGGACAAGTAATAAAAGTTGATTTGGGAGCACAACCTAAGAGAAGATTCTGGCGCACAGGAGTGTGAATTTCCATATGGTTTTGTGTATGTTAACACATTAACAAATTCTGTCATTATTTAATTATCTGTGTATTCATAAGATGCTTATTTGTCACTTCTATGTGAAGTCTAAGTCTAGGCACTAACTGAATAACTATGTAAATGGATGGGATATTATGAGAAGTAAAATTCTAGAAAAGAAGAAATATTTTATTGGCAGCCAAATCAGGAGAATATCAGAAGGAGACTAATAATTAGCAAAGAGATGAGAACAAATGATATTACAGAAGGAAAGAAAAGAAAGCCAAAACTGGTAAAGAGTTCATCAATGCTATATGCACAGTCAAGGAAGATCATTAAAATATATTCATTGGTTAGTGATTAGTTTGTCCCTGCGACATTTAAAAAATCAGTTTGCTGTGTCCTTAGAAATGAAAGATAGGAATAAAAATATCTTTCAAAATTTTGAAAGGTGGAAAAAGAAAAGGTAGTAGTTTCTGGTGAAAACGTTTAGGACAGGTGAAGTTATTTCTTACTTCTTGGACAGTTTATTTTGGTTTGAAAAGATATAGGTGAAGAAAAAGATATGTAGACAATGGAGCAGGTGAAAGATGGACAAATTTTTGTGGAAATCAACAAGAAAGAAGGAGGGGATGATCTTGGAATGAAGCATAGAAACTTTCCTTTGAGAAGTAAATAAAAATGAAGATGTTGATGAAAACAGAAAGTTTGGATTAATTTCTTTATTTTTTAGCTTTTATTGAAATAAAGTTGACCTAAATTTTGTGTAAATTTAAGGTGTACAGCGTGATGAACTTTTTAAACTTATGTACTGTAAAATCATTTGAGTTAACTTTCTAATCATGTGTATGTATTTAATGATTTAAAGAGGAAAACCACCTGCTTAAATTAAGAAGTTATTATTTGCTGGAAAACGTTAAACAAAGAAAGAAGATTTGAAATAAAACTGAAGTAGGGTATGAAATGCATCAAACTGTAAAAGTCAAGTAACATTCTGTAAACTAAATATTGTGAATTTGAAATTTTATAAATTTCCTTATGTAATGGTCTGGCAATATATTTAAAAAGTAGGTGCAGGGGACGTCATCTTGTTCTAGTTCTGAAATCAGATATGTCAGGATGATAAATGAACCAAGAAATTGGTAGCTCTGGCTATGGAATAGAAAATATCTAGAAATGCTAGCTAATGTAGGAAAAGAGTGAAAGACAAGTGCATAAGTTAGAAAAACATATATGGATTTTGGGAAGAGAAAATTTGAAGAATAAATTAACTTAAGGGTTTCAAAAGTTCAAGAGAATTCACATTGTTAAGTGTGTGGTCTTTGGAGAGGGTCATGTTTCACACAAAAAAAGAAGCTGATCTGGGCTAAAATATTGATACTTTGTTTCCTCCCCATCTTCTAGAGCATGGGTTTACAAATGAAGGACCCCAGACCAAATCTGGAAAGCTGCCTATTCTTGTAAATAAAGCAATATTTTTGCTTGTTTTCTGTTTTTGTTTTTAGTTCAGAGCCACACACATTTTTAAAAATATTGTCTTTGGCTGTTGTCAGGCTGCTATGGCAGAGGTGAGTAGTTGGCACAGAGACTGTGTAGTCCACAAAGTTTAATATATTTACCATCTGGCCTTTTTGAGAAGAGCAAAAACAAACACAAAAGCCTGCCAACTGCTTTGGAGAAGTGATTCTCAACAAATGATGGAATGGCAGTGTGCAGTGATATTTGTAAGAGAAAGAGGTTTGAGTGATTTCAGTGATTAGCCTTCCCCAAACACTCACTGCCTCTCCATATCCCCATAGGGATGACATTTAAGCTCTTTTCCCATTGGTTTTTTACCTTCTTTCCCCAAATAGCCACTCTGATTATTTGATCCCCATCTCTATCAGGAAGTCATGCTCCTTTTTACTGCAGACAGAACATGATGTCCGAGTGATTGGACAACAAGGAATATATACATAAACCCATGCACGCGCATGCGCACGCACACACACACACACACACACACACACACACACACACAGAAAAAAAAGAAAGTGAAAGAAAAGATGCAAACCTAAACAAATGAGGACTAAAACCATTGAAACTTAGGCCATGATAGAACAGAAATCCAGCACTTATTTTGAGGGGAGTAAATTGCATAAGATCATTCTAGGAGCTTAAGTTTAACTAATCTGATAATTAGTTATTATCCAGGACTATTAAGGGATAATGTATGTAAAGGCTTCCCAGATGGCTCAGTGGTAAAGAATCCACTTGCCAACACAGGAGATGAGGGTCCAATCCCTGGGTAGATGCCATAGAGGAGGAAACGGCAACCCACTCCAGTATTCTTGCCTGGAAAATCCCATGGACAGAAGAGTCTGCAGGCTGCAGTCCATGGGTTGCAAAGAGATGGACAAGATTGAGCAACTGATCATGCACGCATATGTAAAAGTACTTCATGTTCTGCCAATGTATAGTAAATGGGTAATTATGCCCTTGTTTACACTTTGAGGAATGCAACTCATTATTCAGAGATTAGCTTCAAATACTCTTTTATCAAGATTTAAAAATTGGGTTAATAAATCCCTTAACCCTTTGGTTGACAATGATGATATCAATTCCATATGATAATATTGCTTAGATTAGGTATATTTCTTAAAAACAACTGAAAATCTTGCAAAGGAATTATGTATATTTTCTTTCTGTCCCCTATACTTAATAATTCCTAATGTATAATGCACATGCTTGCTCAATGGAATGGCATTATACTTATATGATATAGCTCACTTAATTCCTTTATGACATGTATTTTGACATGTATTCTCTGTGAATGAACCATATTGATATTAATTAAAATTTTTGTAAAAGCTGAGGACAAAGTGGATCCTGAATATTAAAAATGAATACAGAAATGAAATTATAGCTATCAACATGTAACACTTCTTATGCAAGGTAGGGAGTATGAAATGAATACAAAATATACTGTGTGTGCTTTTGATAAGTAATATTGGGATCTGTGTAATAGAATGACAGCACAATTTATGAAACACTTGAATGCATTAGAAATAACTTAGCATGTCTCCAAAGCACGGAAGTGGGAAAGAAAACAGTTTAATTAGGACAAGCTAAGTGAACTATTTGACTGTGTAATCAGAAATGACTATACCAAAGCTGAAATTGTAGCTTACAAGTTGCATTTGCTTTCTGTTTTCAGCAAATTGCAGTGAGGTTCATATTAGCAATGTGCGCTATGAAGATACGGGAGCATACACTTGTATCGCAAAAAATGAAGCAGGAGTGGATGAAGACATCTCTTCTCTTTTTGTGGAAGATTCTGCTAGAAAGACCCGTATGTATTGAATACACACACACACACACACACACACAAGGTAAAAAAATCTGCTTGCTGGGAAGATCCCCTGGAGAAGGGAATGGCAAGCCAATCCAGTATTCCTGCCTGGAGAATCCCATGGGCAGAGGAGCCTGGTGAGTTACAATCCATGGAGTCGCAAAGAATCAGACAGACCTGAGTGATTAACACATACACACACACATCATACTCAACTTTAAAACTAAGCTTTTTTCAGAAATAGCAGCATCAGAAAATGCTAAGAAATGATCAATTAATAAAAAAATAAATGAAAGCAGTTTTCACATATAGGAAGGATAGAATTCTTGAAATATTAAAAGTAAGTTGAAAGATTAAGAACAAGATTGTGAAATGTTCAATATGACATGAAAGTGATTTTGTTTTTTTGGCAGATGTATATAAGCGATTTTGAGTCTTGTCTTCCCATTTCCTTATACAGGAAATTAAATCCTTTGTAAATTCCCTCTCCTCAATGATTTGGGATTCTTGGTCCCACAGTACAGCCAAGGGGTATCCTATAAGCTTAATACCATAATATCATTCTTTTTTTCTCTTCTGCACTGTAGTCAGTGGTCCAATAGCTGTCCATCAACCTTTTTCTGCCACAGGTAGAGAAGTAAGCCTCCTGAAACATCCACTGCCCTGGTACCAACACACCATGGGCTATTCTCTACTTACTGCTTAAAATCCTTTGTCATCACTGTACATGTCTCCTGATTTTCTCATGAAGTTTTAAGAAAAATGTAGTGTCCTACTTAAACATTTTTACCTGGTGAAAGGAATATGATGGGAAGGAGATACTAAAGATGAATTTTTGGTTACAGCTGAACTATAATATTTAGAACACAAAGTACTCCTGTAGCATTGATCAAGTAAGCTACCTATAGGGAAAGACTCAGACACTTTCTTCCTCTGGTACACATGGCACACATGGCTATTTTCAGATTCTTTCTCAATTTGCTTGGACTGACTATTCATTCTCCTTGCTCCAAAGTCAATCTGTGAAGTCTATCTACAACTCATATTAGTCTAAGTTTTTCAGAGACTCTGATATTTTGAGAATCCTTTATATGTTAATTCCTCTGAGCCCCAATTTTAGACAAGGTTCAAGCATTGTCCCTTGGATGTGGGGTATAATTTTGGGGGGGGATCCAACATTCTCCTGTCAATGGTTGTTCAGCAGCTTGTTGAAGTTTTGGAGTTCTCACCATAGAAGATGAGCTCACATCCTTCTACTCTGCCATCTTAATAATACAGTACTTGGGTGCAGTTTCAAAAATGACAGAATGATCTCTGTTCCTTTCCAAGGCAAACCATTCTGCATCACAGTAGTCCAAGTCTATGCCCTGACCAAAAATGCCAAAGAAGCTGAAGCTGAATGGTTTTACAAAGATATAAAAGACCTTCTAGAACTAACACACACAAAAAAGAGAGATGTCCTTTTCATCATAGGGGACTGGAATGCAAAAGTAGGAAGTCAACAGATACCTGGAAAACAGGCAAGTTTTGCCTTGGGGTACAAAATGAAGCAGGGCTAAAAAAGTTTTGCCAAGCTAATGCACTTTTCATAGTAAACATCCTCTTCTAACAACACAGGAGACAACTCTACACATGGACATCACCAGATGGTCAATACCAAAATCAGATTGATTATATTCTTTGCAGCTGAAGATGGAGAAACTCTATTCAATCAGCAAAAACAAGACCAAGATTGACTGTGGCTCAGATAATGAACTCCTTATTGCCAAGTTCAAATTTGAATTGAAGAAAGCAGGGAAAACCACTAGGCCATTCAGGTATGACCTAAATCAAATCCCTTACGATTATACAGTGGAAGGGACAAATAGATTCAAGGAACTAGATCCGATAGAAAGAGTGCCTGAAGAACTGTGGATGGAGGTTCATAACATTGTACAGGAGGCAGTGATCAAAACCATCCCCAAGAAAAAGAAATGCAATAGGCAAAATGATTGTCTGAGGAGGCCTTACGAATAACTGAGAAAGGAATAGAAGCAAAAAGCAAATGAGAAAAGGAAAGATATATCCATCTGAATGCAGAGTTACAAAGAAGAGCAAGGAGAGATAACAGAGCCTCCCTCAGGGGTCAATGCAAAAAAATAGAGGAAAACAATAGAATGGGAAAGACTAGAGATCTCTTCAAGAAAATTAGAGATACCAAGGGAACATTTCATTTAAAGATGGGCACAATAAAGGTCAGAAATTGTTTGGGCCTAACAGAAGCAGAAAGTATTAAGACGAGATGGCAGGAGTACACAGAAGAACTATCCAAGAAAATATTTAATGACCCAGATAACCATGATGGTGTGATCACTAACCTAGAGCCAGACATTCTGGAGTGCAAAGTCAAGTGGGACTTATGCAGCATCGCTATGAACAAAGCTAGTAGAGGTGATGGAATCCCAGCTGAGTTATTTCAAATACTGAAAGATGAGGCCAATAAGTGCTGCACTCAATATGGCAACACATGGAAAACTCAACAGTGGCCACAGACCTGGAAAAGTTCAGTTTTTATTCCAATCCCAAAGAAAAGCAATGCCAAAGAATATTCAAACTACCACACAATTGCACTTATTTTGCACACTAGCACAATGATGCTCAAAATTCTCTAAGCTCAGCTTCAACAGTACATGAACTGAGAATTTCCAGATGTTCAAGTTGTATTTAGAAAAGGCAGAGGAACCAGAGATCAAATTTCCAACGTCTGTTGGATCATAGAAAATGCAAGCAAATTCCAGAAAAGCATCTATTTATGCTTCATTGACTGTGCTAAAGTGTTTGACTGTGTGGATCAAAGCAAACTGTGGAAAATTCCTAAAGAGATGGAAATTCCAGACCACCTTATCTGCCTCCTGAAAAATCTGTATGCAGGTCAAGAGGCAATAGTTAGAACCGAACATGGAAAAATGGACTGGTTCCAAATTGAGAAAGGAATACATCAAGGCCCTATATTGTCACCTTGCTTATTTTTCTTTTATGCAGAGTACATCATGTGAAATGCTGGCTGAGTGAAGCACAAGCTGGAAACAAGTTTGCTGGAAGTAATATCAATACCTTCATATATGCAGATGACACCACATTTATGGCAGAAAATGAAAGGAATTAAAGTGCCTCTTGATGAAATTGAAAGAGGAGCGTGAAGAAGCTGGCTTAAAACTCAACATTCATAAAACGAAGATCATGGCATCTGGTCCCATCACTTCATGGCTAATAGATGGGGAAACAGTGGAAACAGTGAGAGACTTTATTTTTTTTAGACTCCAAAATCACTGCAGATATTGATTGCAACCATGAAATTAAAAGACACTTGCTCCTTGGAAGAAAAGCTATGACCAACCTAGACAGTATATTAAAAAGCAGAGACGTTACTTTACCAACAAAGGTCCATCAAGTCAAGGCTATGGTTTTTCCAGTAATTGCATATAGATGTGATAGTTGGACCATAAAGGAGGCTGAGCACCAAACAATTGGTGCTTTTGAACTGTGATGTTCAGGAAGACTTTAGAGTCCCTTGTACAACAAGGACATCAAACCAGTCAATCCTAAAGGAAATCAATCCTGAATATTCATTGGAAGGACCGATGCTGAAGATGAAGCTCAAATCCTTGGGCCACCTTATTCAAAGAACTGGCTCAGTGGAAAAGACTCTGATGCTGGGAAAGATTCAAGGCAGGATGAGATGGGGATGACAGGATGAGATGGTTGGATGGCTCTGCTGTCTCAATGAACATGAGTTTGACCAAGCTCTGGGAGATGGTGATGGACAAGGAAGCCTGGTGTTCTTCAGTCCATGGGTTCGCAAAGAGTCAGACATGACTGATGGACTGAACAGCAACAAAACATTGTCCCTGTAATCTTCTTATTCCTCTTCAATCAGTGTGTAAATGAGGATATGAATGGATCCAATGAGGAAGGAGACTCTTATCCAGGTCATGGCTACCGGCATTTTTGTACTATATTGTGTCTGGCTAGTACAACTACTTTTATAAGCAAATATTTTAAAATAAAATTCTAAAGTAGAAAATGAAAAAAAGAAACTCAGTTTAATAACCTAGATAACATCCATGAAATTTTGTTTACTCCTTTTATATAGTTATGCTAAATACCAATTTTCTATTTACATCCTGTTAGAAATTAATTTTAGGACAAGTAGTTGAAAACTTTACTTGTCCTTGTCCTTTATGATGCAGACTTTAATTTCAACTCTGTATTTTAATTTTCTTTCAATATTGGTCATATATTTTTCTGCATATCTCTGTTACAAAATTGAAACATCTAGCCATAGTTTCTTTAATCAATGAATCATACTATCTACCATCATGGAAATTTGTGAAAATTTTTACTGGAAAATTTAATAAAATTTGGTCATATTGTTCATTTATTTATCAACAGTTCATGAAATCATGTTTTCACTTTATTTTACTTATTCCTTCAAACTCTTGCAGGTCAAAATAAGTATTTTAAAATAATTTTGAGATTATGTTTGCAATATGCTATTAAAATCAGAAATGCTATTTTGATAAGATATAACAGTGCAACCTTATTACGTTTGTTTATGGAATTTTCAAAGCCATCTTATAAGAAACAGTACAAGAGAAAGATTTAGAGACTTTTGTTTTCTAAGTCTGGAAGTAAAACGTTTATAGATATTACTTATGTACTTAAATTATGCGAGATTTTCAAAGAAAAAGCAGAAAACTAGATTTTATTTTTAATTAATTAGTAAATTTTAGTAAAATTTTTAACATAGAGTCTACCTTCTCAATGTATTTTAAGGGCACAATACCACATTGTTAAGCACAGGGTCTAAGATGCACAGCAGAGCTCCAAAATGTATTCATGTTGCATAACTACAACTTTAAAACCATTGAACAGCTCTTGGTTTCTCCTTTCTCCTCTTCCTCTGCCAATCACCTTGTATTTTCTGCTTTTATGATTTTAATTTTCTTAGATATCTCATGTAAGTACAATTACACAGTAACTGTCCTTCTGTGACAGCTTATTTTAATCAACATAATGTCTTCCAGGTCCATCCACATGGTTCCTTCTTTTTAAGAGCGAATAATATTAAGTTATATGTATATACAATATTTTCTTTATCCATTGATTTGTCAGTAGCTATTTGGGGTATTTCCATATCTCGCATGGTGTGAATAATGCTGTGTACAGCTATGTCTTTGATTCTGATTTCAGATTTTTTTCAATATACATCTGCAAGTGGGACTGCTGGATCCTGTGATAGTTTTATATCTAAACTCCATGATGTTTTCCACAGTAGCTAAATCATTTTACATACCTACAAATGAGTCTAGACCTTCGAATTTCTCCACATCCTTTCTAATACTTTTATGTTTTGCTATTTTGGTAGACAGGTATGAAAATAATATCTCATTTTGGTTTTGATTTGCCTCAAATGAGTCTAGACCTTCGAATTTCTCCACATCCTTTCCAATACTTTTATCTTTTGCTATTTTGGTAGACAGGTATGAAAATAATATCTCATTTTGGTTTTGATTTGCCTCCCTGATGATTAGTGGTGTAGAACACTTGTTTATATGGTCTATTGGCCATTTGTATGCCATTGGATAAATGTCTACTTATGTCCTTTGCTTATTTTTAAGATGGTCTGTTATTTTTTACTATTGAGTTATTGGAGTCCCTTTTTTTGAAAATTAAATGCTTACCAGATATAAAGCTTGAATATATTTTCTCCCATTCCATAGGTAGTTTTTTCACTCTGTTGATTTTTTATTTTGCTGTGCAGAAGCTTTTAAATTTGACGTATTCTAACTTGGCTATTTTTGCTTTTGTTACATGTGCTTTTGAGAAAGTTATAGGCCAATATACCTAATGAATATAGTGACAAAATTCTTCTATAAGAGATCAGTGAACTGAATCCAGTGACATATGAAAAAGAACATACACCATTGTCAAATGGGATTTGTCCCTGGGATGCAAGGATGGTTTAACATAAGGAGATTAGTTAATGTGATTTGCACATTAACAAACTATACTATAAAAATCATTTGATCATCCAATAGATGCAAACACAACATTTAAAACATCTTTTTATGATAAAAATTCTTTTTACAAAACTCTTTTACAATAAAAATGCTCAGCAAACTAGATTGGAAAGAATTTACCTCAACATAGTTAAGCCCATAAATTTTTAAGCTCACCACTAACACTGTACTCAATGGTAAAAAACTAAAAATCGAAACAACAAAAAAAATTTCCCCTCTAAGATCAGGAACAAAACAAGAGTACCCACTTCCATGCTTCTATTCAGCATAATATTAGAATTCCTAGCCTTAGCAATTAGGCAAGGTAAATAAATAAATGTCATTCAAAACCAAGGAAGGAGAAAAACTGTTTCAGTTTGCAGATTATATGACCTCAAATAGGTAGAACCCCAAAGACTCTAGATCCACACACACACAAAACCTGTTAGAATTAATAAACATATTCAGTTAAATTACAGAATACAAAGTCAACATGCAAAATCACTTGTCTTTCTATATGTTAACTGGGTATATTTGTGAGGCAATAAAGAAAACAATTCCATTTTTCAAATGCATCAAAAAGAATAAAATACCTAGGAAAAATTTGACCAAGGAGGTGAAAGCCCATACATTGAAAACTATAAGAAACTGATTAAGTAACTTGAAAAAAACTCAAATAAATGGAGAGATATCATAATACTCTGTGCTCATCATTAAAAGAATGAATATTTCTGAAACATCCATCCTAACCAAAAGAATCTCTGATCCAATGCTATTTCCATCAAAATCTCAGCAGCATTTTATAGAAATATATTTTAAAAATCCTAAAATTCATATGGAACAGCAAAAAATCTAGGATAACTGAAACAAACTTGAAAGGAAGAAAAATTTGAGAGTTAATTCAAAATACATTGCAAAGCTATAGTAATTTAAACAGCTTGTTTTGGATATAAACAGAGACATGTAGACAAATGGAACAGAAAATAGGGCCTAGAAATAAATCACATGTATGCAGTCAACTGACTTTGACAAGGGCTTCAGAATACTCATTGGCTAAAGGGTAGTCTTTTAAAAAATTGGCACTGGGAAACAGTATCCACATGTAGAATAATGAAACTGGACTCCCATCTACACCGTATACAAAAATTGGCTCAAAATAGTTAAAGACTTAGGTATAAGACCTGAAAATGTAAACCTCTTCTAAGAAGACATAAGGGAGAAGCTTCCTGACATTGGTTTTGTTAATAAAACCAATGGATTTTAGCTGTAACACAGATACCTAGAACATCACTAATTCATGTCTATATTCTACTATTTTGTAAGCACGCAAACACAGTTTCTTTGTAACAACAAATTTATCTCTCATTTAAATAGAGACTTTTAATTTTTGTTGCATTTGTTTTCCATAAATGTTCTGCACCGTTATCATAGATACAGTTGTTAATGTGAAAGTAGCAATTTTTAGAAAGTAGTGCACATAATTAAAATCAGGATAGAGTTAAGTAGGTAAGCTTACTGAGTATAATATTATCAATGATAAAAGAGAATAAACTGAAAGTGTGAGACTGTGTAGTACAAGGCAGTTTTCCTTGGGATGTTTCCTAGTACTCAATAAACTGTCAGAATATGTATAACAACACCAAAATAAGGGGGAGGACACATCAGGAAAAACCACACCCCTTTGTAAATCTCTAACTTAAGAATTGGTCTGGGTTCTCTTCTAGTAGTTCCATGTACAAAGGCTAATAATATTAATTACACAAGTCACATTTGTATGTTGACAGATAAATATTCTCAAAAACACAGAGGAAACATTCACAGACCAATCAATGATGACTTCACTCTTTTTACTTGCACATATTAAAAATTATTGACATATTGACCTTCAGCAAAAATAATTTTGGAGATTTTTTTCCTTTGAGCAATGATGAGATACAAAGTACAGCTGACCCTTGAAGAATGCAGGGCTTAGGAGCCCCAACTGCGTTTGCAGTTGAAAATCTGAGTGTAAACTTGCAGTAAGCCTTTGGTATCTGCAGTTCCACATCCATGGATTCAACCAACTGCAGAATGTGTAATATTGTAGTAGATAGTTATTGGAAAAGAAAAAAAAAAACACAACAAAGCAAAAAACCTGTATAAGTGGACCCACAATTCAAACACATGTTGTTTATGTATCAACTGTGTATCTAAAAAGCAGATTTCTCTAATTGAAGAGCATGGATTTTGCAGTAAGACATGAATTAGAATTATTTTTCTACCATATAATAATCCTATGACTTGGAGCTATGACTTAGCCTCTCTGAGCTTTAATATTCTTATCTGTAATAAGGCATAGATACTAATTCACTAAGAGAATTCTGTGTGGATATAGAAAAGCACACACTGTAATGCTGGACATTTTGCCAACTCCTACCAACCTTCTGAAAATAATTACTTACTTCTTGCTAGAAACATTGATAAAAATCATTTTAGTAAGACTGGAAAATCTAGTAATTGTTTAGAAATCAGAGAGTTACCAAAATAAATGAAATATGTACATAGATTTATGGATAGGGATAGATGTAGGGATAGATGTAGATAGAGATATGAGTGTATATTAACACCTATAGTATTACATATCCAAATATAAAATATTATTATTGTCATCATACTGGAAATTGACCCTGCTGAGAAGAGTATATTTTTTCCTTTAATGTAGATATTAAGATATTTTGAGTAAAAATAAATATTTTTCCAGGGCCCAGTTTTGCTAGATTTAAAGCAAAAGCTTTACTTTATTTCCTCTTTACACTGGTCAATTTTCATTTCTATTATGCTAAAACAATATGTGGTAAAATGCTTTTCTTCTGTTTTCAGTTTGAAAGAGGCAGAGAAGAGGTATTGAATCTCATGTAGACAGCAATAAAAAGCAGAGAAAGATTTACAAGTTTGGGGCTAACTGACACAACACAGACTTTAACCATGGGTTCAGAAGAATCATTTAGTTATTTTCTGTATAACTGAATTCTCATAGTAGTATCAATCTCATTTTTTTCTTATATTTCCCAGCAATATGATGCTGTTGAGAGACAGATTCATGCAAAACATCAGAGTCCATGGGGTTGATATTTGTGTGTCTGGATCTTTGAATTGGAAAACCTTGCGTTATAGGTCCCAACATGCTGACAAAACTCACTGGAAGTTTTGTCATGTGACAAAACTTGAACTACAAGAAAATGCTGTAAGATAATATAATCTCCAGTTACGTTAGGGTTAGGGCTTGATGACTAAGATTTAATGGAATGGTATACAGGGAGGATTTAAATGCAGGGAACTATAGAAATGGGCCCTAGACAGTTGTGTAGTGCTTTTAACAGGGAGGAGATGATTTGAAATATGTGAGGGGGTTTAGGTAGAGGTAGAAAGTTATTTATTTGGAAACATCTTGCACAGAGCACAAGCACTCAAAGCACTTACATTCCCTCTGGAAGGCAATCTTCAGAGCATAACAATTCATCTTCAGAATTATGGTAAATGAAAAGCAATACGAATGTAGGCTACTCTGGAAAGCTTTCAAGCCTCTGCCTGTGTTAAATACTAGGTGCTGATTATATGATATCTTTCTGGGATTTTAGTAAAGGATATGATTAATCTAACTTCTCAAATATTGGAAGATAATATCTAAATACGTTACACTAGTATATATACATATGTACATATATACATATATATATATACATATATACACACACACATGTTTTTCTTTTTCTGATTGTCACAAGCAATATTGCATTGGAAATATTGGCTTATTACTACATTACTTACATTAGAATTAACTTCAATAGATTAATATTTGTTGGCTATCATGAACTAAAATTAATTATTGTTCTTTAAATGATAATAGTTTAAGTAACTAAATGCATTCCTAAACAACATATTGTTTAGATTTTCTCTGTTTTTGAACTTTTAAATAAATGGAATCCAGCTGTTTGTATGTATGTATAAAAAAAAAAATAAATGAGATAAACTCTACAACAAGGTTATAAGAATGAACAAATTACATAAATATATGATGTTCATATAAGTTAATAATTATTATAAAATGTGATAACTATTATTCACAATACACAGATTTAAAAATATGGTGAAACATAGCCATTTGTACCTAAATATTCCAAAAGCTATATGAATGTTTAAGAAGTACTTACCTAGTTTAGAAGTAGAGGAAAGGGTCTTAAAATAGGTTAAATATGATATTTTTACATTTAAAGGCAGTTTAAGTATGGTGTCACAAACTTTGGAAATAGAGCATATTCTGGTAACATGAACAAGTTGATTAACCTTTCTAGTCTTCATGTACTTTCTATTTTTAAAGAATACAGAAAATACTTCTAAAGAGCAATTGTATAGATTTAATGAGATCGTTTATGAATGGATTATCCATGTCTACAGAGGCTAGTATAGTATAAATGAAGAATAGTATAGTCTATCTGGTACGAAGTAAAACTTAAAGTGTTAGTCATTCAGTTATGTCTGACTCTTTGCAACCTCATGAACTATAGCCTGCCAGCTTCCTCTTTGTCCATGGAATTCTCCAGGCAAGCATACTGGAGTGGGTTGCCATTATAGATGGACCCAAATGCACCAGTTATCAATGAATAATCATTTTTATATTCAACCAACATGAGTTAGGTAGAATAATTAGGAATCTGGAAAATCTGTGGTTAGAGATATGGTGTGAACATCATAGCCAGGGTGATATTTTAATCCTGATAGTTCTGAGCTAAGAGCTGGAGTCAAAAAGAATCAAATAAAAACAAATATTTGAGAAAAATTAAATAAATCAATAAATGATATTATTGTTAACTTTATTTAGCATCCACTGAATACTACTCAATAAAAGTACTATGCTCAAAACATTTTAAAGTAGAATGAACAATTCACACTTATTTAGAAAAACACAAAACTGTTAAATATTTCTCACAGACCTTTACATATGAGTAAACTTTTTATGAAACATAACACACTAAGGATAATCAGACTCATGTCGAGGTTAACCATGCATGATAAGCATTTATTATTTTTGTTATTTTTCATTATTTATCTTAAATTCTAATATTTATGCTCTCAATTTGGTCAATGACATTGTCACATCCTGTGAATTAGTATGTTTCATAAATTGTGTCATCTGTTGACCCAAAACATGCTGAAATGATCTGCCTCATGATTTCCATATCTGAATCCTAGTTTTTCAAAATAGCACCCTCTTCAATGTCATTAAATAGACCATGTTTCTAACTCATTGCCATTTTTTGCACAGTGATAGCAGCTTGTCATCTAACAAGAGGCTATGTGATCCGAATGTCATCAAACTGACAGGTTTACAACAATCATCAGTAATCAGGCATCACTTGCCTACAAAACAAAATACTACTCTAAGTTTTCTTTTGTTTGTATTTTTCTATTGCTTCCATTTTGTCTGCAGGGCTTTATATACCTTCAGTGGAATATTCCTATCTCATCACATATTACACAATGACAATTTGCCTAATTTACTTTATGATAAAGTTAGGAAAGTAAGATGACATTTTGTTTATATTTCCTCAGGCATGCACACTAAATAAGCTTATATACAGTGATAGTACTGAGTATAAAATCTCTGTGAAACATTTATAAAATCTGTGTACTAATATTTTGTTATTGATGTTCAGGAAAAAATTTTAGGACTCACTTTAATTCCAGAGGCATTATACTTGGTGAATCTTTTGTAGAATAGCTGATACAGGTGGCCTCCAATTTTCATAAATTCAATTTAGGCCACTTTGCTTTTATGAAAAACTTACATGTATCAGCATTCCCTAACCAAAAGAAACCCTAAAAGGATTTTCATTTCATGAAACATGGTAAAAAGTTAAAATCATGTTCAGTCTGTTATGCTGCAGCCTTTAAAGAGTCTTAGGAAAGTATGTCCCTTAGCAAAGTGTGTTCTAAGGTAATTCTTCACTTTATGACATTTTGGCTTGTGAAAAATTTCTCAGGAACACTCCACTTTTGGATAGAGTGGAAATCTGTTTTTGGAAACCTGTAGTTAGGTCTAAAACAAGGTTAGAATTATCACTCCATGATTCTCTTAGAGTTCTCAGATATAAGAACTCTGTCAGAAAATGGTATTGATGTTTGAAGAGTTAATAATTTAGAAAAAAAAAACATGCCCTTCAAATTCCCAGCTTCCCAGGTGAGGGGCTGAAGATATCTTTTTCATGTTTTATGAAATCTAAATTTTTATCAGCTGTGTACAAAGAGCCCAGATTATACATCTGTGTGCTCTTTAACCTCTGTTTGCCCAAATATCTGGATTCTTACAAGAACTGATTGTTACATGAATATGCCAGAAAGAGTAATGAGTCAGATAGTTTGATTATTGTTCATCCTCCTTAGTTGCTTTACTTTCCAAGTTTGTGTATATTTCCGTATTTCTGTTGAAATACTATGAAATATTATTAAATATTAAATTTCTTAAAATTCAGTTTTCTAACTCATGCAGTAATATCATGTGCCAATTTAAATATATTTCACCTAAATTGATCTATTCCCTAATGCATATATTTATTCTAGACTCTGCATAAAATAAAACTTTTAGAAATATTCCAAGAATTTTAGCAATATTTTAATAAAACATAATTATTAGTGAATAAAATATTTCCATTTTTATCTGAAATATATCCTTATAGAAAGTCAAAATGTATTTCTAGGTAATGTTTGGATTCAGAAGAATGAGGTTATACCATACATTAAGTAAAAAGGTGTGTTATATTCTAATGTAATTATTATAATGGTGCTTAAGTAGAGACTATATAGATACATATATTACACCCACAATTGTGCTAATTATGGTTGTGCTGTGCTTAGCTGCTCAGTCATGTCCAACTCCTTGTGACTCCATGAACTGTTGCCCGCCAGGCTCCTCTTTTCTTGAAGATTCTCCAGGCAAGAATTCTGGAGTGGGTTGCTGTGCCCTTCTCCAGGGGATCTTCCCAACCCAGGGATTGAACCCAGGTCTCCCACATTGCTGGCCCAGGGAAGCTGCTAATTATGGTCATGCTAATATTAATATCATAATATAATTTTAAGGATATGGTTCAAAGACAGAAAAAATATCATAAAAACAGTAAGATTAAATTTAAGAAGTTCTAATCATAAGAGTTTGCCCTCAAGATATTGGCAACTTAAAAAACTAATAAGAACTTAGAATCATAGATTGATTGATTAATGCAATATAGGTAGGGAGATACACAGATAAATACAGGGGAAACAACTTATATAAAACTAGGCAGTACTTTTAAAAAGACTTTGACATTATCTATTAGAGTTGATTTTGCATATGCCTTGGAAAGCAGCAATCACACATATTAGAGAAACATTGAATGGCCATATATTCAGAAGTTTTTTAGGAAGAACCTGCCATGCACTTAGTATTTTGAAATAATATAGTTTCATTTTATGTGCCTTTTAATTACTTCTGTATTTCTATGGTAGCTAAATTAATTTAATTGAAATACTTTTTACAATGGCTGCAATTTTATTTAAATAATTTAAATGTGTTTGAAGCTGTTACTTTCCCCAGTACATGAATACTATTTCAGCATTACTCCAAATTTATTTGTTGTCTAATGTCTGTTCGAAAAGGGATATTTACAAAGTTTATAAAGTTAACATGTTTCATTGTAAGGCAAACAAAAAATGTACAGAGAACAATAGATTTGCTGGTTTGTGTTTTCACCTAAGAAATATTCACTGCGGAAAGAACACACACAAAGAAATATGCTGCTAGAATACAGCTAACACTGAATAAGATAGCTCTGAACTTTCTGAAAGGCTATAGTTTGGTTGAGTTAGAAGTAAAGGACAGCTAGAATAACATAATTGCTGCAATAAACACACAAGCCAAATATGATAGGATTGCAGCCCCAGAAATATCAAATTCCAACTGAGTTGCATTGCATAATCTTTATTGAGGTGATGACATTTGAGTTACTCTTTGGTGTGTAGTAGTAATTGTACAGCTGGAAACTTGCAAGTGTGTCAACTCAGGGAAGAGTCATGAAGAACATGGTGGGTTTTATTAACTTTGTGTAATATAATCATAAAAAGATTTGTTGAGAATTTGCAGTACATAGTGAGAATGAATTATTAGGTAGAACCAGATTAAGGGAGCGACTGAACTGAACTGACTGAGATTAAGGGAGGCATTGAAATTTAAGAATAGAAAAAGTCAAATTAGGGTTTATTTACATGCTATATTTCAGCAAAGGAAAAATAAGTTATTTGGGCTTCCCAGGTGGTGCTAGTGGTGAAGAGCCTGCTTGCCAATGCAGGGGACTTTAGAGATGCAGGTTCGATCCTGGGGTCAGGAAGATCCCCTGGAAGAGGGCATGGCCACCCACTCCAATATTCTTGCCAGGATCATGGAGAGAGGAGGCTTGTGTGCTATGGTCCAAAGGGTTGAAAAGAGTCAGACACAAGTGAAGCAACTTAAAACAGCACAGCACAGCCATTATTTAGCAATTACCTTGGAGAAATAACCCCCACTTTTTTTTTTTTTTTTTTGGCTAGATTTCATTGTTAATATGTAGTAAATGTGTGAGTAATATTTTTCTCAGCTGGGTAGGATTAATTGAATTGAAATTGACAACATAGTTGATAAAACCAATAGTCTTCTGTGTTGATCGTTTAATCTCAATATGGAATACGTATTGTGAAAATTTGTTTCAGTGTGCTACTGGAACATAGCTAACATGACCATTCAGTATAAGGTTGAATCATCTTCCTTTTCTTATCTTTTGATAAGTATTTGGTATAATGGCATTTCTCAAAAGATTAGTGTTACTCGATTTATCAGTCTATTTGAACCTCTAAGAAGAAAACATTCAGAAAATATTATTTTTGTAATAAATAATCATATTAAAATAGTTGAGAACTAAATTATGCCTTAGGCTGTTTATGCCTATTAATTTGTAACCAAAAAATTAGAGCAAAACTGGCAATGAAAAGACTCAATTATAATAATAGTTAAAAGATAATCTACTGCCAGCTTTATGTTTTGTGGCCCTTAAGCAACTTTTACTTCATACCAGTTGGTGCAGTGTTGGGCAGTACACAATTCTCAGATTAGTCTCAGAGACTAATCTGAGTTTATTTTGTTTGATACTCAAATAAGTGGGTACTCTGCTCATCAATTTATTTTTAGAATATATTATTTCACTCCAGACTATTTGGTTAGTCTCATATTTTTAGCACATGCTTACTTTATTTTGCTTTTAAAAAATTATTAGGAAAATTAACTCAATTAGAGATATCGGTATAAGTGAAATTTTAATGAATCCAATATTTGAAGATACTTGGCACAGTGTTTAGCACATAACAAGGACTCAATAAATGTGTTCTGGTTACTGATATTGTTATTATTCTGGACCATTAATTTTTAGCTTTAAATTAAATATTTAAATTTAATATTTCCATAAATATATTGAAAAATTGCTAAAATTATGTAATGGTAAAAATGGGTAAAAGTGAAAAATCCTAGGAATAGGACTATTCAAGAAAGAGTTGCATATTAAATATTTTATATTCTGTTTAAGAGAAAACTATTTTGAGGTTCAGGTTTATTTAGGGATTGCTTATACTTTTATCAGCATGTATAACAACTGCCAGTTTGTTTACTCTTGTATCTTATACAGTCTGTAGCTTCTGTGAAGCTTAATTCCCTTTTTGAATCTCACAGCCACAAGAAACATTTTATGCTTATGTTTGAAAAAAAGCTCTTGGAACATAAGATTTCAGGGTTGTATTCAAATTGTATCATTTTCCTTTGCCATTCCATCTTTTAGAGAGTGGGAAAGACAAGTTTCATAGTGAATGTTAGTTTAAAAATACATACTCATATATGGGAGGGAAACCATCACATTTCCAAAGTCATGCCTAACAGCATCTTATTTTCAAGAGTGAGTGATAATTAGAGGTTACGTGAGTGGAGTCCTTGTCACATCAGAAGACTTCGGCTGAAAATGCCTCACGTTTCAGTGCCAAGTTCACTCTTCACATAGCATGGTTGGCTCCACTACTTGGTATTTCTCTTCCTGTCACTTCCCTCTCAGCATCTTTGACCCCATTCTTCTCTTCTCCGTGCCAGTCACTGCAGCAGCTCAAGTATTGCTGTTGTCTGTTCTGCCCTTTTCTCAGCGCTGACAATGGAATGAAGAAAGGCAGCTGGCATTGTTTTCTTTTATCAGTACAGAATCTGTATTAGTTGTGATGGGGACAGGAAAGGAGAGGAGAGAAAAGAGAGGAGAACAGAGATGTTTCTTTCTTGCATAATTTTCCATCATTTGTTTCTCCAGTGACAATTTGAGGTAGTGATTCAGCTGGCAGGAATAACAACGATGTTTCAAATGAAGAAGACAGTGTATTTAAAGTAATCAGGGCAGTAACTCCAAATTTCTAATCTTAATGTGTAGTGGTGATTTTTTTACCTGGCTTTAGAAACTGATATCACTTCTTCAGACTTTAATTTTCCCTTCTAACATGATGAGGAAGAATTTTGTTTCTCAATCTCATCTTCAGGCATTTACAACTAGTGAGGACAGTAACTCTATGGACAAAATATTAGGCTCCTGAAAGGGTAGAGATTTAAAATCAGGTGGCATTATGACCAGGAGTCTTAATGAGACAAGGTTCTATCACTTCATGGGAAATAGATGGAGAAACAGTGGAAACAGTGGCAGACTTCATTTTGGGGGGGCTCCAAAATCACTTCAGATGGTGACTGCAGCCATGAAATAAAAAGATACTTACTCCTTGGAAGATAAGTTATGACCAACCTAGACAGAATATTAAAAAGCAGAGATATTATTTTGCCAACAAAGGTCCGTCTAGTCAAGGCTATGGTTTTTCCAGTGGTCATGTATGGATGTGAGAGTTGGACTATAAAGAAAGCTGACCATTGAAGAATTGATGCTTTTGAACTGTGTGTTGGAGAAGGAGATCCAAACAGACCATCCTCAAGGAAATCAGTCCTGAATGTTCATTGGAAGGACTGAAACTCCAATACTTTGGCCACCTGATGCAAAGAACTGACTCATTTGAAAAGACCCTGATGCTGGGAAAGATTTAAGTCAGGAGGAGAAGGGTATGACAGAGGATGAGATGCTTAGATGGCACCACTGACTCAATGGACATGAGTTTGAGCAAACTCTGGGAGTTGGTGATGGACAGGGAGGCCTGGAGTGCTGTGGTCCATGGGATCGCAAAGAGTTAGACACAATTGAGCGACTGAATTATAACTGTAAGAAGCATAGAATAAAAAGAAAGAAAGAAAATAGAAAAGCAAACCTGTGGATAACTTGAGACAGTTTTCTGATTTCATTACATTGTCCTCTCTCTTTAAATATACTATTGAAATATTTTAACTTTTAATTTAAATATATGTGTGTGATCAATGGCTAAGTTGTATCTGATTGTTTTGCCAACCCCACAGACTGTGGCCCTCTATATTTCTCTGTCCATGGAATTCTCTAGGCAAGAATACTGGAGGGGGTTGGCACTTCCTATTCCAGGGGACCTTCCTGACTCAGGGATTGAACCCATGTCTCTTGCATCTCCTGCATTGAAAGGAAGATTTTTTTTTACCACCGGGGAAGCCCATATGTGTATATAAATACATACATACATACATACATATATATATATATGCATGTACAATTTTAAGGTTATTTTCATGTACAGTTATTGCAAATACATGTAATATATAATATTACAAATATTGGTTGTATTCCCTATGTTATACAATTATATTCTTGAACCTATCTTACATCCAGTGTTTTGTGTCTCCCACTCCCTAAACCCTAGATTGCCCCTCCCCTACACTGATAACTACTAGTTTGTTCTCTGTATCATGTAAACCTGCTTCTTTTTGGAAATATTCACTATTATTTTGTATTTTTCAGATTCCACATATAAGTGATATCACACAGTATTTATATTTTTCTGTCTGACTTATTTCACTTAGCATACTGCCCACTAAGGCCATTCATGTTGCTGCAGATGGCAAAATTTCACTCTTTAATGCCTGACTAACATTCCATTATATGTGTATATATACCACATCTTTATCTGTTTGGCTTTTCCTGGGCATTTACATAGCTTCCATATCATGACAATTGTAAATAACGCTGTTATAAATAGTGGGGTGCATGTATCTTTTCAAATTAGAACTTTTGTTTTTTGGATATGTACCCTGGAGTGGAATTGCTAAATCATGTGGTAGTCCCATTTTTAGTTTTGCAAGAAACCATCATTACTCTTTTCTACAGTGATTTGCATCAATTACATACCCACCAGCAGTTAATGAGAGTTCTCTTTTCTCTATATCCTCCCAACATTTGTTATTTGTGTTCTTTTGATGACAGCCTTTCTGAGCTATGAGGTGATATCTCATTGTTTTGATTTGCATTTCCCTGATGATTAGCAATATTGAACATTTTTTCATATTTGCATTTCTTCTTTGGAAAAATATCTATTCAGTTTTTCTGCCCATTTTAAAATTTTTTTTAAACTTTTATTTTTACTTTATTTTACTTTACAATACTATATTGGCTTTGCCATATATTGACATGAATCCACCACGGGTGTACATTTTTTTTAAATGTGGTTTTTGTTTGGTTTGGTTTGATTTTTCTGAATTGTTTTTTGATATTGAGTTGTATGTTGGATATTAATCCCTTATCAGTTATATCATTTGCAAATTAAACCACCCCAAGTTTCACTTTGTTCATCTAAATAATATTTTTAAAACAGGTAGATAATTTTAATAACTAGGAAAACATAGACTAGTAAGTGAAAATGCTGTGAAAGGTTGAGAACAAATACCTTGTGATGTCATCTTAGGTAGGACCTGCCATTCTCTCCCCACTAATGTGAGCAAAACAAAGAAACTTGTGCTTTTTTTAAAAAATAAATACTACTTTTAGAATTACATCAGAAAGAAGGAAAATTATTCTAAAGCAGAAAAATGCTAGGAAAGATGTCAGTTTAACATTGAAATGGCCAGTGCAAATAATCTTATTTAACAAATGACTCAATGAACAAGTTGGACATGCCATGTACAGTTAACTCATCTTGGGACCATCAGGATACTTTGTAATTTGATAACAAGTCTTCCATGGTTAAGCTGAAATTCCTTTATAAAATTCATTGTTCATTTATAATCCTCCAATTAATATTTTTACATTGAATTTTTTACCTTGTAACACATATTTTGGTTCTCTATCATAAAATTGTATGAGAACTAAGATGTATTTAAAGTACTTCCAAAAGAAAATTTCAGGTCCAGGATTAGTCATCCTTTTAACCAAGTACTTGTGGTTTTAGTGCTATAGGGTGGGGATTTAACAGATTGAGAATGTTTGGTTTTACATTATTGTTTAAAAGCAAATAAAAAGCAATATGGAATTTGCTTTATTCAATGCAATGCAAACACTTGAACCAATTTTTAAAAAAGACAAATTGAATTGACCAAGAATCTTGCCATTGGCTTGCTAATAAGGCTTTTCATATTTGACAAAGCCTGTCTGAAAAGACATGTAAATATCTCTTCCTTCACAGTGTGTATACTCAAATATTAAACTATTTCTCTTCATTAAAAAAGCAATATATATGAACCATATTAGTGCTGCAAGGTGCTTCATTTTGAGTCATAACATAAGGTTATTCCCCTTCTGGATCACAGCCTTGTCATAGTGCATGGGCTTGCATAACACAATGAAGCTACAAGCCATGTTGTACAGGGCCACATAAAATGGTTGGGTCATAGTGAAGGTTTTTGACAAAATGTGGTCTACTGGAAATGAAAATGGTAACTCACTACAGTATTCTTGCCTCAAGAACTCCATGGACAGTATGAGAAGACAACAAATATGACACCAGAAGATGAGTCCCCAGGTCAGAAGGTGTCTGATATGCTACCAAGGAAGAGCAGAGGGCAATTACTACTAGTTCCAGAAAAATGAATTGGCTGGGTTAAAGCAGGAAAGATGCTCAGCTATGGATGTGTCTGGTGGTGAAAGTAAAGTCTGGTGCTATAAAGAACAATACTGTATAAGAACCTGGAATGTTAGGTCCATGAATCAAGGCAAATTAGATGTGGTCAAGCAGGAAATGGCAAGATTGAACATAGGACATCTTAGAAATCAATGAACTAAAAATGGACAGTTATGGAAGAATTTAATTCAGATGATCACTATATCTACTACTGTGGGCAAGAATCCCTTAGAAGAAAAGTAGCCCTCATTATCAACACAAGAGTCTGAAATGCAATACTTGGGTACAACCTCAAAATGACAGAAAGATCTCAGTTTGTTTCCATGGCAAATAATTCAACATCACAGTAATTCAAGTCCATGCCCCAACCACTGATTCCAAAGAAGCTGAAGTTGACTAGTTCTATGAAGAACTACAGCAGCTTCTAGAACTAGCAACAAACAAGATACCTTTTTCATCAGAGGATTAGAAGGCAAAAGTAGAGAGTCAAGGGATATTTGGACTAATCGCAAGTTTGGCCTTGGACTACAAAATGAACCAAAACAAAGGCTAACAGTGCTTTGTAAAGAGAAGACACTGGTCACAGCAAATACCCTTTTCCAACAACCCAAGAGACAACTCTGCACATGGCCATCACCAAATGGTCAAGCAGAAATCAGATTGATTATGTTCTTTGCAGCCAAAAATGAAGAAGCTCTATACAGTCAGTCAAAAAAAAATGAGACCTGGAGATGACTGTGGCTCATATCATGAGCTCCTTATTGCAAAATGTAAGCTTAAATTGAAGAAAACAGGTAAAACCATTAGGTCATTGAGGTTACACCTAAATGAAATACCTTATGATTATACAACAGAAGTGATGAAAAGATTCCAGGGATTAGATCTGGTAGGCAGAGTGCCTAAAGAACTATGAGTGGAGGTTTGTAACATTGTACAGGAGACAGTGGCCAAAACAATCCCAAAGAAAAAGAAATGCAAGAATACAAAGTGGTTGCCTGAGAAGGCTTTACAAATAGCTGAGGAAAGCAGAGAAGTGAAAGGCAAGGGAGAAAGGGAAAAAACATACCCAACTGAATGCAGAGTTCCAGAGAATATCAAGGAGAGATAAAAAGGCTTTATTAAATGAACACAGCAAAGAAATAGAGGAAAACAACTGAATGGGAAAAGCTAGAGATGTCTTCAAAACAACTGGATTAGCAAGGGAACATTTAATGCAAGTATGGGCATGATAAAGGACAGAAACGGTAAGGACCTAATGGAAGCAGCAAAGATTAAGAAGTGGTGGCAAGAAAACACAGAAGAAGTATACAAGAAAGGTCTTAATGACCTGATAACCAATATGGTAACTCCCCTAGAGTCAGATATCCTGGAGTGTGAAGTCAAGTGAGCCTTAGGAATCATTATCAAGAACAAAGCTAGTGGAGGTGATGGAATTCCAGTTGAGCTATTTAAAATCCTAAAAGATGATGCTGTTCAAGTTCTACACTCAATATGGCAGTAAATTTGGAAAACTCATCAGTGGCCACAGGACTGGAAAAAGTCAGTTTTTATTCCAATCCGAAAGAAGAGCAATGATAAAGAATGTTCAAACTACTGTACATTTGCACTCATTTCACATGTTAGCAAACTTATGCTCAAATATCATTCAAGCTGGACTTCAGCAGTACATAAACTGAGAACTTCCAGGTGTATGAAGTGAAGTGAAGTTGCTCAGTCGTGTCTAACTCTTTGAGACCCCATGAACTACAGCCTACATGGCTCCTCTGTCCATGGAATTTTCCAGGCAAGAGTACTGGAGTGGGTTGCCATTTCCTTCTCCAATGTATAAGTTGGGTTATTCTCCTGATGTATAAGTTGGGTTCAAAACAGAGGAACCAGAGATCAAACTGCCAGCATTCATTGGGTCACGGAGAAAGCAAAGAATTTTCAGTAAAACATCTATTTCTGCTTCATTGACTACACTAAAGCCTTTAATTGAGTGGATCTCAAGAAACTGTGGAAAATTCTTAGAGATGAAAGTATCAGACTGCCTTATCTGTAGCTTGAGAAACCTGTATACAAGTCAAGAAACGAGCTAGAATCATACATGGAACAACAAACTAGTTCAAAATTGGGAAAGGAGTATGACAAGGCTGTATATTTTCATCTTGTTTATTTAACTTATATGCAGAGTACATTAAGCAAAATGCCAGTTTGGATGAATCATAAGCTGGATTCAAGTTTGCCAGGAGAAATGTCAACAACTTCAGATATACAGATGAAAGTGAAGTCACTCAGTCATGTCTGATTCTTTGCGACCCAATGGACCCCATGGACCCCATGGACTGTAGCGTACCAGGCTCCTCCCTCCATGGGATTTTTCCAGGCAAGAGTACTGGAGTGGGTTGCCATTTCCTTCTCCAGGGGATCTTCCTGACCCAGGGATCGAACCCAGGTCTTCTGCATCCCAGGCAGACGCTTTAACGATATAAAGATGATACCACTATAATCGCCAGAAACAGAAGAGGAACTTCAGAGCTTTTGAGGAAGGTGAAAGAGGAGAATGAAAAAGCGGGCTTGAAACTCAACATTCAAAAAATAAAACTAAGATTGTGGCATTTGGTCTCATCACTTCATGGAAAACAGAAGGGGAAAAAAGTGGAAGGGGTGAAAGGATTTATTTTCTTGGGTTCTGAAATCAGTGTGGACTGCAACTGAGCCTTAAAATCAAAAGACACTTGTTCCTGAAGTGAAGTGAAGTGAAGTGAAGTCATTCAGTCAGGTCCAACTCTTTGCGACTCCATGGACTGTAGCCTACCAGGCTCCTCTGTCCATGGGATTATTTTTTTCAGGCAAGAGTACTGGAGTGGGTTGCCATTGCCTTCTCCAGGGGATCTTCCTGACCCAGGGATCAAACCCGGGTCTCCCTCGTTGTAGGCAGACACTTTTACCGTCTGAGCCACCAGGGAAGTCTGACAAATTAGAGAGATATTGAAAAGCAGAGATATCACTTTGCCAACAAAGGTCCATATAGTTAAATATATGGTTTTTCCAGATGTTCTGTACAAATATGAGAGCTGGTTCATAATAAAAGGCTGAGTGTCAAAGAATTGATGCTTTTGAGTTGTGGTGCTGGAAAAGATTCTTGAATGTCCCATGGATGCAAGGAGATCAAACAGTGAATACTGAAGGAAATAAACCCTGAATATTCATTGGAAGGACTGTTTCTGGAGCTGAAGTTCCAATACTTTGGCCACCAGATGTAAAGAGCAGACCCTGATGCTGGGAAAGACTGAAGGCAAAAGGTGAGTGGGGTGGCAGAGGATGAGATGCCTAGATAGCATCAGCAACTTAACGGATGTAAATTTGAGCAAACTCTGTGAATCAGTGGAGGACAGGGAAGATGGGAGTGCTACAGTCCATGAAGTCTCAAAGAGTTGGATATCACTTAGCAACTGACAACAACAACATGAAGTTCTTATCTTTGAAGGTATATTTCTCTGTATGTTTAACAAAAAATGTGTGTACATATGTATATAAACATATATGTTATCCATATACATGCACTTGTGTGTGTGCATGTCTTAGACATTATTCTAAGCAATTGAAATTATTTCGCTCATTGCATGCTCTTAAAATCCTCATGCTGTCTTATTTTCTGTTATATTTCATGTATTTCTTTAGAAAGCTTTTCTAGAAGAGGTTAACACCTATTAATTTTTAACCAGCTTATTTTATGAGACATCATTCAGTTTCTACATGAACACTTTCTCAGACAGTGTGAAGTTCAACATAATCTTTTTAAATCTTGTTCAGTTCAGTTCAGTCGCTCAGTTGTGTCCGACCCTTTGTGACCCCATGAATCGTAGCACGCCAGGCCTCCCTGTCCATCACCAACTCCCAGAGTTCACTCAGATTCACGTCCATTGAGTCAGTGATGCCATCCAGCCATCTCATCCTCGGTCATCCCCTTCTCCCCCTGCCCCCAATCCCTCCCAGCATCAGAGTCTTTTCCAATGAGTCAGCTCTTTGCATGAGGTGGCCAAAGTACTGGAGTTTCAGCTTTAGCATCATTCCCTGCAAAGAAATCCCAGGGCTGTTCTCCTTCAGAATGGACTGGTTGGATTCCCTTGCAGTCCAAGGGACTCTCAAGAGTCTTCTACAACACCACAGTTCAAAAGCATCAATTCTTCGGCTCTCAGCTTTCTTCACAGTTCAACTCTCATATCCATACATGACCACTGGAAAAACCATAGCCTTGACTAGACAGATCTTTGTTGGCAAAGTAATGTCTCTGCTTTTGAATATGGTATCTAGGTTGCTCATAACTTTTCTTCCAAGGAGTAAGCATCTTTTAATTTTATAGCTGCAGTCACCATCTGCAGTGATTTTGGAGCCCCCCAAAATAAAGTCTTTCACTGTTTCTACTGTTTCCCCATCTATTTCCCATGAAGTGATGGGACCAGATGCCATGATCTTCATTTTCTGAATGTTGAGCTTTAAGCCAACTTTTTCACTCTCCTCTTTCACTTTCATCAAGAGGCTTTTTAGCTCCTCTTCACTTTCTGCCATAAGGGTAGTGTCATCTGTGTATCTGAGGTGATTGATATTTCTCCCGGCAATCTTGATTCCAGCTTCTGTTTCTTCCAGTCCAGCATTTCTCATGATGTACTCTGCATAGAAGTTAAATAAGCAGGGTGACAATATACAGCCTTGATGTACTCCTTTTCCTATTTGGAATCAGTCTGTTGTTCCATGTCCAGTTCTAACTGTTGCTTCCTGACCTGAATATGATGGCTAGTAATTTTTGATATTAAGTTTATGACCTACTTCTGTGATTATCCTGTTTAGGTTTCTGCTGCCTCTTAGTGCCCTGCCACTAATATATTTTATAATGTCTTTAAAGATAAACAAATGTAATTGAAGTATAAACTTATATATTCAACCAGAATGCTTTAAATATCATGGTATTTAATGCATTTGTGGTATGTAGTTGTACTGTGTAACTTCTCTCACAAAATATTTATCTAAAAATCTTCACTTATCTGAATAAGTAACTTTTTAAAGTAGTCAATTTCCTTCAAAGAATATATGTCTTTTATTTACACCATATTTAAATATAATTAAGTCTACATTTTAGTATTTAGAATATATTGTGTGTGCTCAATCACTTCAATCGTGTTCAACTCTTTGTGACCCATGGACTGTAACCCACCAGGCTCCTTTGTCTATGGGATTATCCAGACAAGAATACTGGAGTGGGTTTCCATTTCCTTTGCCAAAAATACATTATAAAGCATATTATAAAATATATTAAATATGCATATTTGAGGACATATTCCATAGGGGGGAATTCAGAATATGAGAGGAGTAATAAAAATTGCTAGAAATACTTCTTTTATAAAAACTGATATTCATTGCTAGATCTTTAAAATCTACCATCTTTAACTTTTTCTTTGCATATGTGCTGTTAATACCCAACTCTTCTTCTTTTTTCCTAAAAAATTTGTTCTCACTTATGATGATACAGAGAGTCCTCTGGTAGCCCTAATCATAGGTTAGAATATGCTTTTATGCAATGTTTTGTTTTGGCAACATCTTCATTAATTTAATTTCTATAAGTGTGCTGATCTTGTGTTCTGCTTAGGAGATGGATATATACATATATAACATCATGTGCCAGGTACTACTTAAAATGTGCTATGATCATTTTATTTTTAAAATTATCTAGTTCATCCTGTTGTCTCTGCTCTAGATGATGAAGTTAAAGCAAAAACAAAAGTAACGTTGCTACCTAATTAAAATAGTAGAGTGTGTAAATGAATTAATTAGAAGGCAACGTTGTTCTCTTGTATATCTGTAGCTGCTGCTGCTAAGTCACGTCAGTCGTATCTGACTCTGTGCGACCCCATAGATGGCAGCCCACCAGGCTCCCGTCCCTGAGATTCTCCAGGCAAAAATCCTGGAGTGGGTTGCCATTTCCCTCTCCAGTGCATGAAAGTGAAAAGTGAAAGTGAAATCGCTCAGTCATGTCCAACTCTTCACAACCCCATGGACCGTAGCCTACCAGGCTCCTCCGTCCATGGGACTTCCCAGGCAAGAGTAGTGGGGTGGGGTGGCATTGCCTTCTCCTATCTGTTGCTAATTACCCACTATTTTTAATGATGTCACTGTTATTGTTTATTATGTAAAAAGCACAACCAGTCATTTATGGGAAGAATTCTCAAAAATCAAGTCACTTCCTAACATTAGTAGGCTTAGATATTCTATATTAAGAGAAGCTTAAGTATTGGCAGTCTGGACAAGAGGAGGTTAGAAAGATTTTCTTGAAGTTTGCTTAGAAAGCAGTCTGTTACGCTAACACTGTGTGGTGTACAACATGATCCTAATGATCCCCTTCTTCTGTTTCACTTACTCTTGTAGTTTTTTCCTTCATTTATCCATCATCCATGTAATCTCTTATACCTGCTAATCACAGATTCCTGATGCTTTCCTCCTGCATCCCCTCACCCCCTTGGCAAACACAAGTCTGCTTTATATATCTGTATATCTTTTTTCGTTTGAAAGATATGCTCATTTGTGTCATGTTTTAGATTCTACATATAAGTCATAAAATATTTGTCTTTGAGTTTCTGACTTACTTCACTTATTATGGTAATCTTTAGGTTCATCCATGTTGCTACAAATAGCATTATTTCATTCTTTCCATGGCCTTTTTTTTTTCATTCTTGTAAATGGCTGAGTAATATTACCGTATATATATATATACATATATATATGTGTATATATATATGTATATATGTATATATATATGTATATAAAACATATTTTCTTTCTCCATCTGTTGATGGAAATTCAGATTGCTTCCATGTCCATTATCCTGGCTATTGACCATATGGCTGCTTCTATTAATGTAGGGCTGCATGTATGTTTTTACGTTATACTTTTGCCTGGGTGTATGCCCAGGAGTGGGATTTCTGAATCACATGGTGACTTAATTTTTAGTTTATGTGGAACCTTCATATGTTTTCCATACTGATTGCACCAGTTTACAAAACCATCAACAGTGTGGCATTTTCTACAACCTCTGCAGCATTCATTATTTGTAGACTTTGTAATGATGACCATTCTGACTCATGTAAGGTGATACCTTGTTGTAGTTTTGATTTGCATTTCTCTAATAATTAGCTATATGAGCACCTTTTCATGTGCCTATTGGCCATGGGTATTTCCTCTCTGGAGAAATGTCGATTTACGTCTTCTGCCAATTTTTTGATTGGGTTTTTTTTGTTGTTGTCATTGTTATTGAATTGTGGGAGCTGTTTGTATATTTAAGCCCTTGTTTGGTCACATCATGTGCAAATATTTTCTCTCAGCTTGGACATTGTCTTTTTGTGTTTGTTTGTTTTCCACTGCTGTGCAAATGGTTTTAAGCTTAATTATGTCCCATTTGTTTATTTTTGCTTTTATCTTTATTGCCTTGGGTGGCTGACCTAAGGAAACATTGGTACTATTCATGTCAGAGAATGTTTTGCCTGTGTTCTCTTCTAGGAGTTTTATGCTGTCTTGTCTTATATTTAAGTCTTTACATCACTTTGAATTCATTTTTTGGTAGGTACAAGGGTGTGTTCTAACTTCATTGGTTTACATGAAGCTATCAAACTTTCCCAAAATCACTTGCTGAAGAGACTGCTTTTCCTTCTACTTTGTCAAAAATTAATTGTTCATAGGCATGTAGGTTGTTTCCAGGCTCTCTACTCTGTTCCATTGACACATATGTTTGTTTTTGTGCCAATACCATGCTGTTTTAATTTCTATAGCTCTGTAGTATTGTCTGAAGTCTCAGTTGCTTGTGCCCCCTGCTTTGTTTTATTCCTCAAGATTTCTTTGGCAATTCTGAGTATTTAGTGGTTCTATATAAATTTTAAGATTATTTGTTCTAATACTGTGGAAAATGTCCTGGGTATTTTGATAGGCATTGCATTATCTGTAAATTTCTCTGAGTAGTTTGGCCATTTTAGCAATATTAAGTCTTTCAGTGCAAGAGCATGGAATATCATTCCATTTCTTTGAGTCATCTTCAGTTAGCATTATTAATGTTTTGTAGTTTTTATCATTTAAGTCTTTTACCTCCTTGGAAAGATGTATTCCTAAATATTTTATTTTTGATGCAATTTTGATAGGGATTGTTTGTTAGCATTCTCTTTCTGATATTTCATTGTTGGTTTAAATAAATACAACATATTTCTGTTAATCTTATATCCTACTATGTTGCTGAATTAATTTATCAATTCTAGTGGTTTTTGTGTGGAGTCTTTAGGGTTTTCTGTATATAGTGTGACATCACCTTCATATAATGACAATTTTTCCTTAACATGGGAATAATTCTGACATTGTCTTGGTCTCAATCCAACTCACTTGGTTGTCAAGAGTATACTATCTCTATCTGTTTATGTTCAAGGATTTTAAAAAATATATGTAAGCATTAAAGTGGCAACATGAAGCAGTCAGAGATGTATCTCCTTTCAGAACCCAGAAACCAACTTTACGTAATCAGACAATGATTGACTCTTGCTTTCCCATGAGTTGCATAGATCTTCCTCCTTTTCTTATTTTCTCGAATCCTGATCTGCATTATCACAAATTATCACAGCCCTAATTCTGCGCATGGTAACTTTTGCTATGCATTCTTACAATTTTAGTTCTCTGTGCTCTTGATTTTCTAGTGTTTCTTGTGTTTGCAGTTTCATGAATCAGAAACACAATTTCTGATTCAAATTACCCTCCCCTAAAATAATATTATTACTCTACCTCATCGGTTCATTGAGATTAAAACCATGGAGCTGTGGCTAGTTTCTGGATTGTATGCCTTCATGTATTCTTGGTGCTATTGCCTAATCAACTAATGCTAGGCACTAGATTGGAAATCTGTAGTCCTTGGATTATTGTCTTCAATCAGTGCTAAACGAGTGACAGTTTCACTTAAAATTGGCTTTGAAATTGGCATATGGAAGGCAGTGTATTTGGCATATCTTATATAGCTTTCCACCCCTAGAATAGTATATTTTAAATGTCTCATTTCCTTCACCATATGTACATTCCAAGACATTTTGACTAACCACACATTTTTTCAGATACATTAAATTTTTATCTATATTTTCTTTTGACTTTGCCCTTTTCATTTGCCTTCTGAAGCTGTCAATTTTTGAAGTCCAAATGGAGAAACAGTCAATAAGATAGCTAACTAAAATGTTATCCTCACATAAATATAGCTTATCAAAAAGTGTTTTGCACTAGTGCAAACCTTGCACTTTCAAAAGAGAAGGCTAATAAAAAACTTACTTAGTTGAAAGGCCAAGCAATTTGCACATGAGTAGCCTAGGAAAATAGTTGTTCAGTACTATAGCATGCTGCTCCATACTTGATGACAATATTACAGTTGTTTATGTAATATTCACCCTCCACATGCATTTTCTCATAGAAATGGCACATACAACATGACATCCATCATTTGAACATAACTGAAAGTCCCTAACTTACATAATAAGGCAATTTATCAAAAGGGCCTTAATAAAAGTTCCTTGTGTCTAGGCATCTGTTCCACTGAACCACATTTTCATTATAAGATACACATTATCTTCAAAAAGAATTTTACATTTCAATTGTCATGAATAAGCATTGAATAATGGAGGTCTATAGCTTTAAAGTTTTCATTATTTAATTATAAAGAAAGGATTTTGAGAGAGATTATGTATGATAAATTACAGAATGCCACAGATGTTTCACAGGATTCCAAATGTAGAGAAAAATTGTCATTTAACTCAACTTTTGGTTCCAGGCAGGCTACCTATAGATAAAAAGCTAAGCTGGAACTTAAAGGCCAACCAAGAGTAAATTAGGTGAAGAATTTTACTGAGGGTATTCCTGCAGGTATAGCATGTATAACAATGAAGAGATTCAAAATGACTAGATGTTTATAATGTGACTTTAGGCTGACATAGACACATAGTGGAAGCCCATGTGTGCTATGTTAAGGATTTTGAGCTTACACAAACACACACACACATACAAGTACATTATGTTTCTAAGCAAATTAGTGGCATCGTCAAGCCTGTGTTTACTACAGATAGCTGTTTATATTGTATGAAGGATAAATTGATGTGACAAAATAAAGGCATTCCAATATATAAGTAGCTGTCAAAAGTGCAAAAATTATGAAATGACATTGCAATATAAATAATGGATAAGGACATAAATAGAAGAAAGTTTTATTTATATATTTGCTAACATAGTCAATATAATTTATAAGCAAACCTAGTATATTTGTGAGATAATATTTATTCACATTTGGTAAGCTTGTATATATGTGTGTACACATACACACGTATGCAGAAACAGTTCACCCTGAGTATGGTGGGATGAACTTTCATGGACAACTGGTAGTAATGACAGCAACCTTTCAGAAGTCAACTTTGGTAACACATGTCAATGTCTCTAAACATTCCCAGTCTAACTTTGTACAATCAATAGAACATGTTCTAAACAGACAATAACAATAAATGACATTTTTAAATTAAGTAATTAAGAATAAATTTTATTTTTCTATTATTTATCTTCTTGATCTAGGAATACTATAGGGCCCTATCTAGCATAATTTTAATGAATGTTATAGTTGATTTGTTATACATTTTTATTTCAGTAAATTACTGATATACTACACTTTGGGGCTATTATAAATAAAATCTTCTATTGTGTCTTCTAATTCTTATGTAAGAAAGTGAAATTTGGAGTATTTATCTTGTGTCTTGTCACCTAACTGAACTCTCTTGTTATTTTTATGTGCAATATTAATTCTTTGTAACATTTTTATCTTCAAATTTAGATCATTTTATTTACAATTTTACAGTACTTATAAATTTATATTTGTTTCTGGATTTAATAAATTGTTCAGTCCATCAAAATTAATTTCTAGTACCAGTCACAGTCCCTTATTCATTTATTAATTTATTATCCTTGTTTTGTTAAATGTTAAAAATTTAACACATTTATATTAACATGTGTATGTTAATATTAATGTTAATTCTAACATTAGAATATGCCTCTACTTATAGGGTGCTAGGTCACTAAGAGTATATTGCACTTAATAATATGTGATGCATTTTGTGAGATTCTGTTTTCAGACTTAAGTGGTAGTTATCATTCTCATTTTATGTTCTAATATATCAAGTGAATTGATTTCTTAATTAAATTTCTATCAAATCCTTCTTTCATTCCAAGAAGATACCTGTCTATGATCAAAATTTTATTTTATTTATTTTTAAATTTAAATTTATTTATTTTAATTGGAGGCTAATTACTTTACAATATTGTATTGGTTTTGCCATATATTGACATGAATCAGCCACAGGTGTTCCCAATCCAGGACCCCCCTCCCAACTCCCTCCCCATACCATCCCTCTGGGTTATCCCAGTGGACCAGCCCCAAGCATGCTGTATCCTGCATCGAACTTAGACTGGCAATTTGTTTCTTATATGATATTATACATGTTTCAATGCCATTTTCCCAAATCATCCCACCCTCTCCCGCTCCCACAGAGTCCAAAAGACTGTTCTATACATCTGTGTCTCTTTGGCTGTCTCACATACAGGGTTATCGTTCTCATCTTTCTAAATTCCATATAAATGCATTAGTATACTGTATTGGTGTTTTTCTTTCTGGCTTACTTCACTCTGTATAATTGGCTCCAGTTTCATCCATCTCATTAGAATTGATTCCAGTGTATTCTTTTTAATGGCTGAGTAATACTCCGTTGTGTATATGTACCACAACTTTCTTATCCATTCTTATGCTGATAGACATCTAGGTTGCTTCCATGTCCTGGCTATTATAAACAGTGTTGCGATGAACATTGGACATGTGATGAACATTGGAGTACATGTGTCTCTTTCAGTTCTGGTTTCCTTGGTGTGTATGCCCAGCAGTGGGATTGCTGGGTCATAAGGGAGTTCTATTTCCAGTTCTTTAAGGAATCTCCACACTGTTCTCCATAGTGGCTGTACTAGTTTGCATTCCCACCAACAGTGTAAGAGGGTTCCCTTTTCTCCACACCCTCTCCAGCATTTATTGCTTGTAGACTTTTGGATCGCAGTCATTCTGACTGGCCTGAAATGGTACCTCATTGTGGTTTTGATTTGCATTTCTCTGATAATGAGTGATGTTAAGCAACCCAATAAAAAAATTGGCCAAAAAACTAAATAGACATTTCTCCAAAGAAGACATACAGATGGCTAACAAATATATGATCAAAATTTTAATATACTGGTGAATTTCACTTGCATTTTATTTGTAATTTCTGTCATTAGTTAAAGTGTCTTGTAATTTGTTTTACTTTGCTATTATTATCAATTAATTGGCATCTCTTCTTCTAACTTTACAAAATGAAAAGGCATGTTTCCATCTTGATCTACATTTTAACAATGTTGAATATAACAGGAATTATATAATTCTTTAAGTGAAAGAAAGTGAAAGTGAAGTCACTCAGTCATGTCTGACTCTGGGACTCCATGGACTATAGCCTACCAGGCTCCTCTGTCCATGGGCTTTTCCAGGCAATAATACTGGAGTGGGTTGCCATTTCCTTCTCAAGGGAATCTACCTTAACCAGGGATTGAACCCAGGTCTCCTGTATTGCAGACAGATGCTTTACCCTTTGAGCCATCAGAGAAGTCTTAAATACACTTTATAGAAACCTCATGCCCTAAAGTAATATTGAGAAGAAATTATTTTTGAAAATGGTTTAATTAGTACCATGATTATTTTTATTCAGATTTATTTTTTGTGTTCAGTTTGGATATTTATAGTTCCTTGGAATTTATAAAATATGTTTATAAAATACAAAAGTATAAAAACTTACAAATAAATTCAATAGAGCTTATTAAATTTGCTACAGAAAAAAATCTACATTAATTTAAAATTAACATAACTACAATCATTTCTTCTTTCTTCCCTCTCTCCTGCCTTCCTTCTCCTTCTTGGATTTTTTTTTCTCTCTCTCTCTTTCATCTATTGTTCAGCAATGCATTAATTAATTATATGCATTATCTTTTGGCCAAAACTCTTTGGGTTCATGTTAAATTTTATTTTTGCATTTTTGTTGCTTGATATGAGTTATAATTATATTTGATTCTAAAAATATTTAGTTTGTTAAATGATTTTTGTTAATAGTTTTAAATATTTGTAACACAGTTTTATATTTGCTTTATTGCTTTCTGAAGATGTCTAAGCAGTTTATGGTTATTGAAATCTACCTCCAGAATACAGCAAGTCTTTCAATTTTTGACTTACTTTGGAACTGCTCTTGAATATCTCTCAAGAAAACTTGAAAAGAAAACACTTCCTGTTTTTATCACAGAACATTCAGTATAAAAACACTAATTCAGCAATAATAATCATGTCATTGTAACTTTGTGTTTTTCCTCTTCATTTATCAAATACTGAAGGTGATTGAGTCAAAGCAGAATATGAGTATAGCTTTATGAATGTTGTATCTAATCCTAATAGTTTGTCTCATATTTTAATTCTGTGCTCTAAATTTATATAATTTTAAACTCACTACATAGTGCTTTGAATTTTACTTTATCTGGTATTAATATTACAAATCATGCATTTTTTGTACTTTCTCACATGTTATTGCCTATCTTAAAAATGTCTGCCCTTAGCCCTTCAACATAGCAGTGTTTTACCATACCACCGGGGCTTATGCATGCTTTTCCTATGTCTGAAAGTCAGATTCCTCCAATCCTCCCCATGTGCACTCCTTTTCATATTTTAAACTTCTCCTTCAGCATCATCATTAGGAAGAGATATCTCCCCCAGATTCACTGATCATGTATAATCCACTCATTAAAAGCATTCAGGGTGCTATGTTCCTTTCTTTCATAACACACTAAAATTTTAATTGTGAAATTATATAATTTGAATCTTATTTTTTCTTTTTCTTTACCCTCACCTTAGTGACTGAACAACTACCATATAAACACTATTAGCACAGAAACTAGGTCAATCTTATCCTGTGTAATGTAGTACTGAATACAGTGCCTGGCACATGATGTGCACACTTCATACCCTTTGGATGAAGATATGAGGAAACAAGTCTACTTACCTTTGTTTACAAGAGAGAATCTCAAAAAAATGCTTACTCTATGAAAATTAATTTTAAAAAACATACTAAGTGGTAAAACATATATGACTTGGTCCTCCAGCAAGGAGCACTGGAACCCAGTTTTGGCTCTATGACACTGATGGTCAGACTTTAGTTTTTCCAAAAGTGATTATGTTTAATATCATTAAAATGTGCAGGGAGTAATCAGATGTGTACGAGCTTTGCCTTCAGTTTCATTTCCTTTTCACTAATATTGTTTTGCTTTGAAAGTGTGTGTATATTCCCAAAACTTTTATAATTCTAAATCAACTGTATTTCAAAAAATGAAATTATATACAATTGGATAAATTTGAATTAGTAAGGGAGGCAGGCATTTTGCTGAGAATATATTTAGTTGATACTTACTTTCATACCTGCCTTAATATTTTAACTTTCCATTTATTTATTTAGTTCCTACACAATAGTTAATAGACTTATTGTACAGGAATAATTTAATAAGAATTGTTTATTATGCATTGAAATAAGCAAGATATGTTTAGGTTTATTGAATTTTCAGTTCAGTTCGTCACTCAGTCCTTTACGACTCTTTGCGACCCCATAGACTGAAGAACGACAGGTTTCCCTGTCCATGTCTAACTCTTGGAGCTTGCACAAACACATGTCCATAGATTCGGGGATGCCATCCAACCATCTCACCCTGTCATCCCCTTCTCCTCCTGCTTTCAATCTTTCCCAGTATCAAGGTCTTTTCCAATGAGTCAGTTCTTCTCATCAGGTGGTCAAAGTATTGGAGTTTCGGCATCAGTTCTTCCAATGAATAATCAGGACTGATTTCCTTTAGGACAGACTGGTTGGATCTTCTTGCTGTTCAAGGGACTCTCAAGAGTCTTCTCCAACACCACAATTCAAAAGCATTGATTCTTCGGTGCTCAGCTTTCTTTAAGGTCCAACACTCACATCTATACATGACTACTGGAAAAATCATAGCTTTGACTAGACAGACTTTCATTGGCAAAGTAGTCTCTCTGCTTTTAAATATGCTATCTAGGTTGGTCATAGCTTTTCTTCTAAGGAGCAAGCATCTTTTAATTTCCTGGCTGCAGTCACCCTCTGCAGTGATTTTGGAGAAAAACAAAGTAAGGAACATTTATTGTGCCCCCAAAATAAAGTCTCTCACAATTTCTATCTATTGTTTTACTATCTAATTGCCATGACATGATGGGACTGGATGCCATGATTTAATTTTCTGAATGTTGAGTTTAAGCCAACTTTTTCACTCTCTTCTTTCACTTTCATCAAGAGGCTCTTTAGTTCTTCTCTTTCTGCCATAAAGGTGGTGTCTTCTGCATATCTGAAGTTATTGCTATTTCTCCCAGAAATCTTGATTCCAGCTTGTGCTTCATCCAGCCTGACATTTCACATGATGGATTCTGCATACAAGATAAATAAACAGGGTGACAATATACAGCCTTGACGTATGCCTTTCCCTATTTGGAACCAGTCTGCTGTTCCATGTCCAGTTCTAATTATTGCTTCTCGACCTTGCTGACACATTTCTCAGGAGGCAGATCAGGTGGTCTGGTATTTCCATCTCTTGAAGAATTTTTGTGATCCACAGAGTGAAAGTCTTTGGCATAGTCAATAAGGCAGAAATAGATATTTTTCTGCAACTCTCATGCTTTTTCAATGATCCAACAGATGTTGGCAATTTGATCTCTGGTTCCTCTGCCTACTCAAATCTGACTTGTTCATCTGGAAGTTCATGGTTCACGTACTGTTGAGGCCTGACTTGGAGAATTTTGAGCATTACTTTGTTAGCATGTGAGTGAAATTGTGTGGTATTTTGAACATTCTTTGGTGTTGCCTTTCTTTGTGATTGGAATGAAAACTGACCCTTTCCAGTCCTGTGGTCACTGCTGTATTTTGCAAATATGCTGGAATATTGAGTACAGCACTTTAACTGTACTATCTTTTAGGATTCAAAATAGCTCGATTGGAATTCCATCACCTCCACTAGCTTTGTTCAAAGTAATGCTTCCTAAAATCACTTGACTTTGCATTCCAGGATGTCTGGCTCTACATGAATGATCACACCATCATGGTTATCTGGGTCATGAAGTTCTTTTTGTATAGTTCTTCTGTGTATTCTTACCACCTCTTCTTAATGTCTCCTGCTACTTTTATATTTTTTATTGTGCCCATCTTTGCATGAAGTCTTCCCTTGGTATCTCTAATTTTCTTGAAGGGATCTTTAGTCTTTCCCATTCTATTTTTTTTACTCTATTTCTTTGCATTGATCAGTGAGGAAGGCTTTCTTATCTCTCCTTGCTATTCTTTGGAACTCTGCATTCAAATGGGTATATCTTTACTTTTCTCCTTTGCCTTTCACTTCTCTTCTTTCCTCAGCTGTTTGTAAGGCCTTTTCAGACAACCATTTAGCCTTTTTTGCATTTCTTTTTCTTGGAGATGGTCTTGATCACTGCCTCCTGTAAACTGTCATGAGCTTCCTTCCATAATTCTTCAGCCACTCTCTCTATCAGATATAATCTCTTGAATCTTTTTGTCACTTCCACTGTATAATCATAAGGGGATTTGATTTAGGTCATACCTGAATAGCCTAGTGGTTTTCCCTACTTTCAATATAATTCTGAATTTGGCAATAAGGAGTTCATGATCTGAGCCACAGTCATTTCCTGGTCTTGTTTTTGCTGACTGTATAGAGCTTCTCCATCTTTGGCTACAAAGAGTATAATCAATCTGATTTCAGTATTGACCATCTGGTGGTGTCCATGTGTAGAGCTGTCTCCTGTGTTGTTGGACGAGGGTGTTTGCTATGACCAGTTCATTCTCTTGGCAAAACTGTTAGCCTTTGACCTGGTTTGTTTTGTACTCCAAGGCCAAATTTGCCAGTTACTCCAGGTATCTCTAGGCATCCTACTTTTGCATTCCTGTCTCCTATAATGAAAAGGACATCTTTTGGGGGTGTTAGTTCTTGAAGTTTGTAGGTCTTCAGAGAACCACTTAACTTCAACCTCTTCAGCATTACTGGTCAGGACATAGACTTGGATTTCTGTGATATTGAATGGTTTGCCTTGGAAATAGCAGAGATCATTCTGTCATTTTTGAGATCGTATCCAAGTACTGCATTTCAGACTCTTTTGTTGACAATGATGGGTGCTCCATTTCTTCTAAGGGATTCTTATCTACAGTAGTAGATAAAATGGTCATCTGAGTTAGATTCACCCATTGTAGTCCTTTTTAGTTCACTGATTCCTAAAATGTTGATGTTCACTCTTGGCCATCTCCTGTTTGACCATTTCTAATTAGCTTGACTCATGGACCTAACATCTCAGGTTCCTATGCGATATTGCTTTTTAGAGCATCAGACTACTTCCATCAACAGTCACGTCCACAACTGGGTGCTGTTTTGTTTGTTTTTTTTTTTTTTAATTTTTATTTTTACTTTATTTTACTTTACAATACTGTACTGGTTTTGCCATACATTAACATGAGTCCGCCATGGGTGTACATGAGTTCCCAATCCTGAAACCCCTCCAACCTCCCACCCCATATCATCTCTCTGGATCATCCCCGTGCACCAGCCCCAAGCATCCTGTATCCTACATTGAACATAGACTGGTGATTCGTTTCTTACATGATAGTATACATGTTTCAGTGCCATTCTCCCAAATCATCCCACCCTCTCCCTCTCCCACAGAACCCAAAAGTCCGTTCTAAACATCTGTGTCTCTTTTGCTGTCTCATATACAGGGTTATCATTACCATCTTTCTAAATTCCATATATATGTGTTAGTATGCTATATTGGTGTTTTTCTTTCTAGCTTCCTTCACTCTGTATAATCGGCTCCAGTTTCATCCATCTCATTAGAACTGATTCAAATGTATTCTTTTTAATGGCTGAGTAATACTCCATTGTGTATATGTACCACAGCTTTCTTATCCATTCATCTGCTGATGGACATTTAGGTTGTTTTTAATTTGGTTCCACCTCTTCATTCTTTCTGGAGTTATTTCTCCACTATTCTCCAGTAGCATATTGGGCACCTACAGACCTGGGGAGCTCATCTTTCAGTTTCCTATCTTTTTGCCTTTTCATACTGTTCATGGGGTTCTCAAGGCAAGAATACTGAAGTGGTTTTCCATTTCCTTCTCCAGTAGACAATGTTTTATCAGAACTCTCCACCATGACCCGTCTATCTTAGGTGGCCCTACATGACATGGCTCATAGTTTCATTGCATTAGACAAGATTGTGGTCCATGTGAGAAGTTTGGTTAGTTTTCTGTGATAGTGTTTTTCATTTTGTCATTGATTGCATACCATGTTGAAATATTACTTATGATTATTAAGAATTTTAAAATTGTAACTGCTCCAATTACTAACTTCTAAGTATTACCTCAAATAAATGAATAGTTTTAACTACTATGCATATTTTAAAGGTATATTTTAACAAATTAGCTTAAATATCCCAATGTTTTCAGTGATACATAATTTTTTGTTGTTTATTAACATAATCTCTGTTGTAAAGAAGAATTGGCTATCAAGACATGAACAGAACATTGTCATAGTCCCAGCATTTTAATGTTTTTGTTAGAGTAGATTGTTGAATTCACCTTCATTATTCTTAAATGCACGTTCTATCTTAGAGATTGTGACCTCTTTGATAGTTATTTTTATTACTATGTAATTGATTCTCACTTTACTCATTTTTCTTTTTCCTCTTTTCCTTTCAAACATGCTGCAGTAGCTAACATATTATGGAGAGAAGAAGGTACTAAATTCCATTTTTTTATATTATTGTGATTATTTTGCTTACTTGATATATTGTTGACTATCAGTTCTAATAATTGCCTTATTCATTTCTATTGTCATTAAAATTTTATTTGAGCATAAACCAGTATTATTCTGTAAATGGCTACCATTTAAAATATTTATAGGTTCTCATCAGCTTGATTTATTATTGATATATAATAGGGAGGTTATATTATAATATATGGAAATGCTTTTTAAGAGTATAGAATTAAAATTAGTCAAATAAATGAAAGCAAACTTAGTTAAACAGAATTTATATATTAACCGTGATTCAGATTAAAAAAGAAAAAATTAGAAAACTGTTACCTTATGAATGGAATATAATAAATAAAGAAAACAGGTTATTGCAGCTTCCTTGATGGTCTAGTAGTTAAGAATTAACCTTCCAATGCAGGGGTTGCAGGTTCAATCTCTGGGTAGAGGCATGTGATCCCACAAACCCTGTGGCTAGAAACCAAGACAAAAACAAAAAAAAAAGCAATTTTGTAAAAAAATAAACAAAAAAACAACAAAAAAAACCTCAATAAAGATATGAAACAATCTACATCAAAAATAATCTTTTAAAAAAAGGAAAAAAATGGGTTATAAACTTGAAGTAACTGGATTCAAATCCAGTCTGTACCAGTATATAAACTAGAGCCTCTTTATCTCACAAATTTGTCATCTCAAAACTAAGGACAGTTGTTAGTTCTCAGCAAGATTTTTTAAATCAACTTTTTAAATTATAGTCTGCACTCAATTGTGCTAGTCTTTCTTAATTAGCCACAAAAGCCAAGTGGCAGTATTTGCCCAGAATTTAAATATCCCAAGTGCATTACTTAAATTCTTAGGAGAAAAGTGTGGATAAGTCATCATTACACTCTTGGAAGGCAGTTATCAAAGTAATTGCCTACACAAACCATTGTAGAAAAACTTCTTTGTTTCTTGTTGTAACTCTTATATGAACTGGAGTCACAGCCACCTGGAGGACCATGCCTCAGAAGGGTTAATAAATTTTGAAATTTAGCCATCTTAATTTTATTCTCAAAGATGACCATAAGGCATTTTATTTTCTCCCTTGGTATTTCTTTCTCCTCAAATCTTTTGTAAAGGCCCTAAACTCCAGTTTACTAAGAGCTATTGGAGTAATTTTATCTTCTCATTTTATTCCACTTGGATATTTCACATTTGAACTTACGAATTCATTACTGAAACAGATATTGTTATGACATGATTAGCATATATGTTAGATGTTTCTTTAGACTCTCTTATTTCTTGAGATCAAACAAATATTTCTCTGGGTATTAAAAAATGGATTTTATTTAATCATTATAAAGGGAAGGAATAAAACCTAAATATTCAGAGATCACTAGTTGCTGGGAAAATTTGAATGAGTCATTTTACCTCTCTGAGCCATAATTTTTTAAAACAATGCTTGAAATATAGTTTGGCACCCTCCTTGTAAATTTGTGATATGTAAATCTCTTTAAAATATCTAAAACAACTCTTTTTTTATAACTTGAATTGATGTCATTAACATTAGTACTTTATAATAATCATTAATATGTAGTAATAGTATAATATTATTTAGGTGACCTTTAAAAATATAGGATACCTCCAGATTAATTAAAATCATCCTGAGATTCATTATATGAAAATATTTAACTTTTTCTTCTGTTAATCTTTGAAACTATATGCTTTCAATAAGTACTCTCCATCAGTCAGTGATGTGCTTACTCTATATGATGTTGTTTGACCCAGAATATGTGCTTGAGAAATCATAGCTTGAGAAATCATTTAATACATTTTGCAGGTAATTTTAAAGCATATACAAGAAATGTTTTAGGAAATTTTTAAAATCCTTTTTTTCTATGTACTGTTATCATCAGAGTACTTTGCTGTTTTCTGAAATAAAATTTAAAACAATATATTTGAGAAAACAATATACTTGACTCAGATTCCAGAAATCTGTAAATTATATTTATAATACCACAGTTATCAGTAAGGCATTACAATTGAAAATGATTGCATGCAATAGTAATAATGGTGGCCAGGCATAATAGACCAAGTTGAGGAATCATTTAACCACAAACATGTTTACAACTATTTCATAAAAATAATTGAAATAACAAAAGAAGCATCCAAAGTAAATTTCTACCTGTATTTTTAAGGATAGAATAATAACTAACAAAAAGTCCATATTTCTGAGACCCATTTTTATTTTCACTCTAGCAGTGCCTTCTGTTTGCATGCTCACATTGTCACTATTACCATGATTTCAAAATCATAATTCCTCTATAATGTCGTATGACTTAAAGGCAAACTTTTTTTTATGGGAGTGTAGAAAAACATTTTAGAAGGGAGTAAAATATATCACTCATTTATTTACAAATATTTTAAAGAGACAACTAAATGTACAGCACTTTGAAAGCACTTGTAAAGATAAGATCTAGTATCTGCTCTAATGAAATTTTTAATCTTGTGAAATGGAAGATTAACTCATTGTCAACTAATTTTACTACATAGATGATCTCAAAGTATACATTAAAAGATTAGGTATGGCTAGGTCTCTTTTGCAATATTTTTTATGGTCTTATAATCTAATAAAGTATTTCCTAATATTTATTTAGTAGACAGTTTGGTATATGTTTTATGGTGTAATGATAATAAGGGTTTTTATAAGCACTGAATTAAAGCAATTTAAACCATCTTATTCACTGCAGGATTAAGTTGAACTTTTAGATATATTAATTTCAAACTCTAAGGAGAGATGTCAGATGGTTTGTTATATAATAGAGCATTTTCTAAATTTATTATGAATAAGATCATTTTGCTGAGTATCTATAGGATCAATATGGAACTGAAATTACCTTGGAAAATACTGGCTTGATGTGACATTTAGTGATCTGAAAGCAAATGTATATATATATATATAATTTTAAAATATCTTTATAAATATTTTTGAATCTGTTCATACATTTATCTGTAATAGGAATTATTCAAATAAATTACTATATTAGTTGGGCAATTAACACCAACCAGCACAAGGTACAAATAGAAAATTACAGTGAAATATTGCAAAAAAGTTTATGTGTTACATTATTATCTGACTAGCTTTGTGACCTATAATGTCACCAAAGTGGGAAAAAAAAAAGAATAATAGGCGTCAGGCCCTCTCTTAACTCCTTCGACCTCAGATTTGTCACATTTTGTTGTCCAGACTCTTCTGTGCTGCAGGGGAGCATGGGAAATACAGAAGAGTTCACACGAACTTAATGAGCTACTGTATAATTGTTTTTAGAGCAAAATATTGGTAAGGTTCTCAGTACCAAATTACTGTCTCACAACAATATTGGTGAAATATTTAAAATGAAAAAGGAGAGCTTTCAGAAGGTAAGGCTTTTAAATTCAGGGGACTTAGAGTATCATATCCCTGGGTGAGGGAGAGACCACATCTTCTACTGTCTGTTCGTGATGCCAATGCCAGAGTGATCAAGCTGTTAACATTTTCATTTGCAAGTTCTGTATCTTCTCTGTTAAAAACAAATGTCAATGTTTTAGCATTTTATCTCAGAAAACTGTTTTCAGATCAAAAAAGGAATCTGACAAGACAACCATTTGCAGATATATGTGCATATACACACCCACATATATGTGTATGCATATTTGTACACCCCCTTCATAGATCACAGCCTTGTCATGGAGAAGGAGCTTGTGTAACTCAAAGAAGCTATGAGCCATGCCATACAGGGCCACCCAAGATGGATGGGTCATAGTGAAAACTTATGACAAAATGTGGTTCACTGGAGAAGGAATTGCAATCCACTCCAGGATTCTTGCCTGGAGAACCCAATGAACAGCATATAAAGGCAAGAAGAAATGATGCCAGAAGATGAGCTTCCAGGTTGGAAGGTGTCCCACATGCTACTGGGGAAGAACAGAGGGCAATTACTAATAGCTCCAGAAAGAATGAGCAGCTGAACCAAAGCAGCAATGATGCTCAGCTGTGGACATGTCTCGTGTTGAAAGTCAGTGAAAGTCACTCTGTTGTGTCTGACTCTTTGTGACTCCGTGAACCATACAGTCTATGGACTTCTCCAGACCAGAGTGCTGGAGTCAGTAGCCATTCTCTTCTCCAGGGGATCTTCGCAACCCAGGAATTGAACTGGGGTCTCCTGCATTGCAGGCGGATTCTTTACCAACTGAACTATTAGGAAAACCCAGTGAAAATAAAGTTCAATGCTATAAAGATAGTGGAGGACAGAAAAACCTGGTATACTACAGTCCATGGGGTCTCAGAGTCAGACACGACTTAACGACTGAACAAAAACAACAAATATATGTATATACACAAGCACATGCACATATACATAAATATGTATGATTTCTCCTAATATTAACTACATAGCAAACAAATGCTCTGTTATGATATAACCTTTGCTATGTTGATAATTGAATGTGAAATCAATCATTCAGATTTGCATTCAAAATTTTCAGCATATCTTTGAAAGTTCAGAGAATTGAATTCTGATTTAAGACTAGCTTTGGATAATATCATTCTGATCAATAATATATAATGTTCAGATAGTGTCCACGTCCTGAATTAATAGTGCCTAATAAGTTTAACACAATCACTCTCCAAAAATCTAAAAGATGGAAAGAGGAAGTCACTCTTATTTCAATTGAACAAAACATAAATATCTCACTGAGATGTGATGGTTTGGTGTTCCTATGTGTTTGAAAAGGATTTGAGCTCCAAAGACTGAGTACCAAAAATGGGAACATTAATAAACTGAAAATTCATCCCTGTTGGGTTATTCAAGGTGAGAAATATAATGCAGACCATCTATTTTGCCTATTTTCTTCTTTATTAAAAATAACTTTAGAATTATATGAAAGGGAAGAGAATAATACAATATCAATCAATGAAGGACCTTCTTTAACACAAAACTTACTAAATGACCTTTGATTGGTTACCAACTCACTGCATTGTAGGATTATAATTTGCTATTGACCATAAACCAAATGCTAAAGTAATGGCAACTTACACCAGAGGAAGGCAAACACCACAAAATAGTTTTATTATTGACTAAAATATTCATCCAATAATCACAAATAACCATTATTTGATATAATTTATGGAATATAGTGTTATATGTAGCACATAATGTAACTATATTATCATAATGCACTATTATTCTTGTGTAGTGGTCCTCAAAGAAATGATAGAAGGATGTAAATTACATCCATTTTTTTTCTCAGTCCATCTCATATATTTAAAAGTACAGTATTGATCAAAAAAATCCTCTGGGGAATACTTCTCTTCTTGTGTGTGTCCTTTCTGTATAGGAAGAAAAACAAAGCAGAGAAAAAGCTCACAAGGAAAAAACAAATTATAGATCAGTTTTGTGAGCTACTATACCTTGTTAGATTAACTATCGACCTGAAAAAGACAAAGTACTTATGTCTGTCTTCACCAAGTGATGAGAAAAGACAAAACAGCACATATTCCTAAACTTTACAATGACTACAGTTGTAAAGCTTTTACTTACATCAAGAACTTTTGTAGTAAACTGCAATACATCAATGAGGAAAGAACTGTAATCGAAACTAGCGGTCAGACATTTTGGGACTCAGAAATCTTTTACACTTTTCAAAATTATTGACAACCCAAAGAGCTTTTGTTTATGTAGGTTATTTCTATCCACTTTAATTACCATACTAGAAATTAAAACAAAATTCAAATATGTATTTAATAATTTATTAAAAATAATTGTAGTAAACCCATTACATGTAGACATAAATAGCATATTATTTGTAAACTGATATTTAAAAATTGAAAAGGCTCACTATTGAACACTGAATTTTAAAAAATATCTGGCTAAATAAAATAGAATTCCTATATCTGCTTCTGCATTGAACTGTTGTGATATCATCATAGCACACATGTCATGTAAACTGTCAAGAGCTACATTCTACATTTGAATGAAAGAGAAAAATGCAAATGACATCTTAGCATAATTATGAAAATAGCTTGAATTTGTAGACCCCCCTGAAAAGATCAACTGCTCTACTAGAAAATCAGGTTGTTCTTTCAGAAGGCTCATGTATTCATAGAATTCAACCTCATAAAAAACTAAAATGTACTAGTAGTATATCTCACAGTGTAGATTTGAGGAAGATATGAGGACAGTAAGTACATTTGGTTATATGCCATTTCACCATTTCCCCCCAATGATGTTTCAAAGAGGTAATGTCAATCATAAAAATAGGGACAATTCAACATTTCTTGAACTCATAGTAAGAGTTCAAGTCACTCAGCTACATGTTTTCCTTTCTCCATCTTATTTACTTCTTACAATTACAACACAGAAGTTGCATAATAAATAATTTCCCCATGATATAACAAAAAGTTCTATAGCTATGGTTTACCTCTGAGCCATCTGAATCAAGAATGGGATTTATCTCTGTTAACAGTCTCTCACACCAAAAAAATTTTTTAAACAGTTAGAACATGGATATATGTTATAATAACATAGTTATACTGAACATACACAGGTATGTTGCAGGAAGGGGGACCCCTTTCAGCACCCCAAACTGGGCTCTTGTCTAACACTCAGAAATGAGTTGTCCAAGGAGACACATGTGCTGAAAAAACAAGAGATTTTATTAGGAAAGGGCACCTGGGTGGAGAGCGGTATGGTAAGGGAACCCAGAAGAACAGCTCTGCCACGTGGCTCGCAGTCTCGGGTCTTATGGTGATGGGATTAGTTTCTGGGTTGTCTTTGGCCAATCATTCTGACTCTGAGTCCTTCCTGGTGGTGCACACCTTGTTCAGCCAAGATGGATACCAGAGAGAAGGATTCTGGGAGGTGGTCAGACATGTTGTGCCTCCTTTTGACCTTTCCCAAACTCTTCCAATTTGTGGTGGCTTAGTTGTTCCTTAGCAGGACCTCCTGTTGCAAAACAACTCAGGCAAAAAGTTACTATGGTGCCTGGCCAGGGTGGGCGGTTTCAATGCACTTCCCCTAACAGGTACATTATTGCTTATTATACAAATAAAGCTAATGAATACCCCTAATGTAAAAATCAGCATGTGTCTTCAATTACCAAGATCCCCAGCATCAGGTAATTTGTATTATTCTGTATGTAGCATATTCAGAGCAGGCAATGGCACCCCACTCCAGTACCCTTGCCTGGAAAATCCCATGGACAGAGGAGCCTGGTAGGCTGCAGTCCACAGGGTCGCTAAGAGTTGGACACCACTGAGCAATTTCACTTTTACTTTTCACTTTCCACTTTCATGTATTGGAGAAGGAAATGGCAACCCACTCCAGTGTTCTTGCCTGGAGAATCCCTGGGATGAGGGTGCCTCGTGGGCTGCTGTCTATGGGGTCGCACAGAGTTGAACACGACTGAAGCGCCTTAGCAGCAGCAGCAGCAGCAGCATATTCAAAATAAATTATAATATTATAGTAGCAAGTTTAGAATGATACATCTTCATTGTATACTCAGATTATAAACTCTTCTGCTAAAATCTAAAGGATAATTGATGAATAAGATATGTCTAGCAAGAAAAGAAATGGCAAAATAAACCTTGTTTAGATGGGGAAGAGAGGAATTCATCAACAGCTCTGAGGATAAAGTTTTATTTCCTAGCAGAGTGACTAATACCTAGTTCATTTATATTATCATTTTAATATATTTGTACATGATATTTTGTTGGCATTACTATTTCATAAACACTAAGGAGTTGTATTCCCACCAAAAACAGTAAAATGCACCTTGCTTAAAGTTATCTGTATTTCTCAATAACTTGTAACTTGGAAAGTAGTTTATACTCTGTAAAAATGCTGATGTGTAACTCATATTTTAAAAAGTAAGAAAATACACTTTAAGGGTTGAAAGTGATTTGCATGGATTAAGCAGGTTTTCAGAGGAAGATAACCCCCAGAAATTTAATCTGTGCAAAAGTACAGTGAAATCTCACTGACTGCACTATGCACAGAATATAGAAAAAAAAAAAATATATATATATATATAATATTGAAAGCATCCATAGGAGAAAGGACAGAAGATGCTTCAAGAAACTTTGCAAACAGTCTGGACTTGGAGTAGTTGTAAAATTCAAACACATTCAAATTGCTGACTGTGGAGCAGAATTGTGCAGCAGCTGAAGGAGGGTAGCGTCAAGTTCGTTTAAAAATGTTATGTAATTTGTAATCATCATCAAACAAAGAAACTGACACAAGTGAAAATCTGACACCACATCACAGCTTGCTTGTGCTCCTAAGTTTCAACCCCCAGTCATGTTAATTTGCAAATCTCTAATAGGTAGCACACATCAACCATCTATCCATGTTTATACAAAAACTTATTGATACAAATATTTTTTGCATAAAAACTGAATTTTGTATACCTTTAGGTATAGAATTGATGTTTCTGTATGCAGAGCTGTAATTATGAATAACAGCTGACAAGTCTTAAATTTTATTTCATGAAAAACAACTTAAACTTAGTCCTTGCCACTTCTGCTACTATTCAGGAACATCTCATTGTAACGTTGTGCATTCTGGAATTAAAATGCACAATTAACTGATCAAGATAACATGTATTAAAATATAAGAATGGTAAAATATTCATAAAACAGTAAGATTTGTCAAAATATTAAAATGGATATGCATTATTAGTTAGAAATAATTTCATTATGTATAAATACCAATAAAGTTATAATTCTGATTGAATACATTTTCCTCTTAATCATAGGAATAGATGGACACAGATCGAATAGGCAGAACTCGTGACATTTTAAATTAGCTAGAAACATATTTAATAAAAGAAAATACAGCTTAAGTTAAATAATTTTATTTTTTTGCAAATTAAATACTTGTGATCCTCAGTCTTGATTTCATAGACTTTGTAGTATTGTCAATTGAAATAAAAATTAAAAATGTTTTCAGATGTTAAACATTTTAAGCAATTTGGATTTTCCAACTACCAAGATTTCAATATAATTGCTTAACTATTAAAGGGCATATGCTCTCACTGGATTATGTATGGTAGAATTAAACTGAATAAATATGGTTTGCGAACTGGTATACCTGGATGAGATAATCAGGAGAGGATCAGGAAAGGAAGTACTACATACTCTCAGTCTGGACATGTTGGAACAAGGCAGAAGCAGAGGAAACCAAGAGAAAAGGTATGCAATCAGACGTGAAAAGTCCCCAGGTGCACGCCTCTGTTAATCCCCATGGGCATTTCAGGTGTCTGATCTGTAGCATCCTGCACCCATGAGGAGTGGGTTTATAATGTAAGTGAGATGGATTTCTAAGATGTCACAAACCCAAACCTGCATGTGAAAAAAACTAGTAGTACGATTTAAATGCGATTTTTGCAAGACCTTATATTAATTCAAGTTTTAAAGTGGAGAAATTATCCCCAAAATTTATCATTATGAAAACTGACATGTAAGACTCTAGTGGGATTACATTTACAAATGTTATTTTTGGAAAATATTTAATACATATTCTCCAAAATCTAAAGGACTTGATCTTTCTGTTTCTAGAACAAAAAGAATTTGTTTCTAAATTCCTGCAAAGGATGACAATTTATTTTCCCTAGGGAACTCGAATAAGACATAGGATAAACATGATTCTTCAGAAAGTACTTTTATATCTTAATCAACACCTAAATTAAGTGTGAAGGTAGCAGACATAATCTGTGTATCAAAGGGTTCATAATTTCCATTTATAATTAGTTTAAAATATCTGAAACATTTGTTGACTTACAAAGAAAGCACTGATATACAGATTAGGGTGAAGAAATGGAATTTCTGCATAATATCACAGATTTACTCAGACATTTGGTAAAGGTCTCACATGGTTTGCTTTATTAACATTACATGGCTTCACAAACTGATCTCCCACCAGCAATATGACAGGCACTGAGTTTTGGTTGTAAAGGTTTCTGATAATTTTATTTTGAACTTTTGAATATGTTTTTATTCCTAAGGTCTGGGAATTGGGAACATGTTCTACGTTTTTTATGAAGATGGAATCAAAGTGATACAACCTATAGAATGTGAATTTCAGAGGCACATTAAGCCGAGTGAAAAGCTCCTTGGATTTCAGGCAAGTATATAAAAATTTTTTTTATAGTTTTATGCAGAGATTTTAAGTAGAATTGTATTTTGGAAATACAATGAAATCTATACATATATGAGATATTTGGGGAGGACCATATTAAAGCTATGATATTATCTGTTATTTTATTCAGGTTTTATATTTGAAGAGGAAAATAATATATTGAGTATTCTTAATTGTTTGTTTGTAATCCAAATAAAAGCACTAAAGTTGACTACGAAAAATGAACATACTGGCTCTTTAATTTACAATGTCTTTCATTTTGGCGGGCAGTGGTTACACAGTAAAAGAAAATAAACTGTAAATAATCTGATGAAATTAGGGTTATATTACCTGCTTTATAAATGTGAATTCCCTTTAGTTTTTTATCTTATTTTTTCATGAGCTCACGATGGAATGAATGACTTAGATTTAGATGGAAAAACATCAATTCCTTTGTTTATTGATATCTATCTATACCTTACCTTTCACAGAAATAATTGTTTTGTGTAAAATTTTGATACAACATTCAGAAAATAAAAGAATATCTGAATAAATGGGTATTTATTTTACATATTAGGGAGTATACTTTTATGCAAGGTAATAAGAAATTATGTTTATACTGCTATGGTTAAATATTCTGTTGTTATTGTTTAGTTGCTAAGTCAAGTCAACTCTTTTGCTACCCATGGACTGTAGCCCAACAGGCTCCTCTGTCCATGGAATTTCCCAGGCAAGAATACTGGAATGGATTGCCATTTCCTTCTCTAGGGGATCTTTCTGACCTAGGGATCAAACCTGCAACCTCAGCTTGGCAGGCAGATTCTTTACCACTGAAGTCCCATGGATATATATATATATATATATATATATATATATATATATGCACACATAAATATATGTTTCTACACCAAAATATGTAATACTGAAGGTACCTGCATTACCTATGTGTTCCCACACAAGTGTAGTCATCCAAAAATAAAATATTGGTGGACCTCAGAATGCAACCCTCTCTTGATACTTATTTCAAGGTTGGCATGATCTCAAGATGTAAGCAAAATATATATTAATGCCTTGGTTTAGATACTTTATTTTCAACTCCTGTTTCCAGTCTACTAGTAGTCAGTGTTGCCATATGTTAATTTATGGAAACAATGGTTTGTACCTTAAAGCCATATCCTAGGATGAAAAGGAAAAAATATTTGACAGTGAGATAAGTTGGGCCAGCACCTCTTTAGACACTACAGGAAAAAATGACCTAATGTGTCCTATTTTAAAGAAAGCAAATAATTTAACTCAGTATGTGTATAGATATTTAAAACAAATAAAACTATTTTTGATTTAAAAATATTTCATTTATAGGCTAAATTAATAAATAGAATCATCACCATGTTTCTTAATCAATAGTTTAACAAGTATGAAAACATTTGAAATTGTACATGCGCTTTAGTTTTATAATCACATCAAATCAATACTGACTAAATGTATTTTGAATAAGTTGTGTGTGTATGTAAATAAACATATAAAAATACTAAATATTTGTTCCTGAGAAAGCAATTCACTCAATTTTATAGCACATTTATAATTTTATAAAAACATTATGTAAGAAGAACCTACCATATAGCACAGGGAACTCTATTCTCTGTAATGATCTATATGGGAAAAGAATCTAAAACAGAGTGTACGTATGTGTGTGTCTGTATATATATATACATATATACACATATGTATATATATGCCTATATACAACTGTACAGCAAAAACAAACATAGCATTATAAATCAACTATACTCCAATGAAAACTATTAAAAAAAAACAGTATGAGTGATAAGTCTGGTCTAACAGATATCAGAAACTTGGCATCCAAATGATAATTTAAATCCAAACAAAGTCATTTTACAAAGGAGTGTTTCGCTCAGATTCCTACAGAATTAGCAGTTGTAGCTATTTGGAATCTAAAGCTGAAAAAAGCAAGGAAAAATTGTTTTTATAATTTTGTGACAAATCTGGACAATAGGGATGTAAAGTTTATTTAACTGAATGTCTCTTTTTTAAGCCTTTCTGGATAATTATACTTCCTTCTAAAACAGCTGAAGTAGAAAGCATATAGAATTTTGTGTCTCTCTCTGTATGTATATGTGTGTGTATGAAATAGTGAAAGTGAAATGTTAGTTGCTCAGTCATGTCCTACTCTTTGCAACCCATGGACTATAGCCCACCAGGCTCCTCTGTCTGTGGAATTTGTCAGGCAACAATACTACAGTGGGTTACCATTTCCTTCTCTAGGGTATCTTCCCTCCCCAGGGATCGAACTCGGGTCTCCTGCATTGAAGGTAGATTCTTTACCTTCTGAGGCACCTACAAATAACACACATACACACACACACACACACACACACACACAATGTATATTTTTCTATAAGAAAGATAAAAATTGAAGAGATGATGGAAACCAGACATCAGTGATGATAGCCTTAGCTCACATCCTTCAGCCTGAGAATCCACATCCACTGTACACACCACCAATGACAAATCAGAGATAATTGATTATATGAACTAATTGATGATTCAGAATTTTCAAATCATAGCTCCTGGAAATCTTATAGTCATTGTACATACGGGATTAATGCTAGAAATGCCTATTGTGAAACAAAAAGATATAAGGAGAGAAAGTTAGTGTTCCTATCTTATATAAAACAAACATTTACAAAATTTCTACATGCTAATGGAAAAACAAGCAAAATGAGTAGGAAAAGTTAGATTTGTATTTTTCAGGAGAAACTGTCAAATAGTGTGTGTTTAAATAGATGACATTCCTGAAATTTGAATATTGAAATTAAAATACAAATACATTTCTAACTGACCAATATATCTGGGTAAAGCACTAAGAATAATATGGAGAATGGACAAGTGGCTAAAATTACATCCTGTTTATAATTTTCAAATACAGAATATAGGGATTTTTGCTTATACCAAAAAAAGAGAAATTTCTTATGAAATTATTATAATCAATATATGTGAAATAAAGGCTAGAATAAACTGTTATTTCACATTGCTTTATTTTGTTATTCCTTAATGTGATAAGAGTTTAAATAATTAGAATATGTATACAGAGATATTTTCATGATACACAAGCATACAGAAGTAGAAAAAAGAAAAATTGATGGTGTTATGCTCTGAGAATAAATGGTAAATTAAATAATTGCGTCTTATGTGAATCTATTTTGTTTTCTGCTAAAATACAAGAAGATGTTAATTTTAGAGGATGAAAGTTGTCTGGTGCCACTTTCTACTAGATTTACATGTCTAACTATAAACAAATTTCATGAGAAAATGTCTAGGTTTTATGCCAAAAGAGATGGGAATATCAGACCACCTGACCTGCCTCTTGAGAAACCTGTATGCAGGTCAAGAAGCAGCAGTTAAAACTGGACATGTAACAACAGACTGGTTCCAAATAGAAAAAGGAGTACGTCAAAGCTGTATATTGTCACCCTGCTTATTTAGCTTATACGCAAAATACATCATGAGAAACGCTGGACTGGAAGAAACACAAGCTGGGATAAAGATTTCTGGGAGAAATATCAATAACCTCAGATATGCAGATGACACCACCCTTATGGCAGAAAGTGAAGAGGAGCTAAAAAGCCTCTTGATGAAAGTGAAAGAGGAGAGTGAAAATGTTGGCTTAAAGCTCAACATTCAGAAAACAAAGATCATGGCATCTGGTCCCATCACTTCATGGGAAATAGATGGGGAAACAGTGGAAACAGTGTCAGACTTTATTTTTGGAGGGCTCCAAAATCACTGCAGATGGTGACTGCAGCCATGAAATTAAAAGACGCTTACTCCTTGGAAGAAAATTTATGACCAACCTAGATAGTATATTCCAAAGCAGAGACATTACTTTGCCAACAAAGGTCCGTCTAGTCAACACCATGGTTTTTCCAGTGGTCATGTATGGATGTGAGAGTTGGACTGTGAAGAAAGCTGAGCGCTGAAGAATTGATGCTTTTGAACTGTGGTGTTGGAGAAGACTCTTGAGAGTCCCTTGGACTGCAAGGAGATCCAACTAGTCCATCCTAAAGGAGATCAGTCCTGGTTGTTCATTGAAAGGACTGATGCTGAAGCTGAAACTCCAATAATTTGGCCACCTCATGTGAAGAGTTGACTCATTGGAAAAGACCCTGCTGCTGTGAGGGATTAGGGGCAGGATGAGAAGGGGATGACAGAGGATGAGATGGCTGGATGGCATCACTGACTCGATGGATATGAGTTTAAGTGAACTCTGGGAGTTGATGATGGACAGGGAGGCCTGGTGTGCTGTGATTCATGGGGTCACAAAGAGTTGGACATGACTGAGTGACTGAACTGAACTGAACTGATGCCAAAATAATATTTTTCTCTGGAAAAAAACAGAACCAGTAGAATTAATATTATATCTGGATTTATATCTCTCCATCACTAACTTTAGCTCCATATGCTAATTTTAAGGTACTGGCTCTGGTAATGGTTGGTGGAGTGGAATGTGTGTCAAATTTGTAGGGCTGACCACACAGCAGGAAATTCAAATATGAGTTGATATTCATCATGGAATTCAAAACCATAGACTGAGTCAGCAGACTGTTGATACAATTCAGTATTGGAGTCTTGAGTCTAACATCTGTAGCCAGACTAGAAACTCAAGTATATTTCTATGTGGAAGCTCTAAGGCAGGATTTCTTCTGTGGGAAACCTCAATCTTAAATCTGAAGGCCTTCAACTGATTGGATGAGGTCCACTCACATCATAGGGGTAATGATCTATCTTAGGTCTATATTAGAGCCAACTAATTTTAAATGTTAATCACATCCATAACACTTTCACAGAGACACCAGACTAGTTCTTTTTATTAAAGTATAGTTGATCTATAATATTATATCAGTTTCTATTGTACAGCAAAGTGATTCACTTATACATATATATATATATATATATATATATATATATATGTATAGTTTTCCATTATGGTTTATCACAGGATACTGAATATAGTTCCCTGTGTCATACAGTGAGACTCTGTTGTTTATCCATTCTCTATCAGATTAGTTGTTGATCTAAAAATTGGGCAACATAGCCTAGCTGACAGAGAATATACTCCATCATATCTTACTATCTCCACTAGTCAAGGCTTTGATTAAATTTATTATTTCCAGTGTCCTTGAGAATATTGGTACTTCAGTACCTGCCTTACAGATGGCAGGTAATCAAATAACATTTATGAAGTGCATTTATTGAAAACTCTGTTGCATATAGCCTTAGGCTCTTCATCTTTATGCATTGTCTGAGTTTAAAGTTGTATGCATCTAAATCTTTCCTCAACCTACTATTTCTCCTTACTTTACAGTTCCCACAAAACAGCATTCCCCTTTTCATGTGTTTGTGAAAAATGTTTCATAAAATTAATGATCATTGAATTGTTAGGGTAAACATAATCTCTGAGCTTCCCGGGTGGCACTAGCTGTAAAGAATCTACCTGCCAGTGGAGGTGACATAAGAGATGTGGGTTCGACCTCTGTTATCAGGAAGATTCCCTGGAGGAGAGCATGCAACTTACTCCAGTTGTTTTTTGTTTTTGTTTTTTTTTTTACTGGAGAATCCCATGGACAGAGGAGCCAGGCAGGTTCATGGGCTCACAAAGAGTCTGGACATGAATAAAGTGACTTAGCATACACACATGCAATCAATCTCATGGGTCTCTTAATTCAGAATCACACAGTCAAAATATACTGTGCAGATGCTCAGTCCAAGATAGGTTAGAATGCTAATATAGAAAAAAAATGTAGCTCTTCTGGATTTTAGGAGATAAATCTCTTGAGTGTGAGTAGAGGAAATGAGGCATTTGGAATCATTTATCCCACACACATACAAAAAGATTAAACATAGATATAATATTTTTCAAAGTCACTGTTGATATTAAGAGAAGAGCAGTGCAATCCCCAATATAACTCATTGACCAGTAACATTTAGATGAAAACCGAAATATTTAGAGTATAGAATTTTTGATGAAATCTCTTAGAAGATGCTCTTTGCTTACTCTAAATAAAAATTCAATTTTGGTGCAATGTCAGATTGCATCAGATTTGAGCTTTTGATAGTTGGTTGAAGATTCATAGAATGTTATTTTATTTATACTTTCATCTCTCTTTTTTCCTTTTTTTTTTTTTTGGTGATGTAGCTTAACTAGATAGGATTCTGGCTATATTTATCCTAGTTGTATGTACTTTCATCTTGTCACCAGCAATAAGTGTGAACTTCAAGCAAATAGAATTCTATTCCAGACTTGCAACTTCAGAACTCAAACTGAAATGGGTTTGGAAAAATGTTTTGATTACAGGTTCAGGGATGACAAGCTTTTCCAAGGTTACCAACTTTTTCACTCTTCTGGTTTTCAAGTATTTTGTCAACATATCTACATGTCTACAACTCTTTTAATCTTCAACACTTTTTTTTTCCTTCAGTTCACTCAGCCACTGTTCTCTATATATACCATGGTATTATTTATTCTTTTCTGGGGAATAGAAGAGCTTGAAAGAAAATCACATATATTTTATCATGCGTGTGTGTGTGTGTGTATATGTTAGTTGCTTAGTCGTGTTCAAATTTTTGCAGCCCCATGAACTGTAGCCTGCCAGGCTTGTCTGATTTCCTAGGCAAGAAGACTGGAGTGGGTAGCCGTTTCCTTCTCCAGGGAATCTTCCCAACCCAGGGTTGGAACCTGGGTTTTCTGCATTGCAGGCAAATTCTTTACTATCTGAGCCTCCAAGGAAGCCTTTGATGGCTCAGGCCCTCATCATGCATGGGTCTTATATGTTGAAATGTGAAGATTCCAGTCCTGGTTTTGATGCAACTTTAAGTCTAGGGGAACATATTTTCTGCAGAAAGTCTGATGTAAAATGTCTATTATCTAGGCTTAGAATTTCTACATAAGAAAATGGCCTTATCTTTATAAATAATATGATTAGTACCCTATTAGAATGGAGCTTGTACATAGGGATAGTTTGTCCATAGTGTGCAGAATACTCAGGAATCAAGAAATTGAAACTGAGAATAGAAATGGGAAAACAGACCTCTCTTTTCTATGTCCAAAGAGCAGCTCAGACTTTAGGGCATTTCTCAATTCCCTTCCCAGCATCTCCTTCTGTTTCTAATTCAATTATTACCTCTTCAAATTCTGTCCACAAAAATAATTGTTAAAACATCAGCCCCGTTATACCATGCAGACAATTTATTTCCCCATGAAGCCATTGAGCAAACTTTTGAATTCAATACCACTTGTATATTTCAGAAAGGTAATCGAAATGTTTCCCCACTTATTCTGTTCTCAGTGGGTTTCTTTTCAAACATGGCTTAATTTACAAAGAGTTATAAAATGATAAAAATTTAAGCTTTCATCCCTTTGTGATTACAATAGTATCTTGCAAAGGCTACCTAAAGAGAGTAATGTAAACTACCTCTAACTGTTTCTTGGAAGATCACGCTGTAGATTTTAAAAGAAACAAATTTATGAAATTGGTTTTTGAAGCCTTGGATTTAAAGAAGCCTTTTAATCTTTCATTAAAAATCACACTCACGAAATTCTCACATTGTGCCTCTAACTCACTTGAAGTATGCAAGCCTAACATTAGGGGACAGTCGTGGGAAGCATGTAAATTGTGCAACAGTCTTTCAATGGAGTTCTATAGCATATTAATTGGGTCAAGTAATTTTATCTAAAATAACATACTAAGTCTTTGAGAGATTATTAATAAGAACCAGCCAAGTTATTTGGATGTGATCAGAATTATGTCTGTGTCTCAGACAATGTATTGCCATCACATTTTTTATATGAGGTATAAGGATTCACTGTATACACCTAAGAGCACATTTTACGTACTTGAGAAAGAAATGTGCTTATAGGAATTTGGATTTTTCAATAGAAACTTCTTGAGGCTAAAATTGATCTCAATATAAAAATCATTCATACAATGTCTTTAAACATGAAACATTTTTACTTGAGAATTACAAAATTATGTAAATCAGTCTTCGGCTCTTAAATTACTGTTTCTGGTCTAAGATTTAGCTGTATTCACACAAAAAAGTACCAGTTGACTTATTCAAAGTAACAGATTGGCATGGGAAAAAAAATACAAAAATTTAGTTTAAAAAGTAGTAGTTTTTTACTTTGTGCATCCCCAGTCTGTCTTCATGTAATTAATCACATTTAATCACTTTAACTAATGTGCTCAGAAATATTTCTTAAATCATCAGTATTAGATGTTTTCTTGTGATGTTTCTCTCTGAAGGATAATATTGCTTAAAAAATCCCTAACTTTCGTATTTTCTTAATATGTTGAAAACTACATATTTTTTGTAATGTTTTGAGGATTAGATTTATGATCTTCATGATTTATTCTAATTTTAGTCCTTATTTTTTCTTGATATTTCTTTTTTTTTTTTTAGTTTTTATTTTTTAAATTTTAAAATCTTTAATTCTTACATGCATTCCCAAACATGAACCCCCCTCCTACCTCCCTCCCATAACATCTCTCATTGCACCAGCCCCAAGCATGCTGCATCCTGCGTCAGACATAGACTGGCGATTCAATTCACATGATAGTATACATGTTAGAATGTCATTCTCCCAAATCATCCCACCTCTCCCTCTCCCTCTGAGTCCAAAAGTCCGTTATACACATCTGTGTCTCTTTCCCTGTCTTGCATACAGGGTCATCATTGCCATCTTCCTAAATTCCATATATATGTGTTAGTATACTGTATTGGTGTTTTTCTTTCTGGCTTACTTCACTCAGTATAATCGGCTCCAGTTTCATCCATCTCATCAGAACTGATTCAAATGAATTCTTTTAACGGCTGAGTAATATTTAACTTTAATCTCTTGCTTGATTTACCATTGCTAACATTTTCTATTTCAACAGTAGTTGTCAAAATATTAATTTAACACTGAAAGCTTGTCATTTCATTAATATCTCTTTTTCTATTTAGATAGGTCATTAGTCTCAGTTTGAGTAATTTGAAGGATGGAAAACAATATAGTAAATTAACGTCTTTATTTTATTAAATGACTAAATCACAAATTTTTAAAATATTGCTGAAAGTTTACAATGACAATTAAATATTCCTCCATATAATTTATCATATAATGGTTTTATGTTTTCTAAATTTCTTAAAATATGTAACTTTCAGTGTATAGATATAGTGAATATAATTGTGCAAAAATTATCTTATGTCCTATAGTTTACTTTTGAAATTATTTGGAAAGCTTAAAGATGCAAAACAAAAGGGGGTTATATAATCTACATACCTCAAAGATTTGCACTGAACTAAATCACAGAGACAGTTTTGGTGAACTCTTATTCCATATTGTCTTCACTTTATTACTCGAGAATATTCCTGAGCTGGGTAGTGTGGCAGAACTTTTTCAGATTTGTCAGTAAAAAGGGACAAGACCAAATGCAATTCTGAAGGCAATATAATAAAGATATAGTTTTAAAAAGAAAATACAAAAAAATGTGCTTTTGATCTGTCCTCTTACCCATAAAGAAGGTAGATGCAGAAGTAATTTATTTTTTAATGTAACATTTATTTTTAAAGGTTTACAACATTTGATTTTAAAATGGATATAATTTTATATTTTACATTAATTAGTACAAACATAGAAAAATATTTTATATGTGTATAAATTATTTGGCCAGTATCCACTCACTTCATACCTATGAGAAATAGAAGTTTTTTGCAATAATAATCATTAACTAGTTAATAACATGAATCCTGCTAAAATGACTTTTAAAGAATGTTGACCACAAAAGTAAGGTGCAATGATACTCAGTATAGGTGTTCCTATGTGGCGTAAATTAATGTATGAATTATAATACAGTTCAGTACACATGTGTATAATTATCTTCTAACAAGCCTTATAATTTTTGAATATAAATCTACCATACTTCAGAATAATATTTTTCAGTCAATGTCATTTTGAACAAAATGATTAAGCCTGCCTTCCACATAAAGCGCCCTCTGCCAGCTAATATGGGGAGACAGTGAACTCCATCAAGATGACCCTGTGCCATTTGCATTGTGAGATTACTTTCCTCCAAAAACAAATTCCTAAATGATATACACTGTACTAAACAAATGTAGAGAACACATCAATCATAAAATTACCTCAATTTACACTTCTACATCAACAATTTTAAATGGTTGCTAGACAAAGCAAGCTATTCAGAGGAGGATGACATAGATATTCTTAGAAAAGTAATCAGTAAAACATGTTTTGCTTATCAACAAATGTCCCCAAAGAGAAAAATCCTTAAATTAGCATTAAAAAAAATCATGCATTTAAAGAAAGGGAAGGGAACTTCTTTCTGGTATACAATCTCGTTCAAATTGCTTGACTTTTTTCATTAAAAGTTTAGCTTTGTTTCATTTTTATCCTATGGATTTATACCAATAATAACTAATTTAATTTACTCCATTTAATAAAAGAGCTAGAAAGCATCAAGGAATAGAATCTATATGAAAGTCCCTTAAATGGCTAAAGATAGTTTGTTATAGCTTATGATCTCCCAAACTAAACTTCAAGCTTTTTGCCTCAATCCTGTTTTGGAGAAGTCATTCCTTCAACTGCCTGATAATCTGTTTCACAGGTATTATTTATTTAAAAATCTACATTTGCTTGAGTAATATAATAAGAACACAGAGAAATGAAATCTATCAAAATAAAATTGCTTGAGTTTATAATACATTTTGGGCTTCCCAGGTAGCTCAGTGGTAAAAATCCCCCTTCCAATGCAGGAGACGCGAGATATAGGTTTGGTCCCTGGGTCAGGAAGATCCCCTGAAGGAGGAAATGACAGACCATTCCAGTAGTCTTTCCTGGACAATCCCGAGCTTGGCAGGCTACAGTACATGGGGTCCCAAAGAGTCAGACATGACTAAGAACATGCACAAAATACATTTTAAATGAATCTATTTGAATTAATTTATCTTGATGCTTCAAATGAAATGTCAAGGTAAATTAATCCAGTATCTTCTTATAGTCCTTTTAATCTTTACTATTAATCCATAGTTAGAATGACTATTTAAACAAATATTCTCTTTTGTTACTTAAAAAATTAGAATCCAGAACACAGAAATAACTTTCATCTTTCTATATTTTTTATTTTTATTTTTTTGTGTGAACTTAAGTTCATGTGTTATCAGGTGAAAAAAAGAATTTTTAAATGATATATATTCACTCTATCTAACCAACTTACCAATTGTGCTTTGTTAAATAAAGTTAGGAAAGAGCACATTTGCTGTTTCATAGCCTTTGTACAAATCACCTTCATAAAAATCAAATCTTCATCACTTTGGAGAATGGAATGAAACATAACTAATTTTTTAATTCCAACTAACTACACTACATTTTATTGAATTGATCCATCATGAACCTTGTGCCTCCATATAATTTACATGTCCTGATATCCCCCATATTTGTCTAATTCCTTTAGCACTTAGTATTAGCTTTCAGTTCAAAGGACATTTTGTTGAACTCTACTGGTTCTTGTATCTAAAGGGAAACCCACGGTCTTGACATTTAATTTGATTTTCCCATTATTCAAATTTATGCCTTTCCAAATAGACCTTAAGTCCCTGCCCCTGGATTCTCAGTGTTCGCTAAAACTTGTATCAACCCCAAGCCAGGAGATCCAACAAACAAATTATTTAGCCTTGCATTCACAAAATGTCTAAGGTTCTTTCGTCTCTTTTATGTTCTGTGGACATTTGAAATTTAATACTCTACAAATTTGTTTTTTTTTAATTTTTTATTTATTTTTTTTAGTTTTTTATTTTTAAATTTTAATATATTTAATTCTTACATGCGTTATTCACCTCACTCCTCTGAAGATGGCCATCATTAAAAACTCTACAAATAAATACTAGTGAGGATTTGGAGGAAAGGGAACCTTCCTACACTGTTGGTGTGAGTGTAAACTGCTACAGTCACTGTGGAAATCAGTACAGAGGCTCCTCCTAAAGCTATAAAGGGAACTACCGTATGACCCAGCAATTCCACTGCTGAATATATATCCAGAGAACATAAAAACACTGATTTGAAAAGATTCATGCACCTTTATATTCATTGTAGTATTATTTGCAATAGTCAAAATATGGAAGCAACCCAATTGCCCATCGACAGATGCATGGTTAAAGATGTGATTTACACACACACACAAACACACACACAGTAGAATATTGGTCATGGAAAAGAATGAGATTCTGGGAATTCCCTGGTAATCCAGTGGTTAGGACTCTGAGCTTTCACGGCCAAGGGTCCAGGTTCAATCTTTGATTGGAGAACTAAAATCTTGCAAGCTTCATGGAATGGCCAAAACAAAACAAAAAAGAACTTCTGCCATTGGCAACAAAATGGGTGGACCTAATACAATAACACTAATACTTCTAAAAACTAATAAAATATTTTTTGCTTAAGCAGGGTAGAATAATTCAAATACCTTTTTTTTTCTTTTATTAGAACAATGGACAAATGCTAATTAACCCTCTCAATTTCTAGATAAGGAAATTGAGAAAAGATAATTAGCTCAATATCACTGAACTGCAAAAGGATAAAGGGAAATTTTTTCTTATTATTATGCAACTCTTATTCTATATTTGAAACACCTATCTGAAATTCTTAAATATATACAACTTCCCTCCAAAGCATTTTGGAAACTGAAAAAAATGATGAAAAATTCATAGACTGTTATAATTTTCATGAAACGTAGCCCATGGTGAATTTTCTATATGAAAATAACAGGTAGTACTTATTGCTCATTTGACCTTTTCAAACATAACTTCATTTAACCTACGTATTAGGCCTATGTGATTGATAATATTATACAGGTGATATAAAGCTTTAGCGGAGTATTCATACAGCTAATGTGAGTATAAAACTGGATTATGTCTATGTCTGGTTGACCTCAAAGCCTATGTTTTAATCTCTCTAATGCATTGCTTCTAAAAAGAAACCAGTCCTCAGTTTATGATACTGTAATGTTGTCTGCTCCATTTTTATTATATCACTGAAAGACATACATGCATAAACTTTATATTAAAAGAAAGGATGAAAATTTCTATTTCTATTTCTATGTGGTCTGAGTAACTTTGATATCCTAGAATCAAAATAATGCTGTCTGGCAATTTTCTTTGATAAGCCAAATTAAGGCAAATCAGCCCTCAACTGCCATGATTACCTATACTTTGATTAATATGAACTAGACTGTTTATGACATTTTCATAAATAAAATGGCAACAAGAATTAGATAAATTGAATATATCTAATTGTAGAAAATAGCAGTTGTAAAACTTGTGTTATAAACAATGATCTTGAAAAATTTATGAAAGTACTTTAACTTCATTGCCTTAAAAAAATCCAATAAGGGAGATAACCATTGATATTAAATTGTTCAATATGTTATTGTAAGATCAAGGTTTTCTAATACATTTAGTTATATAAATGTATATATAAAATATAAACATAAGTTATATTTAGCAAAGCAAGATTAAAAGGAATATATTATATCTAGTATATTCATGAATAGCTCAAATTTAAATACAAATATTTGTATATATAAAGATTCTAAGTGATTATTTTCCATTTCTATACTATTCTCAGTTTGGTAACAAATGATATGCCACTGGCAGCCATCCAGAGACCATAATTTGAAAATGCTCTAAAATTTGGTGTCTCAGTGATTCTGGATAACATGGCATAGGATTTAACATCATATTTGAGAAATACACACCTTATGGATCCACTCCCTTTATTTTTGCTACAATAAGTGATATTTAAACATGTGTTTGCTGAAGTACTATTGTACTTTCCCCAGTATGTTTGGAAAATGTACAGGAATAGCAAAGGCTAACATTTTAGGTGGGAATGATAATACATGATTAAAGGCCAAATCATGTTACACTGAATATAAATGCTATGAAAATTCAGACAAGAAGAAATGAGTAAGACCCATAGTAATTAGGGGTGAATTATATAGGTTTTGGAAATGTGGCTTTTTAAATGTAGATTAAAAGGAATTTGATTAATAAAATGTGTGATATGCTTTTTAGTCACTGTGGGAAATTATTGGTTTTTATGAAATTTTGATGAGAACAATCTTGCTGAAGAACAGATCATTTGTTGGAAAATAATAAAGATTACCGTTACATATTTTCAGTAAGATTTAATTTTTTTCTTTTTGCAAAATCTTTTTCTTCCCAATTCTCAGCTACCTTCAAGGGAGCAGAATCTTCTGCCAGTCTTAGGAATTTGACTGGCAAAGAAGCAGTAATGTTAAGCCAGGAGAAATGCTGAACTCTTATTTTCTTAAAAAATAATCATTGGAGTATTGTTGCTTTACAATATTGTGTCAGTTTTGCTGTACACCAAAGTGAATCAGCTATACATATATCCCCTCTGCTTTGGATTCCCTTCCCAATGAGGTCACCACAGAGCACTGAGTAGGGCTCCCTGTGATGCACAGTAGGCTTTCATTAATTTATTTTCTACATAGTAGTTTATATATGAAACCAATTTATTTTCATAGTTAAGGATCTGATCAGTGAGAGAATCAGGTCAACAATATATCTAGGGGTTTTCAAATTTAATGCTTACATTTTTATCAAACATCAAAGCCTCTCTCTTTACCTTTGACTCAAAATTCATTCCCAGTAGTTCATTCTGTATCTAGATGCATCTATATACTACTCTTGGGTGAACGCACAATGTGGTACCCAATTTGAGTGTATTCAGCTTAGGTAACCTGATTTGTTGCATACTTTTTTCTGCCTTCTTTATAATACTATTGCAGTGTGTTTTCATTCACAGCTATGCAAATGACAGAATGCATTTGTAATCCAAAGTATACAGAAGTTCATGTATTTGCCTTTCTTTATATATTAGAGAGGCCTAGCCTATAAAGTATGTTTAAACAAGCTATTTTACATGTTGAGTATACTAATGTTCTATATGTAGGGTTATGCATAATTGTTATTGTCAATTACTTTCTCATTTTACTACCCCATAGTTTATTTATTACTTTGTAGAATTGCTTAGTTTTTTAAACTTCCAGAATATAAGTCAAGGGCTTCCTAAGTGACTCAGTTTTAAAGAATCTGCCCAAGTTGGTGGAATTGTACATAGATGCAGCCACTATGGAAAATAATATGAAACTTCCTAAGAAAATTAAAAATAGAATTACCATACAATCAAGGAATTCCATTTCTGAGTATTTTTCTGAAGAAAACAAATAATAAGTTCACTCTAGCATTATTTACAGTAGCTAAGATATGGAAGCAACCTAAGTGCCCATCAACAGATGACATGGATAAAAAGACTTGATTTATTTATACCATGGAATATTACTCATCCATAAAGATGAGTGAAACCTTGCCATTTTTGCCAATGTAGATGAACCTAGTGGGTATTATGGTAACTAAAATAAATCAGAGGAAGATGAATACAGTATGATTTCACTTATATATGTAATCTAAAAAAAAAAACCACAAGTGAACAAACATAGCAAGACAGAAATGAAGTCATAGATAAAGAGAACAAAAAGGTGAAGTATCTGAGGGGAGGGGTGGGGAAATGAATGAAATTGATGAGGGAGATTGACGTACAAGCTTCCAGTTACAAAATACATAAGTTACGGGGACAAAATGTATAGTGTGGGGGAGTATAGTCAGTAATAATGTAGTATCTATGTATGGTGACAGGTAGTAACTAGATTTATTGTGGTGATCATTTTGCAATATATAGAAAGATTGCATCACTATTTGTGCCCTGTGACCTAACATAGTATCAATTATACTTTAAAAATAAACAGGTAAACAAACTTACAGAAAAGAGATCAGATTTGAGGTCACCCAAGGCAGAGAATGGAGAAGGCAATGGCACCCCACTCCAGGACTCTTGCCTGGAAAATCCCATGAATGGAGGAGCCTGGTAGGTTGCAGTCCATGAGGCTGCGGAGAGTTGGACACGACTGAGTGACTTCACTTTCACTTTTCACTTTCATACATTGGAGAAGGAAATGGCAACCCACTCCAGCGTCCTTGCCTGGAGAATCCAAGGGACGGGGGAGCCTGGTGGGCTACCATGCATGGGGTCGCACAGAGTCAGACACGACTGAAGCGACTTAGCAGCAGCAAGGCAGAGAATGGGGAAAGATAGAATTACCTGAATGTGATATAAACTTCTAGTTATAAGATAAATAAATGCTAGGGATGTAATGGATGACACGATGAGTTTAATGAACACTGTCTCATGTTATATATGAATATCATTAAGAGAGTAAACAATAAGAGTTCTCATCAAAAGGGAAAACAATTTTGTCTATTATTTTGCATTTATGTGAGATGATAGATGCTCACTAAACTTAGTATGATAATCATTCCATGATGGAAGTTAAATTATTATGTTGTACACCTTAAATGTACACAGTGCTGTATGTCAATTATATCTCAATGAATCTGGAAGAAAAATATATGTTGTCTGCGCTTTCATGCAGATGAAGGTAATATGAATAGCAAAGCCTAAGCTATTTACTATCTGGACCATGCAGAATACAAGTTTGCTGATATGGGTTCCAGGCTCTAACTTACCCTGGTTGTCACTTAATCCTATTAGTTAAATTCCACCTTTAGTAGTTTCTTTAGCTTCTGTTCCCTTCTGGTGACTTCAGGAAAGTCAAGTCTTAGACTTTGCTTTTCTGCTCTATTTATTTTACATTCAATTCCTTTAAGAGTTTATTCATTCTTTTTTTTTTTTTTTTTTAGTTAAAAAATTTTTTTATTGTGTTAAAAGTCACATCATATACAACACACTATTCTAGCCATATTAAACTGTATGTTTCTTTTTTATTTTTATTATTATTATTTTAGTTTTTATTTTTTTAATTTTAAAATCTTTAATTCTTACATGCATTCCCAAACATGAACCCCCCTCCCACCTCCCTCCCATAACATCTCTGTGGGTCATCCCCATGCACCTTATTATTATCATGGTTGGATGACAACCAGGAATTAATATTTGGCCTTGCAATTCATCAGGTCTTCCTCCCTCCTTGTCTTCCACAAGAAACTATTGAATAGGCGATTTGAAATAGAAGCATAATAGAGAGAAGAAAGTGTACTGTATTAAAGAAAGTATTAAAGTTGATTCCAAAATTTAATAGAAAATAAATTTTAAAAGGAGAATACATACACACACATGAACACACAAACAGGTACATGAATGACAGCTATTTAAGACATAGATACACAGATAATGTAGATAGATACATGGTACCTATCTATATAATCTAGCTAAGAGTAGGTTTAAATTGCCTGTGTGCTCAGTCATGTTAGAGTCTTAGCGACCCCATGGACTGTAGCCTGGCAGACTCCTTTGTCCATGAGATTGTCCAGGCAAGAATACTGGAGTGTGTTGCCATCTCCTCCATGGAATCTTCCTGACCAAAGGATTGAACACATGTCTCTGGTGTCTCCAGCATTGGCAGGCAGGTTCTTTATTTGTTGTCATTTTGATGACAGCCATTCTGGCATATGTCATGCGATGTCTCACTGTAGTTTTAATTTGCATTTCCCTGATGATTAGTGTCTGTTTTCATAGGCCTGTTGTCCATCTGTATGTCTTTGGGAAAAATACCTATTCAGGTCCTCTGTCCATTTTTTAATTGAGTTGTTTGCCTTTTAAATACTGATATATGTACCGTTTATCCTGTCTGTGATGCAATTGTCTTGCTATTCACACTGTCCTCACTGTTCACTGTGAGGTACTCTTTTCACTGGGTACCCTCCTACCCAGGGTAGGCAAGGTGCAAACTTGGAGGCTGGAAGATTTGAGGAGCCATAGGATCTGCAGGTATGTTTATTCTCTTCTGGCTGGCAAGGCAGCCATAACACAGCCTCTCTCCTGGCTGACAGAGCAGCCTTAGCAGCAGCAACAACAGAACCATAAAATAGCCATAATGGAGCCATATCATAACCTCATAGAACATAATCATGGTGTCACTCCAATGTAGCCCCAGGGCAGCAGCAGCAGCCAGGGCTTTCCTGGTGAAGCTTATACAGGTGTACTGCAGAAAGTACCTGTGACCAAGTGAGTACCTCGTGACGCCCACGCACAGTGTTACAAATGCTCTCAGCTGTTACATAAACCTCCTGACATGCATGTGCAGTACTATAAGTGATCTCAGCTGTTGCATAGTCATCAATTACAAAATGTGGGGCGAGGGAGCCTGAACATGCCATCTTGGCTAATTTGCTCTCTCCCCACATGATAGATACTATTTAAATGAGTGGGTGTAGCAATGTTCCAATAAATATTTATTTATGTGAATTTGAATACCATTTGATGTTTACCTGTCACCACATAGTATTCTTCTTTTGACTTTTCTTCAACCATTAAAAAAAATGCCAAAAAAAATCTTAGTTCCTAAGCCTCATATCAAAATGAGTAGTGGACTGAATTTGGTCTGGGGCCATTGATTGCTAATTCTGTCTTACAACAATGAAAAACCATATTCCAGGAAGAACTAAATGTCTGAAACAGCTGAATATGAGAGAAATGATAAGCAACTTGAGAGCAGGCATTCATTCATATTCATGTTTTTCTTCCCAAACATAGCTTTGCATGCTATCTTTCACATAGAAAGTGTCCAATAAATCCTCCCCAGCAAGAAGTGAAGACTGATGATTGTAAATTCTGAGGCCATTGATAAGTTTTCAAGACTTCTCTTTTGGAAAAGCCAGGGTTTCTCAAATGCCAGTTTGAAGTATGAACAATTTAGAATGAAAGGTCAAGAAATGAAACTAAGGTTCTCAAAAGCTTGCTCAAAATAAAGAGAGAATTAGATTGGTTATTGGAAGGGAAAGCAGATGAATTCAATTAATGTTTGCTTAAATTACTAAGGTATGTACATGTTCCATTGCAGCTGGAGGTATAACTAAAGTTATAGATTAAATGTGCGCTTCCCAGGTGGTGCTAGTGGTAACGAACCCGCCTGCCAATGCAGGAGACATAAAAGACATGAGTTTGATACCTGAATTGGGAAGATCCCGTGGAGGAGGGCATGGCAACCTACTCCAGTGTTCTTGCCTAGAAAATCGCACAGACAGAGGAGCCTACCAGCCTACAGTCCATGGGGTCACAAAGAGCTGGACATAACTAAAGTGACTTAGCACATTGATTAAGTGTAGGCAGATTGTTTCTGCAGGCAAAGGGTAGTGGACAAACCGTGATTAGAGAGAGGATGGGAGGAAAGAATAATGCCAGATTCCCATTGAGCTGGATGAAAGGGAAACAGAGGTGCTTGTAACAGATCCATTCATCCTCGCTATGAATGGCACAGGAGTGACTGTGAAGAAAAGGAGGAAAGATACAAGATTGGAGATTTAAGAGCTAAGTATTTTTAATAGGAAACCAATACAATAAATGAAAATGACTGATTCCTATAGAAGATGAATATATATATATATTCAAACTATATTTTGAATATTCAAAATATATTCAACTATACAAACTATAATTTTAGTTTAGCAGATCAGGAAGCATCGACACTACTTTAATTGCTAAGTTAAAATTTCCATTATCACTAATGGTATATTCCTTTAAAATTTTGGAAGAAGATAATTCATATACAGGAAATATATAATGAAATATGTAAGTGACCCACAAGGAAATAGGTAAGTATTCATTATGAGCTAGAATTGTCTTTTTATTATTGACTCATTCTCATTAGCTCTAAAATCTTATTAACCCTTTTACTCTCAACGGCAGTATACGTTTCTATAAAGATGATTGAATGATACTCTTTAATATAATTCCTAACAGTTTTCCTCATCGGGATATTATCTTAATCTTCTTTTGCATCTCTGGTGTTTTTTTAGCTTTTCTTTTATCCCACTGAATGCCTAATGCATGTGAAATGTATTCCCCTACTATTTCTATCCTCAGAAACAAGTATTCATCTATGTAACCTGGAAAAAGAGGACTGTTACTATAAAAAGGGACCTAATAGACTATAATCAGAAATAATGGCATAAAGCACAGCAAAGAAAATTTAGGGTGACTGTCAGGAAAGTTTTAATGGCTTTGTAAAAATGATTGTGAGTCTGATCAGGGACATCTTCTAGTGACAGCATACAAAGTAGGAAATAATTCCCAGCAGAGCAGTTTATTTTACTGTTGAATAGTTTTGTAGCGAAGAGGTGGAAATTGCTCCTGGTTCAGCAGTTGTTTGGCTGACAGTTCCGTGTCAGGTCACTCATGCTTTCTGTTATTTTGGCAGGTTTCATTGTGAGATTTTACATAACAGCAAAGAATTTGTAAACAACTTCCCTATATTCAGAAACTTTTATCAATCTTAGGTCTCACTCTTCCCCACCTTTTCATGCTTCTCAAGTACGTATTTTATATAGTGTTTGGTTCTCATGAAATAGGTCCTTGTCAAAGATGTTCAGGATTCTTCTAAAGAAAAATGTTGGGTGTAGAAAATAATGTTTCATTGAAAATTGATGAATGAAGGTAAAATCCTGTGCTGTGTTCTGGACATGTGCTGAGAACAGATTTCTGCCTTTTGGCTTATGCTGCCTGCGGATGGGTGCCATGGACACTCACTGCTGATGGTAATCTTAATATCATTGTGGTGCATTCTATAAAATGGTGTTCATTCAAACCCTCCATAACGACCAGAAACATACATTGGATATTTAGTTTTCTCTTTTGTTTGTTTGTTTATGTCCTGGAAGCCTGGAACAACTGCACTGTTCAGGAAATACTACTGTTATATGTCCCTGGTGTTTTGGTGAACTTGGTACTTCTGGACTGGATTTTAAAAATGAGTGGGCCCTTCAGGTTCTTCGGAATTAGATCTAAGGGTGGAGAACAAAACCAGCAGAGCCCATACTGAGCTTCTCATTCCAAAGTGTTCTGGTTTTTACATTACTTTCCAAATTTTATGCAAGAAAGAGAAGCATCTTCTGTGGTTGTGCTGCCTGAGAATTATTTTGGTATTCATTTTAGTTACTAAATGCCAGATATGGTTCATCTACTGTCAGTATTATCTTTTCATTGAAAGAACTGTTTAGGTGATACTGATAATGAACATTTTATTGATTTTGTTTCATGATTATTAAATACAAATGGTGGATGGGCTCTCTGATGAAAAATAATTGTTTTTGTTCAAATTAGAAAAGAAAGAGAGTATTTTAATTGAGCTTTGGAGTTACTACCTAGAGTATACAAATCAATGTTAGATGTGGTACTCAGAGATCAGGCCTAAATCATAAAAAAGTGCCACACTAGAATCAGTGTTTATCATTATATTATCATTAGATAAATATATACTTATACATAAATTTTGTGTAGAGCTCTCTTGCTGGTGGTTTTTCTAACTATAAATAAATTGAGAGAATTACAAACCCAATGTGTGTGTTTCACTCAGTCATGTCCGACTCTTTGTGACCACATTGTCTATAGCCTGCCAGGCTCCTCTCTCCATGGAAAGCTCCAGGCAAGAATACTAGAGTGGATAGCCATTCATTTCTCCAGGGGATCTTTCTGGCCCAGGAATTGAACCTGTGTGTGCCACATTGCAGGAAGATTCTTTACCACCTGAGCCATCAGAAAAGCAAACCCGTTATACCAGTGAATAAAAGGAAAACCAGGAGCAAAAATAAAGACCTAAATGACATTATTCTCCTTTCAACATCTGCAGATGCAAATCAGAAAGACATTTGTATACCTTCAACATTTATTTAATTTTGAAGGATGAAATAGAAGATCTAGCACAAACAATATAATATTCAGCCAGAAGGCAGTTCTAGGGTAATGGAACAAAATGAAAAAAAAAAATTCAGACAGATGAAAGAGTTTTGTAAAATTTCACCTTGATACTAAATCAAAAATAAAATAAACATTATGAATAAAAAAGCCTTATTATTTTTTCCAAGTTCCTGATTCTCCACAAATTAGAATTCTTCTTTTTCAAGTGGGTTTAGTAGCTTTTGAAAGGACTATGAATGTACCTTGGGTTTGGAGAGGCTCTAGATGTATTTAGTGTGGTTTCTGATGTCTGGTACAGAAGTTTCAGACTGGGGGATTTGGGAGGAAACATTGGACTTATCTTGTGTTTAAGCAGTTACTGAGTTATGAACAGGTAGGGATGGATGAAAGGACTATATGAATATAGCAATATTCATTATTACTATAAATGAGCAATTAAACTTGAGAAAATATATTCTAAAGGATTATTCACACTAGTTTCTATACACATTTAATGAACTTAACTATGTACTGTATACTGTTTTAACTCTAGATATTTGATATAAATATAAATATATAGCATATAAATATATATTACCATATGTATTTATATATATACATGTATACAAATATATATAACTTTCTACAACAAAAGTAGTAAAGTGTCCAACATTAATGTTACTTGTCATATGTCCATATCCATTTATAATTTAAGGTGTTCATTTAATTTTATATTTTCTAAATTTTAGGATGAAGTCTGTCCCAAAGCTGAAGGTGACGAAATCCAGAGGTGTGTGTGGGCCTCAGCTGTGAATGTCAAGGACAAGTTCATCTATGTCGCACAGCCAACTTTGGATAGAGTCCTTGTCGTTGATGTGCAGTCTCAAAAAGTTGTTCAGGTATGAATGATTCCTCTTCTTGAAAGTGAAGGTTGTTTTAAAGAAAATTTAATTTAATGTAATAGTCATTATGAGGTAACCTATCAGTTGATTGTCATTGATAACTTGTTTCATTACTTGGATAAATAGAAAATACATAAGTTTTCTGCAAACTCTCCTCTTACTCTACTATTTGAGCCTAAGCAATTAAAGAAGTAATTGAAAGAGCTTTTGTTTTCAACAGTTAGATTCCAAGAATACTTTATAGTCCCAACATGACCATTTACGCAGAAATCATCCTCAGAGTTGCTTTTTATGTATAGAGCAAAGAGAGTCCTTCCTGGTCCATGGTCAATTAAGGTATCCTAGTTGCAATGGCACCCCACTCCAGTACTCTTGCCTGGAAAATCCCATGGATGGAGGAGCCTGGTAGGCTGCAGTCCTGGGGGTTGCGAAGAGTCGGATATGACTGACAGATTTCACTTTCACTTTTCACTTTCATGTATTGGAGAAGGAAATGGCAACCCACTCCAGTGTTCTTGCCTGGAGAATCCCAGGGACTGGGGAGCCTGGTGGGCTGCCATCCATGGGGTCGCACAGAGTCGGACACGACTGAAGCGACTTAGCAGCATCAGCAGTTACCATCACAGAAAAAGTATTATAGCTTTCTCATTTGAGTCATAAGAAAGGCTGGACAATAATAGATTTAATGGATAATAATAATTTAGTAGGTTTTACCACAGTAGTAAAACAAATAATATGTGCATAGGTCTATGACAGAGAAAAAAAATTTCTAGTCTTGCCATGTAATTTTTCCATGTTGCCATGATTATGGTTATGGAGACTATTCTGGTTTGAGTCATCAACTATTTTATCTTCTGCTCTTTCCAAAACTATCCAACTTGGACCATCTACTAGAATTCAGTCATACAACAAGCAAGGGTAAGGATAGGATTTGCCTCCTGGCAGCCTGGCTTCAGCCTCCAAGCCCTTGACTGTTAGGATCTATGGCTTCTTAGCTCAGAGGAAACAAACTTAAAATAGCATCCTGAGATGTGTATCAATATAATCTGTTAAATCAGAACAATAACTGTACACATTTTGTGTGTGTGCTCAGTTGTGCTTGACTCTTTGCGACCCCATGGACTGCAGCCAGTCGGGCTCCTCTGACAGTGGGATCTCCCAGGAAAGAATATTTAAGTAGGCTGCCATTCCCTACTTCAGAGAATCTTCCCAACCCAGGAACTGAACCCACGTCTCTTGCATCTCCTGCAGTGGCAGGAGGATTGCCACTGTAGCACCTTGGAAGCGTACATAGCCCATAACATTATATTAAGGATTATATCAATTAATGGATAAAAGCATTCAAGCATTTATAACACGGCCTGGTATATGCACTGTATACTGGTTTACTATCAAAATTCTGACAGACCCTGAAATCTAACCATTTCTTACTTTTATAGATTTTTTTTTCTTGCATCAATATTGAAGTAGCTGTTAGTACCTCTAATATTGATTCCTGACTATAACAAAAAATATTCTAAGAAGTTCAAAATCACGCTTCTCACTCTAATAGCTTTTAACAACTTCATATGAATTCATGCAATCATCTATCCATTTTTATATGTATTTGTTAATTGTCTTTTGTAAGATGTGCTTGGTATCACAGATAAACAGATAAGAAGTATCTGTTTGAATGCTCTGATGTCTACAGAGTTATAAATTTGTGGTTCAGTTTCAAATAAGAGAATGAACAATAGGGTCATGAAAGGAGAATAACTGTCTTCTAGAAAATTCTAAGGCCTCCAGGGTTACGTACTTCTTGTGTGCACCCTATCTAATGGGTGTCTATCTAACGGTCAGTGTCTACTGGGAGAACATATTTTTCTGTATATTTTACATCCTATGTGTCTGTCTTTGAAACTGCTTGATTTTTGACCAGGTTTATTTTACTTTGATTTCAGCAGTGACATAGGCCAGTGAATTACAGGCATTAGTCAAGGATTATTAAGAGTCTTTAGCTGGTAGGTTAAAATTAGATGTTCTTTCAGGAATAACCAGGCTGGTCTTTAAATTCAGTGTTCAAACCAGAAACCTACACCAACTGAATATGTATTACCTACTAGATATTTGAAAGTGAGAAAAGTTAACATCATTTATTATTCATATAACTTCTATCTTCAGACAATGATGTAAATTTTAAAATTAATAGAAAATATCAATAATGAAAATTCAGGCAATGTTAAAAAAATCACATAAATGATAGCATTTTCAAAGTGACTATAATGACTATAAAATACCAGGAGAATGAAAAAGACATACAAGGATATAATATTAAAATATAATATAATTATGATTGTGGATATTTTTCAGACATGAATCTAAAACTTGCACTTTTATTAGTTAGAAAATACAGACACAGTCTAAATGGATTCTCCTGTGATTTTGGTATTAAAATATTAATAATTATGCTTTATTACTCTTTCTAGTCATTACCTATCTAAAGGTAATCATTATGCAGATTTCTGTTACCACAAGTTAGTATTGCCTGATTTTTATTATTACAGAGATGGAAATTTATACAATATTCGTTTTCTGTGTCTGGCTACATTGGCTGCACAAGATAATTGTGAGGTCACTTCATTTACCTGGAGCAAGTGCTATTCTTTCATTTTTGCTGCAGAGAAATCAATTACAGTTGATTCTCATTGTTTGCTGATTCTGTATTTAAAACTCACCTACTCTCTTGAATTTATTTAGAACCACAAAACCAGTACTTACGGTATTTTGCAGTCATTCAGGGAATTGTGCAGAGTGGTGAGAAATATGTGACCAGACAGATACACGTGTTTCTGGCTCAGGTTAGACAAGGAGACACTTGGTACATATATATATAATGGAATATTTCTCAGCCATAAAAAAAGTAAATCATTGGGTCATTTGTGTAGATATAAATGGACTTAGAGACTGTCATACAGAGTGAAGTAAGTCAGAAAAAGAAAAAAAAGTCATATATTAATACAGTATATGTGTATGTGGAAAGTAGAAAAGTCATACAGATGATTGTATTTGCAAATCAGAAATAAAGACACAGACATAAAGAAAAAAGTATATGGACACCAAGGGGGAAAAGAGGGGTGAGATGAATTGGGAAATTGGGATTGATATATATACACAATTGATACTACGTATAAAATAGGTAACGAATGAGAACCTATGTATGGTACAGGAAACTCTACTCAGCACTCTGTGGTGACATAAATGGGAGGGGAATTGAGAAAAAGAGGGGATATATGTATGTTTATAGTTGATATACTTTGTTATATAGTAGAAACTAGCTCAACATTGTAAAGGTTTAGTGGCTAAGTTGTGTTCTACCCTTGCGACCCCCTGGATTGTAGCCTGCCAGGTTCTTCTGTCCATGGGATTTTCCAGGCAAGAACACTGGAATATTCCCTTCTCCAGGGGAAAAGTAAAGCAGCTATACTCTAATAAAAATTAAATAAATAAATGTATATATATATATATATATATATCAGACTTTATTTATACACTAACAGTAGAAAGGATAAGTTCTAGAAGGAGATAACAGAAAGAAAGGGGAAAATCTGATAATATACCAAATAGAAAGAAATGGGTAAAGTTGATAATATGTCATATGTTATTATATTATTACATATCATAATAGACATGTACCTTGTGTTATTATTTATTGTACAATTTATTTAAAAATACTCTAAAGTCTCAGATTTAGAAAGGGCAATGAAACTTAAATAGAGAAAACTCAATACCTAAATATACTGACATGAAATGATTAAACATAAAATCAAAGAAAGACCTAAAAATGGTAGATGAATTACCATGAGAATAGTAGCAATTTTCTCAATAGCTATAATGAGCATGAAAAGAAAATGAAAAAATATTATTAAAGGACTAAGTGGAAATAAAATATACTCTGATATTATATGGTCAGTAGAAAAATTTCATCAACAAAATAAAGTTATATAAAGTTGAAACTACTCACTGTACGAATAAGGAAAATAAACTAAGCTATTAAATATGATATATAATGAGCAAGTAAATTGGTAAACATAAGATTTATTAAAATATTAACTGTCAGTAATAATGGTATTCCCTGAACATAAGGTCAACATTTTTAAGAGTGAAAACACAGGACTAAAATAGAAAAAAAACAACAACACGGTATTTAAATAGTGTACAAAACCATGTAAGTGGGGGAAGGGTTGATATTGATATTACTTATATTAAGATTTCTTGTATTATATAAGTTGAAGTAATTACTAATTATTATGCATATGTTAAATATGTGTTTCATACTTCAAGAAAGTATGTCTTAAATATTGTATCTGGTTTTTTTCTATAATTTTGTTTAAAATTTAGGCTTAATTTTTCAGTTTTATATTTTCTCTTCCTTATTTCTTCTTTTCCTATTGTATTTATGAATAGGTTGTGCATTTAAAATAAATAAATTGGTATATATATATAATTTATATATATATATAATTTATATTGGTATTTATATTTATAATTTATATATACATATAATTTATTATTTAAAATAAATAAATGCACAACCTATTCATAAATACAATAGGAAAAGAAGAAATAAGGAAGAGAAAATATAAAACTGAAAAATTAAGCCAAAATTTTAAACAAAATTATAGAAAAAAAAGGAGGGGCACAATTCCAAAAAATCAAACAAAAGACAGATAGACATTACTGTATATAAAATATGTAATTAACAAGAACCTGGTATATAGCACAGAGAAGTCTGCTTAATACTCTGTAATGACCTACATGGGAATAGAATCTAAAAACAAGTGGACATATATATATATATAACTGATTTACTGTGCTGTATAGCAGAAACTAACACAACATTGCAAATCAACTATACTCCAACAAAAAATAATTAAAAGCAAAAACAAAAAAATTATAGAATAAAATCAAATATGTATATACTTATAATAACAGAGGATGGAATGAAGTAACTAGCTTATAATAAAAAGTAATAAACTGAATAATAAATATCTAATCATATGCATATTATAATAGATATACTTCCAAAATGGAAAAAAAGAGTCACAGGTTATGCTAGCATAAACTAACAGCAAAACATAAAAATTGATGTAACAATATTAACATCAGATTTCAAAAAGGGGCTATAAGGCACAAAGTGTTTAGTTAAAGCAAGTTACTTAATGAGTTAAAAAGTTGACTAAAAAATTAAAAATAGGAAAACATATGATTGCTTACAATTTTGTAAAGTGGTTATTACCATAATGCTAAGTCACTTCAGTCGTATCCGACTCTGTGCGACCCCACAGACGGCAGCCCACCAGGCTCCCCCGTCCCCGGGATTCTCCAAGCAAGAACACTGGAGTGGGTTGCCATTTCCTTCTTCAATGCATGAAAGTGAAAAGTGAAAGTGAAGTTGCTCTGTCATGTCCGACTCCTAGTGACCCCATGGACTGCAGCCCACCAGGCTCTTCTGTCCATGAGATTTTCCAGGCAAGAGTACTGGAGTGGGTTGCCATTGCCTTCTCCGTATTACCATATTACTAGAAAAAATTGACATATATTCAAAGTGAGAAATATTTGATAAATCAACAGACAAAAGTAATATTATACACAAATTGAACATAACGACTATTCTTAAACTAAAAGGTATATTATTAACTTTTGCAAACAATAGTGATTACATATGCCTTATTACTAAATATTTCACTTTCTATGCATTTTCACTATCGTTTCATATCACCATTCAGGCCTCTATAATTTAAATAAATAAAAAAGAAACAAAAATACAGCAAACTGCATTGTTTATAAACAAGGGAAATTAATTTCTCAAGTTTCTGAATGTGGAAATTCTAAGATCAAGGTGCAAGCATGATAGCGATCTGGTGAGGGCCCTATTTCTGATTCAGAGCTGGTTCAAAGCCCTGGCGTGCTACAGTCCATGTGGTCGTAAACAGCTGAACATGACTTAGTGGCTTAGTGGCTGAACAACAGGCAATACATTCTTTTACAAAAGATGCAGAGCCAGCATGACTAACCACAGTGAAAGGAACAGATGTAATATGGAGTCTGATTTTTTCCTCACTATTAAAAATTCCTTCCTGGGAAGAAGACGTGTAAAACAGTGGTTACAATGATTTGGGATATTCTGCACAGATCTCTACTATAGAAAGGTAGAGGCTCCCTTAATTTAGGGAATGAAGATTTCCATACTGAGTACGTGCAATCTATCCTTATTTTTGATAAGACACTACTTTTTCAGGGATATTGTTGACTAAAATATCAACCTAAAATTTTAGATATATATCCCATAAAATTATCTTTTAAATAAAATCAAATTTTCTATCTTTGAGTTTGTTTAAATTCTCCTGTTTTCAACCATTTATAATTTCAACCTGTGAACCTCTTTAGAAGAGGTGAATTCCATAAGTGAATTCCATAAGTCTTCTGACTGCTTGGTGAAATAATACATCCTTATGTTTGTTTAACATGCCCTTAGAGTATGTGAATTTTAGTCCTCAAAAGAACATGTTTAAAGATGAGTTAGGAATATCTTAATGACTCTACTTTTACACTGGAAAATACATCATCTCTTAAGAATTCTGAACTCTCTCAAGGCTTTTCTCATGTAAATAATAGATTTAATAGACATAGACATTGAAATGTCTGTTTTATAAATTAATAATCCAAGTAATTCAAGTTTTAAAACCAGTTAAAAAAAAAAAAAAGTATTTCTAGTTACTTCAAAAATTGAAAGAGAATAGCTTAATTTGTTGCCAGAGTCCAGCTCCAGCAGCCAAGGATTCAACCTGAAGAGATGGACGGTGCCGGCGATGAGACAGTCTCTCAGATTTCTTGGACTGCCTATTTATTTCAAGTTTAAGATTCTCTTTTATACTTTTACAAAAACATTAGGTCAGAGGTTTGACATTTTCAGTTCCCCTCACCCAGATTTATTATGCCCATAAATCATTGTTGCTTTTCAAACAGAGTTCCTGCTTCAGTGATTCTCTGGGAATCAGCCTTACCATCTATTATCTACTTCCTCTAATGTGTCCTATAGTTAACTTGTGATTACATTGCAACTCACGACACATTCCTCAGTTTACTACTTATCTTCCTAAATCCTGTTTGCCCCTAACATCCTGAGCTCACTATCTCTTAAAAAGGCTTCTAGCTATAGTGTCTCTAAAAATTCCTAACCTCTACAAGCTATAGTAAAATATGCTAACTCACAAACATTCCTTAAATCTTTAACTTCTAACTATTTTAATTATTTCTAAGCCCTAAATTCAGCAAACTCCTTTGCCATAAACAGTTTCCTCACTAAAAGGCTTCAGATATAAATCCCTCCCATGGCCTCAAGCTGCCGCCTATGGGCTCATCCTGGAACACTCTTTTGTAAAGGCCTTAAACAAATGTCAATGATTAACTTTATGAATTATTCTCTGAGCAGAGCTGCAGAAGGCTTTGTGCCTTCTCATGCTCCTCTCAAGAACAATAAGCACCTTAATATTCGTTTTCAGTCAACTCAGCAGAGGAGAGGAAAAAACAAGTCAGGATTACAAGGCCTAACTCCTCCATCCCGGGTCTGTGCCTGCCTAATGAGGAGAGGGGGCTGGGGCCGTGCCTCCATTTTGTCAGTAGTGCCTAACGTGGCTCCCAACAATTTGTCATTTAAATCTTTATATCCAAGAGCAGAGTGCGTTCTGAGTCAGCTGCAAGTTGTGAAGTTAATCCTGTAAAAAGTAAAGCACCTTTATCAATTTGACCCCTTTGTCTCCTAATGAAGTTATCCTTCCTGATTCTATGCTATATTTCTGTCGATTTCTTTTGTTATAACCTGAGTATACTATAGTGGCAACTAAGAATAATAATTATAATCAAATTTTAGTTAATCACCTCCCAAACATGATAGAAACTACTATAGAATTTTTTATAGAATGGACAGAGTGATGTGAGAGTGAAGTCCAAATCAAATTGTCTTACTTTAGAAAAAGAAAGTAAGAAAAATAACACTACACCTATTTAAATTTAACATTTCAAGTTTTGTTTGTCAGTTCTAGTGTTTTATACTGACTTTCTCTAAGAAATCATAATTTCTGAGTTTTTCTTTATTTCTTTTGCATGTATTTAACTTTGTAAATTGATATTAAATATGTAATCTTAGGAAGCAATGTTTAAAAAACTTGAACAGCATTGCTACATTTTATTGTTAAAATGATAAATATTTTCTTGACAACATATGTTTTTAGAAACTTCATGATAAATTCTTACAGTAGAGGTATATTAATTTTCAGTGTTTACATTAATATCATTTCTACCTGCAGCTTAAAAATGAAAGCTCACAAACTCTTAAAGGGATCTATAATCTTGGTACTGCTTTAAACATCAAATGTTTATTGCTTCTCTCATTAATAATTTTTGTAAGAATGGCATGCAGGTGTTTTTTTGCATGAAAGATTAACTAGTAAACTGACCTCATTTTGTGTTCTGTGGAACAAAATCAGGTTCTGCTTGGATGCAGAAGTGGCTTATTGTAACACCTCGGGTATTCTTAAGTGTCATCAGCAGTCTCCTCTAGCTGTTAGCACGTTATCCTGAGAATCTACATCATTAGTTTAAATTAGGTTCACTTAATTAGCCAGCTGGTACTCTACTTGTCAGACTGATAAACAAGCTGTGCTTCACTGTTCCTTCACGTCAAGGCTAAACTCCAGGTTCTGTGTATCTTTGTTGTTATTCTCAGAACTTCACTCTGACTAAACATGCCATCTTTATAGAAGTTGATACAACTGGAGCATAATCAATAGAGCATTAATTTTAAATTATCTGTAATTGGTTCACCACTTCAGGAAGTGAATTTATACTGATAAATGTGTATCTCATATGTTGGAATTATGAGGGAGTTAAAATTTATAGATATACAAAGAGAAAACCTTCATACTTTAAGTAAATTGCATTCTATTCAATGTTTGAAACAGTTTTAAAATATTAAAGAAAAATATTACCAATATGTTTATAAAACTACAAGTAAAGTTGTTTGTTATTGTGTTATATAGTATATTCTACACATTTTTTACATAGGAACAGGATAAAAAAGTTACTTCATCATGATAATATAACAGTCTGAAAAGGTGCTTACATGGGAAATTTGCAATATGGATTTTAGGATCTGTATATGTAGATCAGTTCAGTAAAGTTGCTCAGTCGTGTCTGAATCTTTGTGACCCCATGAATTGCAGCACACCAGGCCTCCCTGTCCAACACCAATTCCCGGAGTTCACACAGATTCACATCCATCGAGTCCGTGATGCCATCCAGCCATCTCATCCCCTGTTGTCCCCTTCTCCTCTTGCCCCCAATCCCTCCCAGCATCAGAATCTTTTCCAATGAGTCAACCCTTCACATGAGGTGGCTAAAGTATTGGAGTTTCAGCTTTAGCATCATTCCTTCCAAAGAACATCCAGGACTGATCTCCTTTAGAATGGACTGATTGGATGTAGATAGCTACTATTAATTAATCACAATAATGAAATATAGTGATTTGAAAGATGTTTCTGAATATGTCTAATAAGTCAATAAATCTTTGGAAGAAGGATTTTGATGGCTTAATTATCTGAATGTCACCAAGACAAGCAAAGGCTGCGGTATACACAAAAGAATGGTGTTTATGGGATGAGAGAGAAATTTCCAGCATAGAGTGTTAGAAAATTTTATTTAAACAAAGTCCCACAGAACCATTCAATAGATCAAAATTGATCCCCTTTGTTCTATAATGGTGGTGGGGGTTGAATCATGTGCTGCAAATAAATGTAATTTCTAAGTTTCTAAAGGCAAAGTTTGGAAACAATTATTCTAGGAAAATAATGTTGATAAGAAATGCAAACTATAAGTAATACTTGAGCATTCTATGTGCATAAGTTAATCTTGAAGTGAAAGATAAGCATATGTGTAATCCTTTTTCCCCATCTTATATTTCTGAACATTATATTCTGAATTTTATTTTTTCTGAGATATGGTTGGTGGCTGTGGAAACAAATATATATACATCAATGGTCTCCAAGCAGAGTGTATACAATAAAAAAGCACTGAGAGATGAACAGATGTGAGAAGGGAATCCTAGGACATTTTTTAATATTTTTTAAACTAAAAAAAGAATAATATTACTTTTAAAAAATATTTAATAAATGGAATAATATTGGATACCTGAATTCATCTATATTTTAGATGGTGGGTATGAGAGTACTTGGCAGGAAAGTGGGAGTTTTACAGTTGGAAAGAGTGGACATTGATTGTTTTAGTCATTAGGTCCTGTCTGACTCTATTTGCAACTCCTTGGAGTTGCAAGGCTCCTTGGAGTTGCAAGGCTCCTTGGAGCCCTCCAGGCTCCTCTGTCCATGGGAATTCCCCAGTAAGAGTACTGGACTGGGTTGCCATTTCCTTCTCTAGAGGATCTTCCCAACCCAGACAGAACTCATGTCTCTTCCATTGGCAGGCAAATTCTTTACCACCAAGCCACCTGGATGATGAGCATGAGAGCATTTGAGAGTAAAGTGAGAGTTTTATAGTTTGGAGGGATGGACATTGGTACAATGAATTTATTTTTTTTTAATCTATACAAATGAGATAGCAATTGTGCACACATCAACAGACAGACTGTCATGAAGTTTAAAAAGTTTTGCATTTGTAATATATTTAGAGAAAAGCTTTGTTCATAACAAATCTTGTTAAGCATATATATTATAAAACAATAAAAATGATTAAATCATTATGCTATTGGGCATGATGTTCAATTTTGCAAATTACTTTTCCCAGTAAAGTAGTTGTTGTTCAGTTGCTCAGTCATGTTCAACTCTTTGCGACCTATGGACTGGAGCACACCAGGCTTCCCTGTCTTTCACCATCTCCTGGAGCTTGCTCGAACTCGTATCCATTGTGTTGATGATTCCATTTTCTCATCTCATCATCTGTTGTCTGCTTCTGCTCCTGCCTTCCATCTTTCTCAGCATCAGGTTCTTTTCTAATGAGTTGGCTCTTTGCATTAGGTAGCCAAAGTATTGGGGCTTCACTTTCAGCAATAGTCCTTCCAATGAATATTCAGGACTGATTTCCTTTAGGATTGACTGCTTGGATCTCCTTGTAGACTAAGGGACTCTCCGGAGTCTTCTCCAACACCACAGTTCAAAAGAATCAATTCTTCAGTGCTCAACCTACTTTATGGTCCAACTCTCACATTCATACATGACTACTGGAAAAAACAGCTTTCACTATATGGACATTGGTTGGCAAATTAATGTCTCTGCTTTTTAATATGCTGCCTAGGTTTGTCATAGGTTTCTTCCAAGGGCCAAGCCTCTTTTATTTTCATGGCTGCAGTCACCATCTGCAGTGAATCTGGAGCCCAAGAAAATAAATTCTGTCATTGTTTCCATTGTTTCCCCATCTATTTGCCATGAAGTGATGGGACCAGATGCCATGATCTTCATTTTTTGAATGTTGAGTTTTAAGCAAGATTTTTACATTCCTCTTTAACTTGCATCAAGAGTCTCTTTGTTCCTCTTTGCTGTCTGCCATAAAGGTGGTATCATCTGCATGCATTTTATAATCAGCTGGCATTTTGCATGATATACTCTGCATGTAACCTAAATAAGCAGGGTGACACTATGCAGCCTTGATGTACTTCTTTTTCAATTTTGGACCAGTCCATTGTCCAGTGTCCTCTTCTAACTGCTGCTTCTAGACCCACATACAGGATTCTCAGGAGGCACAAGACCTTCTAGAACTGATACAGAAATAAAAAGCCCTTTTCATCATAGGGACTGGAATTCAAAAGTAGGAAGTCAAGAGATACCTGGAGTAACAGGCTAGTTTGGCCATGGAGTACACAATGAAACAGGGCAGAGGGTAAAAGAGTTTTGCCAAGAGAATGCACTGGTCATAGCAAACACCCCCTTGCAACAATACAGGAGCTGACTCTACATATGGACATCACCAGAGGGTCGACACCAAATCAGATTGATTATATTCTTTGCAGCCAAAGATGGAGACGCTCTATGCAGTCAGTAAAAACAAGACCTGGAGCTGACTGCAGCTTAGATAATGAACTCCTTATTGCCAAATTCATACTTAAATTGAAGAATATAGGGAAAACCACTAGGCCATTCAGGTATGACCTAAATCAAACCCCTTACTTGTCACAGTGAAAGTGACAAGTAGATTCAAGGGATTAGATCTGATAGAGTACCTGAAAAACTATGGGGGGAGGTTTCTAACATTATATGGGAGGAGGTGCTTAAAACTATCTCCAAGAAAAAGAAAGGCAAAATGGATGTCTGAGGAGGCCTTACAAATAGCTGTGAAAAGAAGAGATGTGAAAGGCAAATGAGAAAAGGAGAGATATACCCATCTGAATGCAGATTTCCAAAAAAACAGCAAGGAGAGATATGAAAGACTTCCTAAGTGATCAATGCAAAAAAATATAGGAAAACAATAGAATGGGAATGGCTAGAGATCTCTTCAAGAAAATTAGAGACACCAAGGGAAAATTTCATGAAGAGATGGGGACAATATAGGACAGAAACAGTATGGACCTAACAGAAGCAGAAGATATTAGGAAGAGGTGGCAAGAATACACAGAAGAACTATACAAAACAGATCTTAATGATCCAGATAACCATGATGGTGTGATCAATCAGCCAGAGCCAGACATTCTGGATCATGAAGTCCAGTGGGGCTTAGGAAGCATCACTATGAACAAAGCTAGTGGAGGTGATAGAATTCCAGCTGAGCTATTTTTAAATCCTGAAAGTTAATGCTGTGAAAGTGCAGCCCTCAATATGCCAGCAAATATGGAAAACTCAGCAGTGGGCACAGAACCTGTAAAGGTCAGCCTTCATCCGAATTGCAGAGAAAGGCAATGCCAAATAATGTGCAACTACTGCCCAATTGCACTCATTACATATGCTAGCAAAGTAATGCTCGAAATTCTCCAAGCTAGGCTCAAAAGTATGTGAACTGAGAAATTCCAGGTATTCAAGCTAGATCAAAAGAAGCAGAGGAATCAGAGATAAAATTGCCAATACCCACTGGATCATAGAAAAAGCTAAAGAAATCCAGAAAAACATCTGCTTCATTGACTATGCTAAAGCCTTTGTGTGGATCACAACAGATTGCGGAAAATTCTTCAAGAGATGGCAATACCAGACCACCTTACCTGTCTCTTGAAAAGTAGATATAGAGGTACATTAATTATATATTGAATACTACTATTTACAAGGTATTATTCTTACTGCAAAAGGTGATATCACATAGCTAAACAAACCGAAAAGGCCTGCCTTCCTGGATCCTAGACTCCAGTGACTGGAGACAGACAAAAGAAGATTATATGTAAATTCTACAATATGGGAAGTGGTCAGTGTTATTGGAAAAGGTAAAGCAGCAGAACAAGGTAGATGGGATTGGGAAAGTTAAGAACAGAGGGCAGGGTGCCCATGGTTGGCCTCACCTACAAGGTGAGTTCTCAACCAAGGTGTACAGGAAGCAGACACTTGGTTATATGGGAAAGACTGGTTCTGGGGGAATATGCAGAGTACATCATGAGAAACGCTGGACTGGAAGAAACACAAGCTGGAATCAAGATTGCGGGGAGAAATATCAATAACCTCAGATATGCAGATGACACCACCCTTATGGCAGAAAGTGAAGAGGAACTAAAAAGCCTGTTGATGAAAGTGAAAGAGGAGAGTGAAAAAGTTGGCTTAAAGCTCAACATTCAGAAAACGAAGATCATGGCATCCGGTCCCATCACTTCATGGGAAATAGATGGGGAAACAGTGGAAACAATGTCACACTTTGTTTTTTTGGGCTCCAAAATCACTGCAGATGGTGATTGCAGCCATGAAATTAAAAGATGCTTACTCCTTGGAAGAAAAGTTATGGCCAACCTAGATAGCATATTCAAAAGCAGAGACATTACTTTACTGACTAAGGTCAGTATAGACAAGGCTATGGTTTTTCCTGTGGTCATGTATGGATGTGAGATTTGGACTGTGAAGAAGGCTGAGTGCTGAAGAATTGATGCTTTTGAACTGTGGTGTTGGAGAAGACTCTTGAGAGTCCCTTGGACTGCAAAGAAATTCATCCAGTCCATTCTGAAGGAGATCAGCCCTGGGATTTCTTTGGAAGGAATGATGCTAAAGCTGAAACTCCAGTACTTTGGCCACCTCATGGGAAGAGTTGACTCATTGGAAAAGACTTTGATGCTGGGGGGTATTGAGGACAGGAGGACAAGGGGACGACAGAGGATGAGATGGCTGGATGGCATCATTGACTCGATGGAAATGAGTTTAAGTGAACTCCGGGAGTTGGTGATGGACAGTGAGGCCTGGCATGCTGCTATTCATGGGGTCGCAGAGTCAGACACGACTGAGCGACTGAACTGAATTGAACTGATGACTGACTGATGTGTTGGATGAAGAGCAAAGTGGCCGGAACATCTAGGTCAGAGACATAGGCAGGAATGAGGGGCGGTGTGGGAAATGAGGGGTCTGAGAAAGAAGACCAGGAGTGGCAAGTCATTATAAGGATGTCTGGCTTTTACTCTGAGGGAAATGAGATGACATTGCAGTGTTTTGGCCAAACTGGTGCCATGATCCATCTAATAATACTCACCAAAAATGAACAAACAAAAAGCAGCAGCAAAAAAACCAGGTCACTCCTATAAACCTATCCAGATTGTGACAAGTAGAAAATTAAAAGGTGGAAATCCTGAGGTGAGGTCGAAGATGGTAAAGGCTCCCTGTGCACTCAGAGCAGGGCAGGAGCTGCAAAGATTCCGTCTTTGGAAGGCAGATCCAGCCAGGTCCTGGTGACAGAAAGTAGGGGAGAATGAGGACAGTCAAGTATAATAGAATGTGTACAATTTTCTTTAAAACTGTGAAAAAAATGAAGTGCTTTACAACACAAAGGCTTACAGGCTTAATTGTGGCAAGAATTTTAAAGTGTCAAATATAGAGCTATTCTTTTACAAAAGCTAATGATCTAAACTGACAGATGGTTCAAGTAATTTACGAAGAGGACTAGCAAATAATTCGTAAAATCCAATACCTGTAATTTATCCTTTCAAAGGTTGGTCATATAAATAGGAAAATATCAGTTTTTTGACAGAAAATTGGGTTATGATCCTGAATACAGTTGTTTGGAAATATTTTTGTCATGGTTGTATGATTTCATTGCTGAAAACCATGTCAATGTTTCCTCTGTAAAATGGGTTATATCTGAACACCTGAAAGTTGTAAATAGATTTTTCCTAGGAGTTAAACACCTTCCAAACATAGTATGTCAGAATTACTTTTCATTTTTATCTGAATGTCTTTTTTTTAGTTCTGGTGAACTTTTATAACCAAAAAGCAAAATAAACTGAATTTAATACTAAACCTATGAAATGCTGAAAGCAAAAATTATTTACACATTTTGGAGGGCATTGAATAAACATCTTTCAAATTCTGAAGTTGCTTTGAAAATTTATATTTTCTTCCTTCAAAAACATTGATCTTATTTGAAGGAGATTAATCATGAACAACTTCTGACACCTCCTAGAACATATTCTCATAAGTTAACTTTTAAAAATAGTCTCTGCTTGCCATTTATAAAAGAAAATGTTCATAGTTTAAGGCTCAGTGAAAGCATCACCTCCTCTTCTCCCTCATCCTGTTCTTACATCTTCCTTTGATCTTCCATGGCAATTGTCCTGTATTTTTATTAACTAGACTTGCATCTAGTTATTTTAAGTTCTTCCACCCTATCACCTATAAACTCTTCCAGGACTAAGACTGTGATTATTAATTATTAAATTATTACAGAATTATCAAATTCATTTGCTAAATAAAGGCATTCCATCTCTAAAACACTGTGATGCTGCCATGTACTTTAGTACAGTTAGTTTTTTCTAATAGTAGTAGCAGTGGTATTTTTATAATGTTTAACACTCACCAGACTTACCTGGGCACTTTGTACTTACCACCTTCCGTAATATTTACAGGAACCCTTTGAAGTAAGTGTTATTATTGTCTCCATCTTATTATAGAGGAAACTGAACCACAGTAAGTTTAGTGACTTCCCAAAGTGTTATTTCATTATTGTTATTTCAGTTTAAATGAAGACACTAAAATTTGAAGTCAGTTTCAGAATACACATTCATAACCATGGTGTATAGGGCTTCCCAGGTGGGACTAATGGTAAAGCATCTGCCTATCAATGCAGGAGACATAAAAGACGTGGATCCGGTCCCTGGGTTGGGAAGATCCTCTGGAGCAGGGCATGGCAACTCACTCTAGTACTCTTGTCTGGAGAATCCCAGACACAGGAGCCTGGTGTCCAAAGTCCCTAGGGTCTCAAAGAGTAGTTCAGGACTGAAGCAACTTGGCACGCAGGCAAACATGGTGTATACTGCCTCTTGATGCCTTTCCCCTGGGATTATACTGCTTATACAAATGCTACTGCATATACTTGGGCCCCGTTTCTCCTCACCTTCCAAAAAATAAAAAAATAAAAAGAATATTTCCTGTCCATGAAGTATAAATAGGAAGGCAACCTATCCAATCCAGACATTGTCAGGAATGAAACTTCTCAGCAAGAGGGGCTGCTCTTTCATAGGTAGGGAGGTCCCCACTTAGGGAAAGAACACAGACCCAAATACCAAGCCTGCTGATCACTTGCTGGATGACTACTGGCGAGACAAATGTCTCAGTTTTCTTATCCATTTCATGAGGATATTAACAAAACTAGTTAACTATGGACTGTATGTTAATATGGATATTAACTATGGACTGTGCCATTATACACTTTGTTGTTGTTTCGTCTCTAAGTCATGTCCGACTCCTTGAGTTCCTATGGACTGTAGCCCGCCATGCTCCTCTGTCCAGGGGATCTTCCTGAACCAGGGATTGAATCCGTATCGCCTGCATTGGCAGGCATATTCTTTACTACTGAGCCACCAGAGAATCCCAGTATACCCTTTAAAAGATAATACTTGTGAATGGCCAGGTGAGAAGAAAAGAAACTTACAAGAGCTGGCAAACTAAAAATTTTTATTCAGATTGTTTCCTACTACATAAAAGCTAGCTAATGATCTTTGCTATTTTTATAACTGTCTCTTAAGAATTGAATAACAGTGACATCTTTCTCATCGTGGTATTGTTGCCTGTTGAACTATTTCAGGCTTCCCTCACAGCTCAGTTGGTAAAAGCCTAAATATTATTCCAATTTAAGTTACATGTAAACTAGTCTGACTATTAATCGTACATAGATCAAGTTTAACATATAAAGGGAAAATATGAAAAATCAAAGGAATCTTGCTTGCATGCTTAGTTGCTCAGTCATGTCCAACTCTTTGTGACTTCATGGACTGTAGCCCACCAGGCTCCTCTGGCTATGTGATTTCCCAGGCAAGAATACTGGAGTGGGTTGCCATTTCCTCCCCAAAGGATCTTCCCAACCCCAGGGATCAAAATTGTGCTGTCTGTGTCTCCTGCGTTGCAGATCGATTCTTTACCTGCTGAGCTATACTAGCATAAAATGGAGTGTGAAGTCTTTAGAAATTGAGGATTAATATTCTTAAATGACAACTTTCAAAGCAGGAAGAAAAAAAAAGTGTAATGCATGGAAGTCTCCTCCTGCTATTGTGTCTTTCCATGAAAATGCTTTATTTTCAGAAATCATTCATCATCTTAACTAAGATATGCCATGTGACCACCCCTCATCTCTAGGAACGCTGGGAAATTTCACACTTCTCAAAGGGGAATAAGCTTAGTCATTGACTTGAATCTCTGCTGCTTTCCAAGTGGACTACCTTCCCTGACAACATCGCTGCCCACCTGAAACCAAAGTATTTTAATGGCTTTGTTAGCTAGAAAAAAAGGGCTGAAGACACTAACACAGAAATGTTTAAACAGGTCTTTTCAGAACTCCAATAATTACTTCAAATGCAATGTATTGAGAATTTTAAATAGCTAAAATACAGGCCAACATTTTAGAAAAGAAATGCTTCAGTAAAACCAAGTTGCTGTTGTGATAGTTAAAATATGAATCTCTATATACTCAATGTGATTATAGTTTACTTTTAGCCCATTGAGAAGAGGATTACATCATGAATTAACTTGGGAAATTCTCTAAGGTCATTCAATACAGCTCTGGGGAAAAATGCTTTTAATATCAGATAAGGGTTGTTGTATTGAATACAATTTGTTTTATGTATTATGTTAGAAAATATGTAACTATTATAGGAAATTACTGAAATGCAGTGTTAGGTTATAATATCAATAGCTTGGAATTAAGGTGAGTGAAATAACTTCTTGGCAGCAATTTATGTTTGAAAGTTGTATTTTCCGTAAATGCTAGGTATAAATATTTGCAGAAAAATGCATTTCTCATATCAAGTATAGTACAAAAAGCTGCTTCTCTTTTTTCTGTGATTTTAGATTTCTCATTAAAGAAGCTAAATTAGGTAATTTGTCATTATAGTTGCAACCATATATTAGATTGTTGATGTTTTAGCATTATAAACAGTCAAATCCCATAACTAGCTTTGGGATAGAAAAATCTAATAGTATAAATATAGTTCTTACCTGTACTCAACAGCTGATTAAAATGCACATATTAATCATTTATACCTTGAGTTCCTAAATAGCTTCTCTGTTAAACACAATTTACATAGGTAATGAATGAATATAAAACTATATAAAATCATGTAAAAACATATTAGAGTAAGGTATCATATTTCTGAATTAATCAAAATAGGATTTAGAAAATTAATTGGCAACATGCAATTTTAAACTTTTAATTTTATATTGGAGTATAGCCAATTAATAGTGTTGTAATAGCTTCAGATGGACAGCAAAGGGACTCAGCCATACATATACATCTATCCATTCTCCCCCAAACTCCCCTCCCATCAAAACTGCCACATAACATTGAGCAGTTTCCTGGACTATATAGTAGGACCTTGTTTTTCATCCATTTAAAATACAGCTGCGTGTAAATTTGATCCTAAACTCCCTAACTATCCCTACCCCCATACAACCATAAATTTATTCTCTAAGTCTGTAAGTCTGTTTCTGTTTTATAAATAAATTCATTTGTATCATTTCTTTTTAGAGTTTGCAAATAAGGGATGTCATGTGATATTTCTTCTTCTCTGTCTGACTTACTTCAGTCAGTATGACAATCTCTAGGTCCATCTATGGGCAACATACATTTATTAATCCTACATCTAAGCCCTTGAATTTTTACATAATTTCCGGCCAAGTTTTAAACTCATATTTGGGTCTGAAATCTTTTTCAACCCCTATCTGTTACAGGCAGTAAGCACAGATCCCGTCCCAGTTAAATTACACTATGACAAATCTCATGACCAGGTCTGGGTGCTCAGCTGGGGTACAATGGAAAAGACTTCTCCAACACTACAGGTAAGTCCCTTTCAGTGTGTCTGAGAAAATGATGATCTTTAAAACTTTCAGTATCTAATTGGGCATTTAACCATTTAACAATGATGTTCTTTCATCTAGATCTTCACAGAAAGGAAAAAAAATGTTGATACACAAATACATTTTTGGTTAGGAAATATTTTAATTTAGATGTTCCAAACATTAGATTTATATGCCAAAAGAATAACCTATAATGACAAAGCTGAAGCCACTGCATGGAGGTTGGGGTGATTGTGATGGATTGTTTGGCAATTTCCAGCTTCCCTCAAATTTTCTTGTTTTCATCTCTCTAGAAAGGGATGTGGGGAGTGTAGCTTGTGAAGTAGAGCCCGGGAGAGTTAGACAGAGTCTCAAAGCAGGTTTTCAGTTTTCTCCAAACACACAGGATTTCACTATCTGACTGCTGGTTCATTTCTAACTGGGGAATAATTACTGTCCTTTTTGTAGAATTTGCTTATGATTTGAAATTGACAGATAGATGTATATATACATATATACACATTTTGACAATTACTTTTGTAGGGATGTTAAGAATCATCCCACACACTATATAACCATCTAAAAATGGGTTATTTCCCCCGAATGTCTAGTAAAAATATGCTAATAAGATTTAGCAAATTTTTAAAATATTTGCTGGGTAGAAGTGAAAGGTTAGTCTCACATCTAAAATATAATATAAAATGCAGTATTTGAGAATTACTCAAAATATGACATACAATAAAATTTATTTACATGAAGAATGTGTGTGTGTGCATTTATGTATGTATAAGACAGATAGATGATATATAAATAGGTGATAGATAAGTTGGTGATAGATAGATAAACAGATATATAGATACATTGACAGGAATAACAGGGTTTCTGAATCAGAGAACAGACTGTCTCTTACCCTTGGAACCTGTTAGCATTTATTCTGCAGCCCCTATCCCCATGGGGTGATGCGGTGAGAGTTTAGAGTCACCCTGAATAACTAGCACAGTCCTACTGACTCAAATCATGAGCCTCTAAGTTATTTTAGGTGGCTAGCACCTCAATCCACCATCTCATGTGAGAAATAGAGATTGTTATTTTGAAATATATCCAAATCTTCTCCTGGAGTAGAGGAGTATGTCAGTATCCTGGCAATGTAGTAATTGGCTCAGAGGAATTAAGTCCCTAAATCTCTCAGGAGCAATACTCCATCTCCAACTTTCAAACGCATTTTTGCTATGCCATCATCTTTTAAGAAAACTTTTTGCTCAGAAAGACCTGACTCAGCAGAAATGTCAAAATATGTATGGATAATTGTCTCCCAATAAGATTATCATGAAATGTCTTCCAAAATAATGGGATCTAAGATTTATTTGAAAAAGAGAACTGATTTTCCTTTGGAAAAAATGAATTGAAACCGAACCCCATGGTCAAGCTCTCAGTTTCACCAGTGTCCCTGTGCCATGATGGTGAAAGTCTTACATCTACAGACTGCTAGGTTATGAGGCTAGGAAGTACTTCTTTGCTCTAATGTTTGTATCTTATAATGTTACCCTCTTAAACTTGAACATGCACAACATTTTATCAAGGATCTGAAAGCCCTTCTCTGTGTTTTCATGTTGAAAATATAACTAAATCTGTATGTCTTTGTCCAGTCTGAAAGCAATATTTATTATGTATTATTTTATGTGATATTTATAATTGATTAATATAAACCCATAAATTGTCATAATTTTAAGTATTTAAGACAATGATTTTCCATCTACTGTTCTAAAGATAAAGTCTTAAAGATTTATCATAGTTATGTTTTTTTCTTTTCAATGGGCATTTATATCTTATGAAAACTTAAATTCTCTTAAATTCTAAAATTCATGTATCAGTCGTCTGATGTTTTACGACATAAATGCAGTGTCTATACTACAAATATACAACAATTTGACAAGTAAATATCTCCAGTGAACAACTTGGAATAAAGTCCTTGCATTCTTCTACTGGTCTGGACATAAGTCTAGTCCGATGAGGCAACAGTGGGAAGTGGTGTCTCTGTTTACTGCAGGCATCGCACACAGAGAGGCAGGCAGCAGAACATTCTTAGAAATGAGCCAGGATTTTTGCAAGATTGCACCTATTGATCAAAGTGCATCCCAGATCAGTCTGTGTCCTTGCAGTCAGTAGACTCAGTCCCGAACCTGGCAAATCACCACTTCCAGCTCAATTCCAGAAGCAAGAAGGGCCTAGACCCATCAGGGGAAAAAGTCCAGACTGAAGGGAACTGGGGGTGTGGCTTTGCATATTTTACAATCTATGACAATGACAAATGCAGAAGAGAGGTTCAGTTAATCGGCCTTCAGGAGTGTGAATGATGTGGGATGCAATACACACATTATAGTATTGTTTGAGTATTAAATTCAGTGATGCCTGTACACTACTTAAAACACATATTAACACATAGCAAGCTCTCCAAATTATTACTGCTGTTGTCAGTCAGTACTATTATTAATTTCAAATGCATCTACATGCATACTGAGAAATATACACCTCTGTACAGCCTAATGGAAAACAATTTGGAGAGTTCCTTTTTTATAACCCTGTTGAGTTTTATTATAGTCTTGTAGACATTATTATAAGTGGCTGAAGTCCAGTGAGGACTTTCTCACTGATACACATTAGTAAGATAACCATGAATAAAATAGGTACAATGTCTTTAAAGTTTAACCACGTACATTGGTTCTCTCTTCCTGGGCACATGGCAGGGGAAAAGGGTATCCTGGTTGGGTGGAGCCATATGATTAGTTCTGGCAAAATAAGTCTGCCATGAATAGAAATATGCAAGGTAGTTGGCTATTCTTTCTTCATGGAAAACAGAATAAAAATACTAAAAGCAATAGATATCCTGCCAAAGACCTCTGGGAAAGTAACAGGTATAAAACAAAATGTTTATTTTTAAAAAATAAAGAAGCAATAAAGAAGTAAGGATTTGTTTCTGTTCTGTTTTGGTTTTTGATTGTAACATGACTGAACCTATCTTGACTGTTATAATAATAAATCTATTTTCTTGAACTTGGCAATTTCCAATGGAACCCAATGAAAGTATAATCATTGCAATGAAGAAAAATTAACCTTTTGGGGGAAAAAACTAAAAATAAAAATGATATTTACTTCTGTCTTAAAAACCAAAGGAAGACACTCAGTTTTGAGGGAGAAAAGTCTATTAGGCAGCCAATGGTTTAGGATGTTTAATTTGGTAACCACATGTAGAAAGGGTTTAAAAGAAGTAAAATAAAGGCAAGAAAGTACATACATTAAAAGGCTCATACAGAACAATGGCTATGAAGAAGAGACAATAGGACAAATGTGGAGGTATGAGAAATCAGAAGGAAAAACAAAGAATTTGATGCAAAATGGGATAAAAGAACTTACATGTAGTGATCTTTTCTTTAAAGAAATATGAAAGTTTTAAAATCAATTAATGGTGAATATTTGAAAAAAATCTCTTTGATTAAAGTTGCTTAAATCTATTATTTTCAATTTATTAAAGGAAAAAATAAAATATAATGCAACCTAAGATTTCTAACAGCAAAAATATTTCAAATGATATATTTTGGAGTTTTCTTTCCTATGTTTCCAACTATGTTCTATAGGAGGGGAGTTTTTTATATATCATTTACTCCCCAATAAAGCTATGAAGGAAGGAAGGAAAAGGGAGGAACAAAGAAAAAGAAACAAATTTAATAATTTTCATCATATGTATGCTTGTTTTTATATTTTTTATTAAAGCAGTAACATTTTTATAATATAGAAGTTATCGATGTACAAATTTATTATATATTTTAAGCAGAAATTGTTCAATAAAAAATGTTTTCCATTTTTTCCTTTTTAGAAACAGAAGTTTCTACATTGAAATAAGCAAACAGAATTCCAATTTGCTTAATAATACACTAATATTAAGGTTTAAAATAAAGAGTCTATGCAAACAAATGCCAAAGGTTTATTTCATCTCTGATCCTATTAAGGACATGCTTGGCCAGGATCTAAACACAATGTTCTGTTTAGGTGATAACCCTGGCCAGTGGGAATGTACCACACCACACCATCCACACCCAGCCTGTGGGGAAGCAGTTTGACAGGGTGGACGATTTCTTCATTCCCACCACCACACTCCTCATCAACCACATAAGGTGAGCGATCTGACGAGCGTCATCTTTGAGATTTCTCTCTAATTTTGATAGAAAGTCATGGGGAAGCACCAAAAGAAAAATTCTGTTATACAACAAATACACACATAATTGCACTCTGATTAACTTTGTTTCATCTGCTTGATGAACTTTTGCTTATCAACATTAGTGATGAATTTTCTGTATTCTAGTCCCTCTTATATATAGTGGAGAATTGAATTTATAAAGGTATGGCTGCATTTTTAAATCAGTTTTGCATTTAATATTTTTTGCAAATTGTCTTTAAGTTCTTCTGATTAGGTTTTTGCAAGATGCTAAAATTTGAACTTGGTTGAATTCATTTCAGAGAAGAGAACCAATCTCAGCAAAATCCATTCAACTTATTATAATAACATTCTTGTATCATTTTACCCATAGAGAAACAAATATAACATTGTATCAGGATGTATAGTAAGTTGAAATGAAATATTTAAGGTCTGCACTTCGCGAAAACGTGTTTATTCATTCAGTCTCTCAGTGTATTCACAAGAAGTAAAAGAGTAAATACTTCTAACAATATCACTTTAGAGTATCACAGAAGTGGTTTAAATGTTTAAAGTGGGAGACTTTGGATATTTACAATTTCTAAAACTAATCAATATTTTATTGATTTATTGAAAAAATGTAAAGTATTGCTTAGCAATATTAGTGAATCTTAACAAAATTAACATTGTATTATCTTTTTCAAGAGAATTTGGTTGAGGGGAGACTGCATCACATATTTTATATGAACCATTATTTGATCTTTGTGTATATTTGTTCCCCTTGAATTAAAGTGAAAATTATCTTGTCTAAAAATTGGATTTAAGAATTCTGAAACAGTACAAAATCAACTTGCAAAAATAAAAGGGGAAATTCATAAATATCAGTTGTGGCTCACAGTCAAGGTTTATGTAGAAACTGTTCTTTGGGCAGCCATGAATATGTTTAAAAGAGTTTAATATATTTGTCAAGCAATTGTTTATTGTTTTCAGAATGCCGATTATGTCCCTCAGCAATAAAGTGATTATAATGTGCTTCACATTTATTAACTGTTTTCATGGAAAATAAGTCGAACTCAATGAAAATTCAGCATATTTGAAAAGCATTTGCATAAAGAAATAATCTTTAGGTCTGACTGCAAACACTGGAAGAGTTCAGAGACTGAAGAAATCAGCATAGAAACTGAAAATGGTCCCACCTGCTGAGATACCTAAAAATATGTAATGTTTTCATCCTTATTTGATGAGAACAAAGTTTGTTTAATTGACATTGAGTGTTATGTTTAATAAATATCCTTTTGCTATCTTCAAGTTGCTGATAAATTTTTACTAGTAAATCATTTAATATGTAGCATTTACTTTTATTTATCTCGCTATCCTATTCCCTATTATTGTGTTTAATATACTTAATATAGTTTAGTATAGTTAATATACAGGTTATCAACTTTGCTTATTTTTTAAAGTGCACTATTTATACAATTATTTGAGTCAAAATTCCTATATGTAACACTACTATGGTTAATAATATATCATTTGGAGTATTTTTTCCCTATAGCAAGTAAGTTATAAAATAGTTACCAGAGTTGGGTCTGGATGCAGTAAACACCATGTGTGGTTCTGTGTTTGTATGTATAATTGATATGCTGTCAGAACATATCTTTTTAGGGTCAGAATGATGACTACATAGCTGAAGTCAGAGCTAATAATTATTGGAAGATTATGCAAATAAGGTTAACACATATAAAGCAAATTTTTTTGGTTATTTCTATATTTTATAATAAACACTGAAAAGTATTGCTTGAGGATATTTCTAAGTTCCTTTATTTCTTTTATACATATATAGACAAATACATAGATGTTTTGACAATACTTGTAAGAATTCTAAATTAAATTATAGCAATTCTACCAGCATATGCATGCATACTTAGTCATTCAGTTGTGTCCAACTCTTTGTGACCTCATGGATGGTAGCCTTCCAGGCTCCTCTATCCATGGGATTCTCCAGGCAAGAATATCAGAGTGGGTAGCCATCCCCTTCTTCAGGGATCAAACCCAGGTCTCCTGCATTGCAGGAGCCACCAGCTCCTGAGTCACCAGGAAGCTCCACCAGTATAGAGTCCCAGTTTAAGGAATATGAGTGATCATCATAATTCCTATTACATTTCACAGTAATTATCACTATTACTAAAGTGAAGAGAAAGTAAAAATTAGCATGTATTTCCAAAAATAAACTGTTGAATATGTAAAGAATTTTTAACATAATGAGGATTTATTGCATATGAGGAGAACCTGAGGGATAAAGTCTTTTCTCCTAACAATTCATGAAACATTTTATCCTACCCAAATGTGGCTTGTGTTATAAGATTGTTCTTTTCATGAATTGTATTTTTCAGAATTTGAGGCTATTTTCTGACTATTGTATTTGGTGTAAATTCTAGGCCAGATAGAAGGTCTGATGCATAATATGTATTTAGTTAATATTAGTTCTCTTCCTCTGACCCTTAATTGTTACCAGACCCAGGTCTGGTTGCTCACTACTCAAAATCCATTAAAGAAGCCAGATTGATGGAAAGGAAAGTTTGCTTTATTTTGAATGCTGGCAGGCAACCAGGGGAGAGGGTGAATGCTTGTCCAAAGACCAATTCCCTTGCCCAAACTTGACTGTCTGGGGGCAAGAGCTTTTATAGACAGAGAAAGGGGAGTACAAGCAGAAACAGCACCATCAGCGCTGATAGTCATCTTGATATTGGTCATTGGTCATCTAACCAGGGTCATCTTGATTGTTTTGGAAACAGTTAGTCTTTAGCTCCAGGGTCAGTTTGTTCCCATTTCTTTGAGGTCAGTTCTTGGAATCGTGGCAGCTCATGTCATGGCTACTACGTCTGGTCATTATGTTGTTAACTTCTTCCACCTCGTGGGGGTTTCAGTATCTATAAGACAGCTCACAGATATGGCTCCAAATATTATCTATAGCCTCTGAGGAAGGTTTCCTGCATAGCTCAGTTGGTAAAGAATCTGCCAGCAATGCTGGAGCCCTGAGTTCATTTCCTGGGTCTGGAAGGTCCCATGGAGAAGGAAATGGCAAACCACTCCAGCATTCTTGCCCGGAGAATCCCATGGACAGAGGAGCCTGGTAGGCTACAGTCCATAGTGTCACAGGAGTTGGAGAGTTGGATACGACTTAGCGCTGTCTTTCTTTTGAGGAGGCACTACAGGTCCTTGACTGTTTAAAGGGTAAACTATTATTTTTTGTTCTCCTTTGATGGTTTTTTATGTTTCTGCTTTTTTCTCACTTCTCTGATTAAACTTCTTTGACTAAAGCTTTTCCACAGACAAAAGGCAGGCTGAGGACATGGGGGCAAGGACCATAGGGTCCTGATCTGTTTCATTGTCACACTAATTTGCTTTTCTCTCAGATAGCTACTCTCTCATTTCAAATTATTTATATTCTGCATGTCTGAAAAGCTTCTGGCCAAGTGTCAGGATTTTATATCTGTTTTTGAAACCTGAACTGTGTTCACCAGTGTTAAATAGAAATGTGGAAACAGAGATTTGGGTGAAGTGAAAAAGGGTAGTTTTTATTGATTTGTCAGGCAAACGAAGCCACAGCAGGCTAGTGTCCTCAAGACTATGACCTGCCCTGGAGTGGGTAGTGAGGAGTTTTATAGTGTGTTCATGGACCAGGATGTGATCAGCTTATGAATAATTCCAATATTAGTGCCAATAATGCCAATATTAGTTGGCATCATTGTGAAGTTTTAAGCATTGTCAACCTTCTGTTTTCAACCAGTCTAGGGTCTATGTTCTTGTGATCAGCAGTTCTCATCTGCTGGACTCCACTTCCAATAAAACCAATTTGGGAATATGTGTCAGGTCTTTATCTATATCTTTCAAGAAATTAGAAGTTTGGTGATTCTGCCATGTGGCTAATTTACAGTCTCAATTGTTATGTTTCCTGGCCCAACAACTATTCTTTGTTTCTACATCTTCACATTTCCCCTTCTCTGCTGGTTCAGATGGTAAACAATCTGCCTGCAATGCAGGAGATCAGGTTTGGGAAGATTTCCTGGAGAAGGGAATGGCTACCCTCTCCAGTATTTTTGCTTGGAGAATTCCATGGACAAAGGAGCCTGGACAGCCCTTCAATAGGGTCACAAAGAGTCTGACGTGACTAAGAAAGTAACACTAACTCTTGAGTCAGTGTTTAAAAGACAGAGACACAGGGACTTTTGCAAGGTTTTGTGTCCTTAGCCCTTCAAAACTGGTAGGCACTTAATTCATGTTTCTCATAAGAATAGAAATAAAGAAGTAAGTGTTACACTTGTTCCTAAATCCGACTACAGTGTATTGAGGGAGGATAGTATTTCTTATGCACCCGATTTCTCAGCAGCTAACACAATATCTGACAGGTGGTGGGCACAGCATCAAGCACACAGGAATGGTTATATGTGTGGAGGCAGTAAGTAGCAGTAAGGAACTTATGTCTCTTGACAGATCCCAGCCTGATTGTCCCAGCAACACCATTTCCCACTGGCTATTGTGAATTCAGCTTAATTCCTTTCTTTCCAGGAACTGGGACAACATAATGTGTTAATATTAAGTTACCCATAATAGAAATGTCAGAACTACTCATAATCTGTACTGTAGCAAGGGCTGCCCTGTGATTAGCTACAGTTTTGCTAAAAGTTTTTTGTTGTTGTTTTCTCTCTGCTTTGTTTCTTCTTTATTTTCTTTCTTTCTTTTCTTTTTTTTTTTTTTTGATCTATAATTCTCAGGCTTCTTTCATCTCTAAAATAAATAAAAATCAAAGAACTTCAGAGAAAACAACTTCCTAATTCTATATTAAAAGACTGATACTTATAATCATGCAGTTTAGAAAAAAAAAAAAAACAACTAAGTCTTCACAAAATTTGGAAAGTCATTCAACTTTTAAGACAATTTGAAGTTCTCAGCACTTTAAAATTTCTTCAGAGCCTGAAGTAGGTCTGTTTCCTAGTAGTCTGAGGAATTTGAATTTCAGGAGATTAATTTCCATGTTTATAAATGCCTGAGAATGGAATCTGGTACCACTGACTCATCCAATTCCCTAACTGAATTCCACCCCATTCTGAGTGACATTGCCCAGGCTTCATACTATTACTTCTATTCATATATTACTCTATAGCAGGAGAGCTTAGAAGAGGTTATTATTGAAAATACCTTCTTTGGGTTTCATTTATCCATTCTTTCTCTATAAGAATCAAAAGATTAACCTGTGTCTGGACTAAACCAGACATACTGGTAATACATACAGTTGATTGAAATCAAAATGGTCTCTAAACTGTTGTGTTCTGGCTAATGAACCAAGCTTGCATTCTTGTCTCTTTCTTGAATGTGAGTGCTTGTCCAGGAGATGGTTCAAAAATACTCTCGAGAAGCATGCAGCCATTCTATATGCCTTGTATTTATTAGCTCTAGTTGTGAATATAGTTTTGTTGAACTAAACTTCCTGAAAGATGAGAGAGGGCAGTTACACTTTTGCCTCTCCCAGAAAGTAATTCCTAAGCTTCTGAAAGGGACTGATTAACACTTTTTGACTATAAGTTTACAGGTTATTAAAACTCCATAATAGATATTTGGTTAATCCATTTCCCAAATATTTAGAGAAAATATAAATCACTTGAAATTTAATTAATAAAACATGATTTTCTGATGTTTATTAAAATATGTTGATTTCAATTATTCCACAATTATAAGCCTTTTTGCTTTCAAGTAAGAATAAAATGGGTTTCCCTTGTAGCTCATCTGGTAAAGAATCTGCCTGCAATGTGGGAGACCTGGGTTCTATCCCCGGGTTGGGAAGATCCCCTGGAGAAAGAAAAGACTACCCACTCCAGTTATCTGGCCTGGAGAATTCCCATGGACTGTACAGTCCATGGGGTTGCAAAGAGTCAGACACAACTGAGCGATTTTCACTTACGAATAAAACATTTCATGTCTCATGTTCTGTTACTTTTTTCAAAAATAGGTCCACTGCATATTCAACAAATGACATATTTTTCACATTAATAATTCATTGTGCATTTCAGTGAACTGGCAATGTATATTAAATAGGCATTCTTTTTTTAGACTGGCAGTTAATAGAAAATTTTTTTTAAAAACCTTAAATTTCAACAAGTCATTAACAAACCATGAATCATAGCTCTAAAGTTGGAAAGATTATATAGTTCTAAGATGTGTATTTTGTAATGACCTGAAAAATATAAATTTCTTACATGAGGAATTTCAATTTGAACTCAAAACAAGTCTCCAGATAGGTAAAAAATTAAGAGAGACTATTACATATGAAAATGTGTGTGCAATTCTCAGAAGATTCAATTATGTCTATTTAATGTCATAAAAATTGAAATTATAATTCATTATCTTTTTAATCAAAAGTACTCTACAAATGTAAAGCAAATGTTTATTATTTTACTCATAATTTGTATCTAAAGAACTAAGTTATATCATTATATATATATATGTTTGAATTGTATAGCTTACTACTTTTAATTTCTTATGATATGGCCAATGCATGGGAATTTAATAACTTTCATTATCAATTTTTTAATTAGCCAGAAATTAAAAAGTAATTTAAAAATAATTGTTTTTTTTTTTTTTTTCAGAAGAATGGTTGTGTTACAATGGCTGGGTTATACATCAAATCTCAGAGAGAATGGATATTTACATAATTGATTGTGTTTTATTTGGAGGGCCATTCTGGAGACAGAAAAGTTTAAATGTCAGTTTCCTGTTGTAGTATATGTAATTATTGCAACTTTCTGTGCAAATGCTATTAGAATTTGTCTACATAGAATAAAAACAATAAATTTGACAGTAATTTATCATTTACCACATTTTTAAAAATCTCTGAATGAAAACTGAGGGTAACGAGAATTGACATGCTAGAAGGCAAAACTAATGAAGAGGCAGAGAGTCAGGCAATGAGTGAAGGAATATTTCCACCGGATCTCCTATGAAAAATCTTAGATAATTCTTCCAAAACTGATTTTTTTGGTAGTAGATGGGGGGGTGAAAGTGATTACTACAAGGGACCAGTGTAGTTCAGAGCAGAGGACTTTGATAAAGCTTAGTGCAAGACACTGAGAAGGCCAGAAAGTAAAGCTACAACAAATACAGAAATTAGCAGAATTCTTTTTGGAAGATTGAGTTGTCATGAATAACAAAAGGATAAAGATTACTGCCAACATATTTTTGCTTGGATAAAAGGGCACAGCTAACATTTAGGCTACTTAGAGCTCTAAGTAGAAATTCTTAATATTTTCACTGACTAAAATAGTACCTTTGATACAATTGAAAACAGGTTTCAATTGATGAAAAAAGATGTATTTACAGTCTGACCCTCATAACCTCTGCAAATCATACCTCTCTCATCTCTTGTCCTCTCTCAAACTGGAGGGCAGCTAGAGTTTAATCCCAACTGGTTCAAATAGGGCAATGTCAATTGGCACAGAGGATGTTTCGAGTAATACAAGAAATAAATCATTTCTGATTTATGTATCTACCCCAGAACTTGTTCTGTAAAAGTCAGAAGGGAAGATAGTAACTTAGGCAACACTATCGCTATTTAAGATGTTTTAAAAATCTTGCCTGCAAAAAAAAGAGTCTTACCTGCGCTTGAAGTCGTCCCTCAATACCACCATTTGAACTGACTGCCTAGAATTTCAAACTACTTCCCCTGTTTGTTTGGATTACATTTCTCTAGAAATCTACCTGTAAAGTACTTCTATTTCTCGAGAGGAAAACGAAGCAGTTTCGCGGAGATTGGGTTAGGGTTAGTCTTAGAATTAATGGATATAGTTGGAAGGTGTGTGTGAGTGTGTGTGTATTTCAATGAAGGATTACATGGCAAACAATAAGATGAACAGAGTGTATCTGTGCATCACAGTGAGAGGTAGACCTTGAAAGCAACCAGCACTCATAAAAATCTGAAAATGACAGTCTCCAAAGTTTTGTCTTCCTCTGGACTTGACCTTCTAATGAAAGCAGACAAATAAACAATGAGAGTCCCTAAATTTCCTTGATACTCCTCACTTCCCTATCACATACCCCAGGGGTGAAACAGGTTCCAGTGAATGTCTCAGCTTGGATAGAGAGTTCAGGAATCTTATGAAAGTGGACCTCAGGGAAGGTCTACTTTGTGTGCACTGGAAAGGATAAAGGTGGCAACTGGAGATACTCTTTTAGGTCACTGAAAAGTTGAATGAGTGCTTGCAAAAAATACGGCAGTGACAGTCTAAGGGCTTATCCAGAATCAGATCTGACATAATCTCTGCACAGCCAATGGCTGTGTCTCCACTCAAGGAGCAGGCACCATTCCGGTAGTCTGCAGAGAGGTCTACAGCACTCTTTTTCTTTATAAATTGTAGCAAGAAAATGATTACGAATGGATTGGTTTTGATATATGTTTCCTTAAAGCTTCTCCAAGGGAACAATAAACATTCTGTAAAAGTTAAAGTATATCATTCTCCTCACATCTTATCAAATCTGTTAAAGCAAAATTATATATATATATATATATATATATATATATATATATATTTGGCTGGACATATATCAAGAGAACTCTATACTTGTGACTTGATTCATGGACAGGCCAGGTGTATGAAGATACAGTTTTAGCACTAAAATTGTCTGATTACATCAAAAGCCAAACACATCAGAAACTGAAAATATCAGTTGTTCCATGCCTTTTTAGGAAAAGTATACCATCAGGATGAAGAGCAGCAGTTAAAATTGTTTCCAAAAATGGTTCCTAGATAATGATCTTGCAAAATCACTGTTCAGTGAGGTTCAATTTTTCTATTGCTCCCTTCCGTCTTATATGCTAATTCCTTCCACCGACAGAAATAAACTAACAGAAAGTATTATATTCAGGAGCTGGAACTTTTTCTATCTAGCTCTGCTTTTAGTGAATATATGAAACACTTGGAAATCCTGAAATCATGACCTTTGCTTTCTCAGCTTCTCTGAACTTCTTCCTTCCTTGTTTGCTCTATGAAAACACAAACTCTAGATCGTCAGGACTTCTTGAACTCTTAGACTCTCAGGGCCTAGTGTGCTATCTTTACCAAATAAAAAAAGGCAGATATAAATTGTTTATTAAACAAATCTGTACTTTCAATACTACATATCCCAGGTGACTCAGTGGTCAAGAATCCGCCTGCCAATGCAGGAGATGCGGGTTCAATCCCTGGGGTGGGGAGATCCCCTGGAGGAGGAACTAGCAGCCCACTCCCATATTCTCACTTGGGAAGTCCCATGGACAGAGGAGCCTGATTGGTTGTAGTTCCTGGGATCACGAGTCAGACATGACTGAGGGCACGCACATGCAATTCATTGTTGGCATATGCTCCAGGATTCTTACTAGGGTTCAAAGTTTCTTCTATTCAAAAATGTGATAACTTTCTTCACCTTATTTCTTTTTTTTTTCCAACATTTAGTTTTTTATTTTTTAAATTTTAAAATCTTTAATTCTTACATGCGTTCCCAAACATGAACCCCCCTCCCACCTCCCTCCCCATAACATCTCTCTGGGTCATCCCCATGCACCAGCCCCAAGCATGCTGTATCCTGCGTCAGACATAGACTGGCGATTCAATTCTTACATGATAGTATACATGTTAGAATGCCATTCTCCCAAATCATCCCACCCTCTCCCTCTCCCTCTGAGTCCAAAAAGTCCGTTATACACATCTTCACCTTATTTCTAAAGGAGTAAACACACTACTGGTTCACTGGATTTGGTTTTATTTTAAACAGTATTTCCCACATTCTTTGGCATATTGGTAAACCCACACATGGAGAATAAAATGCCTAAGACAGAAAATTACTGAGTGCTTGCAGCCTAGTGTTGTGTGTGTTTTGTGTGTGTGTGTGTGTGTGTTCAGTTAGCTATCTGCATTATTTCTTGAGTGAGATAATGTCTGATCCCCTACTTGGTCTCTGCCCCTTATTAGCAGGCTCTATCTGAGTCTTATAAGGAAAGAGCCCAAGATAGATGAACCAAATCTATCCCCTGTTTGACAGAATATTCACTTAGGTTACTATTCTTTATTAGTATATAATGTAATATTTATCCCTTATAATATTTTTGTCATATGGGAAACAAGTGAAAGTGAAATTTGCTCAGCGATGTCCAACTCTTTACAACGCCACAGACTATACAGTCCGTGGAATTCTCCAGGCCAGAATACTAGAGTGGGTAGCTTTTCCCTTCTCCAGGGGATCTTCCCGACCCAGGGATCAAACTCAGGTCTCCCGTACTGCAGACAAATTCTTTACCAGCTGAGCCACAAGGGAACTCCAGGTTGGATTTAAAAGCAAAGTATATTTGAAATCTATGCATTCCATTATTTTTAAAAAGGAAAAGTTTTATACAGGTATGATTAGCAGACTCCAAGCTCTAGATTTTAATAAAGCCTCTGACTAGATTAATTCTACAGCATTTTTTACTGAAGAAATCAATGGAGCACTAATAACATGTAATTTAGAAACACTCCACATCACAGATCTGCCTCTCAAGTTTTATTATGCAAAGTAAAATACCTCTTGCTTCTTCCCTCAGAGGTCCTTATGCTAACTCATCAAAGTGATCCGTAAAACACAGAGCAGTCCAGCTGCAGTGTATACATAGCACAATCCCACATACTTTTCCCCTCTGCCCCATATGACTTGAGATTTTGCTGGAAATGGTAAAACAAACTTATTTTACCCTAAACAAGTAAATAATAGACTGTCTAGATTTCTTGGGTTTCTTTGTTTGACAGTTAAAACAAACTCAGATAACAATTAAGATACATGAAGAAATACATCACAAGATATGATATAATGCAATACTTCACAAGATGAGGACAGAACTCACCCTGAGAACTTAAGAAATTTCTTATGTAAATCTAATGTGCACATTGCCAGGATTTATTTCTTATGTAAATGCAATAGATTAGAAAACAATATTTTGAATGAAGCAAATAAAGCATTAACTAGTTCTTATAAAATGTGTATAGAAAATAATGTATGGCAAAACCAATACAGTATTGTAAAGTAAAATAAAGTTAAAATAAAAATAAATAGAAAACAGGAAAAAAAATAATATTGAGGTTTTTAATTCTGTTTTTAAAGGGATTTGTTATTTTCCTGTTGAAGCAAAATGATATATTTTACCATAGCATCTAATTTTATGATTCATGAAGTTTTACTTGAAGAAATATCTTTTTTAAATGTTCAAACTTTAAAAAAAAACCTACCTTTTGAATGAAAGACCCCAACTGTGGCTCAAAAAGCAATGCTATTAAATAAATAATTTTATCTTTAAGAGCACATGCATAAATTAATGATAGCAGTCAGTAGAACATTTTAGAACATTTCTGGGAATGTTGCTAAAATGTTTATTTCATATATATATATATATATATATCATATTTTTCTCTCTTTTTTTGCCATATAAGAAAAATTATTTTAAATGTAAAATTAGTGGTAGTGGTAGGTGTTCTGTAGAAGGACAACACGGGGTTCACTGATATTATCTTTACAATAATTTGAGGCCGTAAAAACTATTTACAGGAGTTTTTATCTATGTAAAAACTATCCCCTGTGAATTCACTTTAACATTTTGTGCTCATTTAATTTTGTTTTAAATCTGTAACTGTAGCCTGTCTCTGGTTACCTGTGTAGGAAGAAGAAATTGACTAATGAGTCAATCAAAGAATATATAGACAAATAGATTCCTTTTTTCTTTCAAATTAAAGATGCTCACTTGTTATCTTGTTATGTTACAGTGTTATGTTATGTTATAGTGTTTTATTTCTTGAAAAAAAAAATCATTCAGCAAGATGTCAGTTTTTAAAGTTCTTTGAGATGTGATTCAAGCAAGAACTGAAGGACATGAAAAGGATGTCAGAAAGCCCTAAAATTTAACTATAACAAAAGAACCTACCAAATTAGTTAATGGAATAATCTTCTATTAAATCAAATCTGTCATCAGCTGTAAGTAGACATATTCACATAACCAGGTGATAACATCAAACGGCAAGGGTTTTATTCTTCAGTGTTTACACCAGCATGGTATACGGTATACAGGGCTCACAAGATGAAAAAAAAAAAACAGCTTCAAGGGAAATAAAAATAATAGTTGCCTTAAGTGACTCTTAAAACTGTTTAGTATGCCTAATATTTCTTCTGTATTTAGTTTAACTTTTTTCTGTACTATAGAAGCATTATCTTTTTTGCCGTTTTTATTTTGAGAGGGGAATAGGTAATGAAATACATAGATTTTTATTCTATATAGACATCTGATTTTCAAGGAAACCAATATAAAATTTTAATAATTTAATTATTTGCCATAATGTAGCAGCTTATTTTATGTTTATGTAATTTTTGAAATGTAAATATAGTCTTTAGTATCTTTGTAACAAAAGGGAATCAGAGTTTGCCTGTGCTATGAAAGTAGCTGCTGATTTATGTAACTAAGCCAAGAAAATTCTAAAAAATCTAGACTTTTTCCTTAATAACATAAATCAAAATTATTCATCAATTTGAGTAAAAGGAAACATTGCTTTTGTTTAATTAAAGTAAAATAAAAAAAGTTTTTGAAATCTGAATAATTTTTAATTAAAGAAAATGGACAAGACTCATTTAATTGATATCTGAAAATAATTTGAACATAAATGATTAATTTATATAAAAATTTTTGAAAAATGTTTCAATAGATCATAGATACATGTATCCTTGTTGTTGTTGTTCAGTTGCTAATTGTCTTGCCTGACTCTGTGACCCCTTGGACTGCAGCACGAGTATCTTAATATTGACTAAATATGCCTTACTGATTTTGTGTAAACTTAATTTGCTTGTCATTTTTTAACATTAAAAAACCTCTGCTGCTGCTGCTGCTGCTAAGTCGCTTCAGTTGTGTCCAACTCTGTGCGACCCCACAGACAGCAGCCCACTAAGCTCCCCCGTCCCTGGGATTCTCCAGGCAAGAAACCTCTACTTCCGTCCAAATTTTCATTACAATGAGAAGTAAAGAGATCTAGTTCAAAAAGATTTGTTTGGACACAAATGACTTTTTAATAAACGTAAGTAGAGTGGAATATAAACCATTTGGCAACAGTCATTTGAGATATACATTGTTTCTATAACTTAATATTTTATGTTTTTTGAATTAATAAATATGCTGCATGGATATCATTATCAGTGACCTCATAAAAGTAGTTACATTAACCTATTTAATATTTTTTTTATTTCCTGATTCCAGTCTGTGCCTTACCAACATGAAATTAAGATATGCTGATAATGCTTTTGGTACTTCTTCTATCCCTTATCCAATTTCAAAGTGATCCATTTTTACCATCTTTTAAAATTTGAAAACATTTTTGGAACCACCATAGCATTTGGATTTATAGGAAAGGGATAAATTATATTTATTCTGATTAATAAAGCCATTATTAAAATTGCCAATTCATCAGAGAAACAGTTTTTGTTACTGTATTTATACAAGTGAAATACAAAATATCTTAATTTTTTTATATGTCTTTGAGGTAAATACCTTAAAGATGTTCAGACTTTTTATTATGATGATTTCCTAAGGCATGCACTGAAATGAATTCAAATTTTAGCAAGAAGTAAAGGAACAACAATGTTAAAGAAAAGTGGATCAGACATTCGAGAAATTTTCTGGAAATGCAGGAAACCCACTACCATTTATTTATGTTGTTTAACAGTTTCATCAGTAATGTCTAACTTTCCTATTGTCCTATGGACAAGAATCATTTAAAGTGGTTCCTTATAATTTTTTTTAAATTTTAATATAGAATTTACAGTATAATTTTCTAGATTTGGCTGAGTTGCTGTATCACATACACCTCCTCAGGTTGTATGGCTTAGGTATAGCTTTGTTCTTATTTCTGTAGTTATTGTCTAATATCTTAATAGTAACTAACAAACACTGAGCACTTAATACAAACCAGACAATGAAGTAAGAATTTTTATGCACTCCCTCATTTAAAACTAGCAGCTCCATAAACTTTTATCCCTATTCTACATATGGTGAATCACTTAACTAATAAGTGTTGGAACCAGCTATAAACTCTGTTCTGTCTAAATTCAGTGCCTTAGCACTCAATAGATTATAGAACTCAAGTCCTTTATTCACTTTCCGAGTAAAATCTAGTTAACATGCTATGCAAATTATCCTAATGTCACCTGTGAAACATCCCCATCTCTCACTTCTGTGTACCTCTGCCACAACAAAACTCAGCTGCGCAGACCCTGTACTTGTTTTTTGTTCTTTTCTCTTGTCTAACATTGTAATATCTTTTTATTAACATGTTCTTCTGTCTCTGGACCCAGCCCTAAGTTGATCCTTCTCACCTTGCTAACAAAATTACTACTCCTTTACTATTTATCCATATTCATTTTCTCCATACTTCAATTCACCAGAGAACCACTAGACTCTTTTTCCTAACTTTAGAGCTTTGGTGATACAACTCTGCATTGGGAGGAAAATGCAACCTTAACATATTCTCTATTGCATATAATTTAAGTCCAAAGCATGTTGAAGCCAGACTTCCCTGGTGGTCCAGTGGTTAAGATTTCATGTTTCCTCTGCAGAGGGCACTATCTTAGAATGTAAGACATTATAGTACTTCGGGTTTGTTCCCTGGTCAGGGAAGTTCTACATGCCACAGGGTATAGCCGATGATAATAATAACAATAACACACAATGTTGAATCTATTGCCTTCAGTAGGCTTAACTCCTAAGACTGATCTGTACACATACTATGGTCCAGTTAAGGAACCTGAGTAGCCCCTATCCAGACTAACAATTTTTCAATTTTAGATGGGGTGAAAGTGAGAGAAACTTAGTAGAAAACATAATTCGAGTATTTGTATTTTCCCAGGATCATGATACATGGTGGAATCTCTTCTCATGATGCTGTAGCTCCCAATTAGCCCCACCATCATTGAGGGTAAATAACTAACATGCTCATAACCATTCTGCAACCATTCTCTCTATCACATCCAGTACAATATTTAATTAGTTACATAAGATATTCAATACTTTATTATAAAATAGGCTTTGTATTAGATGATTTTGCCCAACTGTGGTCAAAGTTAAGTGTTCTGAGTCCTTCTAAGTTCGGCTCAGACAGTAAAGAATCTGCCTGCATGCAGAAGACTTGGGTTCGATCTCTTGGTTAAGAAGATCCCCAGGAGAAGGGAATGGCTACCCACTCCAATATTCTTGCCTGGGGAATCTTACCTGGATGACCGTGAACAGAGGAGCCTTGTGGGCCACAGCCCATGAGATCATAAAGAGTAGGACATGATAAGCAGCTAACACTTTCCTTCTCACAGATTAAGCTATACTTTTTGGTAGGTTAGGGCTAGTCAATTCATTTTGACTTCATTTACTTCCATAAACACATTGTAAGTTAAAAGAATCTGTATTTGTAGTTTCCATGTAACTGTTAGTGTTGTCTAAAATGCTCTTTCTGATCCTGATTTGGATCCTCTTAAGTTACATCAATCTCCTAGACAAACTCAAACACTCTAATTCATGCAATTTTTTTTAATTCTTTTGTCATTTATGATGGCATTCTCCTCAAAATTTACATCTTGTTTTTTTGTTTTTGTTTTTTCCCCCATGGTGGCATTTGTTTTTATTAGAATACCCCATATGGCAAGAGCTTTCCTAAGCCAGCACAGAGACTGGGTAGCCTCCTAGGGTCCCACAGCTTTCATCTTATCTTCCACTCTCTTTTGAGACTGGAGGGCAGGGGATGGGGGTGGTGTCAGGAAGTCTCCAAAGCGCCTGCTTCTGAACCCCCAAGAGAGTTCACATTGCCAGCAACATATCCCAGGACACATCAGTGGTACACCATAGGGACTAAGGATCAAGCTAGTTTTTGAAGGCATTCCTGTTTCTATGGATTCATGATGGAACCAAGGAGGCTCTCACAGACTCCCACATGATCCTTCACTCTGTTTGAGAGCAGGCAGGATCCAGGAGAAGGTGGCCAAGGGTCAAGGGAGAAAAGATGGCATTGAGATACCCTTGGGAGTCTGGAAAGCACCTGGATTTCTGGGGAAGGGAGAGCCATGGAAGCCCCACTCGGTTATTTTTTGGTTTGGGGGATGTCATATTTCCTCTTGCTGTAGTACCATGACTGCAGGGGGATGTCCACTGAAGGGAGAGTCTTGACCCAAAAAGCTACGCAGTCCAGGAAATGGGGGGGAAAATCTACAATTCAACTATGCTGAGCCAGGATTTCTCCCCGTTCAGGTGCACTGATAAAGTCCATCACTATGGGCCTATTCTCTTGGGCCAGGTAAGGAATAGTTGCTGAGGTGAAGCTGAAATAACCAGCCTTGAGAGGATGCAGGGCCACGATGTGAGAGACATTGTTAGCAGTAGTAACCCAGTCCCATTGACTCCCTGGTGGCTCAGATGATAGGCGGGTCTCCCGCCTGCAGTGCGGGAGACCTGGGTTCTATCCCTGGGTTGGGAAGATCCCCTGGAGAAGGAAATGGCAACCCACTCTAGTACTCTTGCCTGGAAAATTCCATGCACTGAGGAGCCTGGTGGGCTATACAGTCCATGGGGTCGCAAAGAGTTGGACACGACTGAGCGACTTGGATTAATTAATTATTCCCAAGACAATGCTGAAGTCTTCTGGAAGGAAGGAATCATCAGGCAAGTCCACATCTCATGTAGCACTTGAGCCAACACCGTAGATATTGTACTGAAAGGTCAGGTCTCCCCTTCCACAGCACATCTGTTCAACAGTGATTTCGAGGCCAAAGCCTGGCTACTTTGTCTGCTTATGTAATGGCAAATAGAACGAACACCACAAACTCCAGCAGCCTCAGCATGCACACTCTATCCCCAGTCCCCCGAGACTTTTGGGAGCTGCCAAAATCACAAGCAGTATGTACTTCTTGTTAAAGGCATTCAGCCTCACAGCAAGTTTATTTATTTATTTCATGTGATTGTATTAAGCTTCAACTATTCACATGATGGACACTATGCTATGTTCCAATAGGAAACTAAGACTAGATTTTGTTTCATTTATACATATGTATGGAACTAGAGTTAATAAAAGTTACATTGTCTTAAAAATTTTATTGGAATGTAGTTGATTTATGATGCTTTGTTAGTATCAGGTGTACAGAAAGTGATTCAGTTATACATATACACGTATCAATTCATTTTCAGACTATATATAAGGTATCACCAAATATTGAGTAGGTTTCCCTGTGCTATAGAGTAGATCCTTGTTAATTATCTATTTTTAGATAGTAGTGTGCGTATGTTCATTCCAAGCTCCTCCTTTCCTCAAGTTTTCCCTTTGGTAACCATATATATATATTTTTTTTCCAAATCTGTGATTCTGTTTCTGTTTTGTACATATGCTTATGTATTATTTTTTTTAATTGTTTTTAAAAAGAACTCATACTTTGAAACTGTAAGAACATAGATTCAAATTTGGTGAATCACACTTACTGCAGGGTGAGTCTAAGCACATTAGTTTGCTAGAGGCTCTTCCTGCCCTCGTATTAGGTCTCAATTTTGCATAAGTTTTTTTCAAAATGAGTTATGATTACATTCAGTTCAGTTCAGTTCAGTTCAGTCGCTCAGTTGTGTCTGACTCTTTGCGAACCCATGAATCACAGCACGCCAAGCCTCCCTGTCCATCACCAGCTCCTGGAGTTCACTCAGATTCACGTCCATCAAGTCGGTGATGCCATCCAGCCATCTCATCCTCTGTCGTCGCCTTCTCCTCCTACCCCCAATCCCTCCCAACATCAGAGTCTTTTCCAGTGAGTCAACTCTTCGCATGAGGCGGCCAAAGTACTGGAGTTTCAGCTTTAGCATCATTCCTTCCAAAGAACACCCAGGGCTGATCTCCTTTAGAATGGACTGGTTGGATGTCCTTGCAGTCCAAAGGACTCTCAAGAGTCTTCTCCAACACCACAGTTCAAAAGCATCAATTTTTTAGCGCTCAACTTTGTTCACAGTCCAACTCTCACATCCATACATGACTACTGGAAAAACCATGGCCTTGACTAGTCAGACTTTGGTTTGCAAAGTAATATCTCTGCTTTTCAATATGTTATCTAGGTTGGTCATAACTTTTCTTCCAACGAGTAAGCATCTTTTAGTTTCATGGCTCCAATCACCATCTGCAGTGATTTTGGAGCCCAGAAAATAAAAGTCTGACACTGTTTCCACTGTTTCCCCATCTATTTCCCATGAAGTGATGGGACCAGATGCCATGATCTTCATTTTCTGAATGTTGAGCTTTAAGCCAGCTTTTTCACTCTCCTCTTTCACTTTCATCAAGAGGCTTTTAGTTCCTCTTCACTTTCTGCCATAAGGGTGGTGTCATCTGCATATCTGAGGTTATTGATATTTCTCCCAACAAGCTTGATTCCAGCTTATGCTTCTTCCAGTCCAGCGTTTCTCATGATGTACTCTGCATATAAGTTATATAAGCAGGGTGACAATATACACCCTTGATGTACTCCTTTTCCTATTTGGAACCAGTCTGTTGTTCCATGTCCAGTTCTAACTGTTCCTTCCTGACCTGCGTATGGGTTTCTCAAGAGGCAGGTCAGGTGGTCTGGTATTCCCATCTCTCTAAGAATTTTCCACAGTTTATTGTGATCCACACAGTCAAAGGCTTTGGCATAGTCAATAAAGCATGAATAGATGTTTTTCTGGAACTCTTTTGCTTTTTCCATGATCCAGCGGATGTTGGCAATTCGATTTCTGGTTCCTCTGCCTTTACTAAAACCAGCTTGAACATCTACAAGTTCACGGTTCACATATTGCTGAAGCCTGGCTTGGAGAATTTTGAGCATTATTTTACTAGCATGAGATGGATGATTACATTACTGTAGAGCAAATTTCAGCTATATTTGAGCTCATTCCAGAATTTCCTCTATGAGAGCGCTCTTCTTTCTCTTTTTTTCATTTAAGATATTTATATTGGATATCCTATTATTTAAAAATGAAAGTCTATTATTGGTTTCCTTATGTCTAAAATACACATATTACCTGCTTCACACTATTTTGTTGATTGTAAGATTTTATGTAGTTTCTGGCACGTAGTAAGTGATTAATAAATGCTGCTTCTTTTTGCCTTGGGATGATGTTTTTTTTTTTTTTTTGGTCATATTGTCTCCTAAAATAGTTACATTAATGAACACTCAGTAAATATTTGTTGTTAAAAAATGCTGCACTTAGTAATGTTTCTTTGGCATGGTTATTCCTCATAAAAGAAAATATGTGCCCAGTTTGTAGCTTGCTGATAATTTCCCCATGGCTTTAGGTGCTGTGGAAGAGAGTAAACACTTATCAGTTACTTGTGTAACATTGTATGGAGACAGATCAGTTGAAGATTTTTTGATTACTTGAGACAGCTCAAGGGTAACACCAAACCTATAAGATTGCCATCTAAGAATTTTTCTCAGAGTTCCTTAGATTATGGCAGTTATAAGTAGGGCGATTCACTTATTCAGTCTGGGCATCCATCTCTACAGCTTGCACAAATCCTCATCTTCTCTAAGTGCTATGAAGAGAAAACTCACTAGAACCTTTCTTACAGGGAAGCCTTTATGTCATTTAGGATTTGACTAAAACATGTGATTGAAGAAACCTTCAACGCAGGACACGCTGTCATTATTCTAAGGTCTAAAGAATCTTTTTTTGTTTTCTTCTCTCTCAGGTAGATTTCATTATAAATCTCCTAGATTGTTTGCTTGAGATTTATGTCTTTCATGCCATTCTGAAAATCCTCGAGAGACATTTACTCAATACATGTTTTGGTTCAAAGTGTGCATATTGTAGTTGATATTTCATTAGAAATATCATTAATTAGAAATATTTCATTGATATTTCATTAGATTCATCAGTTTTAATTTAGCATCAATGTAGTGTACAGCAATGTTGAAGAACTGATAAGATTTATAAGTAAATTAGAACACTACCTACTCCATGACTAGTATTTTTCAAAAAAGAGTAATTCTTCTTTTAAATGAAATTTATCAAATTGTAACACAATGAAGAACAAAGTCATCTGCAGTTGACGTTTAGTATATTTAGTAATTGACTTATAAAACTCAGGAAGACTTGTTTATTTGTTTATTTTAATATTGGTGCTGTAGAGAGAGTAAATCATACTCTTTAGCAAACAGGAAATAGAGGCTCAAAACCAAGAATAGTTTGTTGCTTTTTGTTTTTGTGTTTTTTTTTTTTTCTTGTCAGTCGTGAGCAATAATGATGCTTTACACAACTGCTGTGAGCTCTGTTGAGAGTCTTATCTTTGGCCAAAATAATTTAGAGGAAAACCGTTCTGTAACAAAGATCACATGCAAGAATTCCAGATAAATACTTGTCAAATGGATTACTGGGGAATTTTTGAAATGTTACTATCAAAGTAGTCAATAAATCTGCATGCTTATTATGTAATGACTACCAAGCAGGCAAAGGCTTGAATATTCTCAAAATGTATTCCTCAGTTGACTAGGAATATCAGTATGTTCCCCCAAACAAGTTAAAAAAAATAAGCTCCCACAGTTATTTCTGTTAGGATCAATATGCACCACTGTAAATGTCAATCCTATAGTGTAAGACATCTCAGACCCTTTAAAATAAAACACTACTAGTGGTTGAAATCACAGCCATGATAGAGACCTTCATTTCCTCAAGGCTGAAAGGAAAATGCGGTAAAGGCAACAATCTACAAAATAAGAAGACATCAAGATGTGACATCTGGCAGGTCCTGAAGGAGGTCAGTATTTTGAACAGAATGAACAAATCACCAGCATAGAAGGACGTTCATTAGAAAACTCAGAACAGCTTGAGGAAAACAAGATAGAACCCATTCTGTTTGTAAATGAGATTGTCAGAGACTTACTGTGGGTGGAAGGAGAAAGAAAACAAATACATTATCAAGAAGCCAGATATGCAATCATTCTTGCTGTGTTCTCTGCAGAACAATGGAAGGAACAAAGATCTGTATGTTGGTGAATTCCTTGCAGAGTCAGTAATGACATGCTCATTTGCAATGTGTTCTTTGGAACATTTAGCTGTTCTTTTTGCTACTTAAAAAGGAAAAAATAAAATAAAAGGTAGCCTTGTCATTGTGAGATGACATGCTGAGTCACCTTATTCTTTGCCAAGACAAATAATATGAGCAGATATTGTACTGTTTGGCATTATCTGTATCTGTCAGGACCTGCAGCTTCTGAAAATGGCAATAATCCATCTTTAATCACTTGTAGAACGTATGTCAGAATCAACTCATTCTGGCCATTTCTTTGAGAACTTTCCTGACACAATTCTTAGATGCACAAAAGGATAGCTCTACAACTCAGTGCATGTCTAAATTAATTTTTGATTGATACAAACTTGAAAGTGTCAATTGGTTTCAATTACCCTGTGTGTACATATGTTTTACATAGCTCGGCTGTGTGTGCATTAAATAATCACGGCTTCTGTTAGCAGATGTACATAGGCTGTCACATGTTCTAACAGATTGGTGCCTCTGTGCTATCAGTTGTCATATAGTTTTTAAATCACTTTACAAATAATTGATCTTTACTAAACATTTAATTTTGCAAGGCAATGTGCTTTCTCGATGTTATGCTGCTATTAAATTTTGGAACTAGGTTGCGTATGGACACAGTATTGTTTGAATGCTGAGTCTGAGTGTTTTTGAACACTTGGTTCTGCTGGCTGATGACACTCCATGCCCCCTACCCACCCACTCCCCCAACACACATATATACACACTAAGCTCTATTTATAATTTGCCTTTACTTACTCCTAATCTCTTCTTGTTCCATTTTGTGGAGAGATGCTGAACTATTATTTGTATTTTAAATACATTTCTGATACTTGTTTTATGGGACATTTTTGTAGACATGTTCTTTGTTAATCTATAAAAAAATAGCATATTATAATATAGGGAGAAAAAAAAACAAATACATTATCAAGTCATCCAGATATGTAATCACTCTTGCTGTGTTCTCTGCAAAATAAAAAAGAGGGGATTTTGAATCAATTAATTGAATTATACTTAATCAACTAAATTATGTTGATTATAATGTATGTTTAATGCTTAAATCACTTCCAGTAGAAAACAAGCCTGTTCATTCCCTATTTTCATCATCATTTGAGAGATTCCTTCATAGCTGCCAGTCTGTTAAATACTCTGTGATCAATATTTGTCCTCACTATGAAATGTTACTGGGATAAGCCTTAGAAAGGATGCATTTCAAGTATGAGAGAAAAGAATTACTTAACAAAATCTGTTTTGTTTTGTTTCTAATCTATTGTATCAGAGTAGACTGCTTATCTCTTTCAAAGCATTGCTTTCTATATGATAATTAACTATTCTATAAAAAATTCAAGCATCTGGAGTATAGTAATAATTCATAATGTAGATCTATCAATTTAATTTTACTTTTGAAACTTAGTCCAGTAATGATATATTTTAATTCAATTCACTTATCTTTTGTTCATTTACATTTATGAATTGCAGAACTGAAAAATAACCTCTGGTGGTAGTTAGACATTTGTGAATTTTTTTCATAGGACTTTGTAAAAGTATCATTCTATAACTATATACAATGCTAACTGGGCAGCCTATTTTCTTTATCATCAACAAGAAATAAAAGGGCAATTAGAAAGCTCCATATGAAAGATTTTAGATAAAGTATTTTGTTGAATTGTATATTCATTTTCACCACCAATGCAATCAGTGCAATGAGCTGCTCACTTATTTCAAAGTTGCGATTTTTATTTCTCTCTGGTACATTATGAACATAAGAGATTTAAAAAAATAAATAAGTAGAGACTTTGACCCATTTAAAGGCAAATGTGAAAAATCTCAGAGACTTCTAGGCAGGAAATTACCTCAGATACCTTGACATTATCCCATTTTTATAAACAGCTATTTGAGTTAAATTCTCTTACATCCACAGACCTCTACCAACATTTTTCTGCACCTTCCTTGCCTCTAATGAAACTTCATTCTCATTGAGGCAACGTTTGCACATGTACCTGGCATTCTCATTCTGAGCAGCCTTGATGTGCCAGGGCCTTGGAGAAGCTATTTGCCTTCACTATCATTGGTCCTAATTCAACATGAGAAAAAAAAAAGCCCCCCATTTAGCAATGTATAATCCTCCATCTCAATTCCATCCCTTTAAGCTTGTCTTATTTGTTGTTATCTCACAGCATCTAAGCTCAGCCTGAGCAATAACTCCTCTGGAGGCCAAATCTTGCAGAGTGATTTCTGCTTCCATGTGGACAGCTCACCCTCCATGTCACTCCCCAGTTTCACAAGATCAACACAAGCTCTAAATTCTGGTTTCAAAAATATATATTCTTTTTTTTTTTAGTTTTTTATTTTTAAATTTTAATATCTTTAATTCTTACATGCATTCCCAAACATGAACCCCCCTCCCACCTCCCTCCCCATAACATCTCTCTGGGTCATCCCCATGCACCAGCCCCTAGCATGCTGCATCCTGCGTCAGACATAGACTGGCGATTCAATTCTTACATGATAGTATACATGTTAGAATGTCATTCTCCCAAATCATCCCACCCTCTCCCTCTCCCTCTGAGTCCAAAGGTCCGTTATACACATCTGTGTCTCTTTCCCTGTCTTGCATACAGGGTCGTCATTGCCATCTTCCTAAATTCCATATATATGTGTTAGTATACTGTATTGGTGTTTTTCTTTCTGGCTTACTTCACTCTGTATAATCGGCTCCAGTTTCATCCATCTCATCAGAACTGATTCAAATGAATTCTTTTTAACGGCTGAGTAATACTCCATTGTGTATATGTACCACAGCTTTCTTATCCATTCATCTGCTGATGGACATCTAGGTTGTTTCCATGTCCTGGCTATTATAAATAGTGCTGCGATGAACATTGGGGTACATGTGTCTCTTTCAATTCTGGTTTCCTCGGTATGTATGCCCAGCAGTGGGATTGCTGGGTCATAAGGTAGTTCTATTTGCAATTTTTTAAGGAATCTCCACACTGTTCTCCATAGTGGCTGTACTAGTTTGCATTCCCACCAACAGTGTAGGAGGGTTCCCTTTTCTCCACACCCTCTCCAGCATTTATTGCTTGCAGATTTTTGGATCACAGCCATTCTGACTGGTGTAAATATATATTCTTATTTGTCAAATTGTCTCAGTTACTATATTGCATTTGGAACCAAGTCAAAGCTTCCAAGGTAGTAATAATCCTCATTAACTTTAAAAGAAATTATCATTGGATTATGTCCATTTGTGATCTAGTTCTTTTCACCCTTGCTAGCTGCTACTTCCTAATATTCATCTTGTGCTTTAGACACTCTGCTCACTAGGCTTCTACTATGCAAAATTTTCTTATCTGTCACTGTCTCTATACCTAATCTCCTCTGTTAAATTTATTCCAGCTCCTCAAAATTATACTTTCAGAGAATTCCATGAAAGTTTTATGATAGCAGAATGATTTTTCAAAAATTATTTGTTCACATATTTGTCTTCACCATCAGAGTCAGGTGCTGAGTAACAGAATCATTGTCTGTTATTGTATTCTTACTCCAACACTGAGCTCACTGCCTGGCACATGGTGCCAATTCAGAATGCTCTAAGGGAAGGATTGAATTTAATTAATAGAAGTTATTTGAAACTACTTCAGGAACTTTCTGCTGCAAGATTGAAATTACTCAGGAAAAGCTTTTACTTTATTTCTGTCTCAAGTAAAAGTTAATCCTCCTAATTATTTAAGAAAGAGTAAAATGTCCCAATTCTTTGACAGGCTCAATCTGATCATCTGTAGGCAAAGATAGGATGAGATGGAGAGAGTTGATAGAGAAAACTTTAACACATAGGTTTTAATGAGGACTGACCCTCAAGTCTTCCAAAACTAGTAAAATAGCTTAATATATAAACATAGTCTGATGCATTATGGTAAGTGCTATAATAGATGTAAATCAAGACATTTCTAAGAGAAAGATAGGATGCAACCATTTTGGAGGGAAGAAGTAGCAGTAGCAGTAATGTGTACAGTGGATTTTGAAGAAATACCAGAATGTAAAGCTTGTGACATGAAAATGCTGGTGGATAGTTTGCCTAGAAAATTGAAAATGAGCTCACCCCTTTTCTAGGAACCATTAAAAAATGCTTGGTTTCTGACACCAGACAAGCAGACAATAGCCAAAATCACCTAAAGACTTGGAAGAATGTGGGAAAGAATACAGATCCCTTGAGAATGAAAAGCAGAAAGAGAAGAAAGGAATTTTCTAGATCTTTATCATATATAAAGGGGTATCATGGATGATTTCATGTTCTTATGGGGACCTGAGGGCTGGTAGTACTGCCGTTCCAACTAGGAGCATTCTGCTGTGTGTCCTCTGTATCAAGTTTTGACCCTATACAGATGTGTTCTTAAGCCTTTGCCTTCCTTTGGCAAGTAAACATCTTTTCATTTGCATTTGTTGTAGAATTTCTCTTAATCATGATTACCTTGAGACCATAACAAAAAGTTGAGTCTTAATAAATTGTCAGCCAAACAAGGGGAAATTCATGAGGGAGGTTGTTATAGACAGATGAAAGAGCATGTGCAGAAGCACACGTACATGACAAAACATGGAAGGCCTATTTTACATTCAGAAAAAACACAGTTTAAAAAGCTTTCCTGACTCCTTTGAGAAAGTCCAGTGTTTTTTTGTATGAAAAGTGAAAGTGAAGTCGCTCAGTCATGTCTGACGTTTTGCGACCCCATGGAGAATGTTGCCTACTAGTCTCCTCCGTCCATAGGATTTTCCAGGCAAGAATACTGGAGTGGGTTGCCATTTCCTTCTCCAGGAAATCTTCCCAACCCAGGGATTTAACCTGGGTCTCCCACATTGTAGGCAGACACTTTATCATCTGAGCCACCAGGGAAGTCATTAGGTTCACACATGCACCATGGGTAGACATGCACCATGATCAGAAATACGCCATGGACAAATAGACACCATGAACAGATATGCATGAGGGACAGACACAAAGGATAGGCACAGGCACAATGGATAGACAGAGATATCACGATCAGATGTATATCATGGGCAGATAGCTCTCCCAGGCCTGCCTGGCTGTCTCCCCATTTTTTCTCACAAGTGTTTCTCCTAATATAAATTTCTTGCACAATGCTTCATATGGATTGCAGCCCACCAGGCTCCTCCGTCCACGAGATATTCCAGGCAATTGGGTCGCCATTTCCTTCTCCAGGGGATCTTCCACCCCAGGGATCGAACCTGAGTCTCCTGCACTGCAGGCAGATTCTTTACCAACTGAGCTACAAGGGGAGCCTTTATTCTGTATGGTAGAAGTATAAAGTATTGTATTCATTGACCAATTTGAATAGCCTTTCTGAGAGTTGCCAGGGAATGGGCTAGTTTTAATTCTTTACTATGAAGACTGAACTTCTTAAATAACAATAATTCATTGCTTTTGTTGAAAATTTGTCATAGTCATGATATGACATTCTAATCAGAATTTATCTTTATGTACAGTTTATATGCATGTGTCTTATTCTGGGTCTTTTGAAAAGTAGATATGAAGCATTGTGCAAGAAATTTATATTAGGAGAAGTACTTGTGAGAACAATGGGGAGACAGCCAGGCAGGCCTGGGAGAGCTATCTGCCCATGATATACATCTGATCGTGATATCTCTGTCTATCCATTGTGTCTATGGTGTCTATGTCTATCCATTGTGTCTGTTTGTCCACGGTGTATTTCCGATTATGCTGCATGTCTACCAATGGTGCATGTGTGAGTCTAAGTGAAAAAGAATGGTCTGCAAGAAAATTAGTTTGGGCAAAGCATCTTAGACTACCTTACAGCCCAAGGAAGATTTAACAATGCCACTGGAAGTCCTGGAGCCAAAACCCCCACTTAGAGATGGCTCACATCAGTAGAAATGAGCCTGATTTACTACTGTAAATACTGTAAATACTACTGTAAATACTACTGTAAATACTCAGCGATTGGCTCAGAGAAGCCTGTGAACAACACGATCATTTCACAAAGGCAGCTGTGGAGTTCAAGGCACAGCAGCTGAGACTTCAGTCAGTTAAACTCCCCACAGCAGAAGAACTGATTATTCTCATGTCTGATGTAATTTGTGCAAAATATTAAAGTCAGCTTCTACTATTAAATATTTAGCATTTAACTTAGGAGTTTTCTTATTTCTAGCTAAACTATACATGTAGATTTATAAAGTCTACCTAGTAGTAAAGCCTGGTTTTCTTAACATGATTTTTGGTAAAGAATGTAAGTCCTTTAAAAAACCACATTTTGCCGAATTCTCTGAGACAGTTGGCAAACATTTTAACTGAGACCTGGGTTTGATTCCTGGGTTGGGAAGATCCCCTGGAGAAGGAAATGGCAATCCACTCCAGTATTCTTGCCTGGAGAATCCGATGGACAGAGAAGCCGGCAGGCTACAGTCTGTGGGGTTGCAAGAGTTGGACACTACTTAGCAACTAAAGTACTACCAGAGACCATTGGGTAACTGACTAAATAATATAAAAATTTAGTTTCCAGTCACTCATAGCCAGAGATCAAAGAAAGTATGATTGCTTAATTCTATTCCATTCAACGGAGAAGGCAATGGCACCCCACTCCAGTACTCTTGCCTGGAAAATCCCATGGACGGAGGAGCCTGGTAGGCTGAAGTCCATGGGGTCGCTGAGAGTTGGACACAACTCAGTGACTTCACTTTCACTCTTCACTTTCATACATTGGAGAAGGAAATGGAAACCCACTCCAGTGTGTCCTCAAACTTGAAGAGCAAAGGTGAATGTCATAGAAATTAACTTGGACTAATTTCTGTGCTAAAAATATCCACCTTAATACTGGCTACAAGGTTCTGCCTTTCTTTCAAGACCCACATCGAATTGTGCCTGTTAGTTCTAAGGAATTTTCCCAAATTTTTACTGGTCTATCCCCTAACTGTATCTCTGTGCATGTCCTAAATTCTCAAAACTGATTATGATTTACAGCCATTAAAGCTACATTACATTTTTTTTTAATATCAGAGGATTTTGTTTATCCTTACACTCTCCCTAGATATTAAGCTTCTTGAAGTAAGCTAGTAGAACCTGTAAAACCATTCACTTTATGCAATTCCTAACAGATAATGGCTATTAAATAAATGTTATATGAACAGAATTACTATAAATAGTTAACTCATCTTAGTAAGCTGAATCTCTGCATATAGTGAAGAACATGAAGATATACAAACATCTATAAGTTATACAAAATGTAATATTAAGCAAAATAGATTGATATACTAGCTAGAAAATAGGGTATTTTTTTTCCTTTAAGTACTTTTTCTGGCACCTTTTGATGGTTTATAATCTTAAACATTCCAAAATAGTTAACAGTTTTTTTCCATCTATGTGCCAATACATCAGTTCAGTTCAGTTCAGTTCAGTTGCTCAGTCATGTCCAACTCTTTGCGACCCCATGAATTGCAGCATGCCAGGCCTCCCTGTCCATCACAAACTCCCGGAGTTCACTCAGATTCATGTCCATCGAGTCAGTGATGCCATCCAGCCATCTCATCCTCTGTCGTCCCCTTCTCCTCCTGCCCCCAATCCCTTCCAGCATCAGGGTCTTTTCCAATGAGTCAGCTCTTTGCATGAGGTGGCCAAAGTACTGGAGTTTCAGCTTATAGAGCGTAAAAAATGCCAGGGACAGGGAAGGACAGGGAAGCCTAGTGTGCTGCAGTCCAGGGGGTCACAAAGAGTTGTACATGACTGAGCAACTAGATAACAACAACCAATTAAAAAAAAAATTTTTTTTTAATTATTTCTCTACATACAGACCCAGGAGTGGTATCTTAAGGTAGACATACTTTTAGTTTTTTTTTCCTTTTTCTTTTTTATTTAAGGAGCCTCCATACTGTTCTCCATGGTGGCTTTACCAACATACATTCCCACAGACAATATAGGAAGGTTCTCTTCTCTCCACACCATCTCCAGCATTTGTTATTTATAGACTTTTTAATGATGGCCATTCTGACGTGTGGGGTGATAGCTCGTGGTAGTTTTGATTTGCATTTCTCTACTAATTAGTGATATTAATTAATATTAATATATTAATTGAGATTAATATTGAGCATCTTTTCAAAACAGAAATAGACCCACAGACATAGATAACAAACTTTTGGATACAAGAGAAGAAAGGAGAGTGACAGAGTAAATTACAATTTGTAGATTAACAGATATTCACTACTATATATAAAATAGGTAATCAACAGAGACTTATTGTATAGTACAAAAAATTATACTCAGCACTCAGTGATAACCTGTAAAGGAAAAGAGTCTGAGGAATAGATATATACGTGTGTGGTTGGATCACTTGGCTGTACACCTATAGCTAATACAACATCATAGATCAGCTACACTTCAAAAAATAAAAATAAAGTGCAGCCAATCTTCTAAAAAATATCTCCCACAGTAGTTTTAAGCTTTGCCTGTTAACATCCCTTTCCTGAGAGAGGAGCAGAATAGAATTTAAGAACACAGGCTCCAGTCCAAGCGCTTCAATAAGTGAACTGTGTGACTTCAGGTATATCCTTTAATCTCACTGGGTTTCAAGATTTTCATCTGTAAAATGAAGGAATTGAGCCAGATCATCTCCAAAGTCCCTCCAGCTTTAAAGCAAACTCTCAGGTCTTAAGACTGACTTAAACCAGAGCCTCATGGTCTGTGTTCTTCTCTCTAATGCTTTGTGGTCACCATGCAGTCCTATATAGATAAAAGGACTACCAAGTGTTAATCATTCTCTCAAAGGAGACAAATGTTCTTTGAAATAAGGACTTCCTCAGCAATGAATAGCTGTTAAAATGTAATACATAATTATCCAAATCTGTGGTACTGGTAAGTTCAGTTCAGTCGCTCAGTCATGTCCGACTCTTTGCAAACCCATGAATCGCAAGCACGCCAGGCCTCCCTGTCCATCATCATCTCCCGGAGTTCACTCAGACTCACGTCCATCGAGTCAGTGATGCCATCCAGCCATCTCATCCTCTGTCGTCCCCTCTCCTCCTGCTCCCAATCCCTCCCAGTATCAGAGTCTTTTCTAATGAATCAACTCTTTGCATGAGGTGGCCAAAGTACAGGAGCTTCAGCTTTAGCATCATTCCTTCCAAAGAAATCCCAGGGCTGATCTCCTTCAGAATGGACTAGTTGGATGTCCTTGCAGTCCAAGGGACTATCAAGAGTCTTCTCCAATACCACAGTTTAAAAGCATCAATTCTTCAGTGCTCAGCCTTCTTCACAGTCCAACTCTCACATCCATACATGACTACTGGAAAACCATAGCCTTGACTAGACAGACCTTAGTCGGCAAAGTAATGTCTCTGCTTTTGAATATACTGTCTAGATTGGTCATAACTTTTCTTCCAAGGAGTAAGCATCTTTTAATTTAATGGCTGCAGTCACCATCTACAGTGATTTTGTAGCCCAAAAAATAAAGTCTGACACTGTTTCTACTGTTTCCCCATCTATTTCCCATGAAGTAATGGGACCAGATGCCATGTTCTTCATTTTCTGAATGTTGAGCTTTAAGCCAACTTTTTCACTCTCTTCTTTCACTTTTATCAAGAGGCTTTTTAGTTCCTCTTCACTTTCGGCCATAGGGGTGGTGTCATCTGCATATCTGAGGTTATTGATATTTCTCCCGGCAATCTTGATTCCAGCTTGTGTCTCTTCCAGTCCAGTTACTGGTAACCATACCTCAATTCACCACATTACCAAATACAGTTTAATGACAAATCAACCCTGAACTTATCCTGTTTGAGTGACATTGGGCCAGAAGCTGACACACCTCATGATCATTAGATCTGATATTTTTCATAATGTAACATAGTATCTAAATATGGAAAACTTAAACATTACTCAAAATAGCAACATTTTATGGTATAAAAATATTTTCTTTCCTAGATGCATTTTGTCTATAACTTCAGTGTCTGCTTTTTAAAACTCTACTGACATCATATATATATATATATATATATTTAATTTTAAACTGCTCAGTATTGAAGCTCATTTGCAGAGTATGTATTTGGAAAAATCCAAAGTAGTGTTTTAGCCCCTTTCTGACTTAACTTCCAATCTCTACCTTTAGAGACAGGATATTTACAAAATCTTCCCTGGTGGCTCAGATGGTAAAGCATCTGTCTGACAATGCGGGAGACCTGGGTTTGATCCCTGGGTCAGGAAGATTCCCTGGAGAAGGAAATGGCAACCCACCCCAGTACTCTTGCCTAGAAAATCCCATGGACGAAGGAGCCTGGTGTCCATGGGGTCCCAAAGAGTCGGACATGACTGAGCGACTTCACTTCGCTCAGCATACTGAGCGCTAGGAAAAAAAAAAAATGGGGAAGAAGCAAGATTCCCTTTCTATAGGAATATAAATAGATTAAAAATGGGAAAAGAGGAAAATGAAAGCAGTTTTTTAAATTTAATTTAAAAGTGATGGAGAAAAAGAGGTATAAGCTTGTCTTTATATAAAGGAAAATTCAGGCCTCCTACAGACCCTATTCAAGAATTTTTCTCACTGCTTCTCAAAAATAAAACCTTAAGAAGGGTAGACTATTTCCCTTCATGACTTTATATTATTCATTTCATGCCATATGACTCTAAGAAAGAGCAAGTAAATGTTTTGAATAAATTAACAATCTATTTCCAATGTCAAAATAATTATGCTAAAACTAGTTTAAGAATTAGTCTTGAAAAGTGAGAGTGAAGTCACTCAGTCATGTCCAACTCTTTGCAACACCATGGGATTCTCCAGGCAAGAGTACTGGAGTGGGTTGCCATTTCCTTCTCCAGGGGATCTTCCCGATCCAGGGATCGAACTCAGGTATCCCACATTCCAGGCAGACGCTTTAACCTCTGAGCCACCAGGGAAGCCCAAGAATTGGTTTTACTACATGAATATTCTGGGCAATCTTTGGACCTTGGTGAAAGTGTTGGTCCCTCTCCTGAACAACATCTGCATCTGATGATAAACCCTATTAAATACCAGAAAAGGTGAACTCTTGCTTCTTGCCTTGTGTACCTTCAAGTTGACTTTGGTTCAGCTGCCATGTGTCTATGTACAGGAATAAGACATCATATCTGAAGAAGAGGATATTTTTATCATGGCCTGTATCTGGTTAATAATACGAATGGTAGAATGCTCATTTCACCAGTGTCTTAGTCTTGAAAAATTCAAGATAATGCTGAATGAAAAAACATGAGACAGAGAATCATTTGACTTCAACAATAGTAGTTTTGAAAATCCAAAAACAGAGTCAATGAAAGCAAATGAGAGGGTTATACACATGATGAAAAGTCTCAGTTAATTATTTCTTTAGACAGCAATTCTGAGATGAAGCATGATCTGTTTGACTAAAAGCTATTCTTCACATGGTTTTTCACAGAATTTTTTCAGGAAGTCCTTAAAAAAAGAATATAATACTTTATGTCATACTGAACTCAAAGCTAAACTTTTATTTATTTTGTACCAGCCAAGGTGTGATCTTAGAAGGAAATTTCCATATAAAGGAAGTGGTGATTACCCCGTAGGCCTTTGAAATTTGTTTCCTGTAAAGAAATGGAGTTTTGAGCCTCATCAATTTTTAACACAAAGGAAGTACTTGACATACTGTAGTGAAAAAAAGTTATAGTCCCTTATTATTAATTCACAGATCAGCTGTTCAAGCAAAATTGTTTCTGAATTTATAGCAAACTAAAAGGAGCATAAAAATTATTTCTTCCTTGTGGTCTCCATAAACAGCTTTAACAGGTACTAGGTAATAAGTGCAATATAAATGCCTTTCCAACAGATAAGTGAAGCTGCGGTCGGATTGTAATATGCTGCAATGCATTTCAGTCAACAGGTGCTTTCCAAGGAGGCACCTGGCTAAGAAGCCATGTGTTTGAAAGCTTATATTCTCCTCTCCAAGAAATAAATGTGTCACACTATGGTGTGATGTATTTTTACAAAATAAACTCCTTAAGATGTATTGAAGAATAGCATTTAGGCCTCCTGCAGGAAAGGCCCGCTTTTTTGCCTCCCCTCCCCACCCCTTTTTTTTGGCCTGCTGAATGCCTGCTTCAAATTGCCCGCTTTTTCTTTGTGTTGCTTTTTCAGTTACATGGTCAGCTAAATTAACTTGAGAGCAGGCAACACAGGCAACCCTAAGGCCCAATGTAGAAGCTCAGATTCCCTGAGCTATGCTGGGACCTGCATATTTGGCTATTTGCCTAGCCCTCTTGGATGGCCTAGCTTCAATTTTTCTGGTGTAACTCTAAACCTAGCTTGTTTCTGGAATAATCTGGCAATATAAATAAGAAAATTGGTTCTGGAGCCTTAAGAAGATTGTCATTAGTATAGGAGGAAAATCTAGTTTTCCTGTTCAGAAATCTCGTAACCCTTTCCTGGTAGTCCAGTGGTTGAGGATCTACCATGCAATGCAGGAGTAGTGTGTTCAATCCCCGGTTAAGGAACTAAGATCCCTCATGCCACAGGGAAAACTAAGCCCAGATGATGCAACTATTGAGCCTTCATGCTCCTAAGCCCATGTGCCACAGCTAGAGAATGCATGTACTGCAACGAAGAGCCCGCATGCTGAAACTGAGACATGATACAGATAAATAAATAAACATTCTTATTTAAAAAAAAAAAAACAGCAATGGCTCTATCAGCAAATACCCTTTATGTTTTGTGCCAAGCAGTCTACTGGGTTCTTTATGTACAATATTTACAGTGCTCTCAATAGTCCTTCAAAGAAGGAATTTATAGATATTGATAGAGAATGAAAAATGGGAATTATATACTGCTGACTGAAGGACAGCCTGCTGTAACTGAACAGAACTTCCCCAGGTATTTCTTGGATGAGATCACAGAATTCAGGACCAGGTTTCTAATTTCAAGGATTGGAGACTAATATCTACAAGTACCCAGTGACGATCGGAATTCCAGGAACTACTCAGGCGCACTAAAAGGCATCAAAATTTGAGAAAAATAGAATGCGAAGTTATTGACAACAATAATGTAGCAGGTGTTTGTGAAGAGATACTAATTGAAAAAATATGAGAGATCAATCAAGCCAAGGATTTTATGAAGAGGTAACTGTGAGCTCAAACTTATCGAGCAGAAATTCTTCTGACAAGTCTGCCATGCAGACCACAGGCCACTGTGGCTTGAGGGAGGAGATGGGTTTAGAGAAGGAGAGCAGGTTACATTGTATTCTGAGTGCAACAGAATCCATTAAAAAGAGAAGGGATCAGATGAAACCCTGATTTTCATTGGGGTGATGCCACTGCGGTTGGTGTAGAGGTTATAGTCCCAGAGGACAGGAGTGGAGAACAGTTAGGAAACTAACATAGGAGTTTGATCCAAGGACAGGTCCTTCAGGGCAAAGAGTCCTCAAGGATGTAGTACTAAGGACTGGTCAATATTCAGAAACTTAATCTCTTCCCTTTATGAGCATATTCTTTTTGTTTTCTGGTACTTTCCCTGCTTTTCCCACTGCATTATTTTTTAGCCTCTAGAATTAAAGACTGCAATACAAATACATATATGTTATAATTAGAAAAATTGTTTCATGTGTATAGGCAAATATATATGATTTAGATGGAAGAACAGAGGGGCTGAATAGAGAAGATATGAAAAATGGGGCCAGTGTTGGAGCAGTAATGTATCTTCAGGGCCATCAGTAACAGGCAGATATTGAAGTTTTCTTGTCTGCTCTTCTTTTGAGGGATTATGTGTGTGCCGTGGGTTATCCTGGAAGCTCTGCGTGAAGGAGATTGAAAAGTGATTGAGAGAAGTGTTTGAGAGAAGTTTAGGAAGCTATCTAAAGAATAATGCATGAGATGACAAGTGCCCCTTACATGTAAAGCTCAGTGTTATAGATACAAGGACTGTAGATATGCTGCCCAATGCGTGCCTCTCAAGGAGCTCAGAGCAGAATGAAATAAATATCTCCATTTTATGCATGTTGCTTTTGTAGTGCAAGACAGCTTGTATTCAATGTCACCGACTATGTTGCTTTTTTTTTTTTTCCCCCTGCATTTGAAATGGGGCTTCCCTTATAGGTCAGTTGGTAAAGAATCTGCCTGCAATGCAGGGGACCCAAGGATTGGGTCAGGGAGATCCCCTGGAGAAGGAAATGGCAACCCCCGCCCCTGTATTCTTGCCTGGAGAATCCTATGGACAGAGGAGCCTGACAGGCTACAGTCCATGGGTTTGCAAGAGCCAGGCAAGACTTAGCAACTAAACCACCATATTTGAAATGAATTATCACCTGTTCTGCATCTGACCAGTGTCTTCCAACACTTGCTTTATCTCCTTCTGGAAAACTTTCATAATTTCTGTCAGTCTCTGTGAACTGTCCATTTTCCAGTGGAATGCCATGCCTAATTATAGCAATTAGTACATTACCCTGAAGTAAATAATTCAGGCTTACCTGGTAGCTCAGATGGTAAAGAGTCTGCCTACAATGCAGAAGACCCAAGTTTGATCCCTGGGTCAGGAAAATCCCCTGGAGAAGGAAATGGCAACCCACCCCAGTGTTCTTGCCTGGAAAAACTCATGGACAGAAGAGACTGGGAGACAACAGCCCATGAGGTCACAAAGAGTTGGACACAGATGAGAGACTAATGCACATGAAGTAATTCATGTAGTCATTACTAAGCATTTAATATTTATATACCAAAGATACGGCAGTGAATATATGCAAGACGTCTTTTCATTTGTGTTACATGAATTAATCTGGCCTTTGCAAAAGTCCTATGAGCAGATGTTATTGCTATTCTCATTTTATTTATTTTTCTTTTTTTTAATGTCAATGACTGGAGACTTTATTTACTTACTTACATATTTATTACTTACTTATTTATTTTGACCACACCATGCAGTAAGCTAGATCTTAGTTCCCTGACCAGAGATGGAAACCGTGATGGCTGCATTGGGAACACAGTCTTAACCACTGGACCTCCAGGAAAGCCTCACTATATTCATTTTACAGATGAAGAAAATAAATCACCCATGACCACACAAATAGTATGTGGTAGAATCTGTACATGGTAGGTTCCCTGACATCCAGACTCACATTATTAGTCCAAGATTATACAGGAAAATTTGGCCTGGGAGTACAAAATGAAGCAGGACAAACGCTAATAGAGTTTTGCAAAGAGAATGCACGGGTCATAGCAAACACCCTCTTCCAACAACATAAGAGAAGACTCTGCACATGGACATCACCAGATGGTCAACAGTGAAATCAGATTGATTATGTATTCTTTGCAGCCAAAGATGGAGAAGCTCTATACAGTCAGCAAAAACAAGACCTGGAGCTGACTGTGGCTCAGATCATGAACTCATTATTGCCAAATTCAGACTTAAATTGAAGAAAGTGTGGGAAAACCACTAGACCATTCAGGTGTGACCTAAATCAAATCCCTTATGATTATACAGTGGAAGTGAGAAATAGATTTAAGGGACTAGATCTGATAGACAGAGTACCTGATGAACTATGGATGGAGGTTCATGACATTGTACAGGAGTCAGGGATAAAGACCATCCCCAAGACAAAGAAATGCAAAAAAGCAAAATGGATGTCTGGGGAGGCCTTACAAATAGCTGTGAAAAGAAGAGAAGTGAAAAGCAAAGGAGAAAAGGAGAGATATACCGATTTGAATGAAGAGTTCCAAAGAATAGCAAGGAGAGATAAGAAAGCCTTCCTCGGTGATCAAGGCAAAGAAATAGAGGAAAACAACAGAATGGGAAAGACTAGAGATCTCTTCAAGAAAATTAGAGATACCAAGGGAACATTTTATGCAAAGACGGGCTTGATAAAGGACAGAAATGGTATGGACCTAACAGAAGCAGAAGATATTAAGAAGAGGTGGCAAGAATACTCAGAAGAACTGTACAAAAAAGATCTTCACAACCCAGATAATCACAATGGTGTGATCACTCACTAGAACCAGACATCCTGGAATGTGAAGTCAAGTGTGCCTTAGGAAGCATCACTATGAACAAAGCTAGTGGAGGTGATAGAATTACAGCTGAGCTATTTTAAATCCTAAAAGATGATGCTGTGAAAGTGCCACACTCAATATGTCAGCAAATTTTGAAAACTGAACAGTGGCCACAGGACTGGAAAAGGTCAGTTTTTATTCCAATCTCAAAGAAAGGCAATGCCAAAAATTCTCAAACTACCACACAATTGCACTCATCTCACATGCTAGTAAAGTAATGCTCAAAATCTCCAAGCCAGACTTCAGCAATATGTGAAACGTGAACTTCCAGATGTTCAAGCTGGTTTTAGAAAAGCTAAAGGAACCAGAGATCAAATTGCCAACATTCACTGGATCATCAAAAGAGCAAGAGAGTTCCAGAAAAACATCTCTCTCTGCTTTATTGACTATGCCAAAGCCTTTGACTGTGTGGATCACAATAAACTGTGGAAAATTCTGAAAGACATGGGAATACCAGACCACCTGACCTGCCTCTTGAGAAACCTATATGCAGATCAGGAAGCAACAGTTAGAACTGGACATGAAACAATAGACTGGTTCCAAATAGGAAAGGAGTACGTCAAGGGTGTATATTGTCACCCTGCTTATTTAGTTTATATGCAGAGTGCATCATGAGAAACACTGGGCTGGATGAAGCACAGGCTGGAATCAAGATTGCCAGGGGAAATAGCAACAACCTCAGATATGCAGATGACACCACCCTTATGACAGAAAGTGAAGAAGAACTAAAGAGCCTCTTGATGAAAGTGAAAGAAGAGAGTGAAAAGGTTGGCTTAAATCTCAACATTCAGAAAACTCTGATCATGGCATCTGGTCCCATCACTTCATGGAAAATAGATGGGGAAACAGTGGAAACAGGGTCAGACTTTATTTTGGGGGCTCCAAAATCACTGCAGATGGTGAGTGCAGCCATAAAATTAAAAGACGCTTACTCCTTGGAAGGAAAGTTATGACCAACCTAGACAGCATATTAAATAGCAGAGACATTACTTTGTCAACAAAGGTCTGTCTAGTCAAGGCTTTGGTTTTTTCAGTAGTCATGTATGGATGTGAGAATTGGACTATAGATAAAGCTGTGTGCAGAATTGATGTTTTTGAACTGTGGTATTGGAGAAGTCTATTCTTGCCTCAAGAATTCCACACTTTGATGCTGAAGGACTGGCACTGAAAATCTCATAAATGAATTAATATGTAGAATCAGGCTTAAAGTTAACATAGGCTCAGATACTTAAATGTACTATACGCACATATTCTCCATGTGGCATTTCTAAATATCTGAGTGCTCATTTTTCTGAATAAAGAAACGACCTTGCAGGCCATCCCTCACTCAGCCAACCATGTAGACCTTAAATTAAAGAACAATGTCAAAACAAATTAAATGCTGGTTCTCTAAAATGCTAGATATTTAACCCTTTTTATGCAACATGCATCTTTTTGAGTAGACAAAAGTTAAGGAATTTAATACAAGGCCAAAATTGTGAAGTCAACCTCAGAAAAGATGAATGGACTAGAAAAAACTGCTTAGGGAAAAAAAATCCTGTTTGTTAAAAGTATTTATCTTCCTTTCTCAGGGAAATTATCTAAATTATTGAAATGAATAAACTGCTGATTGATATTTGCATTATTTTAATTTTAATAGATTCTTTTGATATCTGCAGTTACTCTTAATGAGAATAGCTGTAATTTACTTAGCACCTAGGATATACTAGGCTTCCCTGGTGGCTTAGCTGGTAAAGATTCCGCCTGTGATACAGAAGATCTGGGTTTGATTCCTGGGTTGGGAAGATCCCCTAGAAAATGTAATGGCTACCTACTCCTGTACTCTGGCTTGGAGAATTCCATGGGCTATATAGTCCAGGGGGTCACAAAGAGTTGGACATGACTGAGCACACAGCAAAAAAAATAAAAAAAAAAAAGAATAATATATACCAGACTTCATACATGTATTTCTCTAATCTTCACTTATTATACATTATTAGAATATGCAACAAAGAAAACAACCAAAACTGAGATAAAGTAACTTGTTCAAGATCTCACAAGCTGATATATAGAAGTTGTTATTCTGCAGTCACTAAGTCATGTCTGACTCTGTGACCCCATGGATTGCAGCACACCAGGCTCCTCTGTCTTTCTCTATCTACCAGAGTTTTCTCAAATTCATGTCCCTTGAGTCAGTGATTATATCTAATCATCTTATCTTCTGCTGCCTCCTTCTCGTTTAGCCTTCAATCTTTCCCAGCATCAGAGTCGTTTCCAGTGAGTCAGCTCTTCTCATCAGGTAGCCAAAGCATTGGGGCTTCAGCTTCAGAATCAGTGCTTCCAATGAATATTCAGGGTTGATATCCATTGGAATTGAGTTGTTTGATCTCTGTGCAGTCCAAGGGACTCTCAAGAGTTTATTCTAGCACCACAATTCAAAAACATAAATTCTATGGTACTTAGCCTTTTTAATGGTTCAACTCTCATATCTGTACATAACTACTGGAAAAACCATAGCTTTGATTATAGGGACCTTTATCAGCAAGTTGATATCTCTGCTTTTTTATATGCTGTCTAGGTTAGTCATAGCTTTTCTTTACAAGGCACAAATGTCTTCTGATTTCATGGCTGCAGTAAACATTCACAGTGATCTGAACCCCAAGAAAATAAAATATGTCACTATTTCCACTTTTTCCCCTTCTATTTGCTATAAAGTGATGAGACCAGATGCCCCAATCTTGTTTTTGTTTTTTTTTTTTTAATGTTGAGTTTCAAGTCAGCTTTTTCATTCTCCTCTTTCACCCTCATCAAGAGGCTTTTTTGTTCCTCTTCACTTTCTGCAATGAGTGGTTATCATCTGCATCTCTGAGGCTGTTGATCCTTTTCCTGGCAATCTTGATTCCAGCTTGTGCTTCATCCAGCCTGGCATTTCACATGATGTGCTCTGCATATAAGTTAAATAACATGGTGAAAATCTGCAAAATCTTGCTGTGCTCCTTTCCCATATTGAGTACAGCACTTTCACAGCATAATCTTTTAGGATTTGAAATGGCTCAGCTGGAATTCCATGACATCTACTAGCTTTGTTAGTAGTGATGCTTCCTAAGGCCCACTTGACTTCACATTCCAGGATGTCTGGCTCTAGGTGAGTGATCACACCATCGTGATGGTCTGGGTCGTGAAGATCTTTTTGTACAGTTCTTCTGAGTATTCTTGCCACCTCTTCTTAATATCTTCTGCTTCTGTTAGGTCCATACCATTTCTGTCCTTTATCGAGCCCGTCTTTGCATAAAATATTCCTTGGTATCTCTAATTTTCTTGAAGAGATCTCTAGTCTTTCCCATTCTGTTGTTTTCCTCTATTTCTTTGCCTTGATCACCGAGGAAGGCTTTCTTATCTCTCCTTGCTATTCTTTGGAACTCTTCATTCAAATCGGTATATCTATCCTTTTCTCCTTTGCTTTTCGCTTCTCTTCTTTTCACAGCTATTTGTAAGGCCTCCCCAGATATCCATTTTGCTTTTTTGCATTTCTTTGTCTTGGGGATGGTCTTTATCCCTGGCTCCTGTACAATGTCATGAACCTCCATCCATAGTTCATCAGGCACTCTATCAGATCTAGTCCTTTAAATCTATTTCTCACTTCTACTGTATAATCATAAGGGATTTGATTTAGGTCACACCTGAATGGTCTAGTAGTTTTCCCCTCTTTCTTCAATTTAAGTCTGAATTTGGCAATAATGAGTTCATGATCTGAGCCACAGTCAGCTCCTGGTCTTGTTTTTGCTGACTGTATAGAGCTTCTCCATCTTTGGCTGCAAACAATATAATATAATCAGTCTGATTGTGGTGTTGGCCATCTGGTGATGTCCATGTGCAAAGTTTTCTCTTATGTTGTTGGAAGAGGGTGTTTGCTATGACCAGTGCAGTCTCTTGGCAAAACTCTGTTAGCCTTCGTCCTGCTTCATTCTGTATTCCAAGGCCAAATTTGCCTGTTACTCCAAGTGTTTCTTTACTTCCTACTTTTGCATTCCAGTCCCCTATAATGAAAAGGACATCTTTGGGGGGTTAGTTTTAAAAGGTCTTGTAGGTCTTTATAGAACTGTTCAGCTTCAGCATCTTCGGCATTACTGGTTGGGGCATGGACTTGGATTACCATGATATTGAATGGTTTGCCTTGGAAACGAACAGAGATCATTCTGTAGTTTCAGAGATTACATCCAAGAACTGCATTTCGGACTCTTTTGTTGTACATGATGGCTACTCCATTTCTTCTGAGGGATTCCTGCCCACAGTAGTAGAAATAATGATCATATGAGTTAAATTCACTCATTCCAGTTCATTTTAGTTTGCTGATTCATGGAATGTCGACATTCACTCTTGCCATCTCTTGTTTGACCACTTCCAATTTGCCTTGATTTGTGGACCTAACATTCCAAGTTCCCATGCAATATTTCTCTTTACAGTATTGGACCTTGCTTCTATCACCAGTCACATCCACAACTGGGTGTTGTTTTTGCTTTGGCTCCATCCCTTCATTCTTTCTGAAGTTATTTCTCCACTGATCTCCAGTAGCATATTGGACAGTTATGCATCTGAGGAGTTCATCCTTTAGTGTCTTATATTTTTGCCTTTTTGTACTGTTCATGGGGTTCTCAAGGCAAGAATACTGAAGTGGTTTGCCATTCCCTTCTCCAGTGGACCACACTCTGTGAGACCTCTCCCGTATGTTTTGGGTGGCCCCACACAGCATGGCTTAGTTTCATTGAGTTAGACAAGGCTGTGGTCCATGTGATCAGATTGGCTAGTTTTCTGTGATTGTGGTTTCAGTCTGTCTGCCCTCTGATGCCCTCTCTTAGTGCCTACCGTCTTACTTCGATTTCTCTTACCTTGAATGTGAGGTATCTCCTCTTGGCTGGCACTCCTAAACTTGGACGTGGGGTATCTCCTCTCGGCCATTCCTGTGCTGGGCAGCCACTGCTGCTGTGGCTGGACAGCCAAGCACAGCCAGACCACAAGCCACGTGCTCCTAGGAACTCAAGTCACTTGGTGAATCAAGACCTCTGAAGAGCTTTCTGTCCCTTGACTGGGAGGTCCAGGGGGCTGAGCAGTTCCCACTGCTACCTCTCACACTGCAAAGTACTTTCTGCCAGTGGTGCCAAGGGCTGGGCAAGTACACTGAATTTAAATGCTTCTGTAAAGACATACAAGACCTTCTAGAACTAACACCAGAAAATATGTCCTTTTCATTAGAGAGGATAGGATTGCAAAAGAAGGAAGTCAAGAGATGCCTAGAGTAACAGGCAAGTTTGGCCTTTGAGTACAAAATGAAGCAGGGCAAAGGGTAACAGAATTCTGCTATGAAAATGCATTGGTCATAGCAAACTCTCTTCCAACAACATAAGAGATGACTTTACACATGTACATCACCAGATGGTCAGTACTGAAATTAGATTGACTGTATTCTTTGCAGCCGAAGATGGAGAAGCTCTATGTCAACAAAAACAAGGCTTGAAGGTGGCTAAGTCTTAGCTCCTTATTGCAAAATTCAGATGTAATTGGAAGAAAGCAGGGAAAGCCACTAAGCCATTCAGGTATGACCTAAATCAAATCCCTTATGGTTACAGAATGGATTCACATGTTACCAAAGTAATGCTCAAAACCCTTCAAGCGAGGCTTAAACAGTCTATGAACTTAGAACTTCCAGATGTACAAGCTGGATTTAGACAAGACAGAGGAACCAGAGATGAAATTGCCAAAATCCTTTGAATCATAGAAAAAGCAAGAGAATTCCAGGAAAGCATCTACTCCTTCTCCAATGACTACACTAAATCTTTTGACTGTGTGGCTCACAACAAACTATGAAAAATTCTTAAAGAGATGGGCATACCAGAACACCTAACCTGCCTCTTAAAAACTATACAGTTCAAGAAGTAACAGTTATTATCAGACACGAAAGATTGGACTGGTTCAAAATTGAGAGAGTACATCAAAGCTGTTTTTTGTCACCCTGCTCATTTAATTTATATGCAGAGTACATTATGTGAAACACCAGGCTGAAGGAATCACAAGCTCGAATCAAGATTTCCAGGAGAAATATCAACAACCTCAGATATGCAGATAATACCACCTCAACGGTAGCAATGGAGGAGGAACTAAAGATCCTCTTGAAAAAGATGAAAGAGGAGAGTGAAAAAGCTGGCTTAAACTTAACATTGAAAAAACTAAGATCATGGCATCTGTTCCTATCACTTCATAGAAAAAATAGAAACTGGGACAGGCTTAACTTTCTTTGGCTCCAAAATCACTGTGGACAATGACTGCAGCCCTGAAATTAAAAGATTCTTGCTCTTTGGAAGAATAGCTATGACAACCCTAAACAGTATATTAAAAAGCAGAGACATCACTTTGCCAACAAAGGTCCATCTAGTCAAAGCTATGATTTTTCCGATAATCAAGCACAGATGTGAGAAATGAGCCATAAAGAAGGCTAAGTACCGAAGAGTTTATGCTTTCGAACTTTGGTGCTGGAAAAGACTCTTTAGAGTCTCTTGGACAGCAAGGAGATCAAACCAACAATCCTAAAGGAAATGAACCCTGAATATTCATTGGAAGGACTGATGCTGAAGCTGAAGCTCCAATACTTTGGCCACCTGATGTGAAGAGCCAACTCATTGGAGAAGACCCTGATGCTGGGAGAGACTGAGGGCAGAAGGAGAAGGGGGTGACAGAAGATGAAATGGTTGGAAGGCATCATCAACTCAGTGGATGTGAATTTGAGCAAACTCTGCAAGACTATGAAGGACAGGGAAACCTGGGGTGTCGCAGTCCTTGGGGTCTCAAAGAGTTGGACGTAACCTAGCAACTGAACAACAAAGGAGTGCATATATTTTTATCACGCTTTTTTAATCCATTAACACTAGATAAAGATTATATAAAGACTGATGATATGGTGAAACTAATATTCAAATATGCCACAAAGCAGCGACAGAGTTCTTGATTCATTAATGTTAAACTGAATTGAATTTGTCGGCAACTGCCACTCTTTTTTTTGCTGTTAATTAGTTTTAGTTTGGGCTTCCTAGGTGGCTCAGTTGTAAAGAAACCACCTGTCAATGCATGAGACTCAGGTTTGATTCCTGGTTTGGGAACATCCATTAGAGAAGGAAATGGCAACTCACTCCAGTATTCTTGACTGGGAAATCCCATGGACAGGGGACTGTGGCAGACTACAGGCCATGGAGTCACAAAAGAATCAGACATGACTTAAAGACCAACAACAACAGCGGTTTTAGTTTAGTCTTTAATAGCATTCAGATTTAAGTTGCTTTTTAAAATATTTTAAGGTGAATATCCATGTAGCACAAGCTTAATCATTTCAAAGTGTACAGTACCTAATATTAGTATATTCAGAATGTTATTTAAGCATTACTCTAGTTTCAGAATATTCCAAAATGTTTTCTTCACCTCCTAAAGTGAACCTACCTGTGCACACTAAGCAGTCGCTTCCCATCTCCCCCTGCCTCAGCCCCTGGAAACCACTAATTTGTTTTTGATCTGTATATATATTAATTTAAGGTATTTTAAGTAAATTGAATTATACAATATGTAACATTTTGCATCTGGTTTCTTCAACATAGCTTGACATTTTGCAAGTTCATCTACATGCAACTTGTGTCAGTACTTAATTTTGGGTTTGATACTCTGTTATATGGATATACCACATTTTTTTACCCATTTATTTATTAATAAATAAGTAGGTCATTTCCACTTTGAATACTCTGAATAGTACTACTACTAATATTTGTGTACAACTGTTTGCTTGAATGCCTGTTTACAAGTTTGGAGATTATATATATATACACATATATACATATATATGTGTATATATATATATATATATGTATGTATGTGTATATATATATATATATATCTTGTATCATATGATATTTCATATTTGGATTTTTTTTTGAGAAAACACCAAGCTGTCCAGAATGTATACAAGTTCTAATTTTTCCACATCCTTGCCAATATTTGTCATCTTTTTGATGATAGCTATCCTAATGCATGCTATATGCTATTTATTGGATTTTTACTTTCATTTCTTAATGACTAATGATGTTAAATGTCTTTTTAGTGTTTTTTGGTCATTTGTTTATCATCATTGGAGAAACTTCTATTCAAATCCGTTGCTTATTTTTCACTTTAGACTATCTTTTTGATCTTGCATTGTATGTGTTCTTTCTTTATTCCGGATACTAGACAATATCAGATATATGATTTGCAAATGTTTTCTCTCATTCGGTGGGGTGTATTTTTACTTCCCTCTAATGACCTTTGATTCACAAAATGTTTTAAATTGATAAAATCCAAATTATTTTTATTTTCCTACTTTTACTTCTGGGGTCATATCTAACAAATCATTGCTAAATCTAAGATCATGAAGATTTATACCTGTTTCCTTCAAAGTGTTTTATAGTAATAGATCTTTGATCCATTTTAGTTAAATTTTATATATAGTAGGGGAAGGGGATCAACTTCATTCTTTTGCATGTGAGTCTCTATTTGTCACAGCACCATTTGCTGAAGAGACTATCCTGTCCAGTTGAATACTCTTAGAACCCATGAGAAAAATAATCTGGCCATACATACATTGGTTTATTTCTTGGCTCTCAATACTATTTCTTGGCCTATAATTTTATTCCTATGCTAGAAACACATAATTGTGAATAAAGTAGACTGATATTAACTTTTAAAATGAGGAAATGAGAGACCTACATCGTTTTGTATTCTCTGACAAGATTTATGGCCTATTTTGGTTATCTTCAATTCTACATGAATATAAGGTCCAATTTCTCCATTCCTATTTAAAAAAAAAAAAAGACAATTGGGATTATGATAAGGATTGCACTGTATCTATGAATCACTTTGAGGAGTGTTGCCATTTTAGTAATAAGATGTATTTCAGTTCATAAACAAGGAATGCCTTTTCATTTTTTAAACCTTCTTTAATGTCTTTCAGTGATGCTTTGTAGTTTTCTGTGTGAAAGTCTTACAGTCCCTTCATTAATTTATTAAGAACTTTATTATGTTTATGCTTCTGTAAATGGAAAATTTTTTAAATTTCATTTTCAGCTTGGTTATTGCTAGATGTAGAAATACAGTAGAGTTTTGACTTATTCTTTTATCTGCAGTTTCCCTGAATTTGTTTATTAGCCCTAATAGAAAGTGTGTGTGTCTGTATGCTTTAGAATTTCTTATGTGTAACCAACCTCAAGTCATCTTTGAATTAAAATATTTTTATTTCTTCCTTTTCATTAAGAATAACATTCATTTTTTTCTTAATGCCTAATTATTCTGGCTAAAAATTCCAGTTCAATCTTGAATAAAAGTGGTTCTTGTCTTGTACCTGATTTTAGAAGGAAGGGATTTCAGTGACAATGAGCATGATGTTAGCAATGAGTTTTTCACAAATGTCCTTTATCATTTTAAGGAGATTCTTTCTTCTTCCTAGTTGACTGAAAGCTTCTATCATGAAAGGGTTTTGGATATTCTGAAATTATTTTCTGCATCAACATTGATGACCATGAACTCCTCTATTCTATTAATATAAACTGAGAAAGCTTAGTCATTCAGTCATGTCTGACTCTTTGAGACCCCATGGACTGTAACCTACCAGGCTCTTCTGTCCATGGAATTTTCCAGGCAAGAGTACTGGAGTGGGTTGCCATTTCCCTCTCCAGAGGATCTTCCTGACCCAGGGATCAAACCTGGCCTCCCACATGTAGGCAGACACATAAACTGCTATTTCCAGACACATAAACTGCTATTTCTTAATATCCCTTTTAATTTCTTCTTTCACTTGTTAGTTCTTTAGAGTTAATTTCCACATATTTGTGATCTTCCAGTTTCTTGTTATTGATTTTTAGTTTAACTTCACTGTTGTTGGAGAAGATACTTTGTATTAGTTCAGTTTTTACAAAATTGATAGGATTTGTTTTGTGGTTGAAACATATGGACTATCGTAGAAAAGTCTCATGTACTCTTAAAAAGAATATGAATTCTACGGTTTTGTGGGTGGGATTGTTTTATAGTGTTGTCCAAGTCCTCTATTTTCTTTTTGAAAAATCTGTATGCTTAATCTGTAATTGAAAGTGTGATATTTGTCTCCAACTGTTGTGGAATTTTCTCCCTAGTTCTGTCAGTATTTGCTTCACATGTTTTGGAACACTTTCATCAATATATAATGTCCTTCCTTGTCTCTTGTAATTAATTAAAAGTTTGTTTTTTAAATCTAATATTGTTAGTAGTATGGCCATCCCAGATCTTTTTCTTACTCTTTTCATGGAAAATCATTTTCCATTCTACATGTTTCAACGTAGTTTTGTCTGTGGATCTAAGATGACTCTCTTGTAAACAGTATAGAGTAGATCATGTTTGTTTTCTTTTTAAAAATCCATTTTTCTCTTATATAACTTTAATTGGAATGTTTAACCATTTACATTTAAATAAATTAGTACTATGACTCTTCCATATTTTCTATTTGTCTTCTGTACATTTTGTATGACTATTGTTCTTCATTTCTTCCATTAATATTGTCTTTTGTGCTGATTTTTTATAGTGAAAATTTTGGATATCTTATATACATTTCCTTTTTCATATTCTCTTTAGTCATTTTATTAGTGGTAGTCCTGGTGATTATAATTAACATCTTAAGACAAGTTAGTTTCCTTCAACATTTCTTTAATTTTATTTGTATACAAAACCCTAAATCTACACTACTCTGCCCCTCCTTCTTTATGTTGTTGTTTTCAAGTGTTATGTCTTTATACAATGTGTTCCCAGAAACACAGATTTATAATTATAGCTTATTTAGTTGTCTAGGAACTAAAAAGAAACCCAAAATACAATAATACACGCTTTTATATTTACCTAAGTAGCTTCTTTTACATGGGTTTTTTAATGTATTCATATGACTTCTACAAATTATGTAAGTTCTGAGAGTTTTCATTCTCTTTTTTTTTTTTTTTTCAGTATTTTGTCCAAATTCTAGCTAGTATCCTTTTATTACAGGCTGAAGTATACCTTTTAGAATTTCTTATGTGGCAGATATAGTAGCACAATCTTCCTAAGCTTTTAAAATCTCAGAATGTCTCAATTTTGCTTTATTTTTGACAGGTCTTTCTGTGGGATAAAAAAATTCTTGGTTAATATGTATCTTCTCTCAGCACTTTGGATAGGTCATCCCATTGTCTTCTAGGCTTCATGGTTTCTGATAAAAAATGTGTTGTTAATCTTACTGAGGCTCTTTTATGCTGCTCTTCTGATTTTCTCTGTATTTTGGCTTCTGACAGTTTGATTACTATATGTCTAGATGTGGATCTCTTTATTTGTCCTTAGAGTTTGTTGAGGTCATTGGATACATAGAATCATGGGTTTCAATAAATTTGGAAAATATTTGTTTTTCCATTGTTCCTTTAATTACATTTCCTGTCCCATTTCTCTTTTTTCTTTCTGTTGGTGACAACTGTAGCATGTATGTTGACATATTTGGTGGTATCTCACAGGTCTGTTAGACTCTGATTAGTTTACTTAATTCTATTTATTCTTTCTTCAGATTAGATCATTTCATTCACTTTTCTTTAAATTTGCTTATTCTTTCTTTGGCTTGCTCAAATCTTCTGTTGAAATCCTATAGCAAATATTTCATTCTAATTATTGTAATTTTGGCTGTAGAATTTTTTGTTTCCTTTTAACAATTTATATCTGTTTATTGATATTCTATATTGATATTGATATTCTATATTTGTTCATATGTCATTCTCTGGTTTCTTCTAGTTCTTACAAATGTTTTTCTTAAACCTGAACAAAATAAGATAGTTGAACAAAATAAGAAGTCACTATCTAGTACTAGTCAAATGCTTTGTGCACATTACAGATCACAACATGTTCTGTTGGTCCTCTATTATTCATTTACTATATATTTCCTACTTGTGCCTTGAATTTAATCTTCCATCATCTCCTCTCTTGATTCAATATAAGGATGCTTTGTATTACATATATTTTTCCTTTAATTTGATATCCAAACATATTCTGGTATCTTAATTTTTTTTTCAGTATAGTTTTTAGAAGATGACTCTTTATATGTACCTGTTTATTGAAATTCTAATCACAGTCCATACATTTATCTACTCACTTAGTAAATGCATATTTAAGACTAAAATGATGGTCAGTAATTATAATGAGATCTACCTGAGCTTTCAATCTAGAGTCCCTATATTTCATTTTACTATTGAACAAATATGTATTTGTTGTTTCTGTTCAGTCGGTCAGTCATGTCTGACTCTTTGCAACCCCAAAAATGGCAGCATGCCAGGCTTCCCTGTATTTACTGTCTCCCAGAGCTGTTCAAACTCATGTCCATTGAGTTGGTGATCCCATCCAACTTTCTCATCCTCTGTTGCCCCCTTCTCCTCTTATCCTCAGTCTTTCCAGGCATGAGTGTATTTTCCAATGAGTTGACTCTTCGAACCAGGAGGCCAAAGTATTGGAGCTTTGGCTTCAGCATCAGTGTTTCCAATGAATATTCAGGTTTGATTTCCTTTAGGATTGACTGGTTTGATCTCCTAGCTGTCCAAGGGACTCTCAAGAGTCTTCTCCAACACCACAGATCAAAAGCATCAATATTTTGGTGCTCAGCCTTCTTTATGATCCAACTCTCACATCCATACATGAGTACTGGAAAAACCATAGCATGACCATATAGACCTTTATTGGCAAAGTGATTCAATACTTTTTAATATACTGTCTAGGTTTGTCATAGTTTTTCTTCCAAGAAGCAAGCATCTTTTAATTTCATAGCTGTGTCACCATCCACAGTGATTTTGGAGCCCAAGAAAATAAAGTCTCTCACTGTTTCCATTTTTCTGGAATTTTTGTTTCTCTATCTATTTACCATGATGTGGTGGGACCAGATGCCATGATCTTCATTTTTTTAATGTTGAGTTTTAAGCCAGCTTTTTCACTCTCCTCTTTCAACTTTGTCAAGAGACTCTTTAGTTCCTCTTCACTTTATGCCATTAAAATAGTGTCATTTGCATATCTGAGGTATAGATATTTCTCTGAGCAATCTTGAATCCAGCTTATGCTTCATCCAGACTGGCATTTCACATGATGTACTCTACATATAAGATAAATAAGCAGGGTGAAAATATACAGCCTTGATGTACTCCTTTCCCAATTTTGAACCACTGTTCTATGTCCGGTTTTAACTGATACATCTTAACCTGCCTGCATACAGGTTTCTCAGGCAAGGTGATCTGGTATTCCCATTTTTTAAATTTTGCATGGTTTGCTGTAATCCACACAGTCAAAGTCTTTAACACAGTCAACAAAGTAGATTTTTTGTGTGTGTGTGTGGGAGATGGGAGGGAGGGAGAATTCCCTTTTTCTGTGATCCAGCAGATGTTGACAATTTCATCTCTGGTTCCTCTGCCTTTTTAAACCCAGCTTGTACATCTGTAAGTTCTCAGTTCACATACTATTGAAGTCTTGCTTGAAGGATTTTGAGCATAATCTTGCTGACATGTGAAGTGAATACAGATGGATGGTAGCTTGAATATTCTTTGACATTGCCTTTCTTTGGAATTGGAATGAAAACTGATCTTTTCCAGTCCTGTGGCCACTGCTAAGTTTTTCAAATTTGCTGAAATATTGCATGCAACACTTTAACAACATCATCTTTTAGGATCTGAAATAGCTCAGCTTGAATTCCATCACCTCCACTGGCTTTTATCATAGTAAAGCTTCCTAAGTCCCACTTGACTTCACACTCCAAGGTGTCTGTCTCTAGGTGAGTGATCATACCATCATGATTATCCAGATCATTAAGACCTTTATTTACCCTCTTCTTAATATCTTCTGCTTCTATTAGGCCCATACTGCTTCTGTCCTTCATTGTGCCCATCTTTATAAAATGCATACAATACATATATAGTATATATGCATATGTTTACAATTAATTCTATATATTTCTTAAACATTATTACAAAAATAAATTATACTCATTGAATGGAAAAAATTTACAAAATTTAAAACAAACAAAATAAATTGCCATTGTTAAAAAAATAAATAAATAAAAATTAATTTAATCCGATCTTTGACCAAAGTTACCTTTGGGCATATTTATCTTTGTGCATATTTATCAGTGCAGGTAGGGGCTTTGCTTATTTTATGGTTAATGATTTAATTATACTATTCATACAGTATTATTTTTTTATATAACTTTATTGCATATACATTAATCTTAAATCAATGCTTTATAATATATTTTCATCATGTGCATTCTATTGTATTAGGTGGCTATATCATCATTTATACAAATACAGATTATTTGTAAATCTTCACTACTATATATAAAATGTTATACATACATTTCTGAATTAAGTTTTATTTATATTTATTATCGTTTTCTTAGGTTAGTCAACTTGGATATGAATTACTATTAAAGAGGACATAAGTGTGTGAAAGATCTTTAATGCTAATTCCTAATTATTTTCTACATGCAATTACAAGGCTTTTAGGAATATAAGAAAGTGCCAATTTCACTGAACATTTTTAACATTATATATTCCTAATTTGTAAAATGAATTAGCATCTCACTCCTTTAATCTTAGTTAAAAATTAAAAAACACACAAAAATATATACAATAACAAGAAAAGGACTCATAGTGCTTTCTCTCTAAAAGAAAAGATAGACCGGTGAATAATCTTTCAGTTCATTTATTGAAGCAATTACATACAAGTACTTTATAAAAAGCAATATCCTTTTTAAACTCATGTATGCCTGCATGCTTCTGTGCTAAGTTGCTTCAGTCGTGTCCAACTCTGTTTGACACTATGGACTGTAGCCTGCCAGGCTCCTCTATTCATGGAATTTTCCAGGCAAGGATACTGGAGTGGGTTGCCATGCCCTCCTCCAGGGAATCTTTCTGATCCAGGGATCAGACCCATGTCTCTTATGTTTCCTGCATTCCCAGATAGGTTCTTTACCACTATCGCCACCTATGAAATGCAGACTGGTGTATACTTGTTTAAAAATTAGCATTTTTAGAGATTCTTCTGTGTCATTACTAATATGCTGTCATTTTTATAACTGCAGAATGAGATTTCAATTGGTAGATGGTTTATTGTTGATTTTTACTTTCTTCTATTATTCCTCTATTGTATGAAGTTTAGATTATTTCTAATTTTCATAACTGCAGCCAGTGTTCCAGTGAAAATCCTTCCAGATGACTACCTTGCAGTATTTATGGGCACTTATTAAGGGACGATACTGAGACATTATCACTTCATTAAAGGAGAGTCATATTTTAGTTTGGAAAATAAAACCAAAATATTCTTCAAAAAGAGTAAAACAATTATGCGTCTACCAATAGTGTGTAAGAGAACACACTTAATCACATCCTTATCTAAATACACTTTATTATTGTTATCAATAGGTTAATAAAATAAATATCTTGCTTTTTAAAAAAATATTCACCTAATTAAGAAGTTTTGAATCATTTGACATTTGTAAGCTATTATAGTTTCCCTTCATGTGAGGAATAACCTTTCATTTCTTTGCTAATTTTTTTTTACTTCTTTCTTTTTTCTAACTTTAGTTATTCATTATATAATCAGGATATTAATAGGTTGCATTAGCCATTTTTTTTTCCAAAATACAGTCATTTCTATAAAGCCCCACCTTTTGACTTATCAAATGTGGGGTCTTGCTTAAAAAGGCCTCATCTTCTCCAGTTTAAATATTTGATGTTTTTAACAGTAATACTGTTACCAACTCATCTTTTAATATTGTTCTTTAAATATCATTATAATTAGTGATTTTTCAATGTTATTATAATTTTCTTTTCATCTATCTATATATTATTTTGTATCAGACATGAGATATATATATTTTCTTGTTAAATAGCTGACTCAACACTATATATTATGCATATTTATTATGCTTTTAATTCACCATGTGACATGAGTCTGTTTTTGAAATTTTTATTCCATTCAACCAATAATTTTCCATATTGCTAAAATACCATTAGGTCAAAACAGTTATATTTGAAAAATAAAAAGAAAGTACTAGTTACTATAATGATAAAGATTAAGACTTAAGTGGATTAAAAATTACAAAGCGAAAGTAAGAAGTTATCCGTCTTTACAGATGATATTATTAAAAATAGATAACACTAGAAAATCACCTGTAAACTGACTAAAAAATAAAATAATTTAGAATGTTAAGGGTCCTAAGAGTAATAATCATAAATCAGTAAATTTGTATATACACCAACAAAAATCAATCAGTAGAAATAATGGAAAATATAATCTATTAACATTAGCAACAAAAAGCATAAAATACTTCTGCATATATCCAAGAAAAGTTGACTCTTTCTTGATATTAAAGTTAAAAATAAATTAAATAAATAGAAATATATATCATATTGCTTTTTAAAATGCTAAAATTCCATTACTTAATGGATAGATTTGATAAATCCCCTCAAAATATCCACATTTTTTAATTAGATGAGCTGATTACCAAGCATAAGATAAAAATACTAATCATGTTATAACTTGATAAACTATAAAGTTTATGGAACATTATGCATACAAAATAGCCAATAAATTCTGAGGAAAAAATGTGAAAGATTCATTTTCCTGGATATTTATACATATTTATAGGCTCTATAAATAAAATAGTGCAAAACTTATGCTTAAGGAGTAAGGCTGATGAAATAAATAGAACATTCAGACATAGACTAAAGGCATGTGACCAACAAACAGCATTCTGAATTAGTGGGAAATGATGGAGTATTCAGTACAACACTATTCAAAATATTACCTTATATAATGGACAGTTATAATGGACACTGAAACATAATAAAGGTCTCAGTGAATAGTCTCATAGCATCAATACTTTTAGATGGCCCCCTTCCACGTTGAGCCTAGGCTTGACCCTTAATATCAAGGGATGAAAGCAAACATGAGGCAAGCTGAGACTTGACTATCTAGAGATTCTCCTGTTAGAATGCCACAGTCATCTTGGGAGAAAGTCTTGTGTAGCATCCTTGAGGGTAGAAAACCACACTGAAAGAGGGAGACCCAGACACCCCAGGCTTCCTTACTGTGCTCAGCCACCAACCAACCCAGCAGTTGAATGAAGCCACATGAGTACACACATCATGGTATAGAATAAGTGAAATATGGTGACTCGTAAGGCAGATGCCTGTGGACAACTTTAAAGCAATAGAATAAATATAAATACTACACAGTGCTACTGGAACATATCTGCAAAATATAGTGTTGAAAGAGAAAAACTAAGACACAACATGAGATACCAGTCCTATGATTGTTAATATAAATAAAACATGCAAACTAAAGAAAACAGAACAAAGCTCTTTCCTTTACCTTACCCTTGCATACCCAAGAACACACACACCCGATGATACAGTGTTTAAATACTAAATCCAAATAAATTTCAGAAATTATGTTACAACTCCTTAGTCTGTTAAAAAGTAGTTGCTCATGAAGCTTTAGTCTTGTCTGAAGAAAATGTAAAAAGTGATGGGAAAATAATTATACTACTACTAACATTAATCATATGTGTATAACTTTTACTCCATGATTTCTATCTTAGTTCCATTAGTTTAACAAAATACTGTGGATCAAGTGGCTTAATCAAAAGTTGATTCCTCATTCTTAAGAAGCTGGAAAGTCAAAGACCAGGGTGTCAGCATGCTCGGTTTCTCCCTTGTTTGCAGAGCAGCATCTTCTTGCAATGTCCTCCCATGGCAGAGAGAGAGAGAAACTTTCACGTCTCTTCTTATAATGGCACTATTCCCATGACTTAATTTCCTCCTAAAGTCTTGACATCCAATAGAAGCACATTGGGAATTAAGGCTTCAACATGTGGATTTTGAGGGTGAACACAAAATACAGTGGTGGAGCAGGTACAAAATTCATGCTCCATTCCAAAAGGGAGAAATAAGAGCAAAGAAAATAGTGATGAGTCCCAATCAAGTCTGATACACAGCATGGCAAACTCCATGAAATTTTGCTCTCCAGGTATACTCTTTAGCTTGATGTTGTGCCTTCCAGACCTGCTGGAATGGCCGTTCTACCTCTGTAGCTCTGCAAAGTGAGGGATTGTACCCCTAGGGCTTTGGGTGGTCCTCCCCAGTTTTCAGTGATATTTTCTCACTACCATCTGAGACCTCATCAGAATGACCTCTACCATCCATATTTCCACATTCTCTCATGGTTTCTGTTGTATTCTCTAAGAAGACAGAGGCTTTCTCGCCTTTTGTTTTATTCCTGGGCTTTCATGAGAGTTACATTTAACAACCACTTCATAGCAATATTGACTTTTTCTCACATGAACTCATAACTCCCCCAGCCTCTAGCCATGACTCAGCTTTAAAGTTGCTGTCACACTTTTTTATAATAGTATCCCCACTTCTGGTACCAAAGTCTGTCTTAGTCAGTTAAAGTGCTTTAATAAAATACCAGAACCTGGATAGCTTTAACAACAGAAATTTATTTGTTACCATTCTGAGGCTGGAAAGTCAGAAGCCGTGTATCTATCTGCTTAGTTGGATTCTTCCTGGTTTGCAGACCACTATCATCTTGCTGCATCCTCACACAGCAGAGAGAAAGAGGGAGATCATCTCTCTTATGTTTCTCATAAGGCACTGTCTCATTCATCTGTGCTCCACCCTCATGATATAATTCTTTCCAAAAGTCCCTTCTCCAAATGCCATCACATGAAAAATTAGAGCTTCAATATGTGAATTTGGAGGGAATGAGTGTATAGGACACACACATTCAGTACATGGCAGTTATTAAAAATGTTTTAATAGTAACTAAAATTTAGAGACATTTTCCACACCTTTACCAGAAGAAAATGTTATGCAAAGAAGCATTCATTTCAGGCAAAAAAGTCAAGAATTTTTCTTATCGCAACTTGCAAATGTACATATTTGTTTTATATCAATTGTCAAGTGATCTCAATTAGAGATATATGTATGTTACAATCCTCACTCCAGGCAGTTCTGTTCATTCACTCAATGGGTTTTTTCAGCCTCTTTGGTGTTGCTGTTTTGTAAAAACTCTACCTTTCTCCTTTCTCCATCCCAGGGATCTGGGTAATGTGACTGGCTGGTTTTTCTGGCCAGTAAGAAGCCGGGCTGGAGGTTGCATGCAGAAAACAGGACAAGAGAGTAATATGTCTCCACATACACCCTGTCCTTAGCACCTTGTCTGCTGATTTCTTGTAGAACAGCTGTTTCTTAAGATATAAAGTCCCAGCTTCTCACAAAACATACCTCTCCACATAGCTCCTTCCTTCCAGAACACAGCAGTGACAATACATTTACTGTTGCTCTCCATACACTACTGCACTAACCCGTGTAGTCAATTTCCACTATTTTGTAAACCCCTTTGATTTATTCTAATTAGAGTTTGTTCTTTCCCATTTGGGATCCAGACTGATATACGCTCTCTCTTCAAGTGAAAGGTGAGCATAACAAAAATACAAGCTAATAACTGTTACAGGGCTGTAGCTATACCCATCTTTTCTCTGAAGCATTTCCCTAAACATACTTTGCAAGTCAAGGCACACAATTAAAAGCATCCCACTACTTGACCTTAAGGATAATTTCCTAAAGGAGAGAAACCATCTATTTCCTCCCCCTTTTCTTCCTAAGGTTTTACAAAGTGTGCTGCATATAGTAGGTTGTGAATAATTACTGGATATGATCACATAGTCTTCAGATTCCAAACCATGCCAAACATGGTTCCTCATGGAACTTTTTTTTTCCCACTTCTTTTTCTGTCTTACAGGTATACAGCAGACATTTTGACAATATTTTTAATTGATTAGAAAGATTTTAATTTTTTTTCCTTTGTTTCATCTACTTTTTCTAGTATCCACTCTATGCTTAAAAATTATTTCTCACTCTGCTAATTACTAACTCCACTTCTGGTATATCACCTCTGATCCATTTACTAACTTTTGCATGAAAAACATTCTAATCAGAAGAACAGGTAAAGTCAGAGAGGTTGCTCTTTCAGATTTTCATGTTGTTTTCCAAAATCAAATTGGGGAGAGTAACCAGTCTTTAAAAATGCATATTAAGGCATAGTTGTCATGTTTTCCCCTAAGCTCTTAAGCTCTTCAAAATATGGTGGATAATTTAGATATTCAAACTATGGTCTGTAGTCCATGTGGTGTGTGTGCACAGAATTCTTAATAAATGTGATTTTTTTTTCTGTATGCCCTGATTACTCACTAGAAGTTATAGACCTTCAGATACTGTATTAATGCTGTCAAGAAATTAGACATTCTCAATATAGTGAAATTAAGTTATATATTTACATGTCAGTTTTTTCTAGAAGAATCAAATTCTTGACACCACAGAAAAATAAGATATGAGAGAAAGAAGACAATAGTAGACTTCATATTCATAAACACATTTTGCTTCTTTTTAAGAAAAAAAAAAAGAAAGTAAGGGAGAGGTGATGTGCTTAAAATCTTTACAGCTTTTCAACCTGTGTGTTGAAAACAGAAAACATCAAAGTATTATCATTTGTCAAACACATCTAAGCTTTAGGATAATTCAGAGACTGTCTTTGCTCTTGTTATAAATCTCTACTAACTGTATCAATTCTATTTCTCTATGCTTTCCCTCTTCCCAGTGTGAATATGACCACTGCTTATGAACAGGTATCGTTTATCGAGCTATTTATGTGAAGTTCAGATAAAAACTAAATCCTCTGGTACTTGAGTAGCAACAGCATTCAATCTTTTCTTACAAGGGTCAGTCTAGGATAATAGAAAACAAGTAAATATAAAAGAATTCATAAACTAGTGAATGATGGTTCATGTCAGATTTATGGTGTGTGTCCATGAAAACTCTGTGCTAACTGTAACACAATGGAAGATGCTATTTCAACAGCACATTGTGTATGTGGAGCTATACATTAATTGCAAGGAGTGTGTATGTTAGTCACTTAGTCATGTCGGACTTTTTGTGACCCTGTGGATTTTAGCCCTCCAGGCTCCTCTATCCATTGGATTCTCTAGGCAAGAATATGAAGTGGATTGCCATTCCCTTCCTCCAGGGTATCTTCCTGACCCAGGGATTGAATCTGGGTCAACAACATTGCAGTCAGATTATCAACTGAGCCACCAGGGAAGCCCATTACAAGGAGAGGAACTTTTAGTTCCTTATCTGTTAAACATTTCTTAACTTCCATTTGGAAAAGCAAGATACATATCCAATTAGAAAAACAAGATATTACTAATCCTGCATTTTATGAAGTAGTGATTATTTACTTTAGCATATGTTTTCTATACAGTTCAAACAATATAGTTTCTAAAATTGAGACATCAGAAATGTTTTGGAAAATGCTTTTTTTTAATATGTGGATGGCAGCATTTTTTTAACTGATAGGGTGTAGTATCTGGCTAAATAAAACCTCAAATACACTCAGTCTCCACTTGCTGCTCCCCATTTGCATCCACTGATATACAGAGAAAGATTGTTCAGGTGCAGAGGACAGGGTTTGAGGAAGGAGATCATATAGCAAAGGAGAGGGTGAATCAGAAAGACTGCGAAATCTGTGGGAACAGAAAACAATCATGGTTCAAAAAGATATTAATATACGCACACTAAAGCCATTGCAGCACTATTTACAAAAGCCATGATATGGAGGTAACCTAAATGTCCGTCAACAAAAGTGAAAGGGAAGTCGCTCAGCCGTGTCTGACTCTCTGTGACCCCACGGACTTTAGATCGCCAGTCTCCTCCATCCATGGGATTTTCCAGGCAAGAATACTGGAGTGGGTTGCCATTTCCTTCTCCAGGGCGTCTTCCTGACCCAGGGTTCGAACTTGGGTCTCCTGCATTGCTGGCAGATTCTTTGCAATCTGAGTCACCAGGGACTCCCTGTCCATCAACAAAGAAGTGGGTAGAGAAGATGTGCTATAATATATACAATGGAATATTACTCAGTCATAAAAGAACAAACTTTGGGACCCAAAGATTACCCTACTGAACGAAGTAAGTTGAACACATAACGATACATATGATATGACATTGTTTATATGTGAAATCTAAAATAAACAAATAAAGGTGTACAAATGAAATTATTTACAAAACAAACAGAGACAGATGTAAAATGCAAACTAATGGTTACCAGGGAGGAAAAGTGGAGGGACAAATTTAGAGATTGGGACTGACATATACATACTACTATATATAAAGTGAATAACTCATGAGAACCTGCTGTATAAAACAGAGAGTTCTACTCAAAACTCTGTAATGGCCTATATAGGAAAAACAACTGTTAAAAAAGGGGGCTATATGTATAATTGAGTCATTTTGCTGTAGAGTAGAAACTAGCACAACATTGGAAATCAACTATATTCCAATATATATTTTTTTTATTAAAGAAACACTTCCCAGCTTCTAAGATGGGGGCTGGTCCTTAGTGATCAGAAGTCAGCTTTAATATTAGAAGTCAGCTTTAAACAGAACTGTCCAGATGGGAATCTGCATGGACTCTGGTAAGAGTCAACCCTAAATGAAAACTCAGGAGATAAAATAATTGTTTTTCTGCAAATCTTTGGAGTAACTTTTACTCTAAACTTTGGAGTATCATTGCTCTTGGGACTGACCATATGGCAAATTAATACAAGTCATTAGCTGCAGTTAGGAGATTCCTTCAGTAGCATCTGAGGTGATGGATTTGAAAGTGGAACAGGGGCAGAATAACATTGCAGATGCTGCAGAGTGAGTAACTTAAAACAGCTTTGTGAGATTCTATGTGATCAGACTCATTTGGGGACTGTCTAATGAAAGATGTGGGAAAACCATTCATTATTCAAATGCAAGACCTATATCCCGGTCTTGTGGGATCTGGAGGTCTTTGTGCAGCTGCTCTTTATTAGGGTTCATGATGTTTCAATCATGTTTCTCTCTAAGTATCTATTCTTTTCCTCTCTCTGCCAAATCACTTCCTCTGCAAGGCTTCTGAATTGTCATGGCGTAAACTATGACTGCAACTCTCCATCTTCTTAAAGATCCAGGTCCTAAAGTCAGCCACAAAATTTTCTGGTATTTTTAGTGAAAGTCCTTGAGGTATCTATTTCAAACCCCATCATCTGTGCAGAGTTCAAAGTCACCCGTATCCCATGGGCATCTGCTCCACCCCCTCCCTGAGAACTGAAACAGCAACCCTAAAAGATGGTGGAGTGAGCTAGGCTGCCCTTGTTTCTGATCAAGTGAACTATTTGGTGATTCGGTGAGGTGTGGACTGGGCATAAATCCTGCTGATACAAGTGAGGGCAAGAAGAAAAATGTGAATTTCTATTATTAAAGAGATCTCTGTTGAATTCACAAATAGAGAAATCTCATCATAGTTGGGGAACAGTGCATGCTTATTTTTCACGTTGTGGGAATACTGGCTATATAGAAAAAAACTGACATTTGTTCTTATTTTTCCACCTATGGAAAATCTATTATAAAAATCTATTATGCCATAAGAAAGATTATATTTGATACCAAAGGGAAAATTATGCTACTGAAAGGTTGCGGTTGCAAGCCGTGTGCTACACCAGAATTTGTGAGCTCAAGGAGAGAGGATTTCGATCTCGGGACAGAAATGAGTCTTGGCTACTCAGAGCTTTTGTGCAGCCAAGATTTATTAAAGTATAATAGAGGTACGGAAAGCTTTTGACACAGACATCAAAAGGGGACAGAAAGAATGCCTGCTTGTTAGTTTTTAGCAAGGCATTTTATGTTTGTTAGTGAGAGCTGCTAAACAGATAAGAGAGGCTGAGGGAGTTTCACCAGGCCCCTCTCCCACAATATGCATTTATGAGATTAAAATGTGTGTCATCCCAGGCCGTGAAATAATTGACATGAATACTGGTTTGTTGAGACATTATCTTTTAGAGTCTATTGATGAAAGTGAAACAGGAGAGTGAAAAAGTTGTCTTAAAACTCAACATTCAGAAACCTAAGATCATGGCATCTGGTCCCATCACCTCATGGCAAATAGATGGGGAAATAATGGAAACAGTGAGAGACTTTATTTTCTTGGGCTCCAAAATCACTGCAGATGGTGACTGCAGCCATGAAATTAAAAGACGTTTGCTCCTTGAAAGAAAAGCTATGGCCAATCTAGACAGCTTATTAAAAAGCAGATACATTACTTTGCCAACAAAAGTTCATCTAGTCAAAGCTATGGCTTTTCCAGTAGTCATGTATGGATGTGAGAGTTGGACTGTAAAGAAAACTAAACACCAAATAATTGATGCTTTTGAAATGTGGTGTTGAAGAAGACTCTTGAGAGTCCCTTGGACTGCAAGGAGATCCAACCAGTCCATCCTAAAGGAGATCAGTCCTGAATATTCACTGGAAGAACTGATGTGAAATTGAAATTACAGTACTTTGGCCACCTGATGGGAAGAACTGACTCATTTGAAAAGACTCTGATGGTGGGAAAGATTGAAAGTGGGAGGAGAAGGGGATGACAGAGGATGAGATGGTTGGATGACATCACCAGTTTGATGGATGTGAGTTTGAGTAAGCTCCGGGAGTTGATGATGGACAGGGAAGTCTGGTGTGCTACAGTCCATGGGGTAGCAAAGAGTCCAGCATGACTGACTGACTGAATTGAACTGAACTGAACTGAACTGAGCCATTGTCAGCCCAAGGTTTGAGAAAAGAAAAATATGTTAGGTGGTACTGAATTGAAGAAAGGCAACTTTCAAAACAAATGCATGGTTTCATTAACACAGCTTAAGAAAAACATTTCCATAAGAAAAATGCATCAGTTAGTTCAAGGTTTGAGAAAAGTTAAGCTTAGGGGAACCAGGTGTCCTCAACAGAGAAGGGAAAAAAATCTACCCCTTGAGGTTTATTTCCTCCTGTCCCTTGGGGACCCCTACTGAGACTCTTAATTCTGTTATTACTTAAGATATAAAACATGGACAAATTCTGTTTTTTGACAATGTACTATTTTCCTGGTAATAATCATACATTTATTCTCATTCTCAAAACAAGTTACTTTTATTCTCTTCATGCTGATGAGGAAATTGAAACTTGTGGAAGTCAAGGACTTTATGTAAGTTCATATGTGCATTATGTTGAAAACCTAGGTCATGAACTAAATCAGCCCATATTGAAAATCTTTACTTTATCCAAAACAACAAGTTCTCTGAACATGAATCACTTCAAAACCTCACTTTAAAGCATAAAAGCAGTAGTTAAAGTTGAATCTTTTTATAAACTTTATAATGAACTAAATTGATTAAACACTCAGAAAAACTAAACAATTTGGGAAAGAAGAAAAGTCACCCTCTTCAACAAATCTGACATCAAATCCACACAACGCCGTGATGAGAGGTCCAACTTTCCTAGTTGCTGTATTTCCCTAATTAACAAAGTGATCACAAGAATAAGTTTTAACTCTCTTATTTGTCATAGTCTTCAACTTCCTATAGACATTCTGACAAATACTAGACAAACTATTAGGCCTAGTACTATGCAGAATTTTATAATATTAAGCAGACGTGACAGTTGAGAGCCTTATAAATAATAATCACAGACTAATGAACAGTGGGAGACTTCAGAATATCAATCTGTACTAGGGGAAATTTTGAATTAGAGACACTACTTCCTACCCAATAAATCAGCAGTGAAGAATTGAAGGCTTTCTCAATGCATCTGCTTATGCAGCTAGATCTATAGTCCTGAAGGAGCATACAACATGGATGCCAAAAGGAATGTAATTTTATCACCCTACAAGGGGCGTTGTTTTTAAAAATTTTAAATACCTCCAAAAGAGGCTGGATTGTATGACAGAAAACTTGAATGCACCCTTCAGTATCAGAGTGAAACTAGTTCAAGTTAGTTAGAGCTTGTCTCTTACTTCCTCTTTAGCATTCAAATAACATTGCCCAAAGGGAACAGAAGACACAAGATTAAGAGAACTGAAATGCCAAGTCTTGATTGGTTTATGGCTTTTATTAAATGTGCAAATTACTACTTTTGCCTCTGAGCACATGCATCATATATAACAAAAAAGAGATAATATCTTCCATAATAATTAACAAATTCATAAATGACACCAGACACAGGTATACATCTTCATACTTACGTATCCTTTATCACTGTTAATGAATAGAAACACACCTCTTTTCAATAGCCCAAGTCCATTATTTATTAAGACAAGTAAAATTCAGCCAAATTATTTATATTTACAACTGTATGGTATTTTTGATGCTGATAACACAGAAATAATTGGACTGGGTTTTTATTTTGAGAGCTTTTAAATTCTTTAGCATTAAGGTAGCATTCATGTAGCAGAGACACCACTTTGCCCACAAATTCTGTACATTCAAAGCCATGGTTTTTCCAGTAGTCATGTACAGATCTGAGAGTTGGTTCATAAAGAAGGCTGAGCACTGAAGAATTGCTTCTTTCAAACTGGTGCTAGAGAAGACTCTTGAGAGTCCTTTGCACTACAAGGAGTTCAAACCAATCAATCCTAAATGAAATAAATATTCCCTGAATATTCATTCAAAGGACTGATGCTGAAGCTGAAGCTCAAATGCTTAGGCCACCTGAGGCAAAGAGCTAACTCACTGAAAAAAACCCTGATGCTGGGAAAGATTGAAGGCAAGAGAAGTGGGTAATAGAGAATAAAATGATTAGATAGCACCACAAGCTCAAAGGACATGAGTCTGAGCAAACTCTTGGAGATAGTGGGGGACAGAGGAGACTGGTGTGCCTCTCCATGGGGTTATAAAGAGTTGGACTGCACAACAACAAAGTACTTAAAAGCTACACCAAGTATTCATTTTTTGATGGGAACATTTGGAAATGATTGCTAACATCGTAAAGGTGTCTTCATACCATTGTAATCAAAACTGAAATTGTATCCTGACTAGGTATGGTATGAGCTTTGTTTACTGAAAGAACACTGACCCAGTTATTACTGACACAAGACAAGATAAAGATTCAGGAAATTAATATGAAATTATGCATGTCATTCTGAAATATTGTACAAATATTATTTTCAAAATGATTACTTTATTCCCTTTTAAGTATATATAGAAAAAGTAATAGTTACTAAGTAATAATTTCAGAATATTATAATTAAGCATTAATCACTTAATTTCAGTTGTTTAATCCATTAAAATTTCTAGACTCCTTGGAAGCAGGGTGAGTTATGTTCACCTCCAGTATATTTCCAGCGCTTACTATTTAGTAATCATTCAATAAATGTTTAAGAAATCTTTTTAAAGGAGTAGTTATACACAGTCGTTCTTCTTTTGTATAGAAAAAGTCATGCTCTCCAAAGGCAACAAGTAGTCTCTCACAAATTTTCAAATATATCTAAAATTATTGCATAGTTTCCTAACTCTATGAAATGTAGTAACATAGAAGCAATATAGGGAAAGAGCAAATTGGCTAAGATGGCATGGTCAGGCTCTCTCACCCTAGGGCATCTTGCTTTTGTCCCATGTTTTATAAATCATGATTATGTAACAGCTGAGATCACTTACAGCTCTGCACATGCACGTTAGCAGGTACTTACTTAGATGTAGACTACTGGTGATATGCTGCTACTGCTGCTGCTGCTAACTCGCTTCAGTCGTGTTCGACTCTGTGCGACCCCATAGACGGCAGCCCACCAGGCTCCCCCATCGCTGGGATTCTCCAGGCAAGAATATGATTTCCAACTAAAAAGCAGTGGCATTAATGCCACATCACGGCTGTATCCCTTGAGCCAATAACAGAGGAGAGAATACAGTGTGTCTCCGGCTATGGCTGTTGCGCCAGCGAGGAGAGAATAAGGAGTCTGCAGTTCCTATGGTTCCTTGCATTTTCTAGCCTCTTAGCTTGCCCCTTGCCTGCCATGGGTTCAGTGAACAGTAAGTGCAGTGAACAGCAAGACAACTGGCCTCATTCATGAACAGGATCAGTGATACTAGCAGTTACAGTATTATGTCTATTTTAGTAAAATATTTCTGCTTATGCACTCCATAACTTCCATCATTATGACTGACTTTTTAAAGAACATTTATCTTGTTTTATTCTATGATGTTAAAAGTCTGTGTTTATTCATATTTAGAGCTTGTCACATGCTTATATTGAAATTTTAAGGTGCTATTATCCTGAATGTACCATATTTCTATATTATGTGTTTAGGTGGCAATTTTTTTTTTTTGTTTTAAGTGTTGTTATTGTTTTGTCTCTAAGTAGTAGTTTCATCCATCTCATCAGAACTGATTCAAATGCCAGTAAGGTTGGCACCATTCATCTGCTGATGGACATCTAGGCATGATTATAAACAGTGATGAACATAAAGCCTCTGGATGAAAGTGATAAGGTAGTTCTAGCAATGGAAATGTTGCCTTAAAAGCTCAACATTCAGAAAACTAAGATCATGGTATCTGGTCCCCATCCATCTATGTCAGAAATGGAAATAGAGCTGCAGGAAAGATTAGTTTTTTTAAGAAATAGCATATGGAAAATGAATTTTCTAGGTGACAAGAATAAAATGAGCCATTCTTAGAGTTTGTTTTGTTTTAATTGTTGTTATTGTTTTGTCTCTAAGTAGTATCTAACTCTTTTTGCCATAAGGGTGGCACCACCCTTATGGCAGAAAGTGAAGAGGAACTAAAAAGCCTCTGGATGAAAGTGAAAGAGGAGAGTGAAAATGTTGCCTTAAAGCTCAACATTCAGAAAACTAAGATCATGGTATCTGGTCCCATCGCTTCATGGGAAATAGATGGGGAAACAGTGCAAACAGTGGCAGACTTTATTTTTGGAGGGTCCAAAATCACTGCAGATGGTGATTGCAGCCATGAAATTAAAAGACACTTACTCCTTGGAAGGAAGGTTATGACCAACCTAGATAGCATATTGAAAAGCAGAAACATTACTTTGCCAACAAAGGTCTATCTAGTCAAGGCTATGGTTTTTCCAGTGGTCATGTGTGGATGTAAGAGTTGGACTGTGAAGAAAGCTGAGTGCAGAAGAGTTGATGCTTTTGAACTGTGGTGTTGGAGAAGACTCTTGAGAGTTCCTTGGACTGCAAGGAGATGCAACCAGTCCATCCTAAAGGAGATTAGTCCTGGGTGTTCATTGGAAGGACTGATGCTAAAGCTGAAACTCCAATACTTTGGCCACCTCATGCAAAGAGTTGACTCATTGGAAAAGACTCTGATGCTGGGAGGGATTAGGGGCAGGAGGGGCAGGGGATGACAGAGGATGAGATAGCTGGATGGCATCCCTGACTCGATGGACATGAGTTTGAGTGAACTCCGGGAGTTGGTGATGGACAGGGAGGCCTGGCGTGCTGCATATCATGGGGTCACAAAGAGTCGGACATGACTGAGCAACTGAACTGAACTGAACTGAACTGAACTGAACTTTTTTTGCAACCCATGGACTGTAGCCTCCCAGGCTTCTCTGTCCACGGGATTTCTCAGGCAAAAATACCAGAGTGGAGTTGTCATTCCCTTCTCCAGGGATCTTCCTGATCTAGGAATTGAACCTGCATCTCCTGCTTTACCGCTGAACCACATCAGAAGCCTTTTGTTTTAATACTTACAGTAAAGTCATCTTAATATTATTTTTTCATTTAGAAGCAAAGTCAGTTAACAATACCTCTCTTGTCTTTATTTTTTTTTCTCTTTTTAAAAATATAAATTTATTTATTTTAATTGGAGGTCAATTACTTTACAATATTGTATTGGTTTTGCCATACATCAACATATATCCGCCACAGGTATACATGTGTTCCCCATCCTGAACCCCCCTCCCTCCTCCCTCCCCATACCATCCCTCTGGGTTGTCCCAGTACACCAGCCCCAAGCATCCAGTATCATGCATTGAACCTGGACTGATGATTCATTTCATATATGATATTGTACATTTTTCAGTGCCATTCTCCCAAATCATCCCACCCTCTCTCTCTCCCACAGAGTCCAAAAAACTGTTCTATACATCTATGTCTCTTTTGCTGTCTTGTATACAGGGTTATCATTACCATCTTTCTAAATTCCATATATATGTGTTAGTATACTGTATTGGTGTTTATTTTGGAAATATTAGACAGTGCTTTAATCAATAAAAAAAATAAAAGTCACTTCCAATTCTGTTGGCCTCTGTGCATTTTGGGTGTAACTTTATAAAGTAGTTTCTATCTCACTTTATCTTATTTTTGCTAGGAAGTCACCCATGTTATAGATAAGGGTTTCCATATATATTCACCCCCAAACAAGCAAAACTTCACAAAATTGACTTCTCCATTTCACAGGGACTTCTGATCATCTATAGCTAGCATTCAGGACAAAAATCACTGAAGTAATCAAAGAGATCACCAAAACATATTTTAAAATATATTTATTTTTAAATTAAATTTAATAGAAAAATGCCATAAATATCCAAAGTTCATCATTATTTAATGTAAAATGATCAATACAACACAAGTGTATCATTAATAATTATAACACTATTAGCATGGCAAGGATGAAATTTTAACTTGGATTTAGAACATAATAAAATAAATGTTAAAATCATACAGGTAGTTAAGGTGATTCTAAAATGCAATAAATAGAAGTCTAATAGTTCTATACTCCCTAAATCTGCATCTATTAAGGTGAAACAGCTTAAAATGAGAAAAATATGAATACTTTTCTAAACAGTGATGAGTATCAAATTTATTTGATGATCACAGGCAATATAAGAAGTCAATGAAGTGAGTGGAAAAGATGTATATTCAAGGTTTTCATTCTTTCTCGTTTTCCTAGACACTAACTAAGTTGATTCAATTTCAGTGGGCTTTGAGATATGCAAAATATGTTTACTTTTTGGCCCTCGATGATAAAAGTAAAATGTTGTTCCAGTTAACTGGATACATCACTTTTAATTATTTTGCTTTCTATAGCATGAGTTATAATTGTTTGGCTGTAATGAAAGGACAACCTAAGGAAGGAGGAGGGCAGTGGGATTTAAAGCAGACTCTAACAAGATTCAGCCACCAGCTCCTGCACAGCCTGACAGCTAATGCCCAGGCTTTGAGTCCCCTTTCCTCCTGCCCGTAGTGCATTTCCTTCACCCCTTTGGAGTTTCCTGTCTAACTTTGATTTTCATTTTTGCAGGTTTGGATTTATTCTTCATAAAGATGAAGCTGCACTGCAAAAGATTGATCTTGAAACCATGTCATACATCAAGACTATTAATTTGAAGGACTATCAATGCATCCCGCAGTCACTAGCATACACACACTTGGGAGGATACTACTTCATTGGCTGCAAACCCAACGGCACTGGGGCGGCTCCCCCACAGCTCTTGGTGGATGGTGTCACCGACTCGGTCATTGGGTTCAACAGTGACGTGACGGGCACTCCATACATCTCTCCAGATGGACACTATCTTGTCACCATCAGTGACGTGAAAGGTCTTGTGAGGGTCCAGTACATCACCATCAGAGGAGAAATACAGGAGGCTTTTGATATTCACACTAACCTGCACATATCTGACCTGGCCTTTCAGCCATCCTTTACGGAAGGCCATCAGTACAACATTTATGGTAGTTCAAGCACACAGACAGATGTGCTCTTTGTGGAGCTTGCCTCCGGGAAGGTTAAGATGATAAAAAGCCTTAAGGAACCACTCAAGGCAGAAGAATGGCCTTGGAACCTGAAGAACAGGCAAATCCAGGACAGTGGCTTGTTTGGTCAATACCTGATGACTCCTTCCAAGGACTCTCTCTTTATACTTGATGGACGACTCAATAAGTTAAACTGTGAGATCACTGAAGTTGAGAAGGGAAACACAGTCATCTGGGTTGGAGAAGCCTAGAAGCCCTGTTAAATAATTATTAAATCAAGAGTTTTCCAATACACTGCACTAATCCATTATTTAAATTTACAGTTTAACTTTCTAAGTTTGTATCCTAGCCAAACATCAGTTACTTGGATGGCCCAAATAAAATAGTTTTGTTTTGTTTTGTTTTTAAACAAAGACATACACAATTAGTAATATTGGTTGATTAGAAATAGTTAACACAATATTTAATGAGAAACTATTTCAATTATAAGAACCAAATCTACTGTTATGTTTTTTTCCAATAGAATAGGAATTTAAATAATTAAAAATAACTCAACTGCAGGGAATTTCCAATGATTCTAAACACCATTTCATCTTGAGGGTAATTGACCTTTTTTTTTTTTTTTCTGTCCTTTTGGTATGCTTAAACCAGAAATAAAAGATGTTGTGGAAACTTAAAATTCTTAATTCAAAATATTCTGTCCCATCCAGTTTCTAATCTTTCGTGCCTTGAAAGGAATGTCACAAGAGGAAAAGGAAGGCTAAAAGCTGCATAGTGACCACCCTCATCGCTATAAATTTCTTGTCATTTAAAGATAAAAGTTGAACATCTTTTTCACCAAACCCAGCCTTCAGTCATTTGTCTAACCCTCAATGAAATATCATTTGAAGACATAAACTGTCCTTAGGCTGTACACAGGTGACAAATTCTGTTTGACACTCACTGTATAATCTGCAGCATGCTATGGAAAATGAAGAGGAAGGGAGGAAAATAATTATGGTAATATGTTTGCAGTGTATTATTGACTCATTTTGCTTTCAATCACGAGAGTGCATTATATTTTTAATGCAAGTTTGTCTGGGATGTCAACTGCTTACAAATATATCTTATTAGTGGAATAGACATTTTTGTTTCTTTTGAAGTAGTTCAGTGTTGCATTAGCAGGAACTTTTATTTCCAAAATAGAAGCATTATTTGTGTCTGCTTAGAGTAAACCACATTTAGGGAAATTAACAACAGAGAGAAAAAAAAAAACTGGCTAGAGAACTGATGAGTATTAGCGGTTTAGGACAATTAGTAACAGAAATTGGGAATTAGCCGGTAGCACCACAGTGGTGAGAAAAGATGTACTTCTCCATTGCCTTTGCTATTTAAATATAATCCATCTAAGTACTCATTCCTTAATAACTTTCCCAAATGACTTCTGCTTAACTCCTATATAATCCTTAAACAACTCTCTCACTGTGTGTCGAAGTTCGAAACCTAACTAATCCTCTTATTTGAGACACTGCATAGAAGTAAAAATCATTGCTTTCATTTTTCAGGGCAAAGAAAAGGCCAGTAGAAGTGCATTAAAACTAGTAACTTGGTTTATTGAAATAAGCAGATTATTATCCAGGCTTAAAGTAAAAGCTTACATCGTTTGGAGAATCTTTTTACTTACTATATTTTTGTTTTATTGTTGCTAAAAATGCTAATGTACTGTTGAAATGACCTCCATTTCCTGAAGGTAATCCAATAAGGTCTTTTTTAAATACAAATTTTACTCAAGTTTAATTGTGTAAAACTGCTTAGAAACCTGAAATTTTATAGTGTGTACTATCTTATGTATATATAGCATCCTGAACTATGTGATAACAGTAGATTTATTCTTAGCTTAAGGAAACATTATGGGAGGCAGATTTAATAGACAACAGAAGTTAGCTTATGTTTCTACTTACCTGCTTTCCTTTTTAGCAGTTTTCTTCTTTGTGAACATGAACCACATAAAGTGGCTGTGACCTAATGATTTAATCTAAGTCTGTCTCATACATCCTTCTTTGGTAGCTTACACCATGTGGCTGCTTTGTCTGTAGACACTGCTTGATAAAAGAGAATAAACCTCTTACATTTTAACCCTTGAGAGTTCAGTCAGTGTTTTAATGTGAATACTCGTGTTTGTTTTGTTTTCCTCCCAGTGCTTCAGACACAGACTGGTTTATATCCCCATTGTTTTGAAAGTGATAGGATGGCGTAGAGGGCAGGTAAAGTGAGACCAATCAAGGAAAGACAGCTTAGCTTCATTATATCAATTCTAAGTTGCTCTGTCCCTTCATATTCATATGTAAAGCAAGATATTTATCCTCTTATGATGTGTATTTCTTTAGAATCCCCTCTTGTGTATTAAAGGAATGAATGAATATCAGAATGGAACATAAACATAGACTTAAATCCCTTTTTCCCCACATTCTTACACTATTAACCACACAAATACTGAGCCCCCCTTTTTAACAGTGTAATGTTTAAAATATTGACATTTGTGATACTCTAAAAAAATAAGGAAATGCAATATTGTATTTTCTAAGATAGATATTTCTTTCTTCAGTGGTAGAGAGAAAAAGTAAGAGCTGGCATACAGGGCATCAGCATTGCTCTACACACATCTTGATAAATGCGTATTGAATATAATGATCTCATCAATAACTGGGTATATGTGAAAACTGAACATGATGACAGACTAGAATAAAATGATGACATCACCGCTCTCTAAAAAGAATAGATTTTTAACAGATAGGATAAAATAGCAACAAGGTAGCCAAAAAAATATGACACAATTTTGCTGCAAATTAGCTGGTAAATAATTGTGTGGTAACCCTAACAGGCATGAAATAAGAAAAGGTGTGAAACCAAGAATGGAAGTAGAACATGGGGAGGTCTTTGGGCAAAATTGACTAGAAAAAATTAATATTTATGAAAAAGAAGGTGGTAATTCATGAAAAATGGATTATGATCAGATTTTGGAGGAGGGAAGTAAAGAATAGGGTTTTCCAGGTGGCTCAGTAAGTATAGAATCTGCCTGCAGTTCAGGAGACACAGGACACCACAGTTTTAATTTCTGGGTTGGGAAGATCCCCTGCGGAAAGGCATAGCAACCCATGCCAGTATTCTTGCCTAGAGAATACCATAGGCAGAGGTTGCAGGGTCAGACATGACTGAAGCAACTGAGCATGACGTGAAGAATGAAACAAATTGAAAGAGTCTAGACTTAATCCAGAGAGTAGGAACTCAAGACTAATTTTTAAAAAGAGAAAGAACAGTGAAAACACGCAACATTTTTTATTTTCTAATATAACGAAGATTTGACAGGAAATTGGAGAAACTGGTATCAGTTGGGAGGCTACTGCAGAAAATGGAAGTTTATGATCTATAATATACAACAAGATGAAACGCAACATTAAAACTCAACCTTCAGAAAACTAAGATCTTGGCTTCTTGTCTCATCATGTCACAGCAAATAGATGAGGAAACAATGGAAACAGTTTATGTTTCCATAATGGAGAGACTTTATTTTCTTGGGCTCCAAAATCACTGCAGATGGTGACTGCAGCTATGAAAATAAAAGACACTTGCTCCTTTGAAGAAAAACTGCGACAAGCCTAGACAGCTTATTAAAAAGCAGAGACATTACTTTGCCAACAAAAGTCCGTCTAGACAAAGCTATGGTTTTTCCAATAGTTTTGTACTGATGTGAGAGTTGGGCCCTAAAGAAAGCTGAGTGCTGAAGAATTTATTCTTTTGAACTGTGGTGTTGGAGAAGACTCTAGAGACCCTTGGACTGCAAGGAGATCCAACCAGTCCATTCTGAAGGATATCAGCCCTGGGATTTCTTTGGAAGGAATGATGCTGAAGCTGAAGCTTCAATACTTTGGCCACCTGATGGGAAGAACTGACTCATTGGAAAAGACCCTGATGCTGGGAAAGATTGAAGGCAGGAGGAGAAGGGGACAACAGAGGATGTGATGGTTGGATCGCATCACTGACTTGATGGACATGAGTTTGACCAAGCTCCGGGAGTTGATGATGGACAGGGAAGCCTGGCATGCTGCAGTCCATGCAGTCGCAAAGAGCTGAACATGACTATGCATCTGAACTGAGTTGAAGATAAGGCCTGTTAAGGAAACATACTTGAAATGGCAACTGAATAAATATGGAAGCTAAAAAGAGAAAAATCAGTTTTCCCACATGGCGCTATTGCTAAAAACCTTGCCTGCCAATGCAGAAGTTGCAGGTTCGATCTTTGGGTCTAGAAGATCCCCTGGAGGAGGGCATAGCAACCCACTCCAGTATTCTTGCTGGGAAAATTCTGTGGACAGAGGAGCCTGGTAGTCTACCGTCCATAAGGTCGCAAAGAGTCACACATAAGCGAAGCTACTTAGCACACAAGCATGCATATAAGACAGGGTGTGTTAAGGAAACATACTTGAGATGGCATCTGAATAAATATGGGTGATGAAAAGAGACAAATCAGCAGGTTTCAATTATGACACCAGTGGTAAAAATATGAGAGCCATGAAAGAAAAGCAGATTGGCAGAGAGAAGGAGGGTTTATATAAAAGACAAATAAGAATGATGGACATGGAATATATTTCCAGAGTAGTGTCATCATGTATTATAGCAAACTAATGTAATTTTCAGGCATTATTCCATTGTCTGTCTAATAATATAAAAGTAAAATACAAGTGTTTTTTAAAAAGTATAATTTTAGAATCTTATTACCTTTAAGACTCCCACTCAAAAGATCTTCAGAGGGTTTTCTTTTTAAAAAACTAAGTGAACTTGACTGGATTTTACATTATTTCAGATTTCACAGAATGAAACAGTGTTTAATCATATTTGACAGCTTATCATATATGCAAATTTTAAAAGTGAGAAAAAATTCAGGAACAATATGGCTATCATGAAAATTAGCAAGAGTAAAATAACATGAAATGTACACCCCAAATGTCACAAGCCTAAGAGCTCATGAGAGGTCACTTCTAATGTCACTTGTCCATGCATCTACTGTTTAGCTGTTCTTCCTGTGTGAAGAGGCACGAAAAAAAAAAAAAAAAGCAACATTTGATCAAAAGCCTATTTTCATTTTTCTTCCAATCACACTCTAATATCATTTACCTCTCCTTGGAATCTTCATGCATAGAAATATGTTCTGAAAATCATGCTATATAAACTCATTATTGTAGACTTGAATCATGGTAACCTTTTCCCATCCTCCTAGAAGGCTAAATCTTAGCATAGGAATATGATTTTTTTTGTTAGCTTGTAGTTAATAAATTACATTGTCCTATTAGTAGACAAAAAAAGCACAGTTTCTCAGTAATATTCATCAACAAAATGTCCCTGCCTCTGTGGAATATAATGAGTGCTACACAGCTATCTCACAGTAATGTGCAGCTAACAGTTGGTGAATTAGAAAAGTTTTCACCATTTTTCTTTTACACAAGAGTTCAGTGATGATAAAATTGTCAATGTTTTGGGACTTGTGTTCAAGTTCATAATTAAATTTTGCACATAGCATAATTTGGCTGAAACTAAGAAAGAACAGACTGAAAAATAAAATATGTTGTTCTGATAAATGTCTTGAAGACTGTCTCTGCATGTGCATTTTGCCACTTTTAAAAGAAGATTCAGAATTGTCTCAAAGTTGAAAGAATATACTGCTACTTCAATGTTAAATCTGTTCCTCTTATTCACATGTATAAATTCTTTTTGCAGTTCCATGAAAAACTACACTGTTCTTTTATACCTTGAGCTAAATTCTTCAGTTTACAAAGTCCAAGTGAAAAGTCCCATGATAATCATGAAAGGCTGGCGTACTGCAATCCATGGGGTCACAAAGAATCAGACGCTGAACTGAACATTTAATGAATAAATATGCATGCACACATGCATATAAATATATATTCACATACACACAAAAAAGCTGTTTTCTCTCCATATACAATGGCTTCCCTAGTAGCTCAGATGGTAAAGAATCTGCCTACAATGCAGGAGACCTAGGTTCTATTCCTGGGTCAGGAAGATCCCCTGGAGAAGGAAATGGCAACCCACTCCAGTATTCTTGCTTGGGAAGTCCCATGGACAGAGAAGTCTGGCAGGCTACAGTCCTTGGGTTGCAAAGCTTCAGACATGACTGAGCAACTAACATTTTTACTTTTCACTTTCACAGTCATATATCTCCAAAAATCACTTCTTTGATATTTCTTAAAAATTAGTAGTACTTTTTAAAACCAATTACAGACTCAAATTTAACAAAGAAAAATAATATAGAAAACATTCTCAATTCATTGGAAATAAATTGAGAAATAAAATTTTCAAATAAATCAGCTATAAATATGTAAATAAGAAAATTAGCAAACATATACAAGTATTCACAAACAGGACTTTAAAAAAGGAATCAAATTGAACGGTTCAGAATCTATGGATTCTGTCTATAAGATGAAAATGAGGCAACATAATTCAAAAATAATGAAGCTACTGGCATTTGTTAGAAAAAAGAAATTTTCAAAGAAAGCCCCTCCCACTCTAATAAAGAGAAAAAGTTGGAAAACTGTCAAAATCATAATTTTGCCTGTGCATACTGTAGAGCTAGGTTTGCAAGTTCAACAGGTAAACTCATTTCTAATGAGGAGCAAGGAATTATTTAATCCTGGTAGTCTACATAAAGGCAGGCAATAGTAAATCAGCAAAAAGTTTAGCAACTTTTTAAAGGCTTGTAGGGGCTAATTTATGAGTTTGGAAGGGCTGGGGCTAGGAGCACAAGCACGGGAGGCGTTCATACACTCAGTATCCTTTCTGATGGCATATAAGATCAGAGGCAGGCAGGAGACTGGAGGCAGCTTCCCTGGAGGTGCTGTGAGTCAGGTGACCAGCTGCTGTGGGGAGCTATCCCTGTGCCCTTGCTGAGACTCTTCTCACCTAGGAAGCCAAATGGTAAGCCCCTAGAGGAAGGGCAGCCATCTTTCTCGCCCCCAGGAACAGGCAAGAACTCATTGTTCACAAGAGGCATGAGAGCAGACCCTCTGACGCTGATGTAGGGTAGCAAGCACTCAGTCTCAAGACACAGGTAGATAAACGACAGAGGAAGAACGCTCTGCTGCTGGGGAAGAGGGCAGAAATCTGGTAAACCTGGTCAGGAAACCATGTAAAGAAGAACTGAATTCCACTTACAGGGACATTGTAGGAAGTTTCATCTTTTCTTTCTTTTTTTTTTTAAACTAAACTATCTTTTCTTTTCTTTTTTTTTTTTTTTGATAGTAGTAAAATCTCATTTGTCTCCAGCCACCTTCTTAATGCTTTTGCATATATTTTCCACCCTTTTATTTTATATTTGTATCTTTCAGTTTGAAATATGTTCCTTTTAACAATGTGTATTTGGATCTTTTCCCTTCCTGTCTGAATACATCTGCACTATGATTGGATTATTTGATTCATTCACACTGAATGTAATATTATTATCCTTAGAATTACATCTTCCTCTTATTTATTTATTTTTAAATAGGTCTCAGTGCAGTTCAGTTCAGTTCAGTCGCTCAGTCGTGTCCGACTCTCTGTGACCCCATGAACCACAGCACACCAGGCCTCCCTGTCCATCACCAACTCCCGGAGTTCACCCAAACCCATGTCCACCGAGTCGGTGATGCCATCCAGCCATCTCATCCCCTGTTGTCTCCTTCTCCTCTTGCTCCCAATCTTTCCCAGCATCAGGGTCTTTTCCAATGAGTCAGCTCTTCACATCAGGTGGCAAAAGTATTGGAGTTTCAGCTTCAACATCAGTCCTTCCAGTGAACACCCAGGACTGATCTCCTTTAGGATGGACTGGTTGGATCACCTTGCAGTCCAAAGGACTCTCAGGAGTCTTCTCCAACACCACAGTTCAAAAGCATCAATTCTTGGGCACTTTCTTTATAGTCCAACTCTCACATCCATACATGACCACTGGGAAAACTATAGCCTTGACTAGTTGGACCTTGTTTGGCAAAGTAATGTCTCTGCTTTTTAATATGCTGTCTAGGTTGTTCATAACTTTGTGTCCAAGGAGTAAGCGTCTTTTAATTTCATGGCTCCAATCACCATCTGCAGTGATTTTGGAGCCCAGGAAAATAAAGTCAGTCACTGTTTCCACTGCTTCCCCATTTCTTTTCTATTCCCTTCTTTTACTTTACTGCTTATTTTTGAATTGGGTGACTATTTTCAAAGGTTACATTTAAATTCTTTTCATGATCTTTTCACTGTATGAAAATTTATTTTTGCATTTGTTGCTTTAGGGCAACATAATTTTTAATTAAACAATTCAATATTAATTTAATATTTTTCCTTTGTTGCTTTTGAGTTCTGTCTTAGGATCTTTTATGATCTGGTTTTCCTTAGTGTCAGTTTCCCTGGTTATCTCTGAATAATTAGCTGGCCTGTGATTTAGCTCTGTACCCATGTGAACTACCCACTTCCTCTCATTTGATTACCTCTAAAATCTATTGTTTTAAAAAGAGCCTTCAAGTTTAAGTCCCTTTAAACTCTGCTGTAGAAAAGTCAGAATTTAAGAGAACAGGTCTGTTGCTCTCTGTTCTTATGATCTTCTTTCCCCTACCCTAGTGATTTGTAAAATAATCTGAGTCATATATCTGAGACTGGTATTAGAAATAGTCCCTTCCTACTCTCAGAGTGACCCTCCAGCTTTGTGAGCAGGGCAGTGGGTAGGAAATGGTAGTTCTCTGTTCTTTTAGATTCTAGGATTTTCTTAAATTGTCTACATTAAACTGCACGATGTAGCATACCATTAACTTTCTGATCCTGTGATCATCACATGAGCACTTCCATTCCATTCATCTCCAGTCATATCAGCTCTTCTTTTCCTTTAAAATATTATCCCTAGTCTTGAATCTTTACACTTGCTGGCCCTTTTACCTGGAGCACTTTTCCCCATTCATTCTTATAAATTGTCTCTTTACTTTCTTCACATATCTGCTTACCAGTGAGATTTTTCTGACTACCCTATTTAAAATTTGAAATAATCTTCCAGAATATGCCTATCATATTTGCTGATATTTATTGCCATAATTGAATCAATATCTAACATGCAACATAATTTATTTTCTGTTTATTATCTATATAACACTATCCTTATGGCAGAAAGTGAAGAGGAACTCAAAAGCCTCTTCATGAAAGTGAAAGTGGAGAGTAAAAAAGTTGGCTTAAAGCTCAACATTCAGAAAACAAAGATCATGACATCTGGTCCCATCATTTCATGGGAAATAGATGGGGAAACAGTGGAAACAGTGTCAAACTTTATTTTTGGAGGGTCCAAAATCACTGCAGATGGTGACTGCAGCCATGAAATTAAAAGATGCTTACTCCTTGGAAGAAAAGTTATGCCCAACCTAGACAGCATGTTGAAAAGCAGAGACATTACTTTGCCAATAAAGGTCCATCTAGTCAGGGCTATGGTTTTTCCAGTGGTCATGTATGGATGTGAGAGTTGGACTGTGAAGAAGGCTGAGAGCCGAAGAATTGATGCTTTTGAACTGTGGCGTTGGAGAAGACTCTTGAGATTCCCTTGGACTGCAAGGAGATCCAACCAGTTCATTCTGAAGGAGATCAACCCTGGTATTTCTTTGGAAGGAATGATGCTAAAGCTGAAACTCCAGTACTTTGGCCACATCATGCGAAGAGTTGACTCATTGGAAAAGACTCTGCTGCTGGGAGGGATTGGGGGCAGGAGGAGAAGGGGACGACAGAGGATGAGATGGCTGGATGGCATAACGGACTCTATGGACTTGAGTCTGAGTGAACTCCGGGAGTTGTTGATGGACAGGGAGGCCTGGCGTGCTGCAACTCATGGGGTCGCAAAGAGTCAGACACGACTGAGCGACTGAACTAACCATATCCAAAACATACATACTATGCAATCAAACAAGAACAGGAATATTTGTCTGTTTTATCAATACTGAAAACAAAAAAGGATTTGTATGCAGTAAGCACATATTAGGCAGTAAATAAACATATGGGAGATGATTGGATTACTATTTTAATTGGACTCAAAGTAGTTTTTGGAGCATATGTTGAACTTTCTGATAATCTCAAATCATTATGGCAAAAATGTATTCCTTGAATGTTATTAAACTGTGATAATTGAAAGTAGCATTATTCAGGCAGGTGTTTTCTATTTAATATCCTCTAACTCTCTAAAGTATTAGAGTTAATAGACATAATGAACATTTGGATAGATGATGCTTTTAAAGTATTTTCCATCTCAAATTAAATGTAAATGCTTATGTAAACAAGATGTTTGCTATGTTAAAGAATGATCCTTTTCATATATAATTAAAATCTAAATTATTATGCATTTATTTATTTAGTTATAGAGGCGGTTGGTCCTTTTTTTATTACCCATGACACAAAGAGCATGTTTATATGAAATAAATAAAACATGTTGCATATATAGTATTTCAGAAAAATATTAGTATATTTGGAGATATTTATGTTTAAGTTTTAAGATTAACTCATCAAATAAAAAGTGTACCATTTATCATTCAGAGTATCTACAACTTTATTAATATTTATCTTAGGGACTTCCCTGGTGGCTCAGACATTAAAGTGTCTGCCTGGAATGCAGGAGACCTGGGTTTGATCCCTATCTTAAGAGTGTGGTAAATTTATGCTTACTGCAACATCCAACATGAAATAACTTGCCATTGATTTATCTTACTCGTATGTATTGTGCATAAAAATTTTCACTATGTAATTCAACTATATTCAGCTTCTTTTATTGTTACCTTAGTTTTGAATTTTGCTAATGTCAGTTATAATTATTTCGACTGAATACTACCATCCAAAAAAGTTGTAATCTTCAAAGAAAATTGTAAGAATAAATACATGTACTAGTTATACTTTAAATACTTAGGTATGTTACTTTGAAATTCCATTTTTGAATTCTTTAAAAAATGTCTAAGTTCAATTTTTGTTTTTTAACATATTTACCCATTTAGACTTTCCTGGGATTTTTTTCCCCCGTGAGGTCTATTGTTATTATGTCAAAAAGCAACGTTGGAACCGATCATGGAATAACAGACTGTTTCAAAATTGGGAAAGGAGTGTGTCAAGGCTGTATATTGTCACCCTGTTTATTTAACTTACATGCAGAATACAACATGTAAAATGCTGGGTTGGATGAATCACAAGCTGGAATCAAGATGCCAGGAGAAATATCAATAACAACAGATATGCAGACAATAACTAAATGAACTAGAGATATGCAAACTTCTAGGGGGGAAAAAAAAACGAGAAAGAGAAATCCAAGTAAGACTGTAGGTGTTGCAGGAGACATCAAAGGGCAGATACACAAACCATAATCAAGGAAAACTAGTCAATCTAATCACAAGGAGCACAGCCGTGTCTAACTCAATGAAACTAAGCCATGCCATATGGGGCCACCCAAGATGGACGGGTCATGGTGGAGAGATCTGACAGAATGTGGTCCACTGGAGAAGGGAATGGCAAACCACTTCAGTATTCTTGCCTTGAGAACCCCATGAACAGTATGAAAAGGTAAAATGATAGGATACTGAAAGAGGAACTCCCCAGGTCGGTAGGTGCCCAATATGCTACTGGAGATCAGTGGAGAAATAACTCCAGAAAGAATGAAGGGATGGAGCCAAAGCAAAAACAATACCCAGCTGTGGATGTGATTGGTGATAGAAGGAAGGTCCAATGCTGTAAAGAGCAATATTGCATAGGAACCTGGAATGTTAGGTCCATGTATCAAGACAAATTGGAAGTGGTCAAACAGGAGATGGCAAGAGTGAACGTCAACATTCTAGGAATCAGAGAACTAAAATGGACTGGAATAGGTGAATTTAACTCAGATGACCATTATATCTACTACTGTGGGCAGGAATCCTTTAGAAGAAATGGAGTAGCCATCATGGTCAACAAAAGAGTGTGAAATGCAGTACTTGGATGCAGTCTCAAAACGACAGAATGATCTCTGTTCATTTCCAAGGCAAACCATTCAATATCACAGTAATCCAATTCTATACCCCAAGCAGTAATGCTGAAGAAGCTGAAGTTGAACGGTTCTATGAAGACCTACAAGACCTTTTAGAACTAACACCCAAAAAGATGTCCTTTTCATTATAGGGGACTGGAATGCAAAGTAGGAAGTCAATAAACACCTGGGGCAACAGGCAAATTTGGCCTTGGAATACGGGATGAAGCAGGGCAAGAGCTAATAGAGTTTTGCCAAGAGAATGCACTGGTAATAGCAAATACCCTCTTCCAACAACACAAGGGAAGACTATACATGGACATCACCAGATGGTCAACACCAAAATCAGATTGATTATATTCTTTGCAGCCAAAGATGGAGAAACTCTATACGGTCAGCAAAAACATGATTGGGAGCTGACTGTGGCTCAGATCATGAACTCCTTATTGCCAAATTCAGACTTAAATTGAAGAAAGTGGGGAAAACCACTAGATCAAATTCTTTATGATTATACAGTGGAAGTGAGAAATAGATTTAAGGGACTAGATCTGATAGACAGAGTGCCTGATGAACTATGGACTGACATTATACTTGGTGACATTATACAGGAGACAGGGATCAAGACCATCCCCATGGAAAAGAAATGCAAAAAGCAAAATGGCTGTTTGTGGAGGCCTTACAAATAGCTGTGAAAAGAAGAGAAGCGAAAAACAAAGGAGAAAAGGAAAGATATAAGCATCTGAATGCAGAGTTCCAAAGAATAGCAAGGATAGATAAGAAAGCCTTCCTCAGTGATCAATGCAAAGAAATAGAGGAAAACAACAGAATGGGAAAGACTAGAGATCTCTTCAAGAAAATTAGAGATAGCAAGGGAACATTTCATGTAAAGTTGGGCTTGATAAAGGACAGAAATGGTATGGACCTAACAGAAGCAGAAGATATTAAGAAAAGGTGGCAAAAATACACAGAAGAAATGTATAAAAAAGAGATTCATGACCCAGATAAAATGATGGTGTGATCATTCACTTAGAGCCAGACATCCTGGAATGTGAAGTCAAGTAGGCCTTAGAAAGCATCACTACGAACAAAGATGGTGGAGGTGATGGAATTCCAGTGGAGCTATTTCAAATCCTGAAAGATGATGCTGTGAAAGTGCTGCACTCAATATGCCAGCAAACTGGGAAAAAAGTTTTCATTCCAATTCCAAAGAAAGACAATGCCAAAGAATGCTGAAACTACTGCACAATTGCACTCATCTCACATGCTAGTAAGGTAATGCTCAAAATTCTCCAAGGCAGGCTTTAGCAATACGTGAATCATGAACTGCCAGATGTTCAAGCTGGTTTTAGAAAAGGCAGAGGAACCAAAGATCAATTTGCCAACATCTGCTGGATCATGGAAAAAGCAAGAGAGTTCCAGAAAAAAAACTACTTCTGCTTTCTTGACTAAGCCAAAGCCTTTGACTGTGTGGATCACTATAAACTGTGGAAAATTCTGAAAGTCTGAAAATTCAGACTACCTCATCTGCCTCTTGAGAAACCTATCTGCAGGTCTGAAGCAACAGTTAGAACTGGACATGGAACAACAGACTGGTTCCAAATAGGAAAAGGAGTAGTATGTCATGGCTGTATGTTGTCACCCTGCTTATTTAATTTATATGCAGAGCACATCATGAGAAATGCTGGGCTGGAGAAAGCACAAGCTGGAATCAAGATTGCTGGGAGAAATCTCAGTAACCTCAGATATGCAGATGACACGGTAGAAAGAGAAGAGGAACTAAAAGCCTCTTGATGAAAGTGGAAGAGGAGAGTGAAAACGTTGGCTTCAAGCTCAACATTAAGATAACTAAGATCATGGCATCTGGTCCCAACACTTCATGGGAAATAGGTGGGGAAACAGTGGAAACAGTGTCAGACTTTATTTTGGGGGGCTCCAAAATCACTGCAGATGGTGATTGCAGCCATGAAATTAAAAGACGCTTACTCCTTGGAAGGAAAGTTATGACCAACCTTGATAATATATTCAAAAGTAGAGACATCACTTTGCCAACAAAGTTTCTTTTAGTCAAGACTATGGTTTTTCCAGTGGTCATGTATGGATGTGAAAGTTAGACTGTGAAGAAAGCTGAGCGCCCAAGAATTGGTGCTTTTGAACTATGGTGTTGGAGAAGACTCTTGAGAGTCCTTTGGACTGCAAGGAGATCCAACCAGTCCATTCTAAAGGAGATCAGTCCTGGGTGTTCATTGGAAGAACTGATGCTAAAGCTATAACTCCTATACTTTGGCCACCTCATGCGAAGAGTTGACTCATTGGAAAAGCCCCTGATGCTGGGAAGGATTGAGGGCAGTAGAAGGGGACGACAGAGGATGAGATGGCTGGATGGCATCACTGACTCGATGGACATGAGTTTGGGGAACTCTGAGAGTTGGTGATGGACAGGGAGGCCTGATGTGCTGCAATTCATGGGGTTGCAAAGAGTCAGACATGACTGAGCGACTGAACTGAACTGAACTGATGCAGATAACATTACCTTCATGGCAGAAAGCAAAGAGGAACTAAAGAGCCTCTTGATGAAGGTGAAAGAGAAGATTGAAAAGCTTGCTTAAAAGTCAACCTTCAAAAAATTAAAATCATGCCATTTGGTTCTATCACTTCATGACATATAGACGGGGAAACAATGGACACGGTGACAAACTTTATTTTCTCGGACTTCAAAATTGCTGCAGATAATGACTGTAGCCATGAAATTAAAAGATGCTTGCTCCTTGGAAGAAAAGCTTTACCAAACTAGACAGAGTATTAAAAACCAGAGACACTACTTTGCTTACAAAGGTCCTTATAGTCAACGCTATGGTTTTTCCAGTAGTCACACATGGATGTGTGAATTGCACCATAAAGAAGGCTGATCACCAAAGAATTGATGCTTTTGAACTGTGATGTTGGAGAAGATTCTTGAGAGTCCCTTGGACTGCAAGGAGACCAAACCAGTTAATCCTAAAGGAAATTAGGCCTGATTATTCTTTGCAAGGACTGACTCTGAAGCTGAAGCCCCAACACTTTGGCCACTTGACGTGAAGAGCTGACTCACTGGAAAAGACCCTAATGCTGGGAAAGTTAGAAATCAGGAGAAGGGGATGACAGGGAATGAGATGGTGGAATGGCATCACGGGCTCAATGGACATGAGTTTGAACAAGCCCCAGGAGATGGTGAAGGACGGGAAAGCCTGGCCTGTGTCCATGGGTTCGCAAAGAGTTGGACACTAATTAGTGGCTAAACAACAACAAAATTTTTTAACTGTAAAAAATAAGACATGTTTAATAGTTGAAGTCTAGGAAAAGTGCAAATAATACAGAGAACTGTGGGAAAATTTATATTATGCAAAGTGTGTAGAATATATCTAGGTACAAGGGACAGTCATCTATAGAGATTATGGTAAACACATTTAAAGTTCAGAGCTTAATAGTATTGTAAAAGTGTCTAAATAAATAATATTGATAATGGGATAGATATTAATTTGACTTACACAATGCCTGGGTTGCAGTATAAGTTATCCTACCACTGTATTTGTATTCAGCCTATTATTCCAGTGCTATTAGAAGAAGCTCCATTAAATCCTACTGGACTTAGAAGTATATGCATGTCATATTTGGCAAGAAAAACATTCTTTAAATGAAAAGTAGGTTTGTTTACTACTGGCAGAGACTAAACTCTTGACCAAACTAAACTAAACCCTGGGTTAAATTACTATATAACTTAAGTTGTACATTATAAAATATTTATTACCTGATATATTGAATAAAACCACTGAATTCCATAGCAACCCACTCAGAGAACAGAGAATCAAATCTAGTCTAGACAAGCTGAAAATACTGGGGTTTTGTTCAGCATTGGCCCAATTTACCTGCAAGTTAGACTTTCAGGCAAGGTGAAAAAAAAAAATCAAGAACACTAGAGCAGGGGTCCCCAACCTCCAGGCCATGGGCCAGTACCTCCTGTCAGATCATCAGTGATATTAGATTAGAAATAAAGTGCAAATTACATGTAATGCACTTAGTCATCTCCAAATTATCCTCCCACCCCTGATACAGAAAAATTATCTTCCATTAAATCAATCCCTAGTGCCAAAAAAGGTTGAGATCTCTGCACTGGAGACTGTATCATCAGCCTAGTGTCACCCCAAGAAAGGTGAGTTACTGTCCCTACTCCCAGTTCCAGATAGTAACCTGATGTTTGTCACAAGAGGAAAAGGAGGCCATAAGAATAGATATAGCTCCAAAATCACCCACAAAAAAACCTGACTTTATTTGAAACAGAATGTGAGGAAATTAAGGTTAAAGAACACTCTTAAAAATGATAAAGATGTGAACTGTAAGCAACTGGTAACTCTACTTACAATTTACAGAGTGAAGCTGGGGTCTGAGCCTTCTGTAAAACTTTAGAAGGGAGATCTTAGGTTTCAACAACACATGTTGGTAAAATGTTGATGCTCCACCCACCTTACCCAGAGCTGCCAGAAAGGCGCTTGAAACTATCAACCTCAGAAAAGTCAAGAAAGACTAGTGAACCACTCAGATAGAAACACAACCTTCTCTACCAAAAACATGACTGGGAAGGTCATTAAAGCAAAAAGCTCAGTGCCTACTACAGTCAACACTTATCCGGAAATAGAAAAATCCTTCCCCTTCAATCCACTAGATTTTGAATTTTGCCCTGCCTGAAGAGCGCCAGATAGCACACTTTTCCTTGAATGGAGTGCTGCTGATGATCCTCTGTGATGAGAGGGAACTTGAAAAGCTGTTACACCTGCACCCACTTCACCTCTGAAAATGTGTCCTCCACCATGGGAGTCTAATCTGTTGCAGCCCCCTCAAGTTTTCTATTGACCCTGGATGTTGAATTGCCACCTGCTTGCTATGACTTAGGTATTAACATTTCTTAGCACTTCATAGTTTGTATTAATCATGTATATTAACAAAGCAACTCTTTGTTTAACAGACACTTCCAGAAAAACAAAAATAAAAAAAGTTTACAATTTACAAATTGTAGGCCAACAATTTTACTAGAGAGAATCAGAGAAATGCACAGCTAAGAAAAGCTCCCCCCACCCCCCACCCCACCCCACCCCACCCCCGCCACACTCCAACCCAGAGTTTGGAGCAAATTACAGAGATGAATCATAGAAATTCTGAAAAAAAACTCTGAATGTAATTTGAGCAGACGTTTGAGCAAATTGTCCCCAGGGTTTGTTAAAACAATAATGAATTCAGCCAGCAATTACTGGAGCCGTGTAATTGTTATGATACAACAAAGACATATTAATACAGAGATCAGACAATGAAACAGTCTGAGAGTGTCCTGCTAAAACCAATGTCATTCAAGAATGATTGTGAAAATGTTAAAGGCCATACCTTCTGTGCAATAGCATTAGACTTCAACTTGTGTGAGTGGACTATTAGTTCAGTTCAGTCGCCCAGTCATGTTTGACTCTTTGTAACCCCATAGACTGCAGCAAACCAGGCTGCCCTGTCCATCACCAACCCTCAGAGCTTGCTCAAATTCATGTTCTTCGAGTCAGTGATGCCATCCAACCACCTAATCCTCTGCTGTCCCCTTCTCCTCTTGCCTTCAATCTTTCCTAGCATCAGGGTGGAGTATATCTCACTCTAATAGCCCAATGAAGTCATAAATGAGTAAAAACTACAAGAAGCTCTGTTAAACAGTATGTGGATTTGCTATGTTATAAACTATCTTACTTTTAAAAACAACAAAAACATACAGACAAAGAAAAAAAAACATGACCTAGAGGAGGGGTAAACAGAAAATATTTTGGGCTCCAACTGTTTTACTGAACAAGCAGAGTTTCAAAGCAGCTGTTTTAAATATCTTCAAAGAACTAAGAGAAGCTATGCTTTAAAAACATCAAAAGAAAGATAATAGCAATGTCCTACCAAAGAAAGAATAGCAATAAAGACAGAATTTTTTTTTTAAAAAGCTGAATTTCTAGAGTTGAAAATATGTACCCAAAACTAATTCACTGAAAATAGATTCATAATGATTGTAATATAATAAGAATGATATGATAGAAAATAAAGACAAAAGAACAGAGTCTAAGATAAAAATATTACATCACTAACAACATCACAATGTATGCAATAGGATTAACAGAATAAAATAAATATATTGAAGAAATAAGAAATGAAAATTCCAACATTTAATGGAAAACATTAACCTACCAATAAAATGCAAATAGTACAAATACAAAAATATCCACATCAGGCTTGCCATAGTAAAGATTTTGACAGCCAGTGACAGACACAAGTCAAAGCAAGAGAAAAATGACATCGCCCGTATGGCAACACCAGTAATATTAACAATGAAGAATTATCACAAACAATGGAAGCCATTGTATGACAGTATGACATATGGCACACTGTCAGTATGACATGTTCAAAATGCTGAAACATTGTCAACAAGAATTTTATATCCAGCAAAATTTTATTTCAGATTATAATATAAAGAAATTATAAAATGAAATATTCTCATATAAACAAAATTCAGAGAATTTTTCGCTTAAAAAACTAACTTGAAATTCTAAAGGAATTGTTTTCAGAATAAAGGCATAAGAACCCAGACAATAATGTGAATTTACAAGAAAAAATTAAAAGCATGATAATGGCTATTATATAATTGCTAAATACAGTATAAATGCATACTCACTCCCTATTCTTTTAATTGATTTGTTAATGAATTTTATCAGACATTATGCTGTAGTGGTATTGTTGGTCCTTTAACACAGAATTATGTTAGGCAATAGCAAGAAAGAGAAGCTGTATTAAACTGTATTGGGATAAAGAAATTAAATCAGACAGTAACTTGAATACACTGGAACAAATTATTAGAAATGGCGAATGTAAAAAAGGAAGAAGTAAATTTTTTGCTATTTGCAGTTGACATAACATTATATATAGAAACCCCCAAGGACTCACAAAAAAAAACAAACAAGAAAAAACCTACTAGAACTAACAAAATAATTCAAAATTTGCGTGAAACTAAATCAATATATAAAAGTCTGGTGCACTCCTATGCACTAATTACAAAATATTAGAAAGAGAAATTAAGAGAAACTAAATTATAATTGCATAAAAAAACATAAGAATAAATACATTTAACCAAGGAGGTGAAAGTTCTGTAACATTGAAATCTATAAGATACTAACAAAACAAATTGAAGAAGAAACAAATAAATGCATATATTCAAACAAAGCAAATATATTCTGTGTTCATGGATTGGAAGAATTAATATTGGTAAATGTCTATACTACTCAAAGCAATATGCAGATTCAATGCAGTTAATATCAATATTCAAATGTCAATTTTCACAAATATAGAACACAGTCCTAAAATGTGCATGGAACAACAAAAAAAAGAGAGGGAGAAAGAGAGAGAGAGACAACAAAACAAATAACCAATTCAGTCTTGAAAAAGGAAAATAAAGCTGGAGGCATCATACTCTCTGATTTCAAAGTATATTACAAAGTTACACAGTAATCAAAAATGGTATGGTATTGCCATAAAAACAGACACATAGATCAATGGAACAGAATAGAGAGCCCAGAAATAAACCCATTCATATATGGTCAATTAACTTGTAACAAAGGACCCAAGAATACACAATGGGGAACGGACACTCCCTTAAATAAGTTATCTTGGAAAAACTGAGCAGTCATATAAAAACAAAAAAAGAAACTGGACTACTATCTAACACCACACATAAAAACTAACTAATTAATAATAATAATAATAAAAAGAATTAACTAAATTAGATGAAAAACTTGAATGTAAGAGCTGAACCTATAATGCTCCCAGAAAAAGAAAAATGTTGGCAACAAGTTCCTTCATATCAGTCTTAGTGATGATTTTTTGTTTCAAATGGACACCAAAACTAAATGCAGTGCAAATGAAAATAGATAAGTGGAACTCTATCAAACTGAAAAAATAAAAAATCTGCACAGCAAAGGAAACCATCAACAAAAGAGTGAGAGAAAATATTTACAAATCATATATCTGATAAGGAGTTAATATCAAAAGTATATGAGGAACACATGAAACTCAATTTCAAAAAAAAAAACAGTAAATAATTTGATTTTTTAAAATGAACAAAGGACCTAAAATGATACTCCTCCAAAGAAAACCTACAAATGACCAGGAAGTAAATGAAAATGTGCTCAACATTGCCAATCATCAGGGAGAAGTGACTCCAAATCACAATATCTCCTCAAACCTGTTAGACCAGTTATTATCAAAAAGACAAGAGCTAATAAGTAGTAGCAGGGACGTGGAGCAAACTGAGCCTTTTTGCATTTTTTGTGAGAATATAAAATGGTCTGGCCTCTATGGAAAATGGCATGCCGTTTGCTCGAAAAAGTGAAAATTGAATTAGCAGTATTTCCACATCTGTTTATAAATACAAAGGAAATGAAATCACTATCTTGAAGTGAGATGCGCACCCTCATATTCACTGAAGTATTAGTTATGGTAGCCAAGGTATGGAAAAAAAAAAACACTTAGGCATGCATGGACAAATAAATGGTTTAAAAAATGCTGTACACACACACACAATGGAATGTTATAACTTAAAAGAAAAAAGAAAACTGTGGTCAATATGCTAAGTGAAATGAAACAAAGACAAATAATAAATGATTTCATGCATATGTAGAATCCATAAAGGCAGAGATTATATAGTGTTTACTAGGGACTGTGACTGGGGAATTGGGAATGTAAAGGACATATTTCTCAAAAGATGCAAACTTCTAGTGATAAGAAAATTCAGAGATTGAATGTATAGAATGGTGACTATAGTTCACAGTCCTATATTGTACACTTGAATATTCTTATGGAACTAGATTGCAAAGGTTCTCACTACACCAACAATAAAGAAAAAAATGGTAATTTGTGAGATGTAAGATGTATTAACTGACCTTATTGTGGTAAATAATAAGCAATATATACATGCATTAAATCATTACAATGTATATTTTAAACTTACATAATATAATATGTCAATTATACTTAAAATAACAAATGTATGCAATAAAATGTCAAGTACCTCGCAATTGACTTGTAAAAACAATAAAAAGGCAATATAAAAATGGCCAGTCTACCCGTGAAAAGCTACAGAAGATAATTATCTATGAAGGAAATGCTAATAAAATCCATAATGTGATTCCACTTCACACTAACTAACATAATCAAAATGAAAAAATAACTAGTGTTGGTGTGTATGTGGAAAAATAAGAAATCTCTTACACTTCTGGTGAGAATGTAAAATATTATCAACACTTTGTAAAAATGGTTTGTAAACTTCATAAAATATTGATATGGAATTATCAAATGACTCAAGGATCCCACTTCTAAGTATACATACAAGACTTAAGATATAGGCATACAGAAAACCATGTATCTAATTGTCCATAGAAGCATTATTCATAATAGCAAAAATGTGGATATATTCAGATATTTAACATCTAGTGAAGGCATAATTATAACATAGGAAAGCCATGTAATTATAAATCATAAAAGAATGAATGGTTACCTACTTTAAAACAGGTGAACTTTGAAACATTATGCTAATTAAATAAAGCCAGTCATAAAAGACCATATCTTGAACAATTCCATTTGTATAAAATTTCTAAAATACAAAGCTAGGGAGACATAAAAATATATTAGAGGTTCAGGGAGGACTGGGTGGCATGATCTCTAATAAGAACTGATTTTCTTTTAGGGTGATGAATGTCTTCTGTGACTGATTACGATTTTATTTGTACAACTAAGATATATTAAAATTATTCAATTGTACACTTAAGCAGCTGAGTTTTGTGGCATTGCATTTTATCTCAGTAACACTGTTATAAAGTGAAAACTGATGGAGATGAAAGGAGAAATATTCAGATGACATAATTCATATGTTGAAAATTCCAAGGAATCTGCAAGAAATGTTCTAGAACTGATAAGTGAATTCAGTATGGTCATAAGATACAAGATCAATACACACAAATCAATTGCATTTCTATATATTTACAATGAACCATTGAAGACTGAAATTAAGGATTCAAAAACATTTAAAATTGTTCCAGAGATAATGAAATATGAGGGATAAATCTAACAACACTTGTATATAATTTGTAGATAGAAAATAATAAGATATTGAAGAAGAAAAATCAAAGGAATCATAAATACTAGAAAAAGCATATTATGTCCATTGATTTAAACACACAGCTGAGTAAAGATATCAGTTCTTAAATTGATCTATAGGGATTTTTTTTCTCTGTTGCTGCAGAGGTTGGTTTTTTTTTTTTTTTCCCCCACTTGAAGTGCCTTCATTACCTGGAGGAGCAAATGGCAAATTAGTCTATTCTAGTCGTGAGAACCCCATGAAACTTATGAAAGGATAAAAAGATATGACACTAGAAAGTGAGCACCTCACATTGGAAGGTGTCCAATATGCCACTGGGGAAGAACAGAGGGCAATTACTAATACTTCCAGAAAGAATGAAGCAACTGTGCCAATGTGGAAATGAAGTTCGGTTGTGGATGTGTCTGGTGGTGAAAGTAAAGTTCAATGCTATAAGAACAATACTGCAAGCCTAGAATGTTAGGTCCATGAATCAGAGTAAATTGGAAGTGGTGAAGCAGGAGATGGCAAGAGTGAATGTCAGTATCTCAGGAATCAGTGACCTAAAATGGAAGGGAATGGAAAAGTTTAATTCAAATGATCATTATATCTACTAGTGTGGGCAAGAATCCCTTTGAAGAAATGGAATAGCCCTCGTAGTCAGTACTCTAATATTCAGTACTTGGGGGCAAGCTCAAAAACAGCAGAATGAGCTTGGTTCATATTCTAGGCAAACCATTCAACATCACAGAAATCCAAGTCTGAGCCCCAACAACTGATACTGAAAATGTTGAAGTTGACTGCTTCTATGAAGACCTGCAAGACTTTCTAGAACTAACATCAGAACAAGATATCCTTTTCCTTATAGGAGACTGGAATACAAAAATAGGAAGACAAGAGATACCTGGAGTAACAGGTAAGTTTGGTTATGATGCAGAGTAAAGGCTAACATAGTTTTGTCAAGAGAAAACACTGGTTATAGTAAACAATGTCTTACAGCAAAACAAAAGACTACTCTACACATGGACATCATCAAATGGTCAATACCAAAATCAGATTGATTGTATTCTTTGCAGATGATGATGGAAAGCTCTATATAGTCAGCACAAATAAGACCTGGAACTGACTATAGCTCATGTCATGAGTACATTATTGCAAAATTCAGCTTTAAATTGAAAGAAAGCAGGGAAAACCACTAGGCCATTCACATATAATCTAAATCAAATCCCTTATGATTATTCAGTGGAGGTGACAAATAGATTCATGGAACAATATCTGGTAGCCAGAGTGCCCGAAGAACTATGGATGGAAGTTAGCAACACTGTACAGAAGGCAGTGATCAAAACCATCCTAGAGAAAAATAAATGTAAGAAGGCAAAGTGGCTGTCTGAGGAGGCTTTCAAGTAGCTGAAGAAAGAAGAGAACTGGAAATTAAGGAAAATGGAAAGAAACACAATGGAGAGTTTCAGAGAATAGCAAGGAAAATGAGAAGCTCTATTTAAATGAATAGGTCAAAGAAATAGAGGGAAAAAAATAGAATGGGAAAGACTAGGGATCTCTTCAAGAAGATTGAAGAGATTAAGAGAACATATCATGGAAGGTTGTGAATAATAAAGGATAAAAAATTTAAGGACCTAATAGAAGCAGAAGAGATTAAGAAATGTTGGCAAGCATACATAGAGGAACTATACAACAAAGTTCTTAATGACTCAAGTACGATGGTGTAGTCACTCTCCTAGAGCCAGAAAACCTGGTGTGTAAAGCCAAGTGGGCCTTAGAATGCATTACTACAAATAAAGGAAGTGGGGGTGATAGAATTAGAGCTGAGCTACTTAAAATACTAAAAGATAATGCTGTGATAGTGCTTCACTCAACATGTCAGCAAATTTGGAAAACTCAGGAAGGACCAAAAGATAGGAAAGGGTCAGTTTTCTCTCCAGTCCCAAAGAAGGGCAATGCCAAAGAATGTTCAAACTACTGCACAATTGTGCTCATTTCACATTTTAGAAAGGTTACGCTCAAAATCCTTCAAGGTAGGCTTCAACAGTGCATGAAATGGAAACTTCCAGAGGTAAAAGCAGGATTTAGAAAACGTAGTGGAACCAGAGGTCATTGCCAACATAGATTGGATCATGGACAAAGCAAAGGAATTCCAGAAAAATTTATACTTCTGCTTCATTTATTATGGGAAAGTCTTTGACTGTGTGGATCACAAAAAAATGAAAAAAACTATTAAGAAAAGTGAGTACCAGACCACCTACCTGTCTCCTAAGAAACCTATATACAGGTCAAGAAACAACAATTAGATGTGGATATGGAACAACAGACTTGTTCAAAATTGGGAAAGGAGTATGGCAATGCTGTATATTCTCACTCTATTTAACTCATATGCAGAGTACATCAAGCAAAATGCCAGGTTTGATGAAGCTCAAGCTGGAATTAAAATTGCTAGAAGAAATATCAACAGACTCAAATATGCAGATCATACCACTCTAATGGCAGAAAGAGAAGAGGAACTAAAGAGCCTCTTGATGAAAGAGGAGAGTGAAAAAGCTGGCTTAAAACACAACATTCAAAAAACAAAGATCATGGCATCCAGTCCCATCACTTCATGGCAAATAGAAGGGGAAACAGTGACAGATTTTGTTTTCTTGGGCTCCAAAATCTCTGAGGAAGGAGACAGCAGCTATGAAATTAAAAGATTTTCCTTCCTCCTTGGAAGGAAAACTATAATAAACCAAGACAGCAAATTAAAAAGCAGAGACATCACTTTTGCCAACAAAGTTCTGTTTAGTCAAAGCAATAGCTTTTCCAGTATTCATGTATGGGTGTGAGAGTTGGAACATAAAGAAGGCTGAGCACCAAAGAACTGATGTTTTCAAACTGTGGTGCTGGAGAAAACTCTTGAGAGTCCCTTGGACAGCAAGCAGATCAAACCAATCAATCTTAAAGGAAATCAACCTTGAATATTTATTGAAAGGACTGATGCTGATGCCAAAGCTCTAATACTTTTGCCATCTATGGGAAAAGACAACTCATTGGAAATGATCTTGATGCTGGGAAAGATTAAAGGAACAGGGGGCAGCAGAGGATGAGGTGGTTAGATAGCATCATGACTCAATTGACACGAATTTGAGAAAATTCAAGTAGATAGTGATGGACAGAGAAGGCTGGCAAACTGCAATCTACGGGGTCACAAAGAGTGAAACAGGACTTAGTGACTGACAAACAGCAATCTTCATTTATAACTTTGTATGTTTCATTTGTACAGCACTATATTTTGACTTTCTATGTTATAGTGTGTTGATGTTGTTCAGTTGCTCAACTATTTGCACCACAGTTTGAAAGCGTATATTCTTGGGCGCTAAGCCTCTTTTATTGTCAAGCTCTCACATCTATACATGAATACTGGCAAAACTATAGCTTTGACTATACATATCTTTGTCGGCAGAGTGGTGTTTCTGCTTTTTAATATGCTGTCTGTGTTTGTCATAGCTTTTCTTCCAAAAAGCAAGCGTCTTTTGATTTCATGGCCGCAGTCACTATCCACTGTGATTTTAGAGCCCAAGTAAATAAAATCTATCACTGTTTCCATTTTTTCTCCATCTATTTGCCATGACTTAATAGGACCAGATGCCATGATCTTCATTTTTTGAATACTGAGTTTTAAGCCAGATTTTTCAGTCTCTTCTTCCACCTTCATCTAGAGGCTCTTTAGTTCCTCTTCCCTTTCTGCCCTTAGAGTGGTGTCATCTACATATCTGAGGTTATTCATATTTCTCCTGGCATCTTGACTCCAACTTGAGCTTCATTCAGCTTGGCATTTTGCATGATGCACTCTTCATATAAGTTAAATACGCAGGGTGACAGTATTCAGCCTTGACGTATTCCTTTCCCAATTTGTGTCAGTTGTTTCATGACCGGTTCTAACTTTTGCTCCTTTATCTGCATGCAGGTTTCTCAGAAGGCAGGTAAGATGGTCTGGTATTTCCATATCTTCAAAAATTTTTCATAGTTCGTTGTAATGTATAAGTCAAATGATTTAGCATAGTCAATGAAGCAGAAGTAGATGTTTTTTTGGAATTCTTTCACTTTTTCTATGATCAACAAATTTTCGCAATTTCATCTCTGGTTCCTCTTCCTTTTCTAGATCCAATTTGTACATCTGGAAGTTCTCATTACACATACTGTTGAAGCCTAGTTCGGAGGATTTTAAGCATTACTTTGCTAGCATACAAAATAAGAGCAACTGTGCAATAGTTTTTACATTCTTTGGTATTGCCCTACTTTGGACTGGAACAAAAACTGACCCTTTCCAGTCCTGTGGCCACTGCTGAGTTTTCCAAATTTGCTGGCATATTGACAGCAGCACTTTAACAGCATCACCTTTTAAGATTTGAAATAGCTCAGTTGGAATTCCATCACTTCCACTAGCTTTGTTCCTAGTAATTCTTCCTAAAGCCCACTTGACTTCACACTCCAGAATGTCTGGCTCTAGATAAATAATTACACCATCGTGGCTATACATGTCATTAAGACTTTTTTTGTACAGTTCTTCTCTGTATTTTGCCACCTCTTCTCAATGTCTTATGGTTCTGTTAGATCCATATCATTTCTGCCCTTTATTATGACCATTTTTGCATGAAATATTCCATTGGTATTTCTCTTTAATTTTTTTGAAGAGACTTTTAGTCTTTCCCATTCTATTGTTTTTCTCTATTTCTTTGCATTGTTCACTTAAGAAGGCTTTCTTATCTCTCTTTGCTTTACTATTCTCCTGCACTATAGCGTGCTCACCACCAAAAATTTCAATCAGAAAATCAACAAGCTTTTATTGAAATGTAGACAAATTTATTTTTTAATTTTTGTGGAAATTCCTTAAGACAGATTTTTTTTAAAGAAGACAGTAAAAGAAAATAAAGTGAGAAGAAACATTCTTCTAAACATGAAGTCCTATTCTATGTCTAGAGGAATCAAGACAGTGTGGTTCTGCTGAAGAGAAAGATTTAGATCAGTATAACAGAATAGATAAACTAAAATTATTTCAAGGAATGGTTCTGGTGCAATTGGACAACTCAAGGCAAAAATTAACCTACACATTGATCTGACACTTTATACGAAAATACATAATGGATAATGGATTAAATATAAAACATAATACTAAAAATATAAGGCATTTAGAAAAAGTGTAAGAGAAAACATGTGTGGCAAAATGTCTTACACTTGACATCAAAAGCATGATCCATAAAAGGAAAAATAGATAAATTGAAAGCATCAAAATTAAAGGTTTCCTTTGCAATAAACCCTAAGATTAAAAGAAAAAAAAAGTTATAGATTAGGAGAAAACACAAATCCCACATTTAACACAGGATTCATATGTATAATGTGTAAAGAATGTATAATTTCAGTATTAATAAAACAATGCAGTTAGAAAGCAAGCAAAAGATATGAAAAGATATTTCACTGAAGAAAATATGTGCATGACAAATAAACATATGGAAAAAACTTCACTATTATTAGCCTTTAGAATAATAGAAATTAAAAGGATAATATGTTATTATTATACAAACATCAGAATAGCTAAAAATAGTGATAAAGCCAAAAGCTGGTAAAGATTTATCAAAATTGAATGATTCATACATTGCTTATTTGAATGTGAAGTTATACATTAAGTTAAGAAAATTATTTAACAGTAATAAAACTAAAAATGATCCCAATTACCCAGGATTTGTACTCTTGGCCTTTTCTTCCAAAGAACAGAAAGCTTTCAACATGTAGAAACCTGTACGTGAAATTTCATACGTTTTATTTTTAATTGGCAAAAACAGAAAACTTCTTTAATATTCTCCAGTGAATGAATGATTCAGTGAACTGTAGAACCTTCATATCTTGGAATATTTCTCAATAATAATAAGAATTTAACTACTGATACACACAACTTAGATGAGCTTCAAGAAAATTAAGCTCAGTGTAAAAAGCCTATGATGAACAAAAGTTGCATCATTTCATTTATATAACATTCATTTATACAACATTTATATAACATTATATTTCATTATAACATTTGTTAAATAACCTGATTGCATAGATGATGATGGATCTTGATGGCCACGGTATAATAGGGAAGAGCAAATTTCACTCAATACCGGATCCATTTATTTTACTTTAGCATTTGTATTCCTTTGCTTTTGCTACAAGAATGTTGGCTTTAACCTGAAATATACTTGATAGCCCATTTTCAAGGCTCTGACCTTTAAAAGTGTAACACATTTCCATTCATATAGAGATAAAAAGTGCAAAATAAAAAGTAAAATTTTTCTTGTTTGAGGTTTACAGGAACATTGTGACCTCACCTATGTGGACAGCTTTAAGAACAAAGGATTCCAACACCAGGAAGCTTGCAATAACCAACCACACCCCCTCTCCTTTTAGGATAAAAGGAGACTTAATTCTAACCCAGGTAAGATGGTTTGTTGAGACACAGGTCTACCATCTACTCAGTATGAAGGCTTTTTAAATAAAGCCCCTGTTCCTTGCCCTAACAACTTGTCTCTTGATTTATGGGTTTATCTTGCAACAAGCAATATGAACATGGACTTGGTAATAATGGTAGAGGGTAGGGTGAAATAGATGTGGCTATAACACAAGGGAGGCTTGTTATGGTACAGTTAAATATCCTTGTGATGGTGGCTATACTAAGCTACACATATATAAAATCATATAGAACCACACACACACACACACACACACACTGTCACATCCATGTCTAACTGCTAAATTCTGAAGAAATTCTACATTTTGAATTATGGTAATTTCCTGGTTTCAATATTGTACTGTAGCATTGTAGATGTTAAATCTTGTGAAGTCTAGATGAAGAGTATGCCTTCTCTAAAGCGTATGAAGGGTCTTCTTGAATATATATTTGTGACTTCTTGTGAACCTATAATTATTTCAAAATGGATATTTTGAAATTTTTATTGAAATTGAGTACTGCATGTGTGCATGCTAAGTCACATCTCTTCGTGATCTTACGGACAGTAGCCCACCTGGCTTCTGTGTCCATGTCCAGGCAGGAATATTGGAGTGGGATGCCATATCCTCCTCCAGGAGATCTTCCCAGGGATTGAACCCATATCTCGTATGTCTCTTGCATTGGCAGGCAGGTTCTAAAGTACTACTAATGCCCATTTTTATGGATGTGGTAAATAAGAACTATATATTTGTCAGTTATGAAAAAAATAGTTAATAATTCATCCAGCTCCAGGGATTCATGTTTTATCACCTTGGTGAGTCACTATGTTGCTAGAGAAGCAGAAACAAAGGCAAGGAGTTGTGTGGTATTTACATTATGATTTAAAACATATTTTAAAATACCAAGGTCAAATACATTAAGTTGAAGAACTTTCAGAAATACTTAATTTAATGTGAAAACACGACCATCAGCAAAGAGGATCTTCAGTCCTGTAATATCCTAAAGAACATTCTGCATTGATGGAAAGCTCTACATCTTCATTGCCCAATAAAGAACCATGAGCCACCTGTGGTTAGTGGATACCTGAAATGTGGCTACTACGACTGAGGACCAGAACTGATAATTTAATTTAGTTAATTTAAATCCCAGTGTCAACTATATGTGTCTAGTGTCTACACATTTGACAGAAATAGTCCTTCAAAGTTCTAGTTTGAAAACCATTAACAAATGTATTGGAAACAATGCTTTTGATGCAATTCGTGGGATGTATGGTTTCTCATTTGCAATTTTACTCTTAACACTTTTTATCTATGAGATCCTTATTAGCCCATAATCTTTTTAGAAAGGTTTACTTATCTTTAAAAGGAAAGAATTAGAATACTTTAAGGTCCTGTGTTTCTATATATTATCTCAGTTCCCACTGTTACTGTTTTACTTAAAATATTTATGTCTGCCTGTACCTCCTGGTGTACCATTTTTCCCGTCTCAGTTGGTTCATACAGATAATACTATTCAACACAAATCAGATTGAAGCCCAAGGGACTAGAGAATGAAGTTTCCCCGTGGTTCAGAAGCTGTGCTGTGTTAGAAGTGGCACTTTTCTAAACCAATTCATGGAATCACAGAGATGTGAATGCACTTTCTAGGAACTCTCATCCTCTGAGAGAGACTGACAGGCAGTGGGTGGCAGAAAGCTGTCATACAACATGGGTTTGCAGTGCATTCCTTAAATGATGGGATTATAGAATGGTAAACATAAAAAAAATCAAATAAATTATATGATATTATTTTGAAGGAGTTTAGTAAGAGAGCTCAGGACTCTGAGCTGACTCAGTCCTAGAGTCAGTTAGAGCTCAGGACTAGGAAATCAGAAGATTGGAATTCTAGTCTAAGCCATATTATAGTGAGCTACCTGGCCTTGGAAAATCATTGCATTTAGTTGTAGGAATTAGTTCCTCTGAATTTCTGTCTTCACATCTGTAAAATGAAAGGACTGGGCCAAATAATTTTTAATACTTTTTAAATTCTAAGTTTTGAAGTTCCTTTAGCCCAAGATCTGAAGGGAAAAAAAAGTGTGCAAATGAAGAATTTATCATGAGAAATACAGGATATGAATATCAAAGCACACTTTACAAATTTACAGATATTGAGGGTTGGATAATTTATCATCTGTAATAATTAAAGGATGTATTTACATTTGATACATATTCAGAAGACTATTACGTCTTATTTTTTTTAAGTATTTGGACACTAAATCTTCCCAACACAGGGATCAAACCCAGGTCTCCCACATTTCAGGCAGAATCTTTACCAGCTGAGCCACAAGGGAAGCCTGAAAATACTGGAGTGGGTAGTCTATTCCTTCTCCAGTGGATCTTCCCGACCCAGGAATTGAACCATGGTTTCCTGCCATAGTAGGCAGATTCTTTACCAACCAAGCTATCAGAAGAGCCCAAATGTAAGGCCAGAAACTATAAAGCTCCTAGACGATAACATAAGAATAAATCTCAGCATAATCCTCTGTGACACACCTCCTAGAATAATGAAAATAAAAACAAAAATAAACAAGTGGGACATAAATTTAAAAGCTTTTGCACTGCAAAGAAAATAATAAGGTGAAAAGACAGCTCTCAGAATGAGAAAAAATAATAGCAAATTAATCAACTAAGATTAACTTCCAAAATATACAAGCAGCTTATATAGCTCAATACCAAAAAACAAACAACCAATCAGAAAGTGGGCAGAAGACCTAAACAGACACTTCTCCAAATAAGGCATACAGAAAGCCAACAAATAAATGAAAAGATGCTCAACATTGCTCCTTATTAGAGAAATGCAAGTCTAAACTACAGTGAGATACAAACTCACACTAGTCATAATGGCCATCATCAAAAAGTCCATAAACAATAAATGCTGGAGAGGGTGTGGAGAAAAGGGAACCCTCTTGCATTGCAGGTGGGAATGTAAATTGATATAGCCACTATGGAAGACAGTTTAGAGATTCAGCTGTGTTTGACTCTTTGCAATCCTATGGACTGTAGCCTACCAGGCTCCTCCATCCATGGGATTTCCCAGGTAAGAGTACTGGAGTAGGTTGCCATTTCCTTCTCCACAGGATCTTCCTGACCCAGGGATAGAACCCAGGTCTCCCACATTACAGGCAGATGCTTTTCCATCTGAGCCACCAGGGAAGTGCATTCCTTAAAAAACTAGGAATAAAACCACCATATGACCTAGCAACCCCACTACTGGGCATATACCCTGAGGAAACCATAAATGAAAAAGACACAAATATCTCAATGTTTATTGCAGCACTATTTACAATATCTAGGACATGGAAGCAACCCAAGTGTCTATCAACAGATGAATGGATAAATAAATCATGGTACCTACATTAAATGGAATGTTACTCAGCCATAAAAAGGAACACATTTGAGTCAGTTCTAATGAGGTAGATGAACCTAGAGCCTACTGTACGGAGTGAAGTAAGCCAGAAAGAGAGAAATATATATTGTATGTTAATGCATATATGTGTAATCTAGAAAGATAGCATGGAAGAATCTATTTACAGGGCAGCACTGGAGATGTAGACATAGAAAATAGACTTGTAGACACAGTGGGGGAAGGAGAATGAGTGACAAATTGAAAGAGTAACACTGAAACACATATATTACCATATGTAACATAGATACATAGTGGGAATTTGCCATATGATGCAGGGAGCTGAAACCCAGTGCTCTGTGACAACTCAGAGGGGTGGGATGATGTGGAAGGTGGGAGGGAGGTTGTATTGCTCTTCATTCTGTTGTGTGGTCAGTTCTCTTGCTGTTCACGCTGTCCGCACTGTTCGCACGAGCTAAGAGGCTGGAAGAAGACATGAAGAGCGGTAGTAGCTGCAGACACGTTTATTCTCTTCTAGCTGGCACAGCAGCCGTAGCAGAAGACATAACACAACATAACCACACATAACCTCTCTCCTGGCTGACGCAGCAGCCAGAACAGTTTTCTCTCCTGGCTGACGCAGCAGCTGTAGTAGTATTCATGCTACTTCAGGAATTTTCATGCTAATACATGGATTTTCTCTCCTCTCCTGTCTGACGTATCAATCACAGCCATGACGCAGCATTAATTCCTGCCGCTTTATGGGTGGAGCTAGGTGTGCCTCACACAGGAGCCTGTGACCAAGTGAGGACCTCGTGATGCACATGTGCAGTGCTACAAACGATCTCAGTTGTTCCATAGTCATCATTTACAAAACATGGGGCAAGAGACCCTGAATATGCCATCTTGGCTAATTTACTCTCTTCCCACAGAGGTTCAAGAGGGAAGGCACACAGGTATGACCTATGACTGATTCATGTTGGTTTATGGCAGAAACTAATGCAATATTGTAAAGCAATTATCCTATAGTTTAAAAAAAAGTGGAAAAAAGTATATGGACATTAAATAATCAATTCAGTTTCAGTACAATGGTTCTTTCCAATGAGAGGAGGAATTGCCAAGAGTTACCTGTTTTCAGGAGATTTAATGAAGTAACAACAGTGCATCCTTCATTTGTAGAGATTAGGGCAAGCCATATTTGATCTGGCATGATATCTGCTTTACTGAGAAAGTTTCTCAGGATTTAGTTCAATTACATTAATAAACATGCGCTCTCTGAATCAGATACTGTGCCCCACCAGGAAACAAAAACAGATGATATACTACTGTTGTCCGTAAGAAGTTTCCAATCCAGTGAGGACTAAACCATCAGATAAAATGAATATTTTGAAGTTGTCGTTTGGCAACTTCTTGCCTTTTATCAATTTGATTGTTTGCATCTGTGTTTTGTCACACTGCTAGTTTTGGAACTAGTCAAGAAGGTTTTATATGAGTGTGGTTACTATTAGATAGCAACATAGCTTTTCCCAAATTGGTAAATATTTACTTTAGGAATAAATGGGCATTGCATATGTGAGCAACCTGACATTTTTAGCAGAATTCTCTGTGTCCATAGCTAAACTAATCTTCAAATTTTCAAATTCTACTTTTTCTGTGCTACTTTTACTCTTTTATTCATTTATTTATGAAATATTTATTAAGGACCAGCTATTACTAGCCTCTGCTCTAGGTATTGGTTTTATAAGAAGCAAGCAAGCAAAGACTCTTCTTGAAAGGAAGCTTACTTTCTAGTGAGGAGGAGGCAGGGAGCCAGGAGAACAAAATTCTTCTCTCCTAAATCTTTAAATCTTGGTCTTATGTCTACTGTTATTCTTAGTGATTTCAAAAGCTGTGTTTTCACCAATTCCCATTTCTATTTTCTGTGCTTTGTTATTTATTCCTCTCCAGGTGATTCTATCATCTCTCCCTTTTAATCTCTGCAGTTCTCAATCATAGTGTACAGGATTTTCTGGGGAAAAAGAAATGTCACAGGTACACAAACATACTGAGTTAAGTTAAAACTAGTTAGAGAGAAGACACAAAGTTTCACAGAGCTAGCCTAGGGACTTTTACCGAGAGTTGCCAGTGATGAAGCTGAATCACCCCAAAGGAGTTCCTCTCCTGAGTTTATGATTAACCTCTCTATCCAACACTTTATTTCCTTCCTTATCCTGAACGTGTTCTTGAGGAGTATCAAAGAAAAGAGGGGATAGAAACCATGTACAAGCTGATGTGTCCCTGTCCTTTGAAGAAAAAGTAGAAAGGATTTGCCTTTAGTCTCTAGGACCTCTCCTGCGTCTCTTAATGCCGTCTAGAGCTGAAGATTAGGAATGTGAAGATATAGAAAAAAAGAATAGCCGTTGGGCAGGGGAACTGGTAACAATGTAGAATAAACTGACCACGTGGCAGAATCACCAAACTCCCAGTTCCCTGCAAGATACATAAAGACATGACGCATTCCTAAATGGTTTTTACAAGAAGCAAACTCCATTCAGGTGAAAACTGCTGACCACAAGAACATAAACAGGAGAGCAGTTGAAACCAGAAGACTGACATTATGTGGAACTTTACCTTGATGCCAACCAATCCAAGAACTGTGTATGAAATGATCATACCTTCTGCAGCCCCCTCCCTCACAATGCTTTTAGAACCATTGGAAAGTTGGGGACTTTTTGATTATGAGTTCCAATTCTCTTTACTGTGAATGCACAGTAAATACCATGAAATTCCTTTACCACAGCCTGGTGTCAGTAGATTGGCTTTACTGCATGTGGGCAAGTGGACCCAAGTTTGATTGGTAACAATGCCATGTTCTTTTTTATCAAGCTTGGCATGCTGCCCTCAAAACACTCAAAGTCACTGAGCATCTTCTAGGAAGAAATTTTATTTCCTAGTTTAGTAAAATCATCAGACAATAATAAAACTTTTCCCTCTATACTTAATTTTTACAAATCATAGCACAAATGAGTCAATATGAATAATTTGATCACATATGATAGGTTTGGCAATTTTATGTTTAACAAGTTTATTTTAAAAATATGAGTAATAAGCATAGGCTATGTGATTACCTAAGGGGCTGAGATCCAGATGCCCAGAAACTTGTATGTGACTCTTGTAACTCTGCAATTCTGAGTTCAAGAACACACTGTGCCATAATAGGGCAGAACATTTATATTCTATTGCAAGTTAATCATTAAAAGGTTTTGCCCATAAGCTTAGTTTAGACATAATGGCCCATCTCTGAGAACCCTGTTTCCCACGTAGGATTAAGGAGGAGGATTAAGCTAAAATACCTTTGTTTAGCTCACAGGAAACATCCTGACTAAGCCCACCTGTGAATGACTACAGGGAAGAAAAAATTAACACATCCCATCCTGAGGCTGATGGGGACCAGGAAGTGTTTGATTTTACTCTCTCCTCCTTTAGTATAATAGAAGTTTGAATTATAATTCAGGTCAGATGGGTCTTTGGAACAGTAGTCTACCATCTTCTTGGCCTGCTGGTTTTCCAAATAATCTCACTATTCCTTGCCCCAACAACTAATCTCTTGATGTATTCATACGAGCAGTACAAGCTTGGACTCAGTAATAGTGCTCAGGTTTATTAGTCTGGGAGGCTTCAGCTGACACCTGAAGATCAATTGTGTTCCTGACTCTTTTCTGTGGATTCCCTCACTCTGTTGGCATTTGGTATATAGCACTACCAGAGGCTGAGACTAATGAGAGAGGCACAGCCTACTTCAGATCTCACCAGGTGTTATTGCAAAAAGTTTGTTCCTGTTTTGTGTAAGATCTTATGGAAAAACCTGAACAAACACTTTGGCCAACCTGATACAATGACTCTAGCCTTAGATATAAAGATGAGTTTCAATGGCTCATTTGAACATACTAGTGATATGATATGACCTTCTCTCTCATATTATTATTTCCTGGAGCACATGAGGATTTTTAAGTTCCAGAACTTTATACCACTATCTCTTAGGAAGAAAGCAGCTTCTCTCTGTCATATATTCTGACTGCACACACTTATATATGAGCAGTTTAAATACATTTCTATGGAAATCATAGGCCATTTGGGGCAAATATTGGTGGAAAGATACCACCAGGGTGATAAAGAGAGTAGAGGTGGGAGTACATTGTAATGCTTGGTTGAACTGATCCTCTTCTGTGACTCAGACATCAAGCTATGTAATGACAAATAGAATTTCCAGTACAGTATGAAGAACTTACCTCTTGGGGTCCTGGCTCAATAGATTATATTAGACTTTGTAAAGAAAAAACATATACTGTATTTCCCCGGTGATTGCTCTGGAGAAGACTGAGACAACAGAAGTTGCAAGAACACTATGGAAGAGGATTCTGGCTTCTACGGATTAATATTAGTTAAAAACATAGACAAGAGCTTTGCTCTAATGCTGAATGGATGTGGGCTGGTGGTGGTGAACAGTCAAAGATAAAGAAGCTAAAAATATTTAACATGAGCTTTGTTCTATGACATGCTGAGATTACAATGTGGGGATGTGGGAACTATAACCAAAAGCTAAGACCTGGCTGACATGCTGAATGCCTGATCTCCTTTTAGGTTTAAGAGGACATGCTTAGTAGAAATCTCCGATCTCACTAAAGCTAAAACCAGTGGGGAATTTGAAACAGTAATGGCTCTCAGGAAGATCTCAGGAAGTATACTTTCTATTTTAGAAAAATGATATTTACAAAGGATTTAGGTACATGAGTAGTAACAAACACTGATATAGTGCTTGGTATTTATAGGCACTCCTTTACATGCTTGAAGTATTATAACTGTTTTAATGTTCATGGCAACACTATGAAGTAGATACAGTTGAAACTCACTTTTGTGATTAGGGAAAATGAAGTACAAGGAATTTAAGGAACTTGGACAAAGTCATACACCTCCTAAGAAGGGGGGCTAGAATAAGAATCCTGAATGTCTGGCTCTAGAGTCTGTATACTTTTAATTTCTGAGCAGTGGAAGCTCAGTTGGCTGGAAGAGAATGATGTGCTGGTACTGACCTTGTTCCTGCTAATTTTTCCAACTCTGCTACAAAAGACAGCTGGGAGAGTTTGCATTTACTTGGGGAAAAGATCCAGTACACCACTAGCATGTTGTCCTAGAAAAAGGTAGATTCAATTTTAATTATATTAATATTGCAGAAGGGAATGTAATCTTTCATGGCAGGTCATGACACTCACCACCTGTACTCTGATAAATGGTGTTGACATCACATTCGAACCAGTAGAGAAATGATTTCTCAATTTGAGAAGGCACATGAGATATTACAATGGGCTGCTAAAGAAGAGAGAAAGTAGCATCATGATTGCTTCTAAGTCTGTCCTAAGGTGACATATCAAAGGGTAAAATTATTTGGATTATAGTGGAACTATATAAACTGGAAGGAATTTGGAAATACATATGTCAAATCACTTATAAAAAGAGTGCTTCTGAAATAGTTTATAAAGCTTCCTAATTGCTCTGTGATATTTAGTGTCAGCTACAGCAACTTACACAGAGACTGCAGCACCCACAGTTTGTAGACACAGTGACCCTTCCAGATATTATCTTCTACTCTCTGTCAAAGATGGTTACTAGCCTGATGTTTGATAGAGATTGAGACTAGTTCCATTAAGAGAGGCTGGTACCTGGGATCCTTTGGTGTAGTGCTTGCACCTGGACAAATATCTCTTTGAGCAACAAAATACAAATTATAAGGGACTGAAAATAACTGCGCACATGTGCAGTTGGGGCAAATTATGGACACCAAGATGCAAAAACACCAGAAGAGCCCAACTGCTATTTGACATAAAAGCAGGGTACTGCACATGCCCCCTGAACTCAACACCTCCTAAGGGGTAGACAAATCGCCTAAGCCACTCCTCTGGCCTGAACCTTGGACCTACCACTACCCTCATCCCATAAAAAAAGCAAACTTGTCCCACCCTCATTGATCAAACTAACAAGGGAAACTGTTACTTGTTCTCTTTTCTGCCTGCTGCATCAGGGGCCCTAATAAAGCCGTATATGAATTTCTTGTGTGATCTCTTGTCAATTTCTATTAATTAAGGAGACCAAGAACCCTATCTGGTAACACCATTACTGAGGACTACTCAAATAACTCTATGAAGAGGTCCCAATGCTACCTTAGGTGATATCAAAGATACGTTTAAATGGGAAGGACCCTGCTCAACAAAACTGGTTGTTTACACTGAACGAATACACACTATAATATAATTTAAGAAAGAGAAGCAGATAAGGAATGTAAAATTTCTAAGGAAGTATGGGTGGATACTTCTCTCAGGCCCCATCACTCCTTATCCTCCCACGCCCAGGGCAGATAACCCACGTGGACTGCATCAGCCACTCCTCACTTTTCTGCCATCCCCCTGCAAGCACCAGAATACCATATAGAGAACAACACTGAGGCAAGAATGACAGAAGCAGGCCCAAGGACAGCCTCCTCATACACAGGCATTAGGCAGAAGGCAAAGACACCTTGTTTTACACTCAGTGAAACCATGATGCACAGAGAAATGGCATTTAAAACAAACTTTGTAGCATCTGAACAAGAGACTCACCATGAAAACAATGGAGCACAGGCAATAAAAATGTACTGGTTTCTGAAGACCCTGCACAATCTTCCACCTGTGGTATTCAACTAGAGAGGAACAATTTAAGGGAAAATAGCTCTTAGAGTGCATGGACAGTGACTGCAGGGGACAACCGTGCAGGACCAGGGGCTAATGCAATGTGGTGCCTCCAGGCTGCACCTCAACCCTCCTCTCAATGATATTCGTAATCAAAATGATGTATCTTTTCTGGTATCCATATGAGCAGTTAGGGTCCTTTGTTTCCTGAGTCTTTCTGTATCACCATGGGAGCTGCATTTCACTGTTAGAGAACACAACTTGAGCCAGGAGTCTTCTCCATTCAGCTCTCCCTCCACTACATCCAGGAAAACCCACATCCACACTCAGACCCCATGACAGGCTCGCTAGGTTGAAGGACCACCCTAATCCCTTCCTGCTATTTCTGAACCCTCCTGGTATTTCTAAATCTTTTCCAATAGCACAAGCTTTCCTCCAATTACACCAAGAATATCTGCTTCCTATCAGGTTTTGACTAATATTTCAAGGGGCCTTAGGAAAGTAGAAACTCAATATGAGATTCCAGCTTGGCTTTTATCATTAGAACATGACTAAGAGGAATCTTGGTTACTACTGGCAACTGCTTAAACCTTTCAGTTCAGTTCAGTTCAGTTCAGTCACTCAGTCATGTCTGACTCTTTGAGACCCCATGAATTGCAGCACACTAGGCCTCCCTGTCCATCACCAACTCTCGGAGTTCACTCAAACTCATGTCCATCAAGTCGGTGATGCCATCCAGCCATCTCATCCTCTGTCGCCCCCTTCTCCTCCTGCCCCCAATCCCTCCCAGCATCAGAGTCTTTTCCAATGAGTCAACTCTTCGCATGAGGTGGCCAAAGTATTGGAGTTTCAGCTTAGCTTTAGCATCAGTCCTTCCAATGAACAACCAGGACTGATCTCTTTTAGAGTGGACAGATTGGATCTCCTTGCAGTCCAAGGGACTCTCAAGAGTCTTCTCAAACACCACAGTTCAAAAGCATCAATGCTGCAGCGCTCAACTTTCTTCACAGTCCAACTCACACATCCATACATGACCACTGGAAAACCATAGCCTTGACTAGACAGACATTTGTTGGAAAAGGAATGTCTCTGCTTTTGAATATGCTATCTAGGTTGGTCATAATTTTCCTCCCAAGGAGTAAGCATCTTCTAATTTCATGGCTGCAATCACCATGTGCAGTGATTTTGGAGTCCCCCCATAATAAAGTCTGACACTGTTTTCACTGTTTCCCCATCTATTTCCCATGAAGTGATGGGACCAGATGCTATGATCTTAGTTTTCTGAATGTTGAGCTTGAAGCCAACGTTTTCACTCTCCTCTTTCACTTTCATAAGAGGATTTTTAGTAGTTGATTTTATTATCAGCAAGTGCTTTTTACTCACCCTACCAAATATGTTTCAAGAAGATAAATCATCCATCTCACAGTAATTCACAACTTAGTTATATGACTTAAAGTATTGATAAATTTATTAGAGGATCAGGATTTGCATAAACCTACTTAGTATTTTTGTTTTGTTGTTTGTAGAGTGCAGAGATTTTTCTTATAGTTTAGGGTAAAATATGCTCTTTCTCATCAAGAATTGGTGCCTCTATCCCTCCCGCCTAAGCCTACCCTATTGGTTCAAGATCTTTTCCTCCTTTTTTGTCTGGTGCTTAATACCTCACAGAAACTATTCTAACAACTGACTCTGATAAACTTTGTCATAAAATAGGGGCATTCAGCAGCCCAGAAATTATAAAACATATAAAATTCTTTTGATTTTTATAAAAAACTGTATTAGTAAAACTTTGCAAATATTTACAAGTAGGTTTAAATATATTTATAAAATGCCATAAAGTTACCCATTAAAATATCTAAACAAGAAAATTGTACACAGTTTTGACTTTGTGACAATCAGTATAACATCAGGTTGAATAAAAATGTTGTGAATGGTCAGATAGTGAACTAGTCATCCCTGCATGAATGAACCATCCTTTCCTTTGTGTTTGCTTCCTTTTCCTCAGCATTAGCTCTCTTCTAGCCAACCCATAAATTGCAAAAGAATTAGACAAATGTGCAATTCAGAATAGAAAACTCCTCAGCGTATTGGCTTTGTTCTTTTTTCTTTTTGGTAGGATAGGAAAAATAAAAAATAAAAAACAGCATATATAAGTATAAAAAGGGGAGAAACAGAAAATTATCCTTAGTGTCTTTTTCTTATATTTTCTGAATAATATCATTAATTGCTATATCTTCTTTCAGAATTTTAATGTAGATTCACTAAATGAAAGGCAAATTATTCTGAATTAAATATTTTGAAATCCTATGCTCTAAGCTCACCAAAATTCTAAGCATTTTATTTCAAATGAAAAAATTTACTTCTTCAAAAGTAGACTGTACTTTATGCTTCTTCACATTTTTCTCCCCTTATTATGTACCATAATTTTTAATCATCTAAATTCTCATATTAATGCTTTTTGATCATATATTCTTATTTATTAATATTAAAGTAATATTACATAAATATTATACTTCTGTCATATATGGTGAGATTATCAGTGTTTATTCAAATATTTTAAGTGAGTTTTGGTGTTTTTATATTCCTTTTAGCTCCACCACACTCAATATGTATGGCTTCTGCTGATTTCGTTGCTACTTATTTCTTAAATTACCATTGATTCTGATCTCTGGGAGACAGCAATGAGCAGTCCTAAAGAGAGATCATAATTCCCTGCCTAGGAATTGAACCTGGGTAGCCAGGGTGAAAAACCACAAATCCTAGGCAGTAGACCATCAAGAGCTAGAAACTAGAAGCAAAGTGGTCCTGGCTCTTTCTTTCCTCCATTTAAAAGCAAGAATTTTCAAGAAGGCAAAAACAGTACAAACAGGCACAAAGTGTATTATTGGAGACACAGCACAAGAAGTGAGAGCTCATACAGACAAACTGTTTATAAGACTGAAGCAAGAGAGAAATGCATACCCAGAGAGTCTAAGTGTTTTCTGCAATGACGAGGCACACAGTAAAAAGGTGACTTAAATCTCATACATAGGACTCATTCTGAGTCTTCTTTTACCTTTGGCCAATTATTTTATTTATTTTCCCTCACCTGACCAGCTCTAGAACCCTGCCCAACAAGCATGCAAAACTTTTCCTAAGATGGATCCCACTGCAGAAGCCTATGGGTGCATGTGTGTGTGTGTTCAGTGGTTTCAATTCTTTCAAAACCCATGGGCTCCACCAGACTGCTCTGCCCATGGAAATTTCCAGGCCAGAATACTGGAGTGGGTTCCCATTTCCTGCTCCAAGGGATCTTCCTGACCCAGGGATTGAACTTGCATTTCTTGTATCTCCTGCATCAGCAGGAAGATTCTTTACCTCTGCACCACCTAGGAAGCCATGGGTGCATGTCCAAACTTATTATGGGATCATGCCTTTCCTTCTAGATGCCCAAAGAGCCTTCTGCATGTGTGCAGACAGGAAAGATTTTCTTCACCTCAGCAGTGATCATTTTATCTCTTTACTCTAGCAGAGTCATATTCTACCACTAACTTGTCCTTGTAGTGTCAGGGTGAGAACAAAGCTTTAATTTTACTCCATTTGACAAAAATCAATTGAACAGTCCAGGTGCCCAATTCAAGCAATGTGTGGAGCAGGCTTAATTAAAGCTTTGAAGTAAGGATATACAAATGCAAGGGTTTTCTGTACATTAATTTTATATCCTACATATTTACTATATTCATAGATTCTATGATTTTACTATATTCATTAATTAGCTCTAGTAATTTTTTGGTGGCATATTTAAAGTTTTCTGTGAATAGTATCATGTCATTTACACACAGTGGGAGTTTTACTTCTTCTTTTCCAATCTAGATTATTTTTATTTATTTTTCTTCTCTGATTGCTGTAGTTAGGATTTCTAAAACTATATTGAATAACAGTGGTGAGAGTGGATACCTGTGTCTTGTGCGTGATCTCAGAGGAAAAGCTTTCAGCTTTGCATCATTGAGAATAATGTTTGCTGTGGGTTTCTCAAATATGGCCTTTATTATGTTGTTGTATGTTCCTTCTATGATTATTTTCTAGAGAGTTTTTTTTTTTTTTACCATAGATGGGTGTTGAATTTTGTCAAAAGCTTTCTCTGCATCTATTGAGATAGACTGAGATGTTTACTAAGCAAGCGATATTTCACAATACTTTACATTTAAGTAGCAGACATCCTTGTCTTTTACAGACCATTAAAGTCCAGCTTCCCAAGACCACAAAGATAGAATATGGCTCATCTAGTACCTGGACTCTGGTGTCCATTACTCTTTAAAGCTCAGTGGACCTCAGTAGCATCAGACATAAACATAATGGTAACACAGACTACTTTGTTGGAATATATTATTCCCTTCCAGTAGTTTCAAAGCATGAACATTCTCTTCAAATTCTGCTTAGGCAAAACTTGGAGTATAGATTTACTTCACATGGGATTTTTTTTCCCCATCAAAATCTGGAAATATATAGCTTTAACTATTCCCATTATGCCTTGGTTTTCTGTTTCCAACTTAGTCTAGTAACTTATATTAGTATTGCAAATAATCAGTAATGAAACCTATATATTTCATTTGCTTGTTCATTCCACATGTATTTATTGGTTGTTACATTTATGGCCCTGTACTTGTTTGCATTCAAGGAACCTGACAGTAAGTTAGCTGCTTTCTGGTAGTTGACCACCTTAGGGCTGAGAATCAGAACAGAGACATTTAATACAAAGAAATAACATCCTGAATGCTACAATAGCCATATAAACAAAATTCTGCCAGGGACATAGAAGTGATAAGATTAAAAGCCTAATAATTGAAAAACACCTTGTAGTTTTCTAGGCACTATGACATGCATTAGCTTATTTAATCTTTAAATAATCCAATAAAGTAGTTAATGTAAATATTATTCTAAACACTTAACAAGGGGAGATGTGTTCAAGGTAGTCAGGCTCCAGTGGCAGAACTACATTGAATCTCTGCTGAATTCTTAATAAAAATATCTGTCTCTACTTTCGTGTTACAGTAAGTCCCCTACATGCGAACCATCGCATGTGAACTTTCAAAGATGAGAATGCGTGTTCACATGTCCAATTGTGTGAGTTAGTTCATGTGACTGATGCACATTGTCATGCATGTATCCTCTACAAATGGTTGTGCTTCTGTGTACTTTACTGTCTGTACACATTTGTACAGCAAGGTACACAGTAGTGCAGTATCTTCATTTCAACCCCAGGATGTGAGTGAAGGAAGTTTCAGCTTGCCCTTTGTTGGCATTGTTATTCACAATCTTTCAGTTCTACCATCTCCCACCTCCTCTTCCTCCTCTAGCCAGTAACTCTTATTGTCTGTTCACTAGAGGCCAGCCACTGTATGCCAGCTGTTTTAGTGCACTATCGTACTGTAAGAGTAAACTGTTTTCTTTATTTTTTGTATCTATTTTTATGTATCATTTTTGTTAAAAATATTATAAACCTAATAGTACAGCTCTATATAGCCAATCGTGTGATTTGTGTACCCAGGCTGATTTTGTTGGACTTATAAACAACATGTTCTCTAAACAGAACTCATTCATAAGTAGGGAATTTATTGTGCTTAGATTATCTTTGATATCTAAATTTAAACCAGTAGAATAATTTTATTTTCAATTTAAAAGCATGGATAATGAAATATATTAACCTTTGCTAGGAGGATACTTACAAATAACAACAACAGAAGAGATCCAAGGTAACCATTCAGTGCAGGAAGTATTAGAAAGCACTAGCTGCATGGCACTGCAGCACCTGCTTTGTTTCCTTTTAAAGAGAATGAAATTACACAGAAGTGTAATGATTCAGAACAATAATTAGAAAATGATCTGTCCTGAATAGTTTCAAAATAAGCCTGCCTGATCACAATAGCTGCATCAGTTAATCTCCTGGTATCCTTTCATCCCTTCCTCTTGGGGATTGAGGTCAAGTTCTGTAAATATCTTTGAGACCAGATACATAAATTTTTGAGGCACTTGGGTGCTGTTTTGAGCATCACACATGCACAGCAGGTGCGAATGGTCCTCTCCAAGTATCTGATTCACTCTCAGGCAGAGAATTGAGTCCACAGAAGAACAAACTTACTCAGTGTGACTGAAATCTTTTACACTCATTCTCACTAATGGAGTGGCAATATGTGGGAAAAAAAAACAAACAAACAAACACTAAAAACTAAAAGGAATCTGTTCATAATAATGAAATGAAAAGTGTATGTGTATTTACAAAAAAAGCTTTTTTTATTACCTAGAATTTTTAAAAGCACTGATGAAACAGAGTAAAAGTATAACATGTCTGAAGTGAAAAAGTGGAGATGAATATTAAAAATCTGCATTTACCTTCAAAGTTATATTACAGATATCAACTCATTTGAGAGGGAGGGACTGATAATTTATGAAAAAAATAAGGATAAGCCTTAAATAAACCATATGGAAGTTTCAGAGAAACATCTTGGCATTTGTTGTTGTTGAGTCACTAAATTGTGTTCAGTTCTTTGTGACTCCATGAACTGCAGCATGCAAGGCTTCCCTGTCCTTCACTATCTCAGAGTTTGCTCAAATTCATGCCCACTGAGTCAGCGATGCCATCTAACCATCTCATCCTCTGTCTCCCCCTTCTTCTCCTGCCCTCAATCTTTCCCAGCATCAGGGTCTTTTCCAATGAGTCAGTTCTTCGCATCAGGTGGCCAGAGTATTGGAGCTTCAGCTTCAGCATCAGTCCTTGCAATGAACATTCAGGGTTAATTTCCTTTAGGATTGACTGGTTTGATCTCTTTGCAGTCCAAGGGACTCTTAAAGTCTTCTCAAGCACCACAATTTGAAAGCATCTTTACTTAAAGGATTAAAGTTAAAGATCAAATGTCATAATTTTGGAAGGACATGATGGGTACCATGGGAATGGTTTTAGCAAAAATTTTTGAAAAAAGGTTGTAGACAAATCTCAAGAAATAAAATGGGCTTTTAAATTGAGTGTCAAAAGAAAACAGTAGTGTTTAAAACTCACACAGCTGGATTTGTATTCATAGCATATCAAAATATGATCACTGGAATATAAGATTAAAAATAGTGGTGTTTTCTTCTTGATCCCATATACATGCCAAGTGCCTCCAATTATATTACAGTGAGGTTTATGATTCAAATTCTTTACAAAATTAACATTTTTGTGAGCAAGGCACATCAGGAATCATCAGATTCAGAGTTTCAAATGAAAATAACCTAATGTGATTATGCTTCATTCCTTAACAAAAGAAATGTTAAGAAAAAAGAAGCTAATTTCATATAAAATTTTAATGTTAATAGTGAGAATGAGAATGAAAAGAAAATAAGGCACTTATTAAAATATATATCAGGAGGAAAATAGAATATGAAATCTGCATAATAATTCATAATTATCATATGGATGAATGTTCGAGCACTCAGGAAAAAATACTTTAGATAGTATAACACACATGAACATTGGCCAATGGTTTTGGCCATTAAAGGAAACTATTTATTATTTTAATAAACATTTGGGATTCATGAGAAAAAAAAAAGTAAAGGAAAATAATCCCTGTCTTTGTGAAGTTTACAGTTTAATAAGCAGAGAATGACATTTAATAATATCAGTAAATGATGCATTATGACTGGAAGATAATATATTCCATTGAAAAAATAGAGTGGGGAATTTGGGATTAATAGATTACACTTCTGTATAAAAAATACACAACCAACAAGGAGCTGATATACTGTAAAAGAAACATTAGTCCATATTTTGTAATGACCTATGTGGGAAAACAATCTGGAAAAGAACAGGTAAATGTATATGCATAACTGCATCACTTTGCTGGACACCTGAAGCTACTACAGCACTGCAAATCAACTATATTCCAATATGTAATAAATAAATTAATTTTTAAATAAACACTTCATGAAAATAACAAATAAGCAGCAAAAATCACCCCAAATACCATAAACCAGATAGATCCATCCATTACGTCTTTTGGGGTCTTTTTTCTTTGAAACTTTTATATTCGTCCAGGCAATGAGAAGTGTGTATTTTATGTTTGATTGGGATCAAATGATGTATACAGTTTTGTATATTCCTTTCACTTAACATTTTTATAACATACGTATTTTACTATTAGATATTTTTTTAAATAATTGAATGAGTAAATAAATAAATTTAAAAAGTATAACAGAATAAAGAGGTAGAACCATGGGGCAGGTGTAATTGTGGCTAATTGTAGTTTGACATAGGACAGGTGGAGCAGATTACTGAAAAAGTGTGATCTGAGCAGTGACTTGAAAGGTGAAATATTTTGGCAAGTGAATGTCTTCCAAAAGACCATTTCAGGCATAGGATATATGTAGAACTAGATTCCAATGCACAATCATTCTTGGCAGTTTCAGAAAGAAAAAGGAGACTCTTCCTGGAGTAAAAGAGATAAGAAAGATGACTCAGAAAGCTAACAGACATCTGTATTAGTGAGTTTGGGCTGCCAGAAAAAAAAATTAAAAAATACCACAGACTGGGTGGTTTAAACAACAAAAATTAGTTTTCTCACAGTTTTGGAGGCTGAAAGTCTGAGATCAAGTTGCTAGTATTGTTGAGTTCTGGTGAGGGCTTTCTTCCTGGCTTCTAAATGGCTGCTTTCTTCCTGTGTCTTCCCATGGCAGAGAGCAAAAACACAAGTTTGCTGATGTCTCTTATAAGGACACAAATCCCATCATAAGGATCCCACCTTCATGACTTCATCTAAACCCAAATATTTCCCACAGGCCACATCTCCAAACATCATCACTTTGTGTAGGATTTCAACATTTAAAAACATATATTTTTGTTGTTGTTGTGTTGTTGGGGGTGGGGAGATGGAGAATTTAATTCAACTCATAGTAGAGTAAGATCTTGCCAGGCTTTCTAAATTATGGTAAATTCTTTGGTTTTTACTCTGAGAGAAATGAAGAATCATTGGTTGGTTTTGGCCAAAGAACTACCTCACATTTTGCAGGATCCCAGCAGTTAAGAATAGACTGTAGAGAGTTCCAGTAGAAATTGAGATCTAGTAGTTATGGTAGCAATCTGAACGTGAAATGAGAGCAATTTGTTGTTATTTAGTCACTAAATTGTGTCTGACTCTGAAACCTGAGGGGCTGTAGCCCACTAGGCTCTGCTGTCCATGGAATTTCCCAGGCAAGAATACTGGAATGAATTGCCATTTCCTTCTCGAGGACAGCAGTATAGACCATGTTTAAAAGACATGAAGATATGAAGAGACTGAGAGATAAGATGATAAGATTTCTTTTTTTTGTTAAATGAAGTCTAGTTGATTTAAGAAATGTTAGTTTTAGGCATACAGTACAGTGATATATATATACACACACACACATATATATATATATATATTCTTTTTCAGATTCTTTTACCTTATAAGTTACTACAAAATATTCAGTATAGTTCCCTGTGCTATACAATAGATCTTTGTTGTTCTTTACTATTTTATATATAGTAGTATGTGTATGTTAATATCAACTTTTTAATTTATCCCACCATTGCCCTTTGTTAATTGAAAATTTGCCTTCTATGTCTATAGGTCTATTCCTGTTTTGTAAATCAGTTCATTTGTATTTTTTTCCAGACTCCATATATAAGTGATAGCATATGATATTTGACTTTCTCTGTTTGATTTACATAACTTAATATGATAAGCTCTAGGTCCATCCAAGTTGATGCAAATGGCATTATTTCATATTTTATGGCAGAGTAGTATCCCATTGTGTGTAGTCATATGTATATACATATATATATACACACATGTATATGTTGTTGGTCAGTCTTGAAGTGTCCAACTCTTTGTGAGCTTGCAGACTGTAGCATCCCAGGTTCTTCTATCCTCCGCTATCACTCAGATTTTGCTGAAATTCATGTCCATTGAGTCAGTGATGCTATATCTAACTACCTCACCCTCTGCTATCACCTTCTCCTTTTGCCTTCAATCTTTCTTAGCATTGGGGTCTTTTCCAATGATTCAGCTCTTTGCATCAAATTGCCAATGTATTTAAACTCCAGCTTCAGCAATAGTCCCTTTAATGAATATTCAGGGTTGATATTGAATGGTTTACCTTTGAAATGAACCAATATCATTCTGTCATTTTTGAGACTGCACCCAAATACTGCCTTTCAGTGTTTTGTTGACTGTGAGGGATATTCTGTTTCTTCTAAGGGATTCTTGCCCACAGTAGTAGATAAAATGGTCACCAGAATTAAATTCACTCATTCTTGTCTTTTTAGTTCACTGATTCCTAAAATGTCAGTATTCACTCTTTCCATCTCCTCCTTGGCCATATCTAATTTACCTTGCTTCATGGACCTAACATTCCAGGTCCTATGCTATATTGTTCAATATATATACTTTATCCTTTCATAAACGATGAAATTTCTTGGTGAAATTCGTAGGTGAGAAAAAGATGACTATAGAATTTTTATGAAAGAGCAACTGAGAGAATTTATTATTTACAGAAATTGGGAACATTATACTAGAGCAAGCCTAAAAGAAAAACACTGGGAGTTAAACATTACATTTGTTGAATTTGACATGTTTGATATACAAGCTAGAGTTGTATATTTTTAAATTGTTAACTTTTGGAAAATTTAAAATGATGAAACATAATGAGATCAAGATATTAGCTATAAATAAGGAAAGAAAAGACCAAGAATTAACACCAAGCAATTTTGAAAAAAAAAAAAAAAAAAGAGGGAGCCAGAAAAAAGGGAAGTGAATTAGTTTAAAAAATAATGTAATATAACACTTTGTAAACTATGTGAACAATGGCTATCAACAGTGTTAAATATGTCTAACTTGGCCAAGATGGTATGTAAGATATTTTACTGAGAACTTAAACTAGGATTAATCAATGTGGATGATCTTGAGAACAATTTTGGTCGGAGATCACTTTCAAACCTGATTAAATTGGAATTAAGAAAGAATGAGCTCAATATTATGAAAGCAAATAACTCAATCAAAAATGGGCAGAAGACCTAAATGGACACTTCTCCAATGAAGACATGTGCATGCATGCTCAGTTGTGTTTGATTCTTTCTGACCCTATGGACTGTAGCCTTCCAGGCTCTAGTGTCCATGGGAGTTCCCCAGGCAAGAACCCTGGAGTGGATTGCTGTTTCCTTCACCAGAGGTTAGGGATACACATATGGCCAATAAATACATGAACATATGCTCACCATCCCTCATTATTAGAGAAAGGTGAATCAAAACTACAACTGGGTACCACCTCATACCAGTCAGAACGGCCATCATAAAAAATCTGCAAATATTAAATGTTGGAGAGGATATGGAGAAAAGGGAACTCTCTTGCAGTGTTGGTGGGAATGTAAATTGATACAGCCACAATGGAGAATAGTGTGGAGATTTCTCAAAAAGCTACCATAGGAATAAAACTACCATACGACCCAGTAATCCCACTATTGGTCATGTATCCTGACAAAATCACAATTCAAAAAGACATATGTACCCCAGTGTTCACTGCCACACTATTGACAATGGCCAGGACATGGAAGCAACCTAGATATTCATCTATAGATGAATGAATAAAGATGTGGTACGTACATATAATAAAATGGAATATTACCCAGCCATAAAAAAGAAAGATACTTGAGTCTGATGTAGTGAGGCGAATGAACTTAAGCCTATTATACAGAGTGAAGTAAATCATAAAGGGAAAAATAAATATAGTATATTTAAGCATATATACGGAAACTAGAAAAAAGGTGCTGATGAACTTATTTGCAAAGCAAGAATGAAAACACAGATGTAGAGAACAGACTTGTGGACACAGCAGTGAGAGGAGAGGGTGGGATGAACTGAGATAGTAGCATTGACATGCATACACTTGTTTGTTGTTGCTTAGTCCCTAAGTCCTGTCTGTCTGTGAGCACATTGTCTGTAGCCTGCCAGGCTCCTCTGTCTGTGGGATTTCCCAGGCAAGAATACTAGAGTAAGTTATCATTTCCTTCTCCAGGGGATTTTCCCAAATCAGGGATCAAATCCATGTTTTCTACACTGGGAGGCAGATTCTTTACTTCTGAGCATGAGGAAATGTGTAAAATAGATAACTGGTGGGAAGCTACCACATAACACAGGGAGCCCACCCTGGCACTCTGCAATGACCTGAAGAAGAAGGATGGCAGAGGGCGTAGAGAGGAGGCTCAAGCAGGAGTGGATATATATATATATATATATATATATATATATATGACTGGTTCATAATGTTGTATGGCAGAAACCAAGACAATATTGTAAAACAATTATCTTGCAACTGAAAAAAAAATTTGAAAATAAAGAACAAGACAAGGAAAATTGGATTCTGTAAGTCTTTCAAAGATATCCATGCAATGAGATGGATGTAGTGGCTAGTATTGGAGAAGGAAATGGCAACCCACTCTAGTATTATTGCCTGGAGAATCCCATAGACGGAGGAGCTTGGTGGGCTAGAGTCCACGGGTCACAAAGAGTAGGACACGACTATAGGCAAATGTTTTTCATTTTTAAAAAATAAGGATAAATTGCATCATTATGGTAGCTGATTTGTTGTTGTTCAGTCACTCAGTCATGTCTGACTCTTTGAGACCCCATGGACTGCAGCACACCAGGATTCCCTGTCATTCACCATCTTCCAGAGCTCACTCAAACTCTTGTTTATTGAGTTGGTGATGCTATCCAACCATCTCCTCCTCTGTCGTCCCCTTCTCCTCCTGCCTTGAATCTTTCCCAGCATCAAGGTCTTTTCTAATGAGTCAGTTCTTTACGTCAGATGGCCAAAGTATTGGAGTTTCAGCTTCAGCATCAGTTCTTCCAAAGAGTATTCAGGATTTATTTCCTTTAGGATTGACTGGTTTGAAGTCCTTTATAGTCCAAGGGACTCTCAAGAGTCTTCTCCAACACCACAGGTCAAAAGCATCAGTTGGTAGCAGATTAGAAATATCTGATACTAATATTTTTAAAATGTGATTAGAAAAGACAGAATAAAAGTATTTGAGAGATATACTTGAGAAGATAAGAGATAGAATTTAGAATGCACTGGAAGGAACTAGATATGGGAAGAAGGTGAGAATCTAGAAGTCTTCTTCTTAATGCTTCCATTTTCATGGTAAAGTAGCTAATGAAATCATCACTAGAATATGAGAATCAGAAAGAGGATTCTGGTGGTTTCACCCATAAAAATAACTTAACCATGGAAAATGTATTTTAATCAAGATTTCAATTTTTTATTCAGTTGCTAAGTCATGTCCAACTGTTTGTGACCCCATGGACTATAGCACTCCAGGTCTCCCTGTCCTTCACTATCTCCCAAAGCTTGCTCAAGCTCATGTCTGTTGAGTCAATGATGCTATCCAGATGCCATAAGATTTCAATAATATTTCATATAAATGTAAAATAAATTTAATGTTTCTAATATTTTGCATATAAAGGATGTTAATTTCCTTAAAGAAGAAGCAAAACCTAGAGGGTAAAGTTGGCCATCAAAACATGAAAGAATGTTTGAAAAATGATGGCTGATTGCAATAAACACATGGAGGTTTGAGACGTCTCTGCTATCCAAGTAAGAGTCATTGGTTATGGGCTATAGAAAGGATCTTTGGTTTAATAATTTAGTTGAGTTATGACATTGAATCTGGGTGTATAGATAGAAACATCTTCAAAGTTCTTAAGCTGTTGGATGCGTGGAGAAGCAAACTAATAAAGAGAAAATATTGATAATTCTTGTTTCAGTTATTTTCGTCTAGCCACCAATAAGGTTATGGAAGTATCTTTCATATAATTGAATTTTTCTTTTCTATTATAAAGTTTCTATTCTTGATTGGAGAATTTTTCCCCCCATCCTAACTCCTCAACCTTTAAGCTTTATAATAATATTAACATATACTTTATATTCCCAGGTGGCTTGAGTGGTAAAAGAATCTGCCTGCAGTGCAGGAGACCTGGATTTGATTCTTCGGTCAAGAAGATCTGGAGAAGGGAATGGCTACCTATTCTAGTAGTCTTGCCTGGAGAATTCCAATGACAGCGGATCCTGTGGGGCTATAGTCCATAGGGGTCTCAAAGAGTTGGACATGACTGAGCAACTAACACTTTCACTTACTTTTATATTATTAATTATTAATTTTATAGCTATCAAATTAGCCATAAAAATCCTAAAACTTTTATGTATGCATTGAATTTACCTACATATACATGCAGAACTACATGTATTTTTAGAGCTATAAACAAAGCCCTGGTACAGGATAGATGCTAAGTGCCTGACAGAGCTCCTTGGTGTCCCCTCTGTCATTCCCTACAGAACCTTCTTTGAGACTATCAGTTCTGGGAAACTGCGGTGTACAAATGTCCACACATCTCCATTATAATAACTTCAAAGGATGGCTTCTAAACTCCTTATTTCTGAAAGTTGAAATTCATGCTACTTTTTTGCCCTTCTTCAAAAATTTAACATGACATATTCAGCAATAGCAGCAAAGGTGTTTTTTCTGAGACACTGTATTGCTGCACCACTGCCTCTGGTCTCTAATTCACAGAGATGACTAAGACAATCCTTTTCAGATGACCCACATTGCAGCCCACAAGGGACACTGTCAAAGAGAACTCAGGTACCTCAGGATACGAAGAGAAGGAGATAGAGATGGAACTGAGCAAAGGAGTACATTGTGACATCTTCAAAAAGACAGCAACTCTTGAACAAAGCTTTGAAATTAGCAATTAGGAGGAAAATGGGAAGAATCCCAGGCACAGTGAAATGAGAAGAGTGACAAAACTGATGAGATAGATCAGGTCACATTTCTAAAACTGCAGAAAATTTGAGTTGAATCCATTGGAAAGTACTGTGAGGATAGCAACAGAGGAGTTGGATAAAACACAGCTAATGAGTTTGAACTGCATTTTCAGTGAAATGTGAGAATTGCTGTGGAAATATATTTGGGATAAAAATAATTCCTATGAGCTAGAGAAAGATAATGCTGTTCATTAACAAATATTCACTAAGAAAAAAATGGTTATGATTTTTTTTGCAACCTAACAAATGCTTATGATTAATTTAATTATATGCAGGAACTTCCTCAGCATCCATAAGATATTCTGTTTTATGACTGCATCACTTTGAGCACATAAAAACAGAAAGGTAAATCGCAGGGTGGAAAAATGGAAGAGCCGCAGGCAGAGAGGTCAGGGTTTGAAACTTAACCCCATTTTCCAACATTTTCTGCTCTAGACATACTTAAGAAAATTGTGACTATTATTTTCATATTGTGAAGTAGTATTAATTTCTGAAACAACATTAGCTACAGTAGCAAAATTACTTCAGGAAATCTTTCATTAATATGTATTGTGTTTTTGCCAAATAATATTACTGAATTTAAGCCAAAACTAAATTAATATTATCTTGAAAATTTTATGTTTATATAAAATAAATACTATCATTTGTTTGCATATGAGCAACTTATGAAGATAAAAGATTGCTAAATTTGATGAAATGCTCTTCTAATTATAACCCACTAAGAGCTTGTTAATCATTAAAACAGTTTAGTGAATCAATATGTGTGTATATGTATCTGCTTGTATTCAAGAGAAAACATAGTTTTCTCTTTTGTATTATTTTAACTGAAAATTATTAGCAAGGAACTCCTTGCCACACTTCATATTAATTAGAATGATGCTGAATAAATGTTAGCTATTAGTACTACTAAAAAAAAAAATTAGAATGGAATTGAGTGGAGAAAAATTAGGAAAAACATTACAGTGGACATCTCTTAGAGTAAGATGCTATATTCCAAACACTTTTTTAAGGATAAAAATGGAAGTTTTAAAGTAGATTAAATTATGCTTGCTTTTATTAACCCATCACTTCTATCTAATATATTTATTAATGAAAAAACCTGTCTAAGAAACAGTGTGCTTTTTTATCATTTAATCACACAGAATTGGCTTTGAGAATAGCAAAGGCATATTCTATTCAGGGCATTTTGAAAGATGTGAGCAAGTAATATATCATAGATATCCTAAAGCAGCACATTTTCCATTTGAAGGAGCAACAGAAACAGGAGCTGACAGTCTAGGAAGCAAACCTTTGTATAACTTAGTAATTGAGATCTCTAGGAAAGCACAGTGTCAGGACAGTGGAAGACATTGATCTGGACCCTGATGACAGGATTTGAATAGAGGGAGCAGAGAAAGCTGAGCACCTCAAATCAAGAAAGTGGATCACAGGAAACTGGCCTGATTATCTGCTGGGAATGGTGTGTTACTGAAACAAACTTTGGTACATCTGCCTGTGTAAAGTAAAGCCAGTCTACTGACACCAAGTTCCTGTGAAGAAAAGTACAGTATTTATTGCATGTGTGAAGGAGATAGATCATGCTCAAAAGACCTGAACTCCCTGATGGCTCTCAGAGAAGAGGTTTTAAAGACAGTGTAAGGGAGGGGGCTGCAGGGTATGTGATCAGCTCATGCACAATTCCCAGATTGGTTAGCGGCAAGGTAAAGCTTCCTGCATCACCAGTCTTCTTGTTTAGACCAGTCTAGAGTCTATATTCTTGTGGACATTAATTTCATCTGGTGGGGGTCCTTTTACTATAAAAACAATTTAGGAATGTGTGCGAGACCTTTATCTGTATCCTTCAGGAAACTGGGAGTTAGAAGACTCTGCTTTATGGTGGACTTACAGTCTAAATTGTTACCTGTTCCCCAGCCCAACAGCTAATTTTTGCTTATACATCCTCACATTCATAGTCATTAGCTCTGAAGCAGCTTCAGAGGAGACCTGCTAACCTAAAGGAAAAGCCTTTTACTTCAAAGGCCAGGGCCAAGGGGACTTGTAATGGGTTCAGGTGGACCCTTTCAATAATGACCAACTCCTGAATAGCAATATCTTCAACTGGGAAAAGTGAAGTTAGGATTCAGAGAGCTGCAGAGATCCACTGAATTTTCTCATCAGTTGGATACATTATCTTTCACTCTTTGAAATGAGTACAGATTCCTTTACTTGACGATACCTAGTGAAAATCTGTTAGTCATGAGAAATCCCAATTCTCCTAAAAAAGTGCTTCAGTGAAAGCAGATTCACATTCTAGAAGTCAGCCTCAAGCAAAGAATAAGATCCAGGGAGGCCATTGTGTCCCTAGGTGGCTCTGGTACAGAAAATCCCCAGTGCTATTTACTGAGTTGTTTCTTTTCAGGGTACGGACAGCTCCAAGAGACTGCATCATCAAGAGCCCCGAAACCAGAGAAGGAGGGTCAAAGAGGACCCTTCCTCCTGGGCCTCAGTTCTTGGTAAAGACATAAAGAAGAATCTGAGGTGTCCCCCATGGCAAAACCAACTTTATTGAAGAAAGAACAGAAATGAAATCTCAAGGGAAAGGTGAGCCGAGCCATGAGAGTAACTGGTCCCAGGATGATGAGGTATGGGGTTTTCAAGATTGAGCTTTTATATATTCATCTAGGTGGGCATGGACTGACAGTTTTGATTGATAGTAGCAACTTTTATAACAACATGCTCTATTGGGCGTCTTTCCAATAATTCAGTCTGTTAAAATCAAATGTATGTAGGTATAGAATATATCTGAATCCTTAATGGGCTCCCAGTTACCCGAAGTAACTTGAGGACACTGCTGTGCATCAAGGGCACATGTACCAGAGTTGGATAAGTCTGTTTAGTTTGTATCCACTGTGTGCTTAGAGTCCATGCACGAGTTGGAAAGATATCTGTGGTTATTTTGTAGCATATTCGGGCATGTCTGTGGTGGGGTTTGCTGCTGCTGCTGCTAAGTTGCTTCAGTCATGTCTGACTCTGTGCGACCCCATAGACGGCAGCCCACCAGGCTCCCCCGTCCCTGGGATTCTCCAGGCAAGAACACTGGAGTGGGTTGCCATTTCCTTCTCCAATGCATGAAAGGAAAAGTGAAAGTGAAGTCGCTTCAAATCCCAACTCTGTCATCTGTGTGCTCTTGGGCAGCTTATTTAACAGAGTTCTGTGTTTCAGTTGGTTTAGAGATCAGTTATGATCTTTTTTGTCTAGGCCACTCCTCACTGCTCATGCTTAACTTCCTATCTAACAACTGGTTTGAGCCTTGAGCTGGACCATAAGACTGGAGTTTGCTCAGACAGACCAAAGTGTTCCAAAGGCACCTTTGCTTCATTTCAATGCTAAAATTTCTTCCCTAGGTGAAGCTTAAGCATCGTTCACATAACATGAGCTATATGAAGAAGCATGTTCTCAAGTTCCATGTGTAGGATCATGTCTGTCTTTATAGGTACTGACAGAATCTTCCTGCTTGAGCATTCAACCCTTACCCTAATAGAAGAACTAATCTTTTCTTGCTGAGGAGCCAGGCTTTGGGAAATGATTCCTGGTGGCCTCCTTATTTGCTACAGTTAGAAACTTCACTTTGTGCGACCTTCCAAAAAAAAAAAAAAAGAAATATTGAGTTCACTTATAGAGAACTTTAAAAGACTGATTGATAGGTTTAGATTAGATGTGACATGTGAAAGAAATAAAGGAAAAGTAAGTCAGACGTGTGTGAAGAAATGCCTTTAGAAACTTTTGTGTTTTCCTGCAATTCTCTGAAGTATGGATTGAGGCAGTAACCAGACTCCAAACAAGAAGTATCTTTATAAATCCATTAAAAAACAAAAACCTAAACTGACTATAAGAGGGGCAAACTTGCAGCATGCAGCCTGAGAGATTGGCAGTTCTTAAATAAAGACAGTTATTTGTCTATACTTCCAAGTTCACAGCGTATTGTTTTCCCTCTTACTGCCTTACTTCTAACATCGCTTACCTTCACTTTGCCACAGTTTCCCTATTTTGACTCTACCTGTGAGGAGAAGGGGACGACAGAGGATGAGATGGCTGGATGGCATCACTGACTCGATGGACGTGAGTCTGAGTGAACTCCTGGAGTTGGTGATGGACAGGGAGGCCTGGCGTGCTGCGATTCATGGGGTCGCAAAGAGTCGGACACGATGGAGCAACTGAATTGAACTGAACTGTGTCATGCTTCTATTCTCGGATTGTAAGAGTTACAGTAAAGACTACCACACTTTTCATTTTCTACAATGGTCTGTGCTCTGGACCTCAGTAAGAAAGAAGAAATTGGAGAAGTAAATGAAATAAGAAATGCATTTCACCTTTCTAGGCATCATAACTTTACATGTAGCAAAGTTAAAAAATGTTTTTTTAAAAATTCATGAATTTAAAAATAATTATATTCTTTTGACATTTTCAATTAAGTAGAATTTTTTTATTGGAAAATCTAAAACACACTTTCTCAAGAAAAGTAAAAACACAGTCTGAGAAAACTCTTGAGAGAGAGATGTTCTAACTGCATGTGGAGAATGTGTGAAACCAAAACAGATGGATGAAAAGAAAATAAAGATAGTCTTGCAAAATGACTAGATCTATGTAGGTTTGTAATTTGTCATCCTTCCTTTCCTTAATATAGTGTGTATTACCATTAGCAGCACGATTCAATAGGACAGATTTAAACACAGTATGTTTTGCCACACAGAATGTGTTGCTACTTTTATGATTCCAAAATGTACTGTGCCCCCGGAACTGCAAATGTTGTCATATTAAAGCTCTTGTCATTTGGATTTGCTGAAACAATAGGTTTTGCCAGAATTCGCTCTTTCTGAAAATGATTGCCTTTTAGGAGTTCTCGCAGATAGATTTATTAGCTTTCACGCTGAATAAACAACCAAGAACTTGCTATGCAGATCGGCCCCAGAAGCTGTTATAGAGGATATATTTCCAACTTTTATGGCAACATTCTTTACTTTTATGTTCTACCCTCTCTCGAATTGATAAATTGAGTTTTGTTTAAAAAAAACACACACGCACAAGAAAATGCAACAGAATAAAACAGGACCATTTCTTCTGTTTTTTAAATAAATCTAACTTTTGAAGTTTCCTTAGTTTTAATATTTACAGGAGCAGAAGTTTTTCATGGTAAAGTTGCTAGAAGTGAAGATTCAGCAGCCATGGACTGAGGCAAATTTAGGAATTAGTAAACAAGAACATAAGTATCATTTAAGAAATGTAGCATCCCTGGAACTTCCTCTTCCCACTGGGCTGTTTATTTGCTTTCGTTTTGAGGGTGTTGGTTGCTGTTCTTAAGTAATAAGTGCAATAACTTTCTGTCTTGAGAGCCTGCTGTTTTCTCAATGAGAATATTATTAAATTTTGTGAAGCAAAATGTTTTAAATTACAGGGAAATGTTAGATATGTGGAGAGAAGGAGAGAAGAGGGAATAAGGAAAATAAAAGATAAAGGAGAGAGATTGATGTCTATCTGTCTTTAGTGTTGTATTTTGGTTCCTTTCTATTTTATGTGTGTATCTATTATAGAATTTTGACTTTTTATTAACATGACATTTATTTATAGCAATCTCCTATCTCTCTAATTATTTTAAGTAGCTGATCCTATACATCTGAATGCATTTTAGCAACCCTGCATTTTTACCTCCCATATATTTACTGTTTTGACATCACATTTTACATATTTATGAGCGTCTCTTCACTATCTATTGTGGATGTACTTAATTTTATTAATTTTTGATTTTTAACCTTCCCAGTAGCTTTATACATGGTTGATTTACTACCTTTACAGTATATTGCTTTTACTAGTATGTTTTTTATTTTGCAATTTCCATATATCTAGTTGTGGCCTTTTCTGCTTAAAGAGTTCTCTGTAATGTTTCTAATAAAGCTGGATTCATGGTGCTGAACTCTTAACTTTCACTTGTCTAAGACTTTTTGATCTTTCCAAATATAAATAAGACCTTCTGGGCAGAGTATTCTTTCTGATAGTTTTTTTTTTTTTTTCCTTCTCATTACTTTAAATATATTATTCCACTCCCTTCTGGGCTGCAGAGTTTCCGCTGAAAGTAAGCTCACGGCAAAAATTGGGGAGTTGAAATTTGTTGCTTTTTTCTTGATGCTTTTAATACTCTTATCTTTTGTTGTTGCTGTTCAGTTGCTCAGTCATGTCAAACTCTTTGTGACCCCACGGACTACAGCACACCAGTCTTTCCTGTCCTTCACTATCTTCTGGAGTTTGCTCAAGCTCAAGTCCATTGAGTCAATGATGCCATCCAACCATCTCATCCTCTGTCATCCTCTTCTTCTCCTGCCCCCAATCTTTCCCAGCATCAAAGTCTTCCAAAGAGTTACCCATTTCCATCAGGTGGCCAAATTATTGGAGCTTCAGCTTCAGCATCGTTCCTGTAATGAATATTCAGAGTTCATTTCCTTTAGGATGGACTGGGTTGATCTCCTTGAAGTCTAAGGGACTCTTAAGAGTCTTCACAAGCATCAGTTCTTCAGTCTCAAACTTCTTTATGGTCCAACACTCACATCTGAACATGACTAGTGGAACAATCATAGCTCTGACTATACGAACCTTTGTTGGCAAAGTGATGTCTCAGCTTTTTAATATGTTGTCCATGTTTGTCATGGCTTTTCTTCCAAGAAGCAAGTATCTTTTAATTTCATGGCTATCTTTACTTCTTCCATTTTAAATACAGTGTGTCTTGGTGAGGCCCTCTTTGGTTTTTGTCCTGTTTGGTACTCCCGGTGGTTCCTGGGCCTGGAAGTCTATTTCCCCTCCCAGGTTTTAGAAAATTTCAGCTATTATGTCTTCAGATATGCTCTCTTCCCCTTTCTGTTTCTCTTCTCTTTATGGAACCTCTATAATGTGAATGTTAGTGCACTTGATGTTGTACCAGAGGCCACTTAAAATGTTCTCAGTTTTAAAAGTTCTTTTTCTGTTTTTCTGTTCAGTTTCAGAGATTTCCACTACTCTGTTTTCTATAATAATAAGGCTTTCTAACAAGCCTTAAAACAAACAAACAAACAAACAAAAAAAAAACTTCTAACTGCTCATTGCTCATCCATTCTTCTGAGTTGTTTGAATATAATTATGATCATTACCTTAAGCTCTTTATATGGTAGATTACTTGTCTCCACTTATTTTATTTAGTCTTTTGGTATTTTCAGTTCAATTCATTGCAGTCACCCAGTGGTATTCGACTGTTTGCTATAGGCTTTCCTGTCCATCACCAATTCCTAGAGCTTGCTCAAACTTGTGTCCATCGAGTTGGTGATGCCATTCAACCATCTCATCCTCTGTCATCCCCTTCTCCTGCATTCAATCTTTCCCAGCATCAGGGTCTTTTCCAATGAGTCAGTTCTTTGCATAAGATGGCCAAACTATTGGAGTTTCAGCTTCATCATCCGTCATTCCAATGAATATTCAGCACTTATTTCTTTTACGATTGACTGATTTGATCTTTTTGAAGTCCAACAGCACAGTTCAAAAGGATGAATTCTTTGGCACTCAGCTTTCTTTATGGTCTAACTCTTACATCCATGTTTGACTACTGGAGAAACCATAGCTTTGACTAGATGGACTTTTGATGGCAAAGTAATGTCTCTGCTTTTTAATATGCTGTCTAGGTTGGTCATAGCTTTTCTTCCAAGGAGCAAGTGTCTTTTATTTTCATAGCTGTAGTCATAATCTGCAGAGATTTTGAAGTCCAAGAAATAAAGTCTCTCACTGTTTCCATTGTTTCTCCACCAATTCGCCATGAAGTGATGAGACCCAGTGCCATGATCTTAACTTTTTGAATGTTGAATTTTAAGCCAACTTTTTCACTCTCCTCTTTCACTTTTATCAAGAGGCTCTTTAGTTCTTTGCTTTCTGTCATAAGGGTGGTGTCATCTGGATATCTGAGGTTATTGATATTTCTCCCAGCAATCTTTATTCCAGCCTGTGCTTCACCCAGCCTGGCATTTAACATAATGGGCTTCTGCATATAAGTTAAATAAGCAAGATGACAATATACAGCCTTGATGTATTCCTTTCCCAATTTGGAACCAGTCCATTGTTCTGTGTCTGATTCTAACTGTTGCTTCTTAACCTGCCTATAGATTTCTCAGGAGACAGGTAAGGTGGTCTGGTATTCCCATCTCTTGATGAATTTTCCAGTTTGTTGTGACCCACACAGTCAAAGGCTTTGGCATAGTAAATAAAACAGAAGTAGATGTTTTTCTGGAACTCTCTTGCTTTTTCTATGATTCAACAGATGTTGAAAATTTGATCTCTGGTTCCTCTGCCTTTTCTTTTCTTAAAATTAATTTATTTATTTTAATTGCAGGCTAATTACTTCATAATACTGTAGTGTTTTTTGCCATACATCAACATGAATCAGCCATGGATGTACACGTGTCCCACATCCTGAACTCCCCTCCCACCTCCTTCCCCATCCCATCCCTCAGGGTCATCCCAGTGCATCAGCCCTGAGTACCTTGTCTCATGCATCAGACCTGGACTGGCAGTCTATTTCCATATGGTAATAAACATGTTTCAATGCTATCGTTTCAAATCATCTCACCCTCACCTTCTCCCACAGAATCCAAAAGTCTGCTCTTTATATCTGTGTCTCTTTTGCTGTCTCATATATAAGGTCATCGTTACCATCTTTCTAAGTCCCATATATAAGTGTTAATATAGTGTACTGACTTAATTCACTCTGTATAATAGGCTCCAGTTTCATCCACCTCATTAGAACTGATTCAAATGCTTTCTCTTAAATAGCTGAGTGATATTCCATTGTGTATATGTACCATAACTTTTTTATCCATTTATCTTCCAATGGACATCTAGGTTGCTTCCATGTCCTAGCTATTGTAAACAGTGCTACAATGAACATTGGGGTACATGTGTCTCTTTCAATTCTGGTTTCCTTGGTGTGTATGCCCAGCAGTGGGATTGCTGGGTCATATGGCAGTTCTATTTCCAGTTTTTTAAGGAATCTTCACATTGTTCTCCATAGTGGCTGTACTAGTTTGTATTCCCACCAACAGGGTAAGAGGGTTCCCTTTTCTCCACACCTTCTCCAGCATTTATTGTTTGTAGACTTTTTGATAGCAGCCATTGTGACCAGCGTGAGATGATACTTTATTGTGGGTTTGATTTGCATTTCTCTGATAATGAATGATGTTGAGCATATTTTCATGTGTTTGTTAGCCATCTGTATGTCTTCTGTGCAAAAATGTCTGTTTAGTTCTGTGGCCCATTTTTTGATCGGGTCGTGTATTTTTCTGGTATTGAGCTGCATGGGCTCCTTGTATATTTTTGAGATTAATTATTTGTCAGTTGCTTCGTTTTGCTATTTTCTCCCATTCTAAAGGCTGTCTTTTCACCTTGCTTATAGTTTCCTTCGTTGTGCAAACGTTTTTAAGTTTACTTAGGTCCCATTTGTTTATTTTTGCTTTTATTTCCATTACTCTGGGAGGTGGGTCTTAGAGGATCCTTCTGTGATTTATGTCAGAGAGTGTTTTGCCTATGCTTTCCTCTAGGACTTTTATAATTTCTGGTCTTACATTTAGATCTTTAACCCAATTTTGAGTTTATTTTTGTGCATGTTGTTATAAAGTGTTCTAGTTTCATTCTTTTACAAGTGCTTGACAAATTTTCCCAGCACCACTTGTCTTTTCTCCATTGTATATTCTTGCCTCCTTTGTTAAAGATGAGGTGTCCATAGGTGTGTGAATTTATCCCTGGGCTTTCTATTTTGTTCCATTGATCTTTATTTCTGTCTTTGTGCCAGTACCATACTCTCTTGATGACTGTAACTTTGTAGTAGAGCCTGAAATCAGGTAGGTTGATTCCTCCAGTTCCATTCTTCTTTCTCAAGATTGCTTTGGCTATTTGAGATTTTTTGTATTTCTGTACAAATTGTGAAATTATTTGTTCTAGTTCTGTGAAAAATACTCTTGATAGCTTGATAGGGGTTGCATTGAATCTATAGATTGCTTTGGGTAATATATTCACTTTCACTGTACTGGTCCTTTCGATCCATGAACATGGTATATTTCTCCATCTATTTGTGCCATGTTTGATTTCTTTTATCAGTGTTTTAGAGTTTTCTGTATATAGATCTTTTGTTTCTTTAGCTAGATTTATTCCTAAGTTTTATTCTTTTTGCTGCAATGGTGAATAAAATTGTTTATATTCATTGATTAGCTCTAGTAATTTTCTGGTGGTGTCTTTAGGGTTTTCTATGTAGAGGATCATGTTATCTGCAAAGGTGAGTTTTACTTCTTCTTTTCCAATCTGAATTTCATTCCTTTATCTTCTCTGATTGCTGTGGTTAAACTTCCAAAACTATGTTGGATTCCTCTGCATTTTCTAGATCCAGCCTGAATATTTGGAAGTTCTTGGTTCACATACTTTTGAAACCTCACTTGGAGAATTTCAAGTGTTATTTTACTTTTGTGTGAGATTAGTGCAGTTGTGTGGTAGTTTGAACATTCTTTGGCATTGCCTTTCTTTGAGATTAGGATAAAAATGGAACTTTTCCAGTCCTGTGGCCACTGCTGAGTTTTCTGATTTTTCTGACATATTGAGTGCAGCATTTTCACTGCATCATCTTTTAGGATTTGAAATAGCTTAACTGTAATTCCATCACCTCCACTAGCTTTGTTCATAGTGATGCTTCCTAAGGCCCACTTGACTACACATTCCAGGATATCTGGCTCTATGTTAGCGATAATACCACCATGGTTATCTGGGTCATGAAGATCTTTTTTGTATAGTTCGTCTGTGTATTCTTGCCACCTTTTCTTAGTATCTCCTGCTTCTATTAGAACCAAACCATTTCTGTCCTTTATTGTGCCCATTTTTGCATGAACTTTTCCCTAGGTATCCCTAATTTTCTTGAAAAGAAATCTAGTCTTTCCCATTATATTGTTTTCCTTTATTTTTTTGCTCTGAACATGGAGGAAGTCTTTCTTATCTCTCCTTATTATTCTTTGGAACTCTGCATTCAGATGGGTGTATCTTTCCTTTCCCTCCTTTGCCTTTAGCTTCTCTTCTTTTCTCAACTATCTGTATGGCCTCCTCAGACAATCATTTTGCTTTTTTACATTTCCTTTTCTTGGGGATGGTCTTGATCACCGCCTCCTGTACCATGTCGCAAACTTCCATCCATAGTTCTTCAGCCACTCAAATCTAATCCCTTGAATCTATTTGTTACTTCCATTGTATAATCATAAGTGATTTAAGTTATACCTGAACAGTCTAGTGCTTTTTCCTACTTTCTTCAAATTAAGTCTGAATTTTGCCAAAACAGGTTCATGGTCATCTGATTTTTGTGGTTTTTGATTTTTTTTTTCTGACATCTTTCATATTCTGGAATTGAATATTCAATTTTGCTGATGTTCAGCTAGCCATTTGTTGATGTCCATGTGTAGAGTCAGCTCTTGGGTTGTTGGAAGAGGGTGTTTGCTATGACCAGTGTGTCCTCTTGGCAAAACTGTTAGGCTTTGCCCTGTCTGTCAGTACCATACATGACTCCAAAGGTTGATTCCTGTTCCATTCTGATTGCGAGTATTTTCCATTCTTGAAATTATTTGTTCTAGTTCTGTGACTTGATTTGCATTGAATTTGTAAATTGCTTCCACTATATTGATGATCCATGAACATGGACATCTATTAGTATTTTTCTTTCATCCTTTAGAGGTAGATGTATTTTGTAATTGATCACTTTTCAGAATGGCTTCTCTGCTAAAATGCCTCCTACACTCATAGTACAGCCACTCCTCAAAATAGAACTTTATGACCCAGCAATACTGATATTGAATGTGTGTTGGGGACATGGAGATGTCCATCAGCAGATGAATGACATGGAGTATTACTCAGTTCATTTGAATCAGTTCTGATTTGAAACTGGAGCTGATTATACAGAAAGTATGCAGTAGGACGTCTTCTATTACTCATGGGGATGATTTTGGCATTCTACCTATCAAAATTGAATTCTATGATTACAGACATCATGTAACTACTATGACCAGTGTGTCCTCTAAAACTGTTAATTTTGTACTTTTTGTAGATGAGTTAGCTTTACATCATAGGCTAACCATCATAGACTTGGATTACTGTGATATTGACCTCTCATTATTTCACTGCCTGTTTATTGACTATGAGGGCTACTCCATAGATTTTCCTCATCTGATGTTCACTGATTTCTAAAATGTCAATGTTCACTCTTGCTATCTCCTGTTTGACCACTTCCAATTTGCCTTGATTCATAGACCTAACATTTCAGGTTCCTATGCTTTATTGTTCTTTACAGGATCAGACTTTAAATCCATCACCAGTCACATCCACAACTGAGCATTGTTTTTTTCTTTGTCTCCGTCTCTTCATTCTTTCTGGAGTTATTTCTCCACTCTTTTCCAGTAGCATATTGGGCACCTAATGACCTGAGGAGTTCATCTTTCAGTGTTATATCTTTTTGCTTTTTCATGCTGTTCATGGGGTTCTCAAGGCAAGAATAGTGAAGTGGTGCCATTCCCTTTTCCAGTGGACCATGTGTTGTCAGAAATCTCTACCATGACCCATCCATCTTGAGTGGCCCTCTGTGGCATAGCTCATATTTTCATTGAGTTAGACAAGGCTGTGATCCATGTGATCAATTTGGCTAGTTTTCTGTGATTGTGATTTTCATTTTGTCTGCCCTCTGATGGATAAATATAAGAGACTTGTGGAAGCTTCCTGAGGAGAGAGACTGACTCTGGAGGAATCTGTGTCTTGTTCTGATGAGCAGGGCCATGCTCAGCAAATCTTTAATCCAATTTTCTCTTGATGAATGGAGCTGTGTTCCCTCCCTTTTGTCGGCATGAGGCCAAACTATGGAAGGCATAATGATGTTAATGGCGACCTCCTTCAAAAGGACTTATACCATGCTGTTGTATTCAGTGCCCCTCACCCTGCAGCAGGCCACTGTTGACCCATGCCTCTGTTGGAGACTCTTGGACAGTCACAGGCAAGTCTGGCTCAGTCTCTTGTGGTGAAACTGCTTCTTTCTCCTGGGTCCTGGTGCACACAAGTTTTTGTTTGTGCCCTCCAAGATTCTGTGTCCCCAGTCCTGTGGAAATTCTGTAATCAAGTACCACTGGCCTCCAAAGTCAAATTTTCTGGGGATTCTCAGTCCCTTTGCCAGATCCCCAGGTTGGGAAATCTGTTGTGTATCCTAAAACTTCCTGAACAGTGTGAGAATTTTGATATTTATTCTTATTCTTTCATTTGTAATTCTTTTCCTCTATCATTTCAATTTGCCTAATTCACTGTTATAGTTTTCCCCCGCCCCATGTATTTGGTAAGTTGTTACTCTACTGAACTCGAAGAAGTGGCCTTTTTTATGAAGTGCCCTGTGTGACTCAGTAGTGCATTCCGCTCTGGGACCAGAGCTGTGTGTTCTAGAGATGTCCCCATGTGAGCTTCATGGGCCTTTCTGTTGTAGTGGGCTGACTACTCTGTGTGGTCTGGTAGGCACAGCTGGTTCCCATTTCAGTTAGTTTCCAGGCCCTGCTTTGTGCAGAGGCCAGCATCTGTGTCCCCAGGATTAGCTCAATATGCCCCCTGCCTCTTTTGGCATTCCTCCAGGATTAACAGGTATGTCTGACCCGGGCTCCTTTAAATTACTCCTTCTATTCTGTGTCCCAGATCATGTGAGATTTTGTTAGCTTATTTTATATGTGGAATCTCTGTCGCCTATAGCCATTAATTTCTCCTGATAGTAAGACTCACTAGCCTTCAGAATAAACTATTCTGGGAGCTCGTCTTCATGGCTCTGGAATGCTAGGTTTCAAAGCTCAGTGTGGAGCTAGAATCCTTCCCGCTCCTCTTTGGGAAGAAACTTTGCATTTATGATTATCCTCATGTTTGTGCATCATCCACACGCAGGTATGGGTCTTTACCACATCTCTTCCCATCCTGCTTCTCTTGTTGTGGTTCCTTCTTTATATGCTTAAGAATAGAAGGTCTTTTATGCTAGTCTTCAGGTCTTTCTTGATAACATTTCCTCTCTAAATAGTTGCAATTTTGTGTGTCCATTGGAGAAGGTGAGCTCAGGGTCTTCCTACTCTGCCCTATTGGTCATGCCTTCCTATACAAGTTTTAGGCAATGTTTTCTATGTGCTTGGTGTACTCATTTATTGTGCATGGTTATTTTCAGTCAAGATCAATTTCTGAGATCCAGAGCAGCTATAAAATAATTTTACTTAAAATTTCTAATATTAATACATAATTCCACATAGTACATTCAAATCTTATTGTCTGTATCCCAAGTCAGTTCAGCTTTCTGTTTTCTCTGATAATACCATGACAGAAACCTGAAGACCTTGATTAATTACTTTCCAGATTAAGCATATTTATCCATCAATCATGCACCTTTCTTGTCCTATTAATACTTAATACTTCTGACTCTTGAATATTGCCACTTCATTTTTTACCCATTTTTCTTACACCAGTTAAGATGCACATTCTTCTGCATGGAATTTTTAACATTCTCTTATATCCTGAATTTAGATTTAACATATTTAAATCCAAGATGGTAAATTGTTCTTTCTAAAGTACTATTCATATTCCAAGAATGTAATTTCTGATTTAAACCTGTAAATGGTATCTATTTGTTCTTAGAAAATATCACAAAAGTTTAATATGGCATAAAATGATGCTGTGATATAATTTGCTGTTATGTCTACAGCTTTTTTTATATCACTGACTCCTTCCTCTTCCCAGCTAACCTTGCCTGGATAGCTCCTACTCATCCTCAAAGCCTACATTCAGTCATGCATACCTGAAGTCCTCCTACGATTTACCATTTGTACAAGTGTCTTTCTTATGTGCCTCTCTAGAGCTTATATGAGTTGAGTTGGGTCCACCCACCATAGTTGAATCCGTGGTTGCAGAACATGGCAATTCAGCAGGCCAGCTGTACTATGCCATTTCATATAAGGAACTTGAGGATCCTAGATCTTGGTGTCCATGGGGGAAGGTAATGTTCCTCGAACAAATCTTTCGTGAATACTGAGGGACAGCTATACTTTTTTCTCAGTGGCATCTTTCACATTCTTTCATTATTACTATTTTTTTATTTACCTGAAGTACATGTGGGAGCTGGAAGAGAATGAGACGTTCATTGTCAGCAAGTTCTGCAAGTATGAAGACGATGATATTGTGTCAGTGTCCTGAGCTCTGGCATACATGCTGTCAGTGGTAGCAAAGACTTCTGGTGGGTTCCCGCTCTCATTGCTCCTGTTTCTGAGCTTTCTTTGGGTGTCTTAGGTGTCACATTAGCCTCATTAAGTAATGTTTTGGGCTCATTATAAGAACCCAGTGACTGATTATGGCATACCTATAAGGTTTCTTGGACTTCCCTGGTGGCTCAGATGGTAAAGCGTCTTGCTTACAATGCGGGAGACCTGGGTTCAATCCCTGGGTCAGGAAGATCCTCTGGAAAGGAAATGGCAACCCACTTCAGTACTCTTGCCTGGAAAATCACATGGACTGAGGAGCGTGGTGGGCTACAATCCATGGGGGTGCAAAGAGTCGGGCATGACTGAGCGACTTCACTTGCACTTTTCACTTTCACTTTCGCATTAGGCTCTAAGCTTTTTGAAGACAAGATTTTGGCCCTATTTCCTGATTCTCCAATGGTAGCACAGAATCACACATAAAGAGCAGCTCAGAACCACTTGTGTAATTAAGTGGATTAATGTGAAAATATCTGTGGAATAACAAACTGGATTAAACCTATAAATATATCATAAGAGGTAGTTTGGACATAACTAAAAATTATAGAACTTTGAATTTCATGTTTCTGGCAGTGACATATGTAAACCAGTTAAGGTAAAGCTGAAATATAATTAAATAAACATATCTAAGAACACAAAACAGGTAAGAAATACAGAGAAGTATATTTTATTATTGTTATTTTATTTTAGTTATGTGTTGTATTTATATTATTATTTATCAATATTTTAATCATATAAAATCTAAAATGGGTGTTTTTTAAGATGACATTCTAAGCAACAAGGCAGTTCCAAACTTTAGGCCCATCATTTTCAATGTGCGATATTCAAAGTTACTATATTTTCTGAAAAAAAAAAAAAAAAAGAAAGCAAAAACTAACAAGATAACAATTATGGAAAATGCACATGGGAGATTTTTAAAGGCCAATTCACATTGATTTTGTTTCTATGATATTTATTGTAATATAATCAGATCTGAATATAAAGGAGGTCAGCATATATTTTGTAAGTGGCTGTCTAAACGAAGAGGAAATGGGTCTAATAAATACACAGCCTGTCTCTGAAAGTCAACCCATCTGGTCACAAAATACAAGTTCTCTTATTTCCAAATATGGGACAAAAATTAATCCCCTTTCAATGAAGATAAACAAAGACACCTAATTATTGCACCTAATCCCAAACTCAAGATCTCTATGCCATCTCCTTGGTCTCAATGAACTTCTGATTGTCTGACAACCTATAAACCAAAACACGTCTTACATGATTTTTGCATGTCTGTTTTTACATGCTTGAGAAGTGGGAGCCATATGACCATAGTAAAAATTCTCATCTGGAACAACGAAGAATGAGAGACACACTGAAATCACTTTTCTAGAGCAATAGTAAAATCCTGCAATGCAAGTGTTGTAGAAACTTCTGCTTTGACTGTTGGAGAATCGCCGTAATGAAATCAGGTGGATCAGTGGTGAAGAACCTGCCTGCCGATGCTAAAATGCAGATTTGATCCCTGGGTTAGGAAGATCTCCTGGAGGAAGAAATGGCAACCCACTCTAGTATTCTTGCCTGGAGAATCCCATGGACAGGGGAGACTGGTGGGCTACAGGCCATGGGGTTGCAAAAGCGTCAGACACGACTTGGCAATTAAACAACAACAGAAACTAGTTCTCCTAATATATTGTTCTTCATTATTTTTGCCGTTTTTTTCTTCTTTCTGACAGATTTTTCCTTCTTTGTTACTCTCCAGAGCTCTATACGAAGTGGGTGTAATTTGGAGTAATTACTTATTTGATAGAGCATGGTTTTTACAGGTTTCTTCCTACTTGTGAAACTCTTAACAACAGAGATTAATTTGAAGTAAAAATTTCAAAGCATTATTTGCTGGTTTAGTTTTTCCTTTGCTAAAACAATTCTTTTTTAAAATGTAGATTTCTGATCTGTTCGTTTGCAGATGTTTCAAATGTGCATGTAAAATTACACAAAGTTCTCTGGGCGCAAAATTCTCAGGTCTGCTTTGTTTCTTTGATTTGTCAATCTTACTTTCTTCTTCCCCTTAATTTTGCCTAATTTGAGATAAACTGAAGGAAAAGATTCAGGTAAGTCAGTATTAACTTGAGTAGTCTTTTTCTCAGGGCTAACATGTTTGTTCAAATAAAGTCTTTTTGGGGTTTTAGTTCCAAGCTTTTTCCAATCTCCTATCTTTTGACTTGGATACAGAAGTGGTTGGTGGCTTTTCCAACTTCATAACTTTCTTTATTTCTTCTACACACATCCATATTTGAAAACCAGCCAATTCTTGCTTATCTAACATCACACAATACTTTGCTAAAGCTTTCGATCATAGCCAGTGCACAGTTTATTTTAACTCCATTTCCCTCAACTCAGGCTCAGTAGACACATAGTCTGTTTTGAACTGTCAACATTTTTATGGGCAATACTTTTACTGAACCTTCTGCCATTATAGAACAAAGATCTTCAGCTTTACAATTTGCAATATCTCTTTTCTTACCATCTGTCATCCAAGCATGAAGCCAATGACACACACTTTAGGTGCCTGTAAAGTCAGCAAGCCATTTCCAGTTAAATTTTGATATAAGCTTTTGCTTTAACTTCATGAGATGTTACTGTTTTGATGTTTAGTCAGTAAGTCATGTCGGACACTTTTGTGACCCCTTGGACTGTACCTTGTCAGGATCCTCTGTCCATGGGATTTCCCAGGCAAGAATACTGTAGTGGGTTGCCATTCCTTTCTCTAGGGGATGTTCCCAACCAAGGGATTGAACTCACATCTTCTGCATTGGTAGGTGGATTCTTTACCACCGAGCCAGCTTGGAAGCCCTGTATAATATTAACTGCACTGATAAATTTACAAAGGCTCAAAAACACTAGTGAGGTTTATTAGTCAAGTAAATTCCAAAACTATGTTCCTGACTAGCTTGTGTCTTTCTCCCTGGTAATAATTTACAAATCAGGTGTTTTTTTGTTTGTTTGTTTGTTTTTATCTTGAAGTTCTGTGTTTTTCAACCTTTAGGCTTTCCTGCACATTGGATCACATCCAAAGAAACGGGAAAATGGAAGATGGTGTACAGGAAGTTTCATGGGTCAATCTTAGAAACAGTACACAATACTCCCACTCACATTCTGTTGCTCAATCACAAGGCATGACCAATGCTAGCATCAATGTAATCTAGCTTCATGTGCAGGAGGAAGAATACACAGTTTTGAATTCATTTTCACATCAGTATGTGATTTGGTCATGTAGTTTCGAATTTCTTGCAGAGAGAGATTTCTGCTTTTGTAATATACTGTGATTTTGGAAAGGTGTTTTGGGCCATAGAAGAATTGAGGTCATTGTAAACAATTGCATCTTGAGGAAACTAGCAAGTGGGAAATTTTTAAATTAATTTATTTTTTAATTGAAGGATAATTGCTTTACAGAATTTTGTTATTTTCCTGCCAAGTATCAACATGAATGAGCCATAGGTATACATATATTCCCTCCCAGGTGGTGCTGTGGTAAAGAATCTGCCTCCCAATGCAAGTAGGAAATTTTGACATATACATTATATCCTTAATCAAGAAAGTGTGTCAGGAGAATCAACATAATTATTTCACTAATGAAACTGGATATTTAGGGAAACAATAAGCAAAATCCTTCAGATATGGCTTTATCTAAGATGTGTCAATTGGTTTGCTTTATTTCTTTTCATTTTTTTTAGAAAAGTATTAAAGAATTAACTCAGTAATGAGAGGCATATTTTTGAACCAAGTGAAATCAATTCTATTTAGATTTTAGATTTACCTTTGCTTTACACTTGCCCATGCATTGTGAACCCAGGATAAAATGAGTGATTCTGGTCTTGAAATAAGTAAATGGTGGAAAGAGTATGTGGATGTTATTATATAAGTAATGTAAAACCTTAAACTTTATCCTTTACGTATTTAAAAAAATACAAGATGGCAGGTATGGAAAGTATTATCTGAAGGATAGTTTCTTGGCAAGACACTTCATTACCTTTTGTTAAAATACATCCTTCCTCCAACTGTACATGAGATACTGTCATGATTGTGCACATTTAAAGTTTTCAGAAATATGTATGTGTGTGCTCTGGGGTCTTTCACTTACTGTTATTATCATTACTGTTTTCAAATGATATCTATTAACAAAACATTTTCAACTAAAAAAATTCAATGGCAAGCAATTTTTTAAAATATAAATTTATTTATTTTAATTGGAGGTTAATTACTTCACAATATTCTCAAAATAATATGTTTGGAGAGTTATTTTCACCATAATGAACTTTAGGTTTCCCAAGGAAGTAAAAGCAACATAGTTTGTGTTGGGACTATTCATTTTCATATGTACTATATTTGCATTCTGTTCTTTATAACTCTTCTCATTTAAATATGATTTGTTGGCAGCCATTGTTTTCAAAGTTTAAATTTCCCTCAGATAAGTTTAGAATTAAAATATCTTTTCAATTTTATTAGGAGGTAGCATGAACAACTTGCCATTAGAACTATTTCTTTTTCTTATTATTTTCATGGTCCAAAAATGAGCAATTATCACTAACTCCTTAATTTCTATTTCAGATAGACCAATTAAAGTAACATAGCCAACCATTTCTTGCTTTTGTGTTTTTAAAGCTAGTTTTTATTGGCATTTGAAAAGAACATGACACTGAAAATTAAAGCCATAAATGTAAGCCCTATAGAGTTTAGAACAGTGAAAATAGCAGGCTAGATCAGAACTAGCAGAGAACAGAGGAAAAAAACTCTCCCTTAGAGGATCTTAAAATCATAGAGAAACAAATGCATACACAAGATAATGATAAGTTCAAAGTTGCTTAAAGGCTTATAGCATTATATTTTCAAGAACAATTTGAGGAACTATCACATTTAAAAAAAATGTGTCTGTCATTTTGAAACCTGAAGACTGATGATTTTATAGTTGAATTGTGTCTGGTAGCCATCTTCTTTAAAATTTATTCTTTCCCTTTTAAAAGAAGTAAGTGGAGTGACCTTAAAAAGAGAAATCTGCAATAATAGTCCCAATTTCGCCAGCCTAGGCACTAAAACCTGTTGACCTCAAAAGTACTCTTTTCTACCCTTAGTCATTCTAGTATTCTTTTATATCATGTGTTTTTTTGCAGCTTGCAGTGGTCCAGGCTGTTAGAACTCAGGATAATGTGTTTTGTGGCTTTCAGAGTCCACAGATACCTATCTTTGTCTCTTATCTCAGGGGTGACATGGCTGATACTGTAAATTTTCTTTAGCAAAGTCTCTCTAACAACAACATCTGTCAGCAAGATTTATCCCAGCATTGTTTGGAATGGTCACTCCAATAAACAATTTTTAGTCAACTATGTACTCAGCATATCAGCAGTAAATGACATTGTAACTGTCATATTAAAACTAATAGTTTTGTGACATATTGCAAAATATCTAAATCAGGATAAGAAAGGAAGATTTTGAACAACAAAATTTCTCTGTTAAGTGATGCCGAGCACTCCAAAGCCTAATACTGATTGTAATAGTAATTGATCCCTCCAAGTTTCAACAACTTTATTTTCTCCTTAAAATAGTCCTAAAAAGAAGAGTAAAAGATCAAAAGAAAATTACGTCTTAAAATAAGATTATTTTTTTCCCCTTGGTTCTTTGTATATTCTTGTTGCTTTTTTCTTGAGTTGTATCTGACTCTTTTTCGACCCCATGGATTATAGCCCACCAGTCTCTGTCCTTGGGATTTCCCATGCAAGAATATTGGAGTGAGTTGCTATTTATTTTTCCAGGGGATCTTCCTGACCCAGGGATATAATTTGTGTCTCCTGCATTGGCAGGCAGATTTTTTATCACCAAGTCATCAGGAAAGCCCCTCTTTGTATATTGATGAACTGTAAATTGCTACTTTGTAAAAATAATTGTATCTTATTTTATATTTAACTATGTTTTAAAAACAAATGATAAAGTATTCCACTTCTTGCTCTGTAAATATGTTTTACCTAGAGTTCAAGGAGAAAAACAAAAGCAATATGAAAACACAAATATATAATAATAAGAAAATAAAAGAATAAAAATATAAGTTCCTGATAGATTTCACATTTCAACTGAAGCTAATATGGGTTACTCTAAATGCCATAATTGAACAGAACTTACCTGATGGAATTTCACTTAGTTTATCAAAAGTGTTTTTTAAAATTATTATAGCCCTATAACATGGCTAATGGTAGAATAAGAAGGTAAAAAATAAAACATTGAAAAGAAGCTTGTATAGCAGAATTATGTTAAAGAATAGATGTGCACTGATTTTTAATCCCAAGGCAGCCAATTTAAAAACACAGATTTTGTTTGCTAATTAGGAAAAAAAAATACATTTGTATATAGAATATATAAATATATAAAATGTTATTTTCTGAAAGATGCTATTAGTAGAAGTAAAATATGCAGATTTGAATCCTGGAACATTCTCTTTCAGACAAATATGCTCAGACACCCAAATGGAAACTAGCATATGTGACGATTTAAATACAGAGCAGCGTAGAGAAATATTACCTTGTTCCAAGATGAACATTTATTTTGGCCATGAGTTTGCTTGCCGGGGGCCAGCGTGAGGAATTCCGCCCATGGCAAAGGTCATGAGGAAGGAGGCTTGGCATACGCAAAGGCGTGATCAAGCCTCAGGAAACCCCTGTTCCCGAGCATCTAACCCCAAAGCCAGAGTCTGTTTTATGCTCTCACCTACACCTCTGACTTTACGGGGGGCTCTCCCCCATAACTGTTTCTCTCAGAGAAGGAGTAAACGCGCAGCTCCAAGGCAATAAAAATTCCTGGGTGTGACAAGAGTGTTTCAGCTTACGGACTCCTCTGAAGGTTATCTAGCCCACCTGTATAGGTTTGTCCGGCCACAGGTGATTGTTTACAGCCTCCCAATCTGAGAGGCACGAGATGTTTTAGACTTATTAAAGGCGAATTCTTTTGGGGAGTTAGAAATTATTAGTATAGTGGGTTGGTTAGGAATTATATTGGTGAAGGGTTTTTCATTTGTTGTGTCAATAATTGCTGCTAATTCCCTGCTCTGGGTGGGACAAGGATGTCTCAGGTCAAACCTCTCTGCTGACAGACTAGCTTGTATGACAGGATTATCCATACTCCTGCCACATGATTGTTTACTACCTCTTAACCATAAACAACACAGAGTTTTGGAGTATTTTGAGAGTCTTAATTAGCATAGGACTTTTTCTTCTTGTTGAGTCAATGATTGCCGCCAGGCCTCCATATCCTTAGGCACTTGGGAATATATTAATCAATGTATTTGGAATATAGCAAAGGAAATATAGTAGTTTTTGATGTTAGCAATACTAGACTTTTTGAGTTAATGGATTTTCTCTTTTGTAATAGATCACTGTACTTTGTTATATATCACTGTGTCCTTGCTATGTAAAAATGTAGCTTTATCATATCTTAAGACTAAATAGATCTTAAGAGGAGCATTGGTGAAAGGATTTTCATTTGTTGGGCTGATGTTTGCTGCTAAATCTCCATGTTCCCTACCCTTATAATGAATATAACTAACATATAGGAGAAATAAGTATTAACCTTTAAGCATATAGGAGAAATAAGTATTAACCTTTAAGATTAATCATGTTAACCTTGGGTTAAATAAGTTCCTTTCTTGATTGTAACTCACTACACCCTCACCCTATAGGAATGCAACTTTATTTGGAGGGTGGTGCCTGGTTTAAGAAAAAACACCCTTGGAAGAAATAAGTTTTTTGGTTATCAGAAAGAAAGGATCATAAAATGTCAGCAGGTCTCACTCATGGCCAGAAGATGATGTAATATCCCTAAGACCTTTTTTTTAATACATTTATGTGAAGCACCTGATTTTGATAAAGGTCAGGACTGCTGACTCTGTATTCATCCCTATGTGTAACAAAAGGTATATAAGCAAACCCAAAAATAAAGAAATTGGATCAGTTTCCGGAAAGACTGATTCCCCCATGTCGCTTCTCTCTTGCTCCCGGTTTTTCTGGCTGAATTCCCATCTGGAGCATGGATGCTATTCCACGTAATCCAAGTTATTCAGCCTCCTTTTCTCCACTAATCTTCCTACTACACTATCCATTTCTAATCTCTCTATATCTGTGATTAAATATGTATTTTTCCAAAGACGCCAACTCCGTCCCCCCACCTTCGAATCACCCTGGATCCACCGGGGCTGGACCCCGGCATTTGCTTATCACTATAATAGGTAGAAGTGAAAACATTCATACTTAGAAGTTAAAATTAGTATATTTTTTAGGCAGATTAATGTCCTCCCACCTCAAAGATATCTATATATAACCTCCAGAACCTTTGAATATTAGATTACATGGCAATAGGTACAGATGGAATTAAGTTTGCTGATGAACTGACCTTAAAATAGAAGGTATTCTGCATTATTGAGGTGAGCTCAGTGTAATCACAGGAGACCTTAAAGTGGGAGAGGGAATCAGAACAACAGAGATGCAGCTGTGTGTGGTGGCTTGGGCACACAGGCCACCTCTCAAAGACAGAACGATCTATATGGAAAAAGAATCTAAAAAGAGTTGATAAATGTATGTGTAACCGATTCACTTCTCTGTACACTTGAAACTAACACAGCACTGTAAATGAACTATACTGCAATAAATATTTTTTAAAAATAAAATTTAAAAAGCCAATATCACACACAAACAATGATATAACAAGAAACTGGTATAGAGCTCCTGGAAGGAATGCAACCCTGAGGGCACCTCGACTTTAGTCCAGTCAGACCCATTTTGGACTTCTGATCTCCTGACTACAAAATAATAGTAATAAAATAAAATAATAAATTTGTATAATTTAAGACACCAAGTTTGTAGTAATTTATTACAGTAGTAATAGAAAAATAATATAGATTTGTATATTTTCCATTCAGAAATTTACCCAAATAATTGTAGCCATTCAACTTTCTGCAGTCTGTAATATTATCATGTCATAAAATATTAAAATCTTGAGCCATTACAGGTAATTCAATTACTTAGCAGTTACATCTGAGGTTAGAGGTACACACACAGACACACACACACTGACATACACATATTTATAATCTGAAAGATGTTGGTATTATTTTATGTGGACAGATTTTTAAATCTTTATTGAATTTGTTACAATATGTCTTTCTGTTTTGTTTGTTTTGCTGTTGTTTTTGGTCATGAGGCTTGTGGGCTCTCAGCTCCCCAGCTGGGAATCATACCCACATCCCCTACGATGGAAGGCTAAGTCTTAATCACTGGGCTGCCAGGGAAGTCCCAGCATTTGTATTCATCTTTAGACACTAAAGGTTAATGTATATGTTCCTTTTACATAAGGGTCACCATTCTAGATGAAATTATATGAAATTTTATACTTTATTAAAAATTGTAATTTATTTACATGTAATGAGCATTTATAGTCAGGTATTATTTGAAACATATATGCTTCAACTCATGTCATTCTCACAGCAATCCTCTTAAGTTTCTTTACACTTTCCTCTTTTAAAAGAGAACCTTAATGTACAATGTCAGTAACTTAACTAATATCGCTCAATTCAAAATCAGTGTAGTTAGAATTCAAGCACAGACAAGCCTTACAAACTGTATTACTCAGCTCCTGCTGTGGCAGTATTGTGTAACAAGCAATCCCAAAACCAGTGGCTAGCAATGATATTTATTCACTCTCCTGGCTTAATAGATCTCTAGGTTGGCTGCAGTTTGATCTCAACGAGGCTCATTTGGTCTTTGCTGGATGACACTAGACTCTGTGTACTTTTTGATTTATCTTCTTCATTCTGGGGACAAGCAGTTCCTCAGGGCATGTTCTTTTCATGGCAAGTAGTAGAAGACTAAGTGACTAAGTCAAACAACATATGTGCGTTAAAAACCTCTGTTTATGTCACAACTGTTAAAGTTTTCTTGCCCAAGCAACTCACGTGATTAAGAGGGTGGTAATAGATACTCTGGGTACTGTACTGGTAGCTACCACAAAGGCAGATGGCAAAGCTAGGTCAATGTGTAACTCATAACAGAGATTCAGTGAAGGATGGGATTCAGAGTGTTAACAGCTTCAGTAGGGACTCCAGAGGTCCCCAAATGGTAGGAGGAAATAATCTTCAAGTGGCAGACTTTTTTCCCTTCTCTGGTGATGACACCTAATTCCACCTGAACTTAACTTTTCTCAAACATTGAGCTAACCAATTCATTTCTTATGAAAATATTTTTCTTAAGCTATGTTAATGAAACTATATATTTGCTTTTGAATCTGCCTTTCTTCAAATACATTCCACCTAAGACCAATTTTTTCTTTTTTCCCTCAAATCCTAGGCTCATAATGGCTCAACAAACCAGTATTCATGTCAATCGTTTTATGACTGGGGGAATGACACACCTTGTGCCATCCTGTCTCAAAAATGCATATTGTGGGAGAGAAGCTTGGTGGAACTCCTTCAGCCTTGAGATGTCTCCCTTATCTGATTAGCAGCTTGCTAACAGACATAAAACGCCGTGCTAAAAATTAGCAAGCAGGCCCTTTTTCTGTCACCTTCTGATGTCTGTGTCAGAAGCTTTCCCTATCTCTCTTATACTTTAATAAAATTTTGTGACAAAAAACTCTGAGTAGCCTATCCTCATCTCTGGCCCCTGAACAAAATCCTCTCCTCCTGAGTTCATGAATCCCAGCATAGCACACAGATCTTCAGAACCACAATCTTTCAGGATGATCATGACATCTTACATAGCTCTCTCATATCAACTGTCCATTTCCACTTTCGGCATAACACCCTGCTGTTTTACTCTACAGTTCAGGGTCCTTTACAATGTTTCATTTTATTCATAAAAGAGTTGAAGCCTAGAAAATAACTATTTTGAGAGTATCCTCAGTCAAATCTCAAAGGAATATAAAAGCTCAAATGTATTTTATCAAGCTAGGCTCCACAAAAATTAGGTAGGGACAATTAATCTTTTTCATTATACAGTTCCAGTGGGCCAGAAGAAGTATCATTTTTTAGTATAATTCATTTATAATGTTGTGGTAGTTTCAGATGTATAGTAAAGTGATTCTGTTATTATTTTATATATATATATATATATATATATTCTTTTTTCTCATATATTATTACAAAATACTGGGTAAAGTTCCCTGTGCTATACAGTAGGTCCTTGTTTGTTATCTACTTTATATATAGTATACTGTATAAGCTAATTTCAAACTCATAATTTATCCCTTCTATCTCTTCCCTTTGGTAACCCTAACTTTGCTTTCTATGCCTGTGGACCTACTATTATTTTGCATATAAGTTTATTTGCATCTTTCTGTTTTTAGATTACACATATAAACAATATCATCCCTCTTGTTTATGTTTCTTTTCAGTGTCCTAAATGAAAGTTGAGAAGAGGTAAAAACGTGTATTTTCATTGAATTTCTTTATTTACTGAAATTTAGAAATTTTATTATTTTATAATTAGTTATTTTAAATAATTTACATTTATAAGTGCTATCTTGGAATACAACACAGCATAGCGAAAATTTTTGAAGGTAACATTCAGTTCAGTTCTGTTCAGTCGCTCAGTAGTGTCTGACTCTGCGACCCCATGAATCGCAGCATGCCAGGCCTCCCTGTCCATCACCAACTCCAGGAGTTCACTCAAACTCATGTCCATCAAGTCGGTGATGCCATCCAGCCATCTCATCCTCTGTCGTCCCCTTCTCCTCCTGCCCCCAGTCCCTCCCAGCATCAGGGGCTTTTCCAGTGAGTCAACTCTTCACATGAGGTGGCCAAAGTATTGGAGTTTCAGCCTGAGCATCAGTCCTTCCAAAGAACACCCAGGACTGATCTCCTTTAGAATGGACTGATTGGATCTCCTTGCAGTCCAACGGACTCTCAAGAGTCTTCTCCAACACCACAGTTCAAAAGCATCAATTCTTTGGCGCTCTGCCTTCTTCACAGTCCAACTCTCACATCCACACACGACCACTGGAAAAACCATAGCCTTGACTAAACGGACCTTTGTTGGCAAAGTAATGTCTCTGCTTTTGAATATGCTATCTAGGTTGGTCATAACTTTCCTTCCAAGGAGTAAGCGTTTTTTAATTTCATGGCTGCAGTCACCATGTGCAGTGATTTTGGAGCTCCAAAAAATAAAGTCTGACACTGTTTCTAAAACCAAATTTTAACCTGACAATTTGAAACTTATACTTTCCCTGTATGCCATCTCTAACCGTAAAAGGTGAAAGATTAAAAGAATATCCATGGATATGTTTAGAGAATTTTTTTAAGTTTTGTGTCAAAAATTAATTTTTTCTTATTTCTAATTTTATTTCAATATTTCAAACATTTACGTTAATTCATATATAAATTTTTTTATAAAATATTTTAAAAAACTTAAATGTAGTCAGCTCAGATTGGGAGCAGTTCTATTTAAATTTGTTATTTAATTTTCTGGGCTTCTAAAATACCAATTTATTTATTCATTATGATTTGCCCCTTTTTCTTAAGTTGATATACCTCAGTTGAAAATATATTTCCAACTCTGTTTGAATATCTATTGCATCATACCATGTTCAAGTATGACCCAAACTAGAAAAGTAAAACATCCTTTTAATGGTAGATAACTAAGAAGCAGAACTAGAAAGTTATACTTCTCGATGAAAAATAAAAATTCAGCTGGAAGCTGAAATGTTTTCTAACACACACATTTTTTAAAGCAGTCGCTAATAAATAGAACAATGTTTCCATGAGAACATATTATAGTAATTACTTTCATTTAATTATAAGACAATAAATACTATCATTCCCACATGTTTTTCTCTGAGGCAGATATGACAGCAACTAAATTAAATGTGTTCACATCTGTGATTTAAATATTCATTTATATTTATATACGATGTCCTGCCAAGTATGCAGGTGTAGAAGACCCAGGAAAGCATGTGGATGTTCATTGTGCTTTCTTAAACTGCACATTCAGCACAAAGACCCTCTATATTTTACTTAATTCACACTCTTATACAGAGAGTGATATCAAATATGACTTACCATAGGTGCAGAAATGAAGTCTTTCTGACAGCTAGGCCCTGAGCAAAACTAAAGGCCCCTTAGGAAAGCGCTAAGTACTACAGTTCAAGAGCTTGGCTTCTTGTTTATTCTGAAAACTACCTGGGAGATTGTCTTTCTAGTCATACTTAACTCTTATCAGTGCTGTGATAGACATCCTTAAATACTCAATGGAGCAAGCTGTTTAACTTTACTTCATCCCAGTAATCCTTTTCTAGAGCCTAGAACTGTGATAGGCAGAGCTCTTTTTGTTACATATGAAGACTCTAAGAAATACTTGTGTTGGCTGATTCAGTGTTTTGTGAAAACAGAATGTTGCCATTTACAAATTGTAATAGAAAAAATAAGTAGGGTTAGACTATAGTCATACTGATTTTATCTACACATTATCTTTCCACCTGAATTTTAATGTTTATTTCATCAAAGCACTGGTGGTTGTAATAATCAAAACTTACAAATCTCAGAGATGTGAACATAATGGTGACAGGTGTGGAAACAGTGAAAAATAATATTTTAGAGAGAGGTTATCGTCAAAAATCTGATAGATGTGATCAATAATATTTATTGTATTAAGTTCATTAATAAAATAAAGTTCTCCTAAATAAGATTAAAAGTACAAAAGATCAACATAAGCTGGAAATATGTATATACTGACATATATATGCTTATACACATGTACATTATATACA